>NC_133548.1:43772500-44372500 GCF_048773025.1 Camelus bactrianus
ATGCAGCAAGCCTAAAAGGGCAGTTGGTCCATGTTGGAGGGCTTCCCAAAGCTCTGGGAGAGAGTTCTTCAGTACCATGAAATTAACAGTACATCTGCTGCATCTGACCATCTTAAGAGATTTATATAATTGCTGAAGAATTTGTTCAACTCAATGATAAGAAAATAGCAAACTAAGTAAATGACAAAAGAACTCTGAGGAAACTAAAAAGTAAAAATAATCATAGTCCTTACAATGAAACACCATGCACATACGGATTTAACAGAAATTGCACTGGCAGGATGGAGGGGATGGAGAAGTGCTTGTGAGTGATGGGAGCAAGACTGGAGAGAGAGCTCCCATCTCTCTCACCTTCTAGGGTGGGAATTTGGATGTCACAAGACAATGACAACTGAAAAAAAATAGTAAAGTGGCAGAACAAGCATTTTTTCAGTGATCTGGGTAAAAATACTGAAAGAGTTTGAAGTGGCAGCATCTGAGGAAGAACAATGGGGTGGGTAGATGGGGAGACGGCTGTTTTAACAAATCGTATACAATTATTTGACCCTTTAAATTGTGTAGATATCTAGTAGTGATAAAAAAACAAAAATAATCACAAAGATTTAAAGAGATGATATGGGTGGGCTGCCTGGCACAGCGTCGAGATTCGATTCATGTGGGTTCCTTTCTCCTCTTAGCTTCCCTGAATCGGGCAGGTGCCTGTGAGCTACTTGCTAAGAGTTTATCCAGCATTTCTCACTTAATCCCCACGTGCCACTGAGGAACTACTCTCCCCCTTACAGACCTGCCTGAGGATGCCCACTGCTCTTCCTCCCTTTCTTCCACGTGGTTTTGAGCACAGGAGGACCTAACTTACCTTTTAAAAAGATCCTTTCGGCTACAACTTGGACTGAGGATGGGGGTGGGGTGGGGTGGCAGTGCAGCAGTGAACACAAGAAAGCCAGGCAAGAGATAAAGGTAGCTTGGACCAGAAAGATCGTGGCAGATGTTCTAATCCTTAATGTATGTTGACGGCAAAACCAGTCAGCTCAGCTGATAGACTGGACGTGGGCTGATAAGAAAGAACGTAGGGTTTATAGCCAGTCTTGAGTTAAAACCTGGCCTCTGCTGGATAATGGCTGTGGATAATGTGCATAATGAGAGGAGGGAAACAGGACTTCAAGTCTTTGCCTGGGAGCCTCTGGGAGGGTGGGGAGAACCACAGGAGCAACAACACGGGTGGTGGGGTTGGGGGATGAAATCAAGAGATTGGGTTTGGAAACACTCAGTTTAAGATGCCTAGGGACACCAAGCAAGATATGCTGAGTAGGTATTTGGAAATACGAGTCTGAGAGTCAGAAAGAAATCTGCCCGGAGACAATCCGGGAGCTGTCTGCATGAAGGTGGGACTTAAAACAACCACGTGAAGCAACTGTAGTAGCATAAGACAAAAAAAAAAAAAAAGGAAAAGGGAGAGGCCCCAAGACTCTGTAGAACACTCCAACATGCAGCGTGCAGCTGTCAGGGAGGAGAACCAAGGCAGGAGACTGAGAAGGAAGAGGCAGGAGAACTGAGAAAGGGGTGTCCCAGAAACCGTACGAAGGGTTCAGGGTGGAGGACGCAGTCAAGGGTGCCAAGCGCTGCTGAGTCAGACCAGAGACCATCTTCTCTCCAAACACTCACTGGGGGTGATCTCACCTGCTGCGCCGCTTCACCTGGCCCTGCACTACCTCACCCTAGGCTGCAGTAGCCTGACTGGTTGTCCTGCAACTGGTTCCAGGCAGCCTCTCCATTGGCCCTGCACTGAAGACTCACCAACTCAATGCTCCTCCAACCTGGGTGTCTGTCCGGATCACCCGGAGAGCTAACAGAGCAAGAGGTCCACGCTCATCTCAAGGGAAGAGAGCCTGGCCTTTGCATGCTGACCTAGCTGCTCAGGTGCTCCTGAGACTCACAGAAGTTGAACCACCAGTGGAACACAAACACGGCTCCCACCCAGGCCCTCTTCTGTTCAGAAAGTCTCCGGGTTCACCGCCAGCCAGTGCAGAATCATGCTTCTCACCACATCGGCTCAACCTGCACTCAGAGGCAGCTTTAACTTCCATCGTACCCCCTGGCAAACCTCTGCCCCATCCCAACCAAATGTCTTATCATCAGTGGACAGATTTCTAGGTGGTAGTTAATTGCCTGAACCAGTTACTTCCCTGCTTTTATGCCCATGCCAGCAGCCTTCTCTGCTAACTTCCCACCTTCTCTTCAAGCCAATTCTTCCCTGAAACTCTCTGGACCTCGCTCACCTAAATGTGATCTCCCAGTCTCCTTGATCTTGCAGGAAAGGGATGAGAGCAGCTGTGCACACCCATCTCCCCTGCAAGCCTTTTACACGTCTGGGCCCCTGAGAGCATTGCCCCTTCTGTAAGCCCTGTAGAAACTTTTAAAGATTTACTAATAAAATAAAATTACTCATCAGTCCCCACTACCTCCATTAAAAAAGAAATAAATAAACCTAATTATCGTCCCCCCACCAAACAAAACAAAATTATTCATTGTCATTGGGAAACTAAAGCCTGGGGGATTGTGAGGGCTGGCAGCAGGAGGCCCCATCGCCTTCCCACACCTGACACCCACCTCCCTCTCCAAATCCTCACATTCAGTGGGCCCCCATAGATGATCTTTCCCAAACTGCTCCCTGCCCACCTCAGTGATGCTGCCACAGTCGCCAAGCCAGAAACCTGGAAGCCATCCCCAGCTTTCCCCTCTCTCACATCCAGTTGGTCACCATGTCCAGTAAAGTATCCTTCCTCACCCCCCTCAGGTCTGTCCCCTCATCCTCACCTGCCCGGCTTCGGGCTACATCATCTCCCATCAGAATGACTGCAGTGGCTTCCTGGCTGGTTTTCCTGCCTGCAGCCTCACGCCCACACCCCACTCACTCTCACCACTGCTACCAGCAGCACGGGCGTGGGGGTCCATTTCTCAAATCTAACCATAGCACCCTAGCACTTGTACAATTTTTCACCTGCTGCCTGTCACCCAGGAAACGACCCAAAGAGGAAGCTAAGGACCCTGGGGACAGTCCAGAGCATGCGCCCTGTAGCCAGGCTTCTGTTCGGATCCCGGTTCTTCATCTACTCTTGGACAAGTTCCTCAACATTGCTGAGTTTCATTTCCCTGTTCATAAAATGCAGGTGAAAATATGCATTGTGGGATTGTCGGGATTCAATGAGACGATGTATGTGGAGGTCCTCTGCACGTAACTGGCTGAGAGTTCGCAACCACAGCAGTAACAGTTCCACACCTGGCTCCCACCAACCGTTAGACTGCTTTTACTCTAAGCCTCCCTCAGATGCAATGTTTTAGGCCAAGAACCCAATCCAGACTGCTCCATCCCGACTCCCTCTTTTGAGGCCCAATTCCAGCATCATGATTCCGAGGATCCTCTCCTTCCCCCAGCTGGAAATGACTCCCCAGACTTGGGCCCCCTCTCCACGCTCATGACAGATTCCCTCAGCACCCGGAACTCTCTAGAGCACTGGCCACTTTATGTGTGAGACTCCTTTGACTGAGTCGTCGCTCCTCGTGGGCAGGGCTGTGTCTCTGAGCCCAGAGCTCGGCCCAGTACTGGCACAAAGCATGTGGTCAGCTCATGTATGTTGAGTGGATGAACACAACAACATGTCTGCCCACGGGAGGCAGCTGGAGGCTGACGGAGGGCAAAATTCCACCGCATCTGTGGGTTAGTGAAACAAGTAATCTGCTTCCTAAATACAACAGGACTGAGACAGGAGAGACATTCCCAATCCAGAAGAAATAAAGAAGTCACTGATCTTAACTGGAAGCTGAGAGGCTCCCAGGGATGGCAGGCAAGTCTGTACCTGGGGGCCTGAGGCATGACTGAGGTCTTGTCCAGCCCTGAGGTCCTTGTCTCCATGGGGATGGGCCTGATGGTGCAGAAAAGCAGCACACCTGGCCTCAGAGCCAGGGCAGGGCCCACGGACACCCACGCTGTAGCAGGACTGAAGGACAAGGCCACAGGCATCAACTTTCCATCAGGACAGAACAGCCAGACACAGAAAGACATCCTGTCACAATGAAGGGGAGTCAGAGCAGGGCAGAGGGACCAGGATGCTGAGAAAGCTGCTGTCAGAACTGGTAACCGCTGTTAGTGAAAATCTGCGTCTAAGCAAAGTGACGAGGTGGGGTCTCCTTTGTCAATTTCTTTTGTCAACGAATAGAAGTTTAAGTAGCTGACGAAAGACTGCACAGGAGAAGATCAAAGAATGCCACTTAAGGTGAACAAGCGAGCTTAACTTGTCTCTGTCTAATCACGGTACCAGTAACTCCTAATAACAAGTGTTTGTTTAAAGCTTTTGGCTTCAGGAAGGTTTTTCCCCACACAAGGCTTCTCATTCCCACCTCAACATCCCAGGTCAGGCTGTTCTGATCAGTCAGCCAGTGAAGCTGAGACCGGTGGGGGCCGAGATCCATCAGAATCGCTGAAGGGCTCTAAGCCTAGGTGCAGGCTGGAGGTGCCAGCTGGTGGCCGGGGACAAATGCAATATTTCTTGCTGAGCATCTTTTTCCCGCTTTACCAGGTGAGTGAGCTGTGCGCACTGGGCATGCCCAACCACTCCCTCTTGGGCGAGTTCCAAATGAGCCCGAAGAACATTTGTGCGGGAGCCTGGCTCTGCAGAACCCACTGAAAGGAGTCCCTCTGCTTTCTGGCCCTTCCACTAAAGCCCAGTCCGGATCCTGCCCCATGTCACTGCTCCTCCAGCAGCCCTCTTTGGCATGTTCAAACCCAGAGGCTTCCATTTAAGCACTTACCCAAAAAGCACTTACCCTTCTCACCAAACCACAGCCTTTTAAACTGGGCTCTGTGATCCCAAACAGCTCCTCCATCAACAGGAAATAACAGCAGGGGGCTCAGACCCAGAACTGAACACCCTTCTCTAAAGACTGCTAAGAACAGCACCAGGTACTGACACCTCACCTCCAGGCACCTCCCGGCTTAGCCGTCCCCCAGACGCAGGGCAGCATACTCCTCCTCCTTGAAATGGCAGGCTTCTGCAGAGAAACACCACCCAGAGACCTGAGCGTGAGACACCTGAGACACCGTGAGCCCGGCCCACGAGGAGGAGCACGGGGTCTGGCTGAGAAACGGGTGTGAGAGCGTGAGGCTGTCATGCTCACACCCAAATGGCACACCTGACCCTCGAGGCTGAAGGAATGCTGGGGAGCTGGTATCTGAGTTTGCCTTTGCTTAATATTTTTAAACACTGGTTTCACCTTCCTGACTGTTCTCACCTCCCACTCTCTGCACCCCACCCCAAGCTGGTCCTTTGCCCCAGTTCAAGGATTTATTATTGTGGTAAAGAGGCTACAACACTCTCAGTGACCAAGGCCACAGGGCTGCTGAGGAATGGTTTGGGTAGATCTCAAAAGAAAAAGGATGCAGGTACTCCAACAGGGAGAGGGATTTGGGGGTGAGGCAGAAATCTGTGCCTCTGGAAACAGTGAGACAGGGAGCCAGACTGTGTCTAGGGGCAGAGCATCACCAAGACCCCATCAGTTTGCCCTTCAACGCTGTGCTCCAGACAAGTACATCTGTGTCCTCACCGTGGTGGGGCTCACTGCAGCCACTCAGAGAACTTGGGATGGAAGGTTCTTTTCCTTCCTTCTGGGAGTCTCAGAGTAGCAAATGTAAATGAGACTTCAAGGCTGGGATATGAAGGACCAGGTGAAACAACAAACACTTCACCTGCTCGAAGATCTAGCTGAGATCTGGGGGCCGGCTCCCAGCCCCACGGCCAGCCGGTGGTTCACAGTCCATCCAGTGATGGCCAATCACTTCGCGCCCCTGCAGGTTCCTCCTGTCTGTCAAAGCCGCCTGCTCTGCAAGTTCACAGACGGTTTCCTTCCTCCCTCCTGCAGAGGCAGCAGCCCCTGTGAAAAGGCTTTGTCCTCATTATCCCATTTAACCTTCCTGGTGATCCTGTGAGGGACATAGCCTCATTATCAGCCCCACTTCTGAAAGAGGCAACGGAGACACAAAGATATTAAGAGAGTGCCTGAGGTCTCTGGTTTCCCCACAGAGTCCCGCCTGTCAGTCACCTAAGTCCCCACCTGCTCGCCCCACCACTCTGCCTCGTCCTGCCGATTTGCTCAGCTCTGTGAAGAGCTGGGAGATGTGGAAGCTGGTTTCCATGTCCAAACCAAAAGACCTCAAAACACCTGGAGCCAAGAGACTTTCTGCTAACTCACACTCCCTGCACATCTTCATGGGGACACTGCCTGCTGCCCCCATTCAACTCTGTTACAAGATAGTATTTTACCCAAAAAAGATACACAGAACAGAAAACAACTGTCTCAGAAATGCATGACTGGGGATAGGGGGTATAGCTCAGTGGTAGAGCACACGCTTGGTGTGCACAAGGTCCTGGGTTCAACCCCCAGTGCCTCCGTTAAGGAGAAAAATTGTTTAATAGTAATAATAAATAAAATAAAACTAAATATATGTAAAAAAAAAACCAGGAAAAAAATTTTTTAAATATATGACCCATAAAAATCATATTTCTTTTAGATTGGTTTAATCTATTTAAACCATGCTCCTCTATCATCTGTAAAACCATGCAGTTGACGCTATGAGGGAAAAAAATGAATTTAACACTACGTTATTTATCTGCTAAGGGCCAAAAGTCCTTCATCTGTCATCCACGTCAATTGGAATGGAAAGGTTGCATGCAGAATTGGGCCTCTATCCAGGATCCGTGAGCTAAAGCCAACTAAACTTTGGCTTTTGCCCACTTAGACTTCAGAATTTCATAAATTAAAGGTCTAATTTTAAAGCAGCCATGGTGTTCCTTTGTGAGAAGAAAAACATCATTTCCCTGAAATTCCCAACATCTCAAAAATTAAGTTCAGATGGCGATTAACTGTGAATGTCAATTCTCCACCATTGCTGGCTCAACGCACAAGAAGCATGGAAAACATCACGTGGAAGTTAGTTTCCAAGATAAGCTGAGTTTCAAAAATCATTTCCTGAGCGTCTTATGGACGATGAGGTTCACCTCGTCATCCATTAGTTCAAGTCGGTGAACAACCAAGGCGCCTGACACCACGGAGGCCCTGGGGAGGGAAAAAGGCACACGCACGGCAACAACACAGCAGGAGGGGCATTCCCAGGAGAGGGGAGCTTAGTACGCTCAGGGCGCGGCAGAAGGAGAGACCAGTGCAGTCTGGGCAATCCTAGAAGGCTTCTTGGAGTAAGTGAGATTTCTCCAAATAGCAGGTAGAAATGCCAATGCACTGTAAGAGGAGTAAAGCCCCAGGTGTGGGGAGGGGTGGGGTGTGCAAAAGCTTTGTGTGGCCAGAGAGCAACAGGGGAAGAGTGGGAGCAAATGAGGCTGGGCCTCTCACAGCATCTCACCCCTAAAACTTGGCCTTTATCCATCAGGCAATGGGAACCACAGAAGGGAGCTGCCTGGAAGCTGCCCATTCGTCTCCAGCAATGATGCAGAAGCAAGCAAGGACCTGAGAGAAGAACCCTTCTCAGAGGAGCTCCCAGGACTCTCTGGATTCCCCCACCCCACAACCAAGCTACAGTAGCCTATCCCCTCCACTCGCCCACCTCAGGAGCCCTCCAATATCTTCCCACACTTCCCTGACTCAGTTTCCCCTTTCAGCACCCTTTACTCCAGACAGAGAGGATGGAGGCCTCTCTACTCCAGGCCCCATCAACAGTCAGCATACAGGAGCATCACCTGAAACTCCACCTACAACTCTCCAGTCACCTCCCCAGCTGGCACTGAACCTGCTTCCACCCCCTCACCCCTCCACCCAGCCTCTCAGCTCACTCTATCTCTCCGCCTCTGGCAACTTGCCTCCCAGGCAGGGGGAGAGTGAGAGAGGTAGAGTGAGCTGGGGAGCAGGTGTCTCCTCTTCCCTCTGCTCACAGATGCTAAACAACGCACACAGCTCCATCAGGCAGTCAGGCACCCAGATCTTTAACCTCGCGCATCCTTCCTCCCCGACTCCTCCTCAGCGAACTGCCCTGTATCTTTCTTTGATAAGAAACGGAATCCCTCAATTCCCTTTCTCTCCACCACAACCTCCCCTCCACCCTGAGATCCCCTAATCTAACATCACTGAGGTCCAACCTCTCAATTATTCCTGCAGGAGGCTGAATCTGAATCTCTCCCCCTTTTCTGCTCTTCCCTCTCAAACCACACAAACATCAAAGCCTCTGTGATGCTAAAACGCTTCCTTTGGCCCCACATACCCCAGCTACCATTTCTCCTCTGCTTCGTTGCCAAAGGGCTCGCCTCCCAGGCTCTCTGCCGCCCACCCGGGTGAGATTCCCACTTTTGTGCCTGATGCTGCTCCCTCATCCATCCAGTGATTTCAGGTCTTACTTCCTTGAGAGGCAGCACGTGGGGTTACAGCACAAACGGGAGAGCCAGGCTGCAGGGCTCAGACCCCCATTTCTGACCCTCACTCACTGTGTGTCCTAGGGCAGGATGCTTACCCTCAGTGCCTCAGCTTCCTCGTCTACAAGATGAGGCTAATAAAAGCACTTCCTCAGAGGTGGCTGTGCAGGTTAAATGAGTTAATACGAGGAAAGTGCTGAGACCAGCGATCCGTGTTGGCCAGGGCTGCTCTTCTCTGCAAACCCCCGAGACGTTCCTCCAGCACTGGGGACGAGTGCTCCCTGGGTTCCTCCTTCACTGAATGTCCTACATCTCAGCTTCACTCACTGCCTCATTTCCTTCTACAGGCTCTCCCAGGACAATTCAAACGTCATCTCCATGGTCACGACTCTAGACTGCTCTTGGAAGCTCAGACCAAAATTCCCAAATACGCATCAGCGTTCTGGCTGTCTCAGCAGATGCTGAGATTCAGCATGATCTGAAACTCTCAATGTGGTCCTGCCCTCACTTGGTATCTCAGAGCCTCTGGGGATTGTAGACCCCGCGTTCGCCTGGGACTCTTCCCTGACCCCCTCATCGCCTTCAATCAGTAGCCAGGTCCCTGTGCATCGCTCTGTGCAGGGACCCGCTTCTCCATCTCAACTCATTCCAACTGCCCCAGCCTGGGTTCAGGGATTCAGAATTAGGCATTGGAGGGCCTCCTCTCATCCGAGCAGTGCCTGGCCTCTCCCAGAGCAACCCACACGCAGGAGCCTGACATCCAAGGCATCTCTTAGCTGACCTCAAATTGTCCTGGACACAAGATGGTGATAACAATGGCTGCCAGTTATTAAGCACTCACTCTGCCCTGAGCTAAGCATTTAGATATATCTCATTACCTCAATATTCATAACTGTTATTATCCAAATTGTACAGACAAGGAAACTGAAGCTTGGAGAGGTGAAACAACTTGGTCAAATCACACATCCAGGAAGCAGCAGAGATGGGACTGGATCCCAGGTAGTCTGACTCCCAGGTCACGCCATTAACCATTTTGCGGCACTTCCTCACCAGGCCTGGCCACTTCAACCACGTCCTTCCGAATCCTTGATCCTCCAGCCACCAGGGAGCATTCTCATTTTGCTGTGCCTTTTTCATGTTGTCCCCGCAAACTAAAGCTCCCTTCTCTAGTCTCTGTCCATCAGAACTAATTCTTCAGAGCCCAGGTGATTCTCCTTCCTCTGTGGCAGCATTCCCACCCCTACCTGTGCCGGAGAACCTCTGCTGAGACCTACAGCACGTGCTAAGCCTCCATTCAGCTTCTGTTTCATGTTGCCATGGGGATATCCACTGGGAGGACACTGCCCGTCTCTTTCCTGGACCTCCTCACTGGGGGGCAGCTGCCTATCTGATTGGTGGGAATGAGAGGGAACTGAGCGGTGTGGCCCAGCCCCGTCCTTCCCTCTGTTTCCAGGGCCTCCCTCCATCTGGGTCCCTAGTAGAGGCGGGTGTACTAACTCAGTAAAGGGATGTACTGAGAACCCTATTCTCTAAACACCTTTATTAGCCCTGGACCTGGTATCTTGGTCTCCATTTGTCTGATTCCTGGTCTTATTTTTCAATTGATACCAAACTCAGAGGACATTTAAATGGTACAATTACCACACACACCCCACCTCTGACCACTCACTGTCAGTAAAGACTAGAGCAACAGTGCCCAAGCAGGGCTCGTCAAAGTTGGTCTGCGTGGCACACTGAGCACTGAGACCCCATATGGAAGTCTGAGTAGTGATCACTAGCAAGGAGTCCCCATAGCAGCCTGGGGTGACCCCCCACTGTCCACCTGGCACCCTCTGTCCGGGAGCCTGCCTCCCCCACCACCTGCAGAGGACGCTATAGTTCACTCTCCCAGGAAGGGTAAGGCCAGGAAGGAGGGCAGGGGGGCAGGGATTTGCTGTGGCCTCTGGATAACACCAGCCAAAGCAAATTAATCTGCTGGTGTCTGGTTTATAGCCCAGCCTTGTTAGTCTGGTCGGCATGAGTCAGACCGCAGGCCACAAGCACCTTTCAATAAACAGATAAACAAGTGTCTGAGCCAGCAAACCGCCCTCCCACACAGGCAGTCCTTACCTCTATCCTCTCCCCCGTCCACAGCCATCTGCTCCAGTAGCAGGCAGAACCCTAGCCCCCTGACAGGAGCCTCCGGTAGTGTGTCTCCTCAGCCCCAGAACACACCCTTCAAAGAAAGCGACCTTCACTGTCCTCTTGAAGCAGAGAACGTGGGTGCACGTGCACCCAAACACCCCCAGGGAGGAACAAATGGACATCAAGCCATTTCACCGCCTCCACCTGATGGTGGACAGATTCACACAAATGCTTCAAATGCAGCTTCAGCTTGAACACTGCCTGAAGCTTCATCTCAAAAACCACCCCCTAAAAACATAATCAGTGAGGAGTTATTGCTGAAGCCGGGTGATGGCTTATACTATACTGAAGTAGAAGGAATCTTTTTTTTAATAACAAAAGCTTTAATCCACCACTTAGGAATCTGGGTTTTTCCAGAGGGCAGCACCAGATTCTACCTTCCTTTGCTGGGGACAAACAGAACAGAGATTTGAACCTAAATTCCTGATGCCTCAGTGGGTGCTCTTCCTGAAGGGCCACTGAGACTCCCTGAAGGTCCTGACATCTGACCAAACTTTCATCCCACCACCATTCAGACCCTCGTCGTCTCTCACCTGGATTTCCAAAGCTGCCTCCCCTAGACTTCCTACTTCCTGCTGACTCTTCTTCAACCTACCTTTCCCAGAGCAGGCAGGGTAAGTCTCAAAAAGCTCATGGCATTACTCCTCTGCTCTCAAACCCTCCACAGCTCCCCACTGCTTCGGGAACAAAGCTGCATTCTGTCACTCAGCCATCAAAAGGCTTCCAAAAAGATCCACCTTCCCAGCCACACTTCTCCCCATGCTCTCCAGCGAGCCACTTCCTACACCCTAAAAACAGACAGCTTTCCCTGTTTTCTCTATTTCCTCTGGGATGTTTTTCTTTCATCTATACTCTTCATCTATACTTTTTCTATACTTCAAATCTCACCCATTCGAAGACCTTACCCACATGCACCAACACCAACACCAACAAGCCTTTCCTGACCCCACTGCTCCCAGCACCTGAAGGTGCTGCATGCCCGCACTCTGCTCCTGCCACGCTTGGTACCACGTTTATCATCTCCCAGCTCTGTTTATGTGACTCCTCCATATGTCTGTCTTCCCTTCCAAGTTAAGATGCTTGAGAGCAAGGAGTCTGTGCTATTCACCTGTCTCTCCTCCGAGTCCAGCAACCAGCATCCACTTTCTCACTGTTTCCTTCCCTAAGGCCCCTCTCTTTGTGGTCTGATACTCCAAGGTGAAGGCAGCTCTGCCATCAGGGGAACATGGCCATGCCTGGCCCTGGCATGAGCTAACTGATGAATGCAATTAAATTGCCCAAGCACTGATGGGAGAAGAAGATGGAACTTCCCCTAATGGATGATAAAACCAGGCATTTCTCCTCCTTCTATTATTTTACAATGCTAAGCAACAAGGGAAAAAAAACAGATCTGAATTGGCAAGTTTTCTCTATCAGCTAGAGTATTTGAGGGCCTCATGCAGCACTTTAGGCTGCAGCCAGCTACCTCCTACCAGCCTCCCAAGCTGCCTGGTGGGTAGCACGGGGCCCCAGAATTTTGGCAGGCTCTAGGTAAATACTAATTGAATTAATCAACATTTATTCTGTGTTCTGAACTTTCATTTCAATGTGTTAAACAGTTTAATTTTGAATCAATGCGGTAGCTTTCCTTTTGCATATTAAAAAAAATGTTTAAACTAGTAGGAGACCAAAGAACTTCCTTAAAGACAGGCTGTGTGCACTGGCAACAGCAGCTCAGCTCCTGCTTCCAACAGTGAAGGGGGTTCCCTCTGCAGGCCTGGCTGGAGGCTATTACTGGGGGATGAGCAATTCTTTCTTCACTGGAGAACTGAGAGCTGCGTGGAAGCCAGGTGAAGACACCATGTAGAGCCCACTGCTGCCAGAGAGCCTAGACTACAGGGAACAGCTCGGTCTGGGCTTTTCTGCGTTGAGCCTTGGGACGAGGCCAATAGAGCTTCCTCCACTGACTGAGCTGAGTCTACCTTCCTCTACTGGTCCCTTGGCAGGACCAGCAGTGAGGGCCTCTCCATCCTTCCGCATGACACCAAGCCTTGTTCAATGAGGATTTTGAGAACATTCTGTTGTGGGCTGAATTGGGGCCCCCTGTCTCAAATTCCAATATTGAAGTCCTAACCCCCAGTACCTCAAATGTGACTATATTTAGAAATAAGACCTTTAAAGAGGTAATTAACTTAAAATGAGGTCATCAGGATAAGCCCTAATCCAGTATGACTGGTGTCCTTATATGGACAAAGAGGGGAGACCATGTGAACACACAGGGATAGAGACCACCTACAAGCCAAAGAGAGAGGCCTCAGAAGAAACCAACCTTGCTGACACCTTGCACTTGGACTTCTAGCCTCCAGAATTGTAAGAAGATAAATTTCTATTGCTTAATCCATCCAGTCTCTGGTCTTTTGTTATGGCACCCCTAGCAAACTGACACATGCCCCATCTGATCTTGGACACACGCTGGGCAAACTGATCTGAAGAAGGCAGCCTCCTCCCCAGAGATGGGGGTCTCTGTTCTCATCCACAGGTGTTCCTCTTCCCTCTGAGGGAGACAGCCTTGCATCTCCAGGCCTAAAACAACATCCATATAAAGACAGTTCCTAATAGTCCTCTATTTATCTTTGTAAGTCAGCTCTGAGTCAAGTGATGCCTGGGGACCAAGACCATTTAGTGAGGTCAGACTTTGGCATGCTGTCAGGAGGAAACCCTAAGACCCTGTAGCCCTGACCAGCTGTCAGGCTGCATTCAAGGAGCACAAGCCCTGGGCCCAGCCCTCTTCTCTTCAAAGCAGTTCAACAACTCCAGCGTATGATGGGGGGAGGGGCAAAGTGGGTCCCCTAGCCTCAGCTCACCTGTCACAAGACACTTGCCACTCAGGTCTCTTCCCTCCCCCAAGAGCACTTAGGCCAGAGAGTGGTTCAGGGAATTTCCTAAGAAAAGTGATCCAGGAATCCCCCATCTGCACAGACTCACAGACCACAGCTAGAGGACTGCATTGCACAAGGTCTCCCCTCCCTGGAAGCCCACGAGGTCTTGTGTCCGGAAGTCTGTCCATCTGACCCCGGGGGAGTAGGAGCATCTGCATCAGCTCCTGGGGGCCTCTATCCCTCATCCTTACCTCTTTTCCACAAGGCAGGGCCATTACCCTCCCGTGGGAGATACCCAACAGTTCCTCAGACTCAAAGTGGAAGGTGGAGAGGCCTGTGTGATTCAACAGGGGCACAGAAGGGGAAGGCAGCACCGACATCAGCGGCCCCAGCCCAGCCCAATCTGGACCTTGAGCTTTTGTGACTTCTTCTTGTTTGTCCTGAAGAAGTTGAGGAGCAAGACGCAACAGAGAGAGTCCAGGCTTTGGAGTCACATGGACTTGGGTTTAAATCCCGGTTCCACTGCTTAGAGCTGGGTTCATTTCTGACCTTGGGTAACACAGATTAACCTCTCAGGTTACTGTGTAATAGACATATTACCACCTACTCCACACAGGGCAGGTCACAAGGTTATGAGAGGGGGCAGAACAAACCACCCAGCTCAGTGCCTGGCCCCTCTCTGAGAACATGTCCCTGCCACACTATTCCAGAAGATGGGGCTAGCCAAGACCTAGGCCTAATGTTAGGATCAGGAAAAAAAAAAATAATATGACACTGACTCCCTTTAAGAAGTTGCTGGTGGGGAGGGGAATAGCTCAGTGGTAGAGCGCATGCTTAGCATACACAAGCGGGTTCAATCCCTAGTACCTCCATTACGCAAAAAAAAAAAAAGAAAAAGTTGCCAAACCTCTTGCGGCCAGCCCGCACTGAGGGGACTCAGGAGGACAAACACAGTGCCTGTGCTCTGAGCTTTCCGTGTCTCCAGGAAGGCAGGGGCCACCGGGCCTTCGAGAGTGGAGAGTTTTCCGCTCACTCACATGCTCACTCATACAGACCCTTGGCACCTTCCTGAGCCATTCCACCAGTCCCACCAGACACCCAGCTTAAGGACAGTGAGCAGGTAAGTTTATGATGCTCGTGCGCCAGTGAGGAGCAGGCATCTGGCAGAGAAGTCACAGCTGGGGAGATGGAATTGGGAGACCCCAAAGATGGAGGCTAAGGCTGAGGCTAGGCTCCAGGGGTTGGGGAGAGGAAGGCCAAATCCCAACTACATCCATGGAGCAGGAGGTCCTCGGCCAAGGCACTGGCATGAGAGCCCTTAACTTAGCAGCAGCCTTGAGAGGAGACGGCCGAGTTGTCCTAGTGTCTCAAAGAGGCCCACAATGGCTCCCAGTGGACGTCACACTCTTACTGAACACCTAGAGCCAAACAGGCAAGCACTCCTTAGTCACTCGGGGAAGATTTTCATATGCGATGTGTGGCAATGATGCGACAAGATCATGTAGCCTGTAGGATCTGTCGCGTGAACACCATTCCTCACTCAACTGCCACCAGGTTTACTTAAAATTCTCTTTTTTGGTGGAGGGGTACAGCTCAGTGGTAGAGTGCATGCTTAGCATGCACGAGGACTTGGGTTCAATCCCCAGTACCTCCATTAAATAAATAAATAAATAAATAAATAAATAAATAAATAAATAAATAAATAAGCAAGCCTAATTACCTCCACCCCTCCGAAAAAACAAAATAAAAAAATTTTTTTAATTGTTTCAAATGTAAGTAGTCACGACACGTGAGGGCTGGACCTGTGACCCTAGAGCAGCCTTTAACAGTTTTCAAAGTACTCACGATTAGTACGCAGGACATGGAAGAAGAGCTTTGTCCCACGTGAACTCCCCTATTCACACGAGATTCCCAAGACACTGGAGCCCAGATGTACCCTCCGTTGCACCCCAGCCTCCCTACAGGGTCTTCTTGGGCTTTCTCTCTGGGCTGAGGGAAACCTCATTAGGAAGCCTGAAGGACCCCATGCCCATCCTTAAGCCAGAAGCAAGGTGTAGCTGCCAGGGCTAGACTGGGTCCCAAGCACCAGGAAGGAGGCCAAGCTAGACAGAGGAGCTTCCCTGCCCAGACCTGAGGAGCAGTGAGGACTGACTGGCTGGACAGGACACAGGATAAGCAAGAACCCCAGCTTCGGCAGGCAGCCACCACCCGCGCGCACCAGCTCAGACCCTGAACGTGACACTATGGACACCACAGTGACACCCAGGGCCCACTCCATGCCCCGGCACAGGCAGGCTCCCAGCAAACGCTTATAGGACTGTGTCAGCCCCTCCTCTTCCCACCCACAGCCCCACTTGGGTTACTGCCCAGGTTTCTCTCACATCCCTCACCCTACCCTTCCAAACCACCATCTTGCTTAACATCCCTTACAGCTGACACCCTGGGGTCCCCAACAGGTGAGGTGGGTTGTAAGGAACTTGTTACCAATGATAAAGTAGTGAAGTGGGAAGCCCCATAAAAAGACCAGCAGGACCCCTGGGCAGAGCCGCTGCTCTGCTCTTAGCACCTACCGGTTCCCTGGCTCAGAGCCTCTCTCTCACTCTTTGCCTCTAAAGCGGCTAACTTACAGCTAGAATTCTATTGGTTCCCTGAGCTAACTTCTGATTGGTTATTTCCTTCACTCCTGATTGGTTATTACTCTCACTTCTGATTGGTTATTACTCTCACTTCTGATTGGTCCACTTCCCTAACTTCTGATTGTTCCATTTGTAGTACTTTATTTGCATGGAGCTCACTTCTGATTGGCCCATTTCTACAAAGTTTGTTCCTGGTTGGTCAACTTCTGTTGTACCTTATTTGCATATGATGTTGCAAAATGTAAAACTGGCAGCCTATAAAAGGCCTGTGTAAAGCTACAGAGTCCAGAGCTTGAAGTGTTAACTCCTCTGGGTCTGCTGGCATAATAAACCTGAGTTCTCCAACTCTCCAAGTGCTGCTTGGTCTCTTGCGCAGGTCCAGGTCTCTGTCACAACTGAGCAGTAACACATTTTTCCCCAACAGTAGCTAAGACCAAAAATCAAAATTCTGTATAACTCAGAGAAGATTCTGCTTATCTTGTTCCACTCTAATATACTTCACTGAGTGGGAAAGAAAACAGAGTAATTTAGCCAGGAAATCAGCAATTGCCTATAGCACTCAGGAAGCAACAGTTTCTATGACACCATGGACAACTGGGCAACTTCCTACTATTTTAGAGATTTACTTCCTAAATACGTATGTGTGTATGTCTGTGTACGTATTTATTGCGGCTGGGAGTGCATCACAGTAACCTGGCCACATTCACCAGGTGCTTCTCATGGGCTAACATTGTCTGGCATGTGCAGACTGACCATCTTCTGACCTCAACACAGAAAGCTGATCTTCGTGGTAAACAAGCTCTGAACTATAATAGAAAAGAACAAATCTGACTCCATATTAGATCTGTTTCTTTGGCTTTAACCCTGCAACCTGCATTCTAGGCTTGTCTTGCTAGCTCTTCACCTTTTGCAAAAGAATGTTGCCTTTAGTCTGAAATATACAAGACAGCCTATTTTCAAGGCTCTGACCTTTAAGGATATTAATACTTTTGCACTTACATAAAGATAACAAGTCACAGAATGGAAAATAACATTTGTTTTGCTGGAGGATTACAGGGACACCATGATCTGACCCACCTGGACAGCTACAAGAACACAGAATTCCTACACCAAGAAGTTTGCAACAACAAACCACACCCCCTCCACTTTTTTAGTATAAAATGAGCCTGAATTTTGACTTTAATAGGATAGTTCTGAAGACATTAGTCTGCCATCCTCTTGGTCTTCCAGCTTTCCGAATAGAGTCACTATTTCTTGCCTCAACACCTTGTCTCCCGATTTACTGGCCTGTCGTGCGGTGAGGAGAACGAGTTTGGACTCGGTAACAGAACCACCTGGATGTGAATCATCTCAACGTGGCAGCAAGATGGAGTGGAAAGAACATGGGTTTGAGGATCAGGAAAATTGGGCATAAATCTTAGTTCAGTCACTCACCAGCTAGGGAACCTTGGGAAAGTCACTTTCCTGAGTCACTCTCCTCAGCTAAAGCCCCAGAAGGCCCCTGTGAGATGTGAGTGAACAGTCGACTCTGAGCTCAGTGCCTGGTGCATGGCATGTGTTTAATAAGTGATGATTTCTAATCCCTGGTTCCCCATCTAACCCCACTCATTCCTCCAGTTCTGGCCAAACCAAACCACTGGCTGTTTCCCACACGTGCCCCTTAACTTACCGTCGCCACCTTGCTTTGTGCATTGCTGGTCCCTGTGCTAGAAGTGTCCTCCTTCACCCCCATGGAAAGGGGTGTTTCTGGCCCAACAGTCCTTCAAGACTCACCTCAAATGCCCCCTCTTCAGCAAGCCAGGTGCCCCAACCTCTTCTTTCTCGGAACGTTTACTGAGTTTTCTCTGCCTATTTTGAGTAAGGGGTACATTCCTTAAATTCTATCCAGGCAGCGGACTTGTCTTACTCATTCTGTGTTCCTACCATAACAGTTCTCAGCACAGAGGATGGTAAAAAATCATATGGTGACTGACATAACAAATGAGACCACAAGTCTGTTGACTTCAGGACACTTAGGAACTATGCTCTCTCTCTGCTGCTAAGAGTTTTCCTAGGTCCAGTGGGCCAGTTCTGATTTGGCGGCTTCCCCTACCTCCCAGAGAGCCAGGCCTCTCTTCCTACCAGCCTTGCCAGGCTCCCCTCCCTGCCACCCTAGCAAGGACTTGCACACCCGTCAGGCATCCACGTTGCTTAACCACAGCACTCTCCATCCCTCCCCCCATCCACACACCCCACCCAAAACCTCAGCCTACTTGAATAAGGTTCTGCTGCCCACAGCCTTTCCCTGCCTCCTCTTGGGGCTGGAAGCTTGCTCTGCGGCCCAGGCTGCAGACAAACAGTCAGAATTCCTAGTGTCGTGCCCAGTGCCCTCCTGGATCACTCCCTCCTATACCCACTCCTTCCTGGATGGTGTGAGCTCAATGTTTCAGACCACATGGCCCTGGTCCTCTGGGTACCAGGACTCCATGTTCTCGAAATCTTCCAGGAATGGCCCATGAGTCTGTAAGAGCCTTCATTCCCCAGTCAGGGGGTTAGGCCAAGACAGGCATCAGCAGAGAACACACACAGTACAATCCCTCCTTTGGGATTCTAACCACTTCTTCAGAGCCCTTCCTCTCTCCCACTGCCTGTCCTGGGTGGAATTTCAGCCTATGACTTGCAATCGAGAAGCTTCTGCACAGCTTTGTGGCTGTCCTTCCCTAGCTTTCCACCCTCATCCCATCCTACATTTGCTGCAAGTCACCTCTCTGCTCAGAAGCCACCAATTGTTCCCCCAAATCCTATAGCACTTTTCATGAGACCTACAACCTTTCAGCAAAGCCTGCCTCCCCTGTGATTTCACCAACTCCTCTCCAGTCAGCACTGCCTGGATAATACCCTTTGTAGGTAGACTCCAACACATGCTCTAAAACAGTCGCCTGGCTCGAGTTATTTGGAATTTCTTACATCGTGTCACACTGAAATCTGCCCCTTCTTTAATCCTCGTGACCGTCACCACCGTGGCCCCTCAACCCTGCCCTCTGAGCAACGCAGAACATGCTCAATCCCTTGCCCACTTGAAAATCAGAATCACAGCCCTGGGTCTTCCATCTGTCCCGGGACCTTCCAAAGCTTACAGGGCAGGGACTCCAGCTGTGCAGCAGTAGGGGGCCGTACTCCACCTGCTCCCAAAGTGTTATGCCCAGAGTCTCACCTCCAGGGTGGGCCAGTCATGGCCACTGCAGAGAAAAGTGGGATGCCTACCTCCCACCCACCGGCCCAGGCCACGCCCCCTGCAAGCAGCGTCTAAAACCGGGATTTCTATTCATGTAGCCAGGCTACACCAAGTTCTGTGGGCTTTTCTACGTGGTTGGGTAGGAAACACACCAATTGATTTTTGGAGCCTCGGGTCAGGACTTTGGCCTCACCCCGCCACGTCCCATCAGGCTGGTTTAGGCTCTGAGCTCTCTGTTACCCTTGTCCTGTACACTGGTGACTGGCCACTTGAAATCAGCCTGTCCCCTCACCCTGCTGTGGACTTCTGCCTCTTGGACTTCGTGCTCCCCTCCACCATGGGGGTCCCACCTGGAGGCCCAGAGAATACTACCTGCCCCCTGAAATTTCAGAATAAGCCCTCTGGATGATGTAAATCACCCCTCTTGACAAAGTATATTTGCGAGGCTTCCTGAGAAGAAGATGATGATGATAATACCACTTACTATTTACGATGCGCCGGGCACTGTCACCAACATGTTATATACATCTTTGCATCTTTACAACAACCAAAGGAAATAGGCCTCTTACTGTTCCCATTTGACAGGCGAGGAACTTCAAGCCCAGAGAGGGAAAGATTTGCTCAAAGGAGCAACAGCAAGCCTGAGTAGAGCCAGGATTTAAACGAAGGGTTGTCTGAGCTGGCAGGGCCCTCAGAGACGAGGGAGGCCAAGTCCTCACGGTGGAGGAGCCCGTGCCTGCCATGCTGGAGTTGGGAGGGGCGGTGAGGAGTCAGTTTCCTTGTCTTAGAGGCAGGGCAACACCCCTGCAAGGGGTTTTGTGCAGCTCCACTGAGCTGCACAGCGAAAACCTAGATGGACATGCAGGGCGGTGGCTGTTGTTACCGGGAGAGCAGCATTGCATGGAAGAACCAGATGTCTTGGCCGGTCACAGGAAGAGCTTATGTAATAAAGCTTTTTCATGACATGTAGTCGAGGTCAGGTGTTTGAGCCAAGAACTATTCCTTTGCTTTGGTAAAATGTCGAATTAGAAGAATCCTCTTTTCCCACTCAAATTCAAGTTCTAACTTCTCCCCTCGCCCTCCTCCAATCCCATCTCCCCAGCCCCCGCTCCCCTTACCTGCCCCAGTGGCTTACTGAATCTGGAGTTTGAGACCCCACATCCCAGTACGCCAGGGACAGTCCTGTCCTCCCAGGATCCCATCCAATTCAGCATTGGTCCACCTCCTCTCACTTTCAGAAGTGTCCCAGTTTGGACAATAAATTAAATCGAATACTTTAGAACCTTAAAAAAACAAAACAAAAAAAAACCCCACTTTTCTTCTCTGGCACCTGTTTCCCTCCCATGAATGGAAATAACACTACCCGCCTCCTGAGACAAGCCCTTTGTAAAACCCACCAAAGCTGGAAGTTCCGCTCTCCCTCTGGAGGCAGCGTTCAGGGGCCAGTCTACACACCCCTCTGTTTCATCCATGAAGCAGCCCAGCTTCAAGCAACCTATTCATGAGAAAACCTCTTTGATTCAGGGGAAACACAGCTTTGTGTTGTGGGAAGGAAACAGTTGCCCGTGAAGACAGAGGAGCTGTCACGTGTGTATGCAAGGAACAAAGGTAACCCAATTTTACTCTTCCTAAGCTTAGCTCTGGCTCTGCCCGTCTGTTCCCTTAGTCCCTACAGCAGATCTCCTGGCTCCTACACAACTAACACTTTTTCTTTCTCTCTCTCTCTCTCTCACTCACACACACACATAGTGTCAGCCCAAGGAGTTCCTTCTGGCCAGGCTCTCTGGGCCTTCCTGCCAGAAGCAGGTTGGAGAGGTTTGCTAAGAAGACCTCTTGGGACACCCCAGTGCAGTCACAGCAGTGGCCCTCCTGGTCAGAGTGGTCCCTGCCCAGGCAAGAGGCCCCGCAACATCTGAGTGAGCCATTCCAACCATGCACACAAGTCACTGTGGATTTATGTCTTTGCCTGGGAGTCAGGGCAGGGATTCTGACTATGCCCACTAAACACGCCCCTGAGCAGGCAGAGCAACCCTGGGATTTGGGTTAACTCCTTCCCGGCGGGAAACAGATGTACCCAGAGCACAGCCTCTGGGAACGTCACAGCACCTGTAGTCGAGGGGTAGGTGGGGGCCATGACAGGCTCTATTCCCCACAGCCTCACCTGGGTGAACAACCTCTTCCCGGAGGTTTGCTAGTAGGCCTGCTAACCGTTTACCTCTGCGTAAGTTGTTCCTGAGACATGGACAACTCAGATCTCCAGTCTGCAATCTACAGCTGTCCCTGCTACTTTACCCCTGGGGGGCAAGCTCGAGCACATTTTGGTCTCAGTAAACACACATACACACACACTCAAAACAAGATGAGGTAGAAACCTGCCAGACCTAACTACATAGCTCATAAGAACCAAGAAGCTTGACAAGTTTTGACTCAAAGTTGAATCCCAGCATTTTTTGTGTCTTTGTCTTCGTCTTTGTCAATTACCACGTGCAGGCAATAATCAAAAGGTTTCACATTCTTTAATCCAGCTCTGCCTTAGCAAACCGAGGTAACCACTGCACCATGGCAAAGACAGGACTCATCCTGGGGGGCTGGAGGCTGAGAAGCTTGGCCAGGCAGAGAGGTGTGGAAGGGAAGGGTAAGGAGGGCAGGAGACCCAGCCTCAGGGCCACTGAGTCTCTTGGCAGATTCTGGACAAGGTCGCCCCTCCTCATCAGACAGCTGTGGCCCTCACTCAACCATGTAAATCTCTGACACTGGCCCTATGCACAGACCCCTGCTCAGAAAAGTTTCTCAGGGCTGACTGCCTTCCCCAGATAGGCATCTCCCACTACCCCAACTCCAATACTACACAGCCAACTTCTCATTACTGGTTGGATGTGTCCCGGAAGTTTGTCAGGGCGTGTTTGGGTCCTTGGAATACGTATTTCCATGGAACTGACAGATTAGTAATTGCAGTCTCAGAAAAAAAAAAAAAAAAAACATGTAATACACACGTACCCACACTAAGCACAAACAAGTGTAAGAGCGCTGAGACCATACGGGCACCCCTACTTCCCATCAGCCCACATCCCCAGAGGCCACAGGCCAGAAAGAAGGTCTCATGAGCCCTCACAGCCCCATTGGCTTTGGCTGCCAGCAGACACTTCCCCCTGAGTCTTTGACCTATAAGACTCCAGCCTTAGCTATTCTGCAGATGGAATTTGCCCCAAACCTTGTCTCTTTCTCATTTTTCACTGCCTAATGGAATCTCCATCTGGACCTTCCAGAAGTTCTTGTCTGGCCAAACCCACTGAGCTACAAAGAACAGAACCCAAGGCCAGAGGGCCAGAAGGCCTGGGTTCTGCCACCAGCAGCTGGGTGACCCTGGGTGGGTTTCTTTAGGCCTTGCCATCCTCATGGGTAAAAACAGAATGGGCCTGCAAGAAGCTACCCAAGGCTTGCTCCTGATTCCAAAAGGAATCAACACCCCCTCATTTCCCTTCCCCCTTCCAAGAGGTTTCTCCACGCCCTCATGCTGCTAACAATTGCTTCATTCTTCTCCCAGCAAACCAGCACAAAATGTCAGTGTCTAATTTGACTCTTTTCTCTCTCCCTCACGTCCCGTCAGTCACCAAATCCTGCAGGATTTCTTGGCAAGCTCATTCACCTCCCTTTCCTCCATCCATCCCTATAGCCATTGCCTTGATTTAGGTCCTAATCTATCTCAATGGGTTAGTCCAACAGCACATTCTTGTAAGAAGTTCCTCCCTGTCCCTCCAACCAGCCCTTCTCAGTCTTGAATCCTCCTGAAAGCACAGCTTTCACCTTGTCTCTTCTAGACTCCAAGACCTTCAAAGGCATCTGAATTACACGTACATTCTTTAACTTCAACTTTCAAGACCTTCCAGGAACTCTCCCCAGCCAGAGGCTCGAGTCTCACTCCTCCCAGGATCCCCCTCCCCACTCCACCCTATGACTCTAGCCACCTGTGGACCACTCATCAGGCTTGTCCTAGTCTTTCAGGTTCTGCTCTTGTTCCTTTCCTCATCTCCCCCCACCCCTCCAACTCCCTCCGTCCCACACCACCCCTGCCACATAAAACCACCCGCCCCTTTTCCCCTTTTACTGAGGCCGACACTGCAAAACCAGCTAGCTCAAGGCCATGTCTGCCACAGACTCTTCCTGGACATCTGTTAAGTATAGGGCTGAACATAGGGCTGATGCCGCCCCAGGGCAGCTCAGAGTCTGAAGGGGGTGTGGCCAGAGACATGCAAATAAAGCCTCTAAGTACCATAGCAGAGATCGATATTGGATGCTAGACAATTTAGAGAAGAGGAAAAATGACTTGGGGGTGAGGGGAGGAGAGGTGTTTCAAGACTTTGATCTGCATCCTGAAGGATTAATAAGAATTCATTCATCTTGCGGAGCAGACACAAAAGGGCTTCCCAGGAAGAGGAAATAGTGTATGCAAAGGCAGAGATGCACAAAGGATAGAAACTGCTAAGCTACTCCATTTGGGGAACAGTGGAGATGCAGCTGGTGAGTCAAATTATTGCCAGCCTCTGTGGAGCCTTGAATGCCAAACAAGGATACCATACATTATCCCTTCAGAGAGGCAAAGCCTATCCCATCTTGTCTACACCTTCCATCCACAGATGTGTTACAGAAGCCAAGATTACAATTCAGCATGGAACTCAGTGATTAAAAGCATCATGCACAGTGAACGCTCAGTTCTCAGTGTGCCTGAATGTGTACGTGACAGAGAGAGGAAATGAAAGTAAGAATTATCAAGGAGCACCAAATAGAAATCATACATTTCCCAAGAGAAAGCTCAGAGTTAGCAGCTCCCTGGAACTCACAAAGCCTTGAGGAATCTGGGTCTAAAAGTAAACAGACTGCTAGAAGACAGCATCTCCGAGAAGGTTGTTTACTGAGGGTGGGAGAGATAAGAATGTGAAGACGCCAAGACCTGGCTTTCAGAGTCTATAAGCCTACCTTCCTGAGACGAGCTGTAGATTCTGCAAAAACTGAGACACACAGGTGTCATCAAGTGTTGAAATCAAAGAATGATGCCAGGAAACATAAAGTGGAACTGCTCTGAGGAAGGAGGAAGCAGGAAAGATAGTGACTCAGGAGAACACAAAGCTGCCAAGAGTTTCAGCCTAGTTGTGCCCACACCAAGCGGTGATGGTGTCACATTTTTTTTTTCCCTCGAGTGTCACCTCTTGAATAAAGGTGTGCAGTCTGGGAACTTCATAAATGTTTAAATGCCTGAACGGCGGTATTCTTATTAGCTCTTCGTTCTCATATTTTACAAAAGGAGATCCACCAGAGGATTTTAAGCAGGAAAGGGTCACGAACAGATCTATATATCAGGAAGAAAATTTCTTGATGGCCGACTAAAAAACAACTTCCAAATATTACCGCAAATGTGACAGTCTCAAGGGCATGACATTCCTTGTCCAAAGCTCAATTCTTTCAGGATCGTTTCTTCCTCCTCACTTTTCAGCCTGGCACCCCAGTCCATAGATTCTCTCTAGTCTCATCCACCTGTCCCACTCTCTAGGGTCCAATACCCGCCCTCACCACTTCTATCTTAATTGATCGTGCAGGTCCTAATGAGCCTCTACACCCCCAGTGTCTTTTCCAGCTGGTCACTGCTTCCCGTAGCCCGGCCAGAGTCCACCCCACCAGTTCCCACCTGATTTTCATCAGAACCCAGGGGAAATTGGTTAAAAACATGCTAGACCTACTTAATTGGAGTAGTTTAAAAGCTCCCCAGGCGATTCTGAGGCACAGACAGATTTGCAAACTACTTTTCTTAATCCTCAAAGGGACTGTACCACTGAGGACTTGTAAGAAATGCAGAAGGTCAGGTCCCACACTTGACCTGGGAATCAGAATCTGCATTTGAACAAGATGCCCCAGGTGATTCTTAAGTTTGTTAAAGGTTGAGAAGCACCGCTCTACACTGTTGTCAGACCACTCATTCTACAAATATTTACTGGATTTTCTCCATCGGGCTAGGGGTTGAGAGGTTGGGAGGGTCAAGGGCCAAGGTTCCTGACTTTAAATTCACAGAACCATCAATCAATCTTCTGCTTAAAAACCATTACTGGTTCCCATGCTTTCAAAGTCCAGACTTCTCCCACCTGGCCTTCTTGGCCCGCTGGAGCCAGGTTTCTTCCTTCTCACCAGCTTTACTGTCTACCACTCGCCACAGGAGCCAAGCTGGGCCACTTGCCACTTCTCACAGCTACCCAGTGCTTGCCTGCCTACAAAGCTCTCATAGCCTAGGTCACGCTCTGCCCACCTCTGCCTGGAGAAACCCAGGAGAAGTCCTTTGAGGTCCATCACACACCCATCCGCTTCTTGAAGTTAACCCAGATTTTCCCTGCTCAGATGGAAGACAAATTCCCACAACTCTTTGCTCTTACCTCCTTTATAGCATTTATCTCATTCCACTTAGTCTTATTAAAGTCAGTGCACCTGCCGTAGCTACCCCAGTAGAGACCATATTTGTCTCTGCAATAGCAGTAAGCTAATAACTGGCACACCATCAAATCTCAAAGTAATAATAACAATAATGTATTAAATAAAATTATGGATGGGGGAGGGTATAGCTCAGTGGTAGGGTGTGTGCTTAGCATGCTCGAGGTCCTGAGTTCAATTGCCTGTACCTCCATTTAAAAAAAAATAAAATAAATAAATAAACCTAATTAGCTCCCTCCAGAAAAGCAAACAAAACAACAACCAAATGCAATCAGTAAAATCCCTTAAAAAAAGATGTTTAAAAAAAATTATGAAGGCACTAAGTGAAAAGTTTACCAAACTCCCCCATCTACCACTTCAAAGTCACTTAAATATTAATTTAAGCAGATTACATAAAATGGGCTGCCTCTCAAGCCCCAAAGAGAAATAATCTCCAAATCAAATCATATTTTGTGTTTTTCATATAGTACAAATAATAGACTGAATGTGCTGAAGATGAATTTTGTGTACAGCCAACTACCTTTCTGTAGTTGGGCATTTAACTTAACAGAATGCAACAAAAAATTTGGGAATACTTTAGATAATTAAGGAACTGGGAGAGGGAGGAGAGATGAAAAAGACAGGAAGTAAACCAAAACATGGAAAAAAGAGACTGAGCTATACCAAATATCCAGCTGCTCTAAAAGTAAAAATATAATACTCTGGATTTGTTTTTTAAGAGGATTAAATGCTGGCTAGAATGCCTGTTTTGATCTTAAAGTTTGGAAGTTCTGGTCTTTAAACATATCTTATTTGCATCTGAAAAACAACTGCAGGTCTGGAGTAGGGGGTATCAGGAGGGAGAGGGGCCCACGTTCAAATAGGACTATCCCCACCTTGCAGTCTACTGGGACGCAGTGACTTGAGATTTGGAAAGGCATGTTGCACTTCTGCAATTACGGTATTGAGCTGGTCTCAGCCAAGGCGTTGCAGCTGGACACGCGCTCTACCGAACACCGATTTGCTTGGGCAAATCGACCGTAAGCTTCCCGACCACCTTGGGCTCTCTGTCTCTTTAGACTACGCCGCTGCTCAAGCTGACTGAGCAGAGTTCTGACATACCACACATAACTGAGGTGAACGGCCACCATGCGCATCTCCAGAGCCATCCTGACACCTGTAGGAGCGCGGACTGTCCGTAGACCCCGGGCAGAACTGGGTGGAGACTTGGAGCAAATTTACAAGAGTTATACCCTCCTCCCAGTTTTCTGGCCAGAGAAGGGGAGGAGGTTCCGTCCCCGCGCCTGCGACACGCTCTGGGGCTGATATAGGAACTGTGCCCCTCCCCACGCCCCAAGCGGTTCTTGGAGCTGGGGGCTCTCGGTTCCCCAGGCAATGCCCCTGCGGGAGCTCCCAGTCCCGACCGCGCCGCAGACCTGGGGGCGTGGGGACCGCCCACTGACCTGGGTGCGGGGCTTCTCTCCGGGCAGCTCAGGTGTGCGGGCCTTTCCCGTGTCGCTCCCACCTCAGAACATGAGAGCCAAGAACCAAGCTGCAGGCCACTGACCCACCGACCAACTGACCGACCAACCAGCGAACCGACCGGCAGCGGCCGGGCCTGGAGCCCACGTGACGGGGGCGGGGACCCGCGGGAGACTCGTCCCGGAGCGCCGGTTCCCTCACCGCCCCACCTTCTTCCCGGGCCCGCCCCTCTGCCACGCCCCCTCCCTCTCAGGTTCAGTTGCGGCCCTCAGGGACCAGGCCGCGCAGGGTTCCAGTTCCCCAGGGACCCGCCTCGTCAACCCCGCCCCTTCGAACCTGCTAATCCCCGCCCCGTAGGCCGAGCTCGGCGTCCCCAAGCCCCGCCTATCTCGGGAAGCCCCGCCCTCCCAGAGCCCCGCCCCTCCCCTGTCACCACCCACTCCAGCACCCTTCTCGCCCCGGGGGAGACGCCGGGGGCTGTTCCCAGCTTCTCAGCCCCTAGGCTTCTCCGGCCCTTCAGCACCGCTCCCTGGCCGTAGGGAATGAGAGCAAGCAGACCGGGAACTTGTGTGTAGAATTGCGGAGAGAAGCTGTAGAAAAAACGTTTTAGAGCCCCCCAACACACAGACACACAGACACAGACACACACAGACACACACACACACGCGCGCAGAGCGCAGCAACCGTTTGGATGTGCGGACTTCCCGGGCCCCTGCGATCCTGTCCAAATGAGGTTGGCCTGAGCGCCCCCAGTTTGGGAGTCACCCTACGGTCTGGGCGCGCTTGAACCCGGCGACCTGGGGTGGAGGGCCCTCTAGTGGTCGGCTCCAATTAGAGGCAAGTGGAGTCCGTTCTTGTGAACAGATGAGGACAAGCAGCACTACCCTGTGCCCAGCACCGAGGCGGAGTTCAACAGGCCCAAGAAAAGCTTTGGCGAAGTCTGACCACATGGATTCTAGAACAGTCGCAAGACTGGGCCCGGGGACCTAGTCCAATGCCTTCCCCCAGCAAACGGCCTGAATCCCCTTTGGTTGTACTGCTAGGTTGTTACCCTGCCTAGGCCTCCAATAACTGGTTGCTCAGTTCAGCTGATTAAAATCCCTGTGGGCCTCAGATGGCATCAGCACCACGGACTCTGGCATAGTCCCCAGCTCTAGCAGGAGCCGCTACCACCCTAGCCTCAGTTTTTTCCTATGTTTCTTATAGGCTGGACTCTTGACAAACTCCACAAGACACATCTTTTTTCATATTACCCTGGTGGCCCGAAATTACCAGTGTGCCCAGAAGACTTGTACATGAGAACAAAACTTAAGCCACTTTAGCAAATATGAGACTGGTCACTGCAGGAACCCGGCCAGAGGCAGACCAAGGGCAAAGCCAGCAGAGGAAGGCTGGGGCCCACAAGAGTTGTGTTACAACAGGACACTCTAGTCCTCTTTCACTTCCTTAAAATAGCAGCACAGAGGCTTTTGAAGAGGAGGCTGCCACAGTTCACACGAGTTCATGGGTGTTTCCAAATCCCACGTTAACCCCCTAGAGGACCCACAGCCACCCCCCTATGCTAGTCTGTTCTTTAGAACTATACAATTACTTTTTTAAAAATCACTTTAACAGAAACGATATAAATGACACCTACTGCAAACAAATTTATGGTTACCAAAGGGAAAGGAGGGGAGGGATAAATTAGGAGTTTGGGATTAGCAGATACAAACTACTATATATAAAATAGATAAACAACAAGGTTCTACTGTATAGCACAGGGGACTAGATTCTATAACTTGTAATAACCTATAATGGAAAAGAATCTGAAAAAGTATATATGTGTAACTGAATCATTTTACTATACACCTGAAACTAACACAATACTGTAAATCAGCTATACTTCACTTTTTTTTTAAATGGTGTATGTAAGTCACTGACTTTCCGGCTTACTCACACGTTGGAACCACTTTGGGAGAGGGGGCTTAAGGAATACAGTACTGTCTGGGCCCACCTCCAGAGGCTCTAATTTAATAGTCTGGGAGTACGACCTGGCATTAGGATTTTTAAAAGCTCCTCAGGTGGTTCTTAGGTGCAGTCAAGTTTAAAAACCACTGGCCTAGGTCTTAGGAACTTCATTCCTCACTAAAATCCAACAAGAGACCCACCATTGAAAAATTTATCTAACAGAAACCCAAGAAGTATTCATGGGCCTGCATGTCCAGCCCTGGCTCCCAGGAAACAAAATGGTCCATCAACAGAAGCTTCCTGGAGAAAATATCTCGACTTAAAAAAGTGATTCTAGCTGCAGGAATTTAAGACACTAGAGTGGGTTGTTAGTGGTAGTGGCAGGTGTGCCCTGCAGAACTGTCAAATCAAAGCCTATCACAGATGAAAGGCAGACAGCACGTTACCGGCTAGCTCTCTGCACCTCTAACGGTACTGTGTGCAGGACCTTCGCATAGTTCCACTCACTGAGAATTCCCCCACTACTTTCCTCTGTGAGGCAGCCCAGTCCTTTTCTCTGTGAAACAGATAATGTTATGTTACCCATGCGGCAGCTGATGTCCCCAAACCCATGGAGTCCCCATGTTTATTTATTCATACCTGCCTCATTCCTGAATGGATTGGGGCTCTCAGTGAGAATGTTACTGCTGATTTTCTTCCCTAAAGTATAAAATATTCTTTGATTTATAGAGTGCATTTCTGACCCAGATGATGGTTCTTTTACAGACCAATAAAATGCTTGAACATTTTTACAACTAAAGTGTAACTGAACCTGGATTTCTGATATCTTGTCATTTGGGGGATTTTATTTGCCTCTGTTGCTTTAAAATTCAAGGCAGAGAAGTTGTTGACTGTAGGAGAAATAAAGCGAATTCAAATTTTGTGTTAAAAAAAATCACTTTGGTAGAACGGTGGGTAACTGCACTTTCTCCATGGGGGTGAGTAATTCCATTCTGCCAAGGACCTCCTCAAATGCTATGGGAAAAAAAAAAGAACAAAAATCCTCTCTTCCTGCCTATGGTCCCAGCCGGGGCTTGAAAGAATCAAGAAAGCAGCTGCAAACACACAGAGCAAACCCTCTCATGTGACCAACCTGGAAAGAAAGAGGCCTCCGCACATGACACAGACTGGCACCCCCAGGCTGCAGTAGATGAACGCATGGGAAAGTTTGAAGAAGTCCCTCTGGATGGGCACAGCTGCCCTCTGTCCCCTGGCCACATGGCACGTCTGCTGCGGCGGGGTGTCCTGTGCAGGCTATCCACTGGCTTTCATCCAGATTCCAGAATATTTAACGAGGGCCTCAGGGTGTTGGGGCTTGTTCACATTAAACCCAAGCACATGCAGCGCTCCCTGAAACGTCTATGCTGCGGGTATTTAGGCAAATATAATATGAGGAGGTTTATTTGCTTAGTGTCAGTTTTATTGTATTTCAAGCAAGAAGGAAGAAGCAGGGGATAGTAAGGCAAGATGAGGCTAGAAGTGGGGACCTCACTCTTCAGCTGGTTTTCTGGAGGAAGTAGCTGTTGAAAGGTCTATAGGAAGGTCTTGTGCAGACATGAAACTTGCTAAAGGGATAGACCATTGTTTTTAGGCTGAAATGATGAATGTATTGCTTATAAAGGGTTGGGTGAACAAACATATACATCTGCTGCTTCCTTGGACAATGGAAAAGCTATGGGATTTGCAGCACTTTCTAGCTCTGTCTTTCATTTTTTGTAGTTTTTTTACTTTGAATGGCTCACCTGAACCCTCCTCATCTGTAAAGACTTGTCCTGCATCTCATAAGGGTGCAAGGAGATGTAACATAGGGGCGGACACTTTGTAACTGGAAAGTTGTCTTTAAAGGTACTGTTTTCACTTTACTATTACACCCACCTAGCTTGTTGGAGGGGCAGAACCAGGGGAAATGGAGATTAGACATCAATAAGAAATAGTATTTTAATTGGGCAGTGAAGAACAAAAAGACTATCAACAAGCATTTGTGAAAGAGGAAAAAGCTTGAACAAAGGCCAGAGGAGAGAAAAGCCAGGAGTATTAGGAGGTGCTTTACCTTTCTAGTGGGAGGGTGGGGATGGGGAGGGTTAGAGAAAATGTTAGTCAAGAAAAGGCTGGAAGTAAGCTGGATCAGAGCGTGGAAGGCTTTGAGTGCCAGGAGGTTTGGATGGGTAATGGAAGTTGTTGAAAATTCCTGAGTGACAGACTGTTATCTAAGCTCTTGCAAGACACCCATAACAGTACCATCTGGGAAAGGATGTATCTGTATTCCCACTTCCAGACCGCACCCCTGGATGTGATTAGAGGGATATATTTTGCAAAGGGGCTGTGGTCTCAGTGTCCTGGAGGGCAGCACGCACGGCGCCCTCCCTCCCGGCCATAGTGCATCACTCCAGGGGCTCCTTTCTCTTGGTCTGGAGTTTGTAAATGATCTGGTTTCCATCATTCCAGGCATAGAGCTGCTTATCTCTGGGGTTGTAATGGATCATGGAGTGACTTCTCGGCCGCCGGGGGAAGAACAAGTTGGGCAGATTCTCCTCACTGACCGTGCCCAGTGTATCATAGACACAGGTGATGCGATGTGGGCCTTGGCCACCCAAACTGTAGACCACATAGAGGACCCCACACAAGAGGAACGCAGCTTCAGCATCCTGGCTTCTGCACGGAGTGTCCCATGAGTGCTCCATTCCCAGCGTGTCGGGCTCAATTTTTGTGAGAACCAAATGGCTCTGGATGCCTGGCCCTGAGTGGATGGCCCAGAGCCCGTGCTCATCCACAGCCAGGTCGATGAAAGTCGATGGGGAGTGCTGGTAGACCAGGGCTCTCCCCGCCCCTCCTGAAAGCAGCATTCGATCTTCCACGGTTCTCTTTTGCAGGTTATATTTGATGATCTCATTGCGAGTCCCTTGGCTGTGAAAAAATAGGAAACCTTTGTAGACCACTTGGCCTGTTCCCTGCCAGGAATGTGTTAGGAGCAGCTTCCGGGGGCCTGGCTTGGTGCTGTCCTCCATGAATGCCCGTATGTTGGCAAATTCCCAAACAGTGTTGTTTCTGGATCCAATTAAGAAATAAACCTTTGGAGAGTCGCTGACAGCATCTTTCATCCAAGAGCCATCTGTGTCCATCGTCTTCTTCACTATTTTCAGAGACTTTATGCCCATCAGCATGTTGTCACAGCCTGGCAAAAAAAGGAGAATAAGGGGAGGTGACTTTATAAACACATGAGATGTCTGCTTTTCACACAGATTGCTTTTTTTCCCCCCTTCAGGGTCTAGAATAAAATTATTGCACAGAGATCAATCATAATCGATTGCAGGAGTCAATGAATCAAAGAATGTAATGAATAATTGGATCTCTGTCAAAGGAATTGCTGTCCAGTCATAAGAGTCAGCCTTAATCAAGTCAGTCAAGTCAGAATATGAACAACTATTTGCTGTGTCAGAGGCCCTGCTGACTCTCTAGAGCACTTGAGGTTGACACAGTGAGAAGACTTAGGTGTGGAACCACCTAATTCAATTCCATTGGCCAAGATTTTATTGGGTAATTCAATTCTGCCTGCCAAGATTTTCCTGGGTACCTGCTGTGGACTTAGCTTTTAGTACTCTCCCAGAACAGTGCTAAGTAGTGAGGACAAAAATTATAATTTCAACCCTACACCTTGAGGAGATGACCTTCTAGAGAAGGATTCTGGTCCTTGACCCTACTAGAACATTATAAAAGTTCTACTCCTCCCTCTATTCATTTATTCATGAATGCATGCATGCATGTAGCCAGCCAACTTTGGATACCTACAAAGGTACCACTCCATGAACCCTCATGAACCTTCTGCCTAGACCACTGCATAGTCATCAGTTTGTCTCCCTGATTTTACTTTTGCTAATCTACAGTATGTTCTCCACAAAGCAGTAGGAGTGATCTGTTTAAAAATATGAATAATGTGACTGAATTGTTAAACCGTTTTCCCCACCAAACTTGGAATAAAATCCTAACCCCTTCCCTGGTCTAAAGCACCTACATGATTTGGCCTCTCCCTGTCTCTGGGCCTTGATTCTCCACTCTCCATCCCCTGGCACATAGCATGGTGATTACACTGGCTTTCCCTCTGTTCCAGCACATGAGATGGTTTCTGCCTTAGGGCTGTAGTGCCTACAATTCTTTCTGCCCAGAGTCTTCTTTTCCTTTATCTTCCCATGTCTGCTCCTATCCTTCACATCTCAGTTCCAGTCTCATCTCCTTAAGAGACTTCCCTGACCACTGTATCTAAATTTAAAATGATCTACAACAGCATCTCTCTTACTTCCTTGAGCTCCCTTATCGTGCTCTATAATGATGTTATTTGTTTAAATTACTGGTGTGCTGTCCTCCCCACCAGACTCTAAGCTCCACAGAAGCAGGGCCTTTGCCCTCATGTTTTCTGTTATACTCTACTGCCTTCCTGAGAGCTTCTGGGGTTCAGCAACTATCTATGGAATTAATGAGGAAGACAGGTTCATTCAAGCAGGTGTTTTTCTAGGGTTTAAACGGTGCTGCACATCCAGAGTTGACTTTAGGTCTGTCTGAAGTAATAATAATTTGTGTGTAGAATAGATAAACAAGATTGTACTGTGTAGCACAGGGAAATATATACAGGATCCTGTGGTGGCTCATAGAGAAAAAGAATGTGACGATGAATGTATGTATGTTCATGTATAACTGAAAAATCGTGCTCTACACTGGAATTTGACACAACATTGTAAAATGACTATAACTCAATTAAAAAAAGTTTAAAAAAATAAAGTAAACGATCAACTTCAGGTATAAATAAATAAATAAATAAATAAACGTAAAATTAAATAATAACTTGTGAAGCACTTGAAAGCTTTTATGATATTTTCAAATGCATCATTTCATTTAAAAATATGACACAACATTGTCATCAAGGGACCATACGGCAGGAATGGGGTTGGGGAGGAAGCTTAGCCTGGAAGAGCTGAGGCTCAGGAAGGTCATGCCCTTTCAGTGGTCAGGTCATCAGTGGCTGCTCCCAGAGGCCTTGCCAGGCCCAGACTTTGGGGCAAGCAGTGGAAGTCTCTCAGCCATCAGTTGCCACCATGTCCCCCTACTGACATGGATTGTGTCCCTGTGGCCTCTGGGTCAACTTTGTCCAGGTTGGCTTGGGTTATAGAAGCTACACCCCTGGGGAAGGCAGAGAAGTCTGGGCCTGCTGGGAACCTTAGAATAAGTTTCAAATATCTCAGCATGTGCAACATGGATAGGCCTGGAGATCGTCATTCTAAGTGAGGTAAGCCAGAAAGAGAAAGAAAAATATCATGTGATATCACTCATATGTAGAATCTAAAAAAATATATCATATATCACTTATATGTAGACTCTTAAAAAAAGATAAATGAACTTATATACAAAATAGAAACAGACTCACAGACAGAAATCAAACTTACGGTTATCATGGGGGAAAGGAGGGGTGGAGAGATAAATTGGGGGTTTGAGATTTGCAGATACTAACTACTATATATAAAATAGATATACAACAAGTTTCTTCCGTATAGCACAGGGAACTATATTCAATATCTTATTGTAACCGATAATGGAAAAGAATATGAAAATGAATATAAGTATGTATATGTGTGACTGAAACTCAGCTAAGGGTGCCCTGAGCTGAGTCTGAGCTGGAAGGCAGGACCTGCCAGGAGACCTCCAGCGAGCCCCAGGGACATGGCGAATGGTGTGTGTGAGGTGGGATGGGCACATCTCTGGATGTGCTAGGAGAGGGACAGAGGAGGGTAATGGACGCTCTGAGGCCTATTCACAGGGTGATGGGATAATCTGCCTTGACTGGGAAGCCCCTAGCCTGCCCATCCCTCTGAGAGGAAAGCCAGCAGGCTTCCAGCCCAGCCATGAGGGACTACATCTAAGAATAAGGCACATTCAATGTCCCACTAGTGAGAAAATGTTCATTTAAAATACAGCAGAAGGTGGGGATGGGTATAGCTCAGTGGTGGAGCACATGCTTACCATGCATGAGGTCCCATTAAAAATAAATAAATAAATAAGTAAATAAACCTAATTACCAACTCCCCAAAAAAGGCCTGGGAAAAAAAGAAACACAGCAGAAACTATTAACAGGCATTTGTCTTTCTCCTCCTACTCCTCCTTTCTAATGCAGAATCCTTGAAGAAATAGCAAACCAAAAGAGTGTTAAATGGTTTTGATCTGGGAAACATAGTTCCCGTTGGGAGGTGCGTGGGACCACAGAATGTCCCCGTGTGCTCCCTTTGGCTTCTCCTATCCCTTTGTAGAACCTGGACTGGGAGTCAGAGACCTGAGTGTCTGAACTCCAGCTCTGGTTCTCCTTGTGTCTCCTTAAAAGTCCCTTGGTCTATCCAGCCTTAGCTTTCCCAGCTGTAAAACGAGGGGTTTAGCCTAGATGCTCTATAGTTTCTTCAGGTGGATATTCCATAATTCTTATAAATTCCTCTTCTTTTGGAATTTGGGGAGAATATGCTTTCAGTGTTTGAGTAAAAGAATAAGTTAACAACTCTCGGCTGTGCTGCTCTTGAGAAGAGATAATTAGCAGGAGTAAAAGGTTGAGGAAGGATAGGAAATAAAAATGGAAAACCTTTGAGTCCAGCCAAGATGCGAATTATTTAAGTGAGACACTGACATTTTGCAAACCAGAGAAAGAAAATCTGCGGTTTACCCCTCAGGCAGTATTGCAGACAAGCAATTAGGATAGAATTTGGCTCAAGGCCTCAGAGTGAATTCATATATAAATATCACTTATTTGAATCTTTTTAATATTTTTCCCCTTATTTAACAGCAATACTCTCCAGACTTGATGAGACTTGTCCTTCCATTGGAGAATGACTCAATGGGAGTTATGTTTCAAAAACAGTGGTCTGTCACAGACACAGAAAACAAACTATGGTTACCAAAGGGGACAGGGTGGAGGAGGGATAAATTAGGAGTTTGGGATTAACAGACACCAGTAGTATATATAAAATTGATAAATAAGAAGGACCTACTGTATAGCACAGGGAACTATATTCAATTTCTTATAATAACATATAATGGAAAAGAATCTGAAAAAAAATGTATGTATAGGGATAACTGAATCGCTTTGAAACTTATCTGAAACTACCCTTCAATAAAAACAAAACAAAACAAAACATGGTCTGGATATTAGTAGAGAATGAACTGGTGGATAGAGGTGAGGGAGAGGGGATGCAGGGAGATAGGTGAGAATCCGTAAGTATAATCCAGACGAGAAACATCCAAATAGTGATGGGCGTGAAAAAAATGGGCACGGATTCAAGAACAGAAAAAGAGAGGTCAGGTCACTGATTAGGATGAGGATGCCAGGTGACAGACCAGACTTAAGGCTGCAGGGGATAGAAGGCATGAGACAGCAGCAGGGAAGAGCTGATATGCTGGGGGAGAAGAATGCTGAATTCACTAAAAAGAAGAGAATTCCTGTAAAACCATGAATATTTTGACTGCTTCTGGAAATTCTCTGTTGTTGAGCTTGACTTCTTCAGCCCCTGGAATTGTAGTCATGCTAATAAACATCTGTCAGTACTTATCAAGTGACAGGTATGACGTTCTAGACACAGGGATGACAAAAAGGACATCTTTCAGATGAGTCATCAGTGATAAAGCTTCAAGCTCTCACAATAAAATTGTCAATGTGGACTTCACTGTCCTAGAAATTAGGGCCAATTCATGCTTTTGGCCCACAGAATAAATTTCTGATGTCTCAGCATGGTACCCAAGGTCCTTCATCTGACCTCCTCTTTGTCACTTCACTGGACTAGTCACCAGTCACCAGACTTGCCACTGAATGGGAAGGTTCACTCCACCCTGGAGCCAAAAGCCATCCGCTTAAACAACTTTGGGACCTTCTGTTGGTATCTGTAGTGATGGTACTGGAGGCATCCTCATCGACCATGGGCTTTCCAGCTGGATACACAGAAGTGCTGTGTGCATAGATGTTTGTGAACCCAGCGCAGTGACCTATGGGACTGTCCAGGAGGCAGCATAGGATAAGCTGTACCCATAGCTTTGGCGACACTGGCTCCATCAATGCAGCAACTTCTTTGTGTGTGTGTGTGTGTGTACACGTAGGTGTGCGCACACACACACACACACACAAGTATTTTTATACTCTCCTGCACTTACACCTGTGTGTAATAATTACATTACACACAAAACATGGTCTGGATATTAGCAGAGAATGAACTAGATAATAGATATTTGTAGTAGATACATCTGTTGCAATTTAGAGTCCTACAACTCTGAATGTTTTGTTCCACTCATCACAAACTAATGGACCTTGGGCATTGTCACAAATATGTTTTGTTTGGCTTCCAGTAGGTATTTTGCCTGCTTATTTTTTTGTTTGTTTTGTTTTGTTTTTAATGACTTTGACTATGAGGCATTTACATTTATACTACCTGAATGGATCCCAGAGGCATGCGAATTTGCAGCAACAGCCTTTCTTCCCTGAAACATGATCTAACAAAAGATGTGAGTTATTTAATTCAGCAGGGAGAGGGTTACTTGAGGCAGTGTGCATGCACCCTTCCCAAAATAGGAAATAAATCAAATCTGCTATAATGCCTTGTTTTGACTGCCTTGAGAATTTTTCTTCACAAGGTATTTACAAGTTAAAGAGAGGTTAATACTCTTCTGATCCATACAAGAATGCAGCCTGTGGAATCTGCCAAAAACTGTTAGTTGAATAAATTCTCAATCTGGGTATCTGAGGCAATGGTGCTTTGCCATGAGTTGCCAAGTACAATGCGAAATTTCCCTTTACTTATAACAGTTATAGTACCAAAGACTTGGAGTGACTTTAAAGTATCAGTTAGATTGTACTCAAGTAACTTTCACTCACTGTGTCCTAAATTGTGTGAGAGAGAGAGAAAGAAAGAAAAGAGAAGGAAAGAGAGAGAACAAAAAGTAAGACAGAGTATGTATATGTTAGAATTAAGATTCTAAAAAATTTACCTTACCCCAGACATCCCTGGGATTGTGGCCTTCACGTGACCACCATCTGGGGATCATCTCTAAATAAAGGCTGAAGACTTGGAACAGCTCTACAGGAAATGGCTTAATTACAAAGCAATCTGCCTTATTCATTATCCCCGCAATCTGGCCCTTTGTAGTTGCCCAATAAATATTCCTATAATAAATGAGAACCACTCAGACAGATGTTAGAATTTTCTGGAAATCTCCTAAGACACAATGTTGACTTTTCCAAGGAAGTTATGTTACCCTCTCTCTCTAGGTTTTCTGAAGAAACTCTCTAAGATAGCACATAGGTAGGAATGAAGCTCCTGGTGTGAACTCTGGCAACCCTCCTGAGCCCATAATCCCATATTTGCCCACACAGGATGCTGACTTGAGTCTGAAGGATTTCTGGAAGTTCCCCAGCTGGCACAGCTGGCACAGTCCCAGCAGGCCACAGTTAGAAGATAGGAAGCCCTGTGGGAAGAAGATGGGTACTGGAAATTAACAGCACCAGCTCGGCTGGCCAGAATTCTAAGATTCCCACTCCATGGATATGCCCTACATAATCCCCTCCCCTTAAGTCAGGGCAGCACCTGCGACTGTGATGGTGCCCCTTGACTAGGTTATCAGGCAAAGATAAAGAGATTTTATAGATATGATTAAGGTGCCAAATCAGTTTGAGTTTATCAAAAGGAAGATGGTTATGGGTAGGCTTGACCTAAATCAGATAAAACTCTTTAAAAAAAAAAAGGGACTGAACACTTTTCAAAAAGAGGCACTCTCCTTCTGGCTTTGAAGGAACAATAGACACATTGTAAGCTGTCTGTGGAGAGGTGCAGCTGCTTGAAGCTGAGGGCCTCAGTCCTACAACCACAGGAAAGTGAATTCTGCCAACAACGTCCATGAGCTTGGAAGAGGACCCCAAGCTCCAGGTGAGAATGTGGCCCAGCCAACATCCTGATGCTGTGAGACTTTGAACAAAGCATCCAGAAACCTGACATAATAAATGTATGTTGTTTTAAACTGCTAAATCTGTGGGGATTTGTTACACAGCATTAGAATAACTAATACAGCAGGGTGGGTAAATCTCAGTGGTATAGCTCAGTGGTATAGCATATGCTTAGCATGCTCAAGGTCCTGGGTTTAGTTCCCAGGACCTCCATTAAAAAGTAAGTAAATAAATAAAAACCTAATTATTTCTCCTTCCCCCCACCCTCCAATTTTTTTTTTTTTAAAGAATGACTAATATAGGCGTAGTTACTAGGAAATGCCCAACAGTGAAGGAGGGGTACAGTATATAAATACAAAAGAGTGCATGAAAGGGGAATACACTGGCATTCCAGAGTCCATCCTTGGGCACAGAACCTCTGGAACAACAAGTCAGAAAGCACTAGTCACATGATTGTGACTGCTCACAGGTTTGTCTTTTCCTGATCCAAGCCCTGAGGGCCCTCTGCTCACAGTGTCTCTCCTATAGAAAATTTTTACAGACTCCTCCTTGAGAGGCCCTGACCCCGGCTCTGTGAGTACAGAAGTGAAGACATCAGTATGTTCATGGTCTGGGTAAGGAGTCAAACACACAGATATGTGAGGCTGAGTGTTAGTGCTGCCTTGGAAGATTGAATGAGGACTCTAGAAGCACGATGGGCCCATCGGTCTGGTGGGGTGGGCTCCCGGAAATGTTTACAGAGAATCCATGGCATTTTTGAGTCATAAAGGGTGGGTCGAAAATATATATATATTTAATAGCTATTGCATGTGGGTAAGTTATGGGAGAAGAATAAACTAGAGACCAGCTTGGACCACTTTGGGAAGGGCCTTCCTCATATAAAAGGCTGAGAGATTTGAATGGATTTTTTGTTGTTGATAATTGATGGCAAACAACAAAAACAGTCTACACCAAGGAATGACAGGATCCACTTGTGCTGTGGGAAGGCCTACATGACAGCAGACAGCAGCAGGAGGCAGACCAGGGGCAAGGGGAGCAGTAAGACAGCTAGTGCAGGATGCGGACACGTTCCACTCCCTCCTCCATCCCTGCGGTAAGCACAGGGCCCACCCGAGAGTGGGGGGCAAAAAGCACTTGTTGAATCATCAAATAAGGGCTCCAGAGGCAACAGGCCTGGAAGCAGCGAAGTTGAAAGAGAAGTTTTCAGTCACTGTGGAGCTGGGAGAGGGAGTATTTTAGGTCTCCAGGGTCTGAGGGAGGAAGAAGGCTGAAAAGGCAGAAAGTCCAGCCTCAGGACCTCTGCTGAGCTGTAGCTAGAGTGGAAAGGGGCAACCCCATGGCCCGAGGGGCCCAGGCATCACATCCAATCCAGTACCACTTTCTAGGCTTGGGGTCCTCCCTGACCCCTGGCACGAAAGTTCAGGCACATTCTAGTTCACGCTACATTAACACCCAGTCCTCCCCATCAGCATTTTAGGGAGCTGTTCTTTTTCTGCTGGCTCATCCTTGACCTTTTCCCCAGGCCCTGGCCCGATGCTTACCCCGAGTGGCTCCTTCTCAGAGGGAGGAAGGTCATTTCAAGACAGGGCCAAAAAGGATCTCTCACTTGATCAGCATGACCACGTGCTTCCTATTATAGATCAGGCACCCTCTCTGTCTTCTGACTCAGAGATAAGATGTTCCCTTTTCTACCAATATCTAATAACCCCTCTGTCTGTGCTAACAATTCCTCCTCCCATTCATTCATTTGCTCTCTTAGTTAGTCACCAACAAGTATTTACTGAACATAGACACTATTCTAGGCACTGGGATATAGCACTGAGCATGAAACGTGGAATCCAGACTCTCACAGAGCTGACATTCTAGATGGGGAGGCGGAAATAAGCAGTGAGCAAATAAATGAACTAGATTTCGGAGAAGTAAGTGCTCAGAAAAAAACCCAGTAAAGTAGTCAGTGCTCCAAATCTCCTCTTGAGTTTACTCTCTCAACATATTTCAGACCAACCACCAATGGCCTAAACCGAAAACCCAGGAGGCATCCTAGACTCAGTCCTTCTCACTCATTTTTCACATTCAATTATCAGTCCCCACGCCGTGTGTATTCCAACTCTCAGTGACTCTCAAGTCATCATCTGTCCTCTGTCTCACTGACACTTAATGCAGACACAATCAGTTGTTGCCCAATTTATTGCAGTATTTCCCTGATTAGTGTCCTCTCTCTGGTCTTGCCATCTTCCTGCTTGTCACACCCCTGCTTAAAATTGTTCAGTGGTTCTCTATAGTTCCTCCAGTCAAGTTCAACCCCCTTAGCTTAGCAAGCAAGTCTTTCATAAACTGGGTGCTACTGAACCCTTCAGCCTTGCCTCCCTACACTCACCTGCCCCACACAGCTGCCATTCAGCCCTCTGTGCAGGTCTGCACATGGAAGTGCTACCTGCCTTTGATCAGTTGCATGCTCACTGGACATGCCCTCTGCTCATTCTTCTCTAACTTTTTTGTTCAAAACTCAGGTCAAACATCATCTCATTTTGGAAGACACTTCTCATGATGACCCATGGAGTTTTTTACAAGGATTACATTCAGAAGGTACATGAAACCCTTAGCCCAGGGATGGCATCCGGCTTACATCTTGTTTACCTGATGGAATTGCTCATATTTGGGGCAGATGTAATTGGCAAACACATAATATTTTCCTATTTGCAATGAATCTGTCTCAGAATACGGCCTCTGAGGTGGGGGACTTGTCTCCCTCACGGTTTTAATTAAGTGGACTCATGCACAGGAAATTTTCCTTCTCATTTATGTCTTTGTTGCTTGATCCTTGTTATTATAATTTGAGCTCGTAACCACGATTCTTAATGGTCTGGAAGCAATTCTGATGGGTCACAAGATTGGAGCCAAATCACCTTCAATATATCATCATCCCAACAGCACACACAATAATCATTCACTGTAGTCCCTGCCTGAGGGTCCGCTGTTGCCATTTCCAATTTCATATTGTTTCTTGCACATCTGCAGCCTCTCCCTACTCCTAGGGCACTGGGAGAATTCACCAACCTGCCACTCTCTTTGGAAGGATCTGGGACCACACACCTCTTCCAAACCAAAGTCTGTCTGGAGATGCCCTTCCTGGGTTGACCTCTGACACTGTAGCCCTGACCTTCTATGGGGCCTTAGGAACCCTCTGGAAAAGGGAAAGCTGCTTTCTGAAAATGGATTTTCCTTTGGACACGTGCTCTCTGATGAGGTTTCTCTCCCAGCACACGCCCACAGGAGCCCATGTCTGGCTCTCACTCTCAGACTCATGAAAGAGCAGCAAATTAATTAACAAAGCGGCTGCCCTGATGCTAACGCTGTTGCTGATTCATTCTGACTTAAAATTCTTGCGACTTGTTTTTCTCCTTTCTCTAACAAACCCCCATCTCTGCTTCACTTGCTCAACAGCTTTTGTGCTAAACAGCCCCTAACCTTTCTATTGCACTCGCCACTCCCTATACATTCTTTACCCAGAATAGCTTGTGCTTTAACCCAGAAGCTGTATTCTAGAAAGGTGGTCATGGGCTGATCGCCTCAGAAGAATAAACAGACCCTCCAGATTTTCTCTGTGACACCAGGTGGATTCATCAAGATTAAAAAAAAAAATACAGCACCCCAGAAAACGCCCTGATTGTTGTCACCTGTCTGTTCCATCCAGTTTTTCTATAAAACTTCAGGACACACAGTCTCTGAGGCATGAGCCTGCTGTGACTCCCCTTTGACTGGCAAAGCAGTAAAGCTGTCCTCTTCTAATTCTCCCAAAACTCTGCCTCTGCCTCTCAGTTTGGCTATTCGGGATTCAGAGGCTGGTTTTTCAGCAACACTCAGTCAGACCATCTACCTGTGGGAATCCGTGTGTCTGAGAGTGAATTCCCCTAGAAGAGGCAGTAACAGATGCAGTTCTCTTACTTGCATTCAGCAGCGTCCGGATCCTTTTCTCTTCTTCGGCTTCCTGGACTAGCTTTTCTGCCAGCGTCTCCTCCTCCGATTCTACGCAAGCATCAGCTTCCCGCAGGTACTCCAGGTAGTCAATCTCCCGCTGGGCACGTTCCACTCTCAGCGCCAGGTTGTCTACCGCGCTCTTATACTCACTTGTGTAGGTCTGACATCTTCCCAGCATAACGGATATGTTTTTCGAGAACTCTTGGAAATCTTGAATGTATTCCCTTGTTGCTTGGGTACATTTTTGCAGTCCTTGCTTCAGTCAGAAAATAAATTCTCAAATTACTGCTGGTTATTTAAACTGTCCAAGTCATATCAATAGCTATCATTCATAGAAAAAGATTTTTCAATACAAATAATCAAAAGAGGGGGAAATAAAAATCACCCATAATTCCTTAATTCAAAGTACTATTGACACTTTAGTGTATCAATCTTTAAAAGTCTTTCCATTCATTTAGTTGTGCATATATAAATATATATTTTAAAATGTGACTTCACTGTATGTACATTTTGTAACTTTTTAAATATTCCTTTTTAAAAAAATGGGGGGCAGTAATTAGGTTTATAGACTTATTTATTTTTAATGGAGGAACTAGGGATTGAACCCAGGACTTTGTGCTTGCTAATAAGCATGCGCTCTACCACTGAGCTATACCCTCCCCACCTTGTAACATATTTTTAACTTGCTGATATATTGTGAACATATTTCAAACCAATTCATATACATCTATACCATAATTTTAATGACACATTTCTATTGAATTGATATCCTATTATTTATTCTATTTGATTCTTTTTAATGGACATTTATGTAGTTTTCAATTCTTTGCCTTTCAAACAGTGCTGGAAAAAAAAAATCTTCGTTTTTACCTATCTGTGTACTTATCTGGTTCTTTTCTGAGGATGCATTTCCAGATGTAAGCTCCATCCCCAGCCCCTGGCATGGGGCCTGGCACAGAGTAGTATTCAATACGTACTCACTGAATGAAAGAATAAAGGAAAGAAGGAAGGAAATGGGATTGTTGGGTCAAAGAGTATGTGTCCTTAAAGAGTATTTACAGTTTATTATAAAAATATATACTCCAAACAGCAGGGTGTAAGGCTGTTCATTGAAGAATGAAAGAGAGAGAAAGAGGTTGAGACAGAGAGAAAGGTGGGGGACGAGGTGCTGGGAGGGGAGTGTGTGTGAGAGGGAGGGAGAGAAGGAGGAGAGAGAAATACAAATAAAGAAACAGAGAGAATGAGAGGGACAGAGAGTTCTCTAAACCTACCCTCCTTTTTCTTACCCTTCTGACACAAATCCCCCAGTGCAGAGATGGCATCACCTTGTTGCTAAGTGCCTGCATTGGCCAGAAGTGGTGCCACTTGGGACTTGTCTTCCCATCCCGGCCACCATGATCAGAGTGGGAAGACCTATATAAATCATACCCCTATCTTGTTAAATCCACACTTATAGCTATGAGGGTATCAGTCTACACCTGATACCCTTGTCCGAAGACAGACTCCAGTATCGGGGAAACTTGCAGAGACGTGGCTGGCGCGAATCCTCAAGGCATAGCCACGGCCAATGAAGAGGGACCTAGCCTCCAGGCATCCCGCTGTATTCGGAATCGCCTTCAGCCTGCTCTGAGGAATTTTTTTACCCTGACTGTAACCAAATAGCTTGGACTTGAAGATGTGTCAGGAAAATACAGAAAATAAGTATTGGAGATCAGCATGTCTCTGAAAGAAGAAAAATAATTGACCAAAATTTAACTTGTACCAAAGCCAGGCGTGAAGTAGGAAATAGAAAATGTCAAGGCCAGGGTGTGTCAGAGGCGAGGGCGGAGGGGTACATTTGCCACTGGGAGCCTGTCCCTGCTGCAAAAATGTTGGGTTTTGCAAATTTTAAGGAAGTGGCAGCTGCAACACGTGGAGAAAAAGGTCCCAACAGTTTCCCTCTGTTTAACATTGTTGACATCTGTTCATTTCTAAAATGAAGTCCAGTTCAGCAAAAGAAGCTCAGAGCCTCCCAGGACACCGATAGCATGACTTTTTACAGTGACCTAATGGCTTATCATAAAAAGAGAAAAAGAAAACTAAAATCTGCTGTCATCCCGATACAGTAAGACATGAAGAAAAAGTGACCAAAATGTTTAATTTTCCTATTTTAATAACTGAACAATTGAATAATAACATTTTAGACATTTACCACCATGACAGGCAATGTTCTAAGTATGGATTAATTTATTAAATCTTCAGAATAGCCATAGAGAGGTAAATTCTGTTATCGTCTCCATTTTACAGATGAGAAACAATGCCAAATTAGAGGACAGAGGAAAGCTCTGCTCAGGGTCTGAGGGTGGTGCCAACTGGAGGTGGGGCTCTAAACCACTAGACTGTGAAAAACAGGAAGTGTACCTTTAGCAATGTATTCATCACTCACTGTCTGTTAAAATGCATCCCAGTAGGTAGGGAAGCCAGGGTAAGATAAAATGACTTCCGGGAGGCGTGTTCCCGGATCAGGTGCACGGATGCCACGTACCTCCAGAACTCGAAAACGCTGGTAGATGTAGTGCACCATGGCCGGGTCCTGGGCCCACTGCAGCGGGGGCAGGAAGGCTGTGAGCAACAGAACCCTGAACGCAGAAGCTTGCCTAAGAGCCAGCATCGTCCTGCAAACCACCCAGGGCGGGAATCTCTTACGCTGTTGCTTCTTGAAGAAGGCTCAAGGCTCCAGGTGGTGGTCTCCTGCTTTCCAGCCCCTGCTGAGAAAATCCTCCAAGAATGGTCGGAGAGCAAAGTCTGTGAGTTACTCCCTCAGATGCATGATCTCACTTTGCAAGCTGGTGATCAAGTCCAGCTGTTGGCAAGCAGGCTGGCTTGGGGTAGAGAGCTCCCTGGGTCCAGCATCTGTTGCCGTCACCTTTGACACACCCTGCCCCTCCCTAGGCTAGTGGCTGCACCCTCCCCCAGGCCTGGGTGCCTGTGCGTGGGGGCAGGGTGGGGGCGGGGAGGGCTTCTCCCCTGTCCCCAGCTCTTCCCTTTGTACTTGTGCTTTCCTCCTCCCTGGAGAGCTCTGCAGTCCAATCACAGGCCTGAGCTCACACACACCACCCCCAACTTCTCAGAGTTGGAATCTCAGTTCAGTTTCTGGCAAAAATTCCGGAGATCCTTTTCCCAGAAGTCCTGTTGGAAGACCCCACCCCTCCTCCAGACTCTCTGTGCATTCCTGCAGCTCTTAAAGGCGCAGCAAGGAAAAAGAGAGCTCTGGTCTCTGAGCAGCCAGTGCACAGGGCTGAGGGTCCCTTGGGGAGAGAAGTCCAATGGGCCACAGGCCTGGCCACCCAGGGAGACAGTTGAAAAATCTGAGTTTCAAGCTCAGAAGAGTTTTATTCAGCGGCACATTTATTGACACAGTGACGCTTCCAGAGCCAAGCCATCAGGAAATGGAACTCCTTGGTGAGAAAGACCCTGAGTTTTCTGTCTCTTGCAGCAGAATTCCCCTCACCTGTAGCTGCAGGCCAGCAACGCCTAGGACTCAACTCCTGCAGGCCCATGTCCAGTTGAAGATAAATCATGTCCCTAGGACAAAGTGGTAAAATCTTCCAATTTTTTGCCTTTGCTGTCCAGACCTTTATTTATCTCAACCTCTCCTTCCATGGATGGGTCCAGAATATTCATGGTTCTTTCTCAACCACCAACCAAAGTGGAGAAGGTTGGGGGCATCTATGAGAAGTGGGAAGAACTCTGACCAGGAGTCAGAAGACCTGCAAGAGGCACTAAAAGAATTTTCCATTGTGGCCCTTGCATGTCCTTGTCCCCATTAGCTGTTCTCTACCTCTCTTTCAAGTGACTTTAGCCTCTAACTGCTCCTCCCCACCCTCTTGATCAAATCACAGACACGGGCTCCTCATCCTTAACAACAATTCCTCCTATTTCCAAAAACTATCTTTGACGACAGTCAGCCCTCTGTACCTGCAGATATGGAGAGCTAAGTGGACTAAGCCATTTTGTATAAGAGATGTGAGCATCTGCGGGGCGTGGGGAGGGGGTGGGGGTGTTCCCCGAACGACCTCCCTCTGGATATCCAGGGGCAACTGTATTTCCCCAAACTAGGTGAACTTCTGGTGACCCCTCCTCTTAAATCCTCATAAAAATTACTGCCCCACTCAGCCCCCTTCTTCAAGTGAGAGGGCTCTTTTGGAGACTTCTCATGCCTAGCATTTTGGAATAAAGTCTTACGCTAAAGGTGCTCGGTTTGATATTCTCAGTGAACGTCTCAAGTCCTACCTTGGATTCGGTGAACTAAGATGGGTAAGATCCAGGGGAAGGGAAACTCCAACTACATCACAGTTAACTTTTCAGAGATGGTGTTTTGGATAACCTTTTCCTTACATTATTTTTGCAGTGAAATGTGCATTCCATACTAATGGTGTCCAGAGAATTATTGGAGACTCAGCGGGAACACAGTGCACGGCCTGGTTGTAACGTGTTCTTGGGCTACCTCCAGGGCTGCTGTTGTCCCAGTGTCTCTGGTTGGGGCTCCAAAGAGCTTGGCCTCAGAGCCCTTCAGTTCAGTCCCGGCAGACGCTTCTCTCTGCCCGCCGTTGGTTCAGCCCCCACACCGCTCTCTGCAGTCACCTGCTTCATGGGGACAAACCCGGCCTCTCCGCTCTAACTGCCCACACCTGGCCTTGGTTGGCGAGCATTACTCTTGTGATTCCAGAAGCAGCAAAACCTGCAGCTGGCTCCCCTAACCCGTTAGGATTGACAAGCCACAGGGCAGAACCAGAGTGGAAACCCTCATGTTCTTGTGACCAGAAGTTTCATTAAGGAAAATTATACTCCCTTTGGAGATCATCACCACTTTGACTAACATACGGTGGCCAACTGCAGCCATCTTTATTCAGAGCAGGTCTTCCTCAGTGAAAGAGATGGCTTGGTGCCCCTGAGCTTGCTGTTGGGATAAAATAATTTGCTTGGCTCTTTTGACTTCCTTACATTTATTTATTTATTTATTTATTTAGTTAGTTAGTTAGTTAGTTTTTTGTAGAGTGGGAAGTAATTAGGGTTATTATCATTTTTTTAATGGTAAGCATGCGCCCTGCCGCTGAGCTATACCCTCCCCACTGCCTTCCTTACATTTAACCTCTGGCCTTGACCACTCCTGTAAGCCCATTAGGGAGGACAGTGAGCAAGCAAGGTGACCCCCGCTTTTCTCCTCTGCGAGGGCTTGATTCTCCCACTTTTCCTGCTGCGGTATCCTGAGAGAGGAAACTTAAATCTTTGGACAGCCACCACTGTGTCCTCAGTGTGGCTGGCTCTAAGTCACTAGTCCTTGCTCTGTTAGCCCAGTCCTGAGTTGATGTTTGTCCCTAAATGACCAGTCAAAACTGGACATACCAGTGCCCAACCTAATCAGCCCACCGAGGCTGAGCTCATCCAGCTTTCCAGGTCCTCTTGGAGTGCTCTGCCGTCTTCATCACTGCTCTGCCTCCATATTGACTGACGCCCTGAATTCTAGAGCCCCGTGTGCTCCCTGCACTCTCCACTTTTCTTAGAGATGCTGGCCAGCTCTGGGAGAGTCTGAGGAGGAGACTCTGCCTTCCTGAGGAGGCCCAGGCCAACTCAACAGGATTCCATCCGGGACACTAGAATTCATCCCTGGGATCTGAACCAAGATGTCTCCTCTTTTTTTCCCCCTCCTTTCCTCCAGATTTTTCCCTTTGTGTTATATTCACCACACCTGCCCCCAACGCCCACCCCCAATAGCTCTTGCCTTAAAGTCATCCTCCAATCTTTCAGCCTTTTACAAGTAATTGCATTGTTTCCTGCCTGAGTGATTAAAGCAGGCTCTAATTCCCTGTGTCTCTCTAGATAAAACACTGGCTGCTTTTATGCCAAAAGGAAAGCACTTTAAAATGTGACCTCAGCCAACCCCTTGTCGAGGAGGAAGAAATTTTTCTCTACCCTTCTAGATTCTTCTGGATAGTCTGAGAATTAAATTGACATGAGACAGATTAACGGGAGAAAATCAAAGTTTAAAAGCACATACATGTGGAGGGTGGGGAACAGCTCAGTGGCAGAGCGTGTGCTTAGCATGGAAGAAGTCCTGGGTTCAGGCCCCAGTACATTCATTAAAAAAAGAAAAAAAGCATACATGAAAGAGACCCAGGAAAACAGAGTAACTCACCAAAGGCCGAAGCCCTCACCTTAATACCATCTTCAGCTAAAGACAGAAGAGGATGTTGGGGATAGTGGTTTGGGACTTCGAAGGGGAAGAAGGCAATTTACATGTAGATAGAAAAGCAAGTGTTTGGTAAACAAATGTTTGCTGGGCCTGGCAGAGACACTGCGACCCAGAGAGGAATTTTAACAGACTGTGCTAGGTTCCTCCCTGTTTACACGCTTAGTTCATGCTGTAGTTGTCTATGGCAATAGCTCCCTTCCTGGAGGAGGTCCCCATCTACATTCTTTCAGGCAGTTAGAAGAAGGTCAGATTTTCTTCCAGAGTCTTTTTGAGTCTTATAACAATCAGCCTAAATTAATCCTCATGCCAAAGGGACAGAATCTGGGGGGGTGGGTTCTGCTCCCCTATACCCTCTTGCTTTAGCTCTTATCACACCCCCACATTCAAGCACCACAAGAGCCACATCAAATTTTCCCCCACGCTCCCAATGAAATTTAAGACTTCAAGTCTTCCTAGCACCTCCTTACCCCTCTCCCAGGCAGAATAACCCCCTCATTTATCTGTTTCCAGGGCATGTTGAAGTCTCAGTCTTAGAAGTTGGAGGGGACAGCTCATCTAGATGTTGGTGCTCCGGTGGAGAATTATGGGCAGGGGCAGAGGTGTGGAAGGAAGACGAGAAGAAATGTAGACCTGCTATTGAGACAGAAGGGAAGGGGGCAGGACACAGCTGTTAAAGGAATGACACAGCAGTTAGCACTAAGAGGGTGGAAAAACCAACTCCCAATAGACCTAGAGACCCAGGATGGCGGGAGGTCCAACCTCCAGTGGACCTGGAGCATCATTGTACACGTTGTAATGTCCTAGCCTGGTGAATAACATACCCACAGGCGCCATGATGGTTCTCAAGCTAACCATGAAAGGTCAAAGAGGGGATTCCCAGGAATTGGTGGCCCAGTTCCTGGGAATTCCTGCCCCTTCCTCAAAGTAGTAGGAATAATCCTCTCATTTGTTAGCACATAAAAACTAGCAATACCACGCCTGGCCAGCGCACCCTTTCTCTCTTGCCTTCTGAGGTGGCCCACACTCTGTCTATGGAGTGTGTTTCTACCTTTAATAACGGGGGCCCCTCACAGCCATACATCTCTCTAAATAAATCTACTTTTACTCAACTATGACTTGCTCTTGAATTCTTCCCTATGCTCAGCCAAAGACCCTCATTTGGTGGTGTGTCCCCCAGGGATCTGCCTGAGTCCTGGGACGTGACCATCCTCTCATGCCCCATTTTTCCTGTACAGGAGGCAAGGGGACAATGCCTTGGCACTCCTGCATTGAGCACTCATTGGTGGGAGCTGTTTCTAGGGAAGGAGTGTATATAACATTGAGTGGGCAGCTTCCTTTGGCTGAGAACAATGCCTAGAGAGGGACTCATCTGTGAGCTGTTCGTGGCAACACTTGCACAACTAGGGGAATGAGTGTCCTGATCCTAAAGGGTAGATCTGGGCAACCCTCTGCAGCATCCTTTTCAGTAGGATAAACACAGGTCAGACCTTCCCAAGTTTGTAGAACATGCCAAACACTTCGGGTGTTATAGTAAGAAGAGTGAGAGGACAATTAAGATTTCAAGGAAGGGAGTTACGTAAGTAGATTTGTGTTTCAGAGACCTCTCTGGAAGCCAGGTGAAGGATGGGCTGAAGGGCAACAAGACTGAATTCAAGGTGGGAGATTAGGCGGCTGTTACGGTGATCTGTGGGGGAGATCATAAAGGCCAGAACTGACATGGTGTCAGTGGAGAGAGAGATAAATGGATGTTGTGATATTGTGATTTACAAGAAATAGATATTTGGTTTTCAACTGCTGTTTCTAGCCCAGAGCTCCTAAAACCCTTGAAGTTTTCTTTGATGAGAGCCATAAAATTGTCTTTTGTTATGTTAATAAGATGGCTTTCAGAAAGCACCTAAGGATGGAGTCTGTTTGCCTTTGGAGCCAACTCTGTGATGATAGGGTTGAAACTTTTCTTTCCACCAGGTGACTTTGGGGGAGGAAAGAGGGGCTGGAGGTTGTGTTTAATCACCAACAGCCAATGATGTAATCAATCGTGCCTCTGTAATGAAGCCTCCAGAAAAACCCCAAAGGAGAGAATTCAGAGAGCTTCCGGCTGGGTGAACACATGGAGATTCAGGAGAGGGTGCACTCCGAGAGCCTGGAAGCCCCATGCCCTTTCCCCACACCTTGCCCTATGCATCTTTTCCATCTGACTGCTCCTGAGTTATAGCCTTTTATAATACACCAGTACTCTAGTAAGTAAAATGTTTCTCTGAGTGCTGTGAGCTGCTCCAGCAAATTAATCAAACTCAAGGTGGGGGGTGGGGAACTGTGGAACCTCTGATTTATAGCCAGATGGTCAGAAGCACAGTTGACAACCTAGACTTGTGATTAGTGTCTGAAGTGCAGGGCAGTCTTGTGGGACTGAGCCCTTACCCTGCGGAATCTGACCATCTCCAGGTAGACAGTGTCAGAATTGAGTGAAATTGTAGGATACCCGGCTGGTATCAGAGAATTGGTGGTGTGTGTGGGAGGGTGAAATACATACATTGTAATTGGTGATCAGGACTGCAGATGTCTTTGAGAAATATTTAGAATGCAGAATTGACAACTTGGTTACTGACTACGTAAGGGGTAGAGAGAGGGAGGAGTCAAGGTTGATGGGGGATTCTGCACTGTTGACGACAGTCTCTATTCTGACCCCTGCTAGTCTATCATCCAGACTGCATGCAGCCAGGGTGATGCAGCCAGTTAGCAAGCCTCATTATGTAATTCTCGTGTTTTGGAGCCTTGACTGCCTGCCGATTCCTCCCCAATAAATTCCTCAGGCTCAGGGAAGGCTTTGCAAGTGAGTTACATCTAAGTGAAGATCTACAGCAGGAGTAACAGGTAGACCAGGAGTAAGGATTGAGGAGGTACCTTCCTGATGGAAAAGTATCATGGACAGGCCACCTCTCAGAATTGCACATGACTCTTGGGGACCCAGTTTCTGCTACTCCACTTATCTTTGGTATTTGTCACCCACTCGGCTCTTAGAGCCTTGTTTAGACATACGCCCTTGCCTAGACTAACTCCTGATAGAAAAGCACCTTTCATATCTGCCTCCAGAAGTGGTCCCCTGTCTAAATCCTGCTCACTTCCACCTTACTGCCAGGACAGACCACCTGACGGCCTCTCTGAAAGACACTTAGAAATTCACGAGGATGATGTCCAGATCTCAGCTCCATTATGGAAGCCCACTTAATGAGGTTTTTTAGCATTGACCTCAAATCTTACATTATTTTGAAGGGTTCAGTGCCTTCCATCCTTTAGAAAGCTAGGCAGATGTGAGATAATTTCACTGTGGTTCAACATAACCCACACACCTATGAAGACCAAGTTCTCAGACACGTCAGTTTTCCAAGCCATGTAGTGCTGAGGGCATGACCCCCTCATTTCTCTATCCTTGCTGAGCAATGAGACACATTCTTTATAAATCAATTTTCAGAAAGCATAGATTTTTCTTTTCCCTTGGAAAATGTCAACACAGTTTTTAACCTTACATAGTTTCATGGAAATCTTCCCAACTAGCTTTCAAATCTACTTATTCTTTAAAAGCCATTTATTTTCTTAATGACATCAGATGACATTAGGAAGATGCACTATTGTATTGCATACAGGGATCTCTCAGAGATTATTAAGGTATGTTGAAGGGTTTGCCTTGGTACTTACTGGGTAAGGACAACGAGGAATTTTTAGTTCCTGAATCTACTTTTTATATTTTCTCTCTTTCCCTTCCCCTCTCAGTCTCCCTCAATCTTTTTTTTAAAAATGGGTTCATTCTCACACTGGTCCTCTTAAAGCATGTGAAATAGTTGGGATTATTTAAACTCAGGCTCCAGAAATCATTTGAGGTTGCCTCCTAATAGTACTGCTCATCAGCACTGTGTCTCCCTGTCTCCGGGGATAGTAACCTGTTTTGGTTCTGCCCTGTAGTAGCATCTAGAGCTGGACTGGGGCTCATTATTCTCATCTCAGCCTTCAGAACCCTTGTAGACCTTGGCCACTGAAACTATCCTCCATGCTCATGGGCCTCAGCAGCGGGTAAAAGGCACCCTACTCCAGTGACTCCAATAGAGGGCTCCTTTGGGACCTGCTTAGTCAGGCTAATCTTGGAAATTTCACTCTGTTCTGTCCATCTCTGAGCGCTGCCCAATATCACCTGCACCCCCACCAGTCTCTGCCACAAAGTTGCCCTGAGGACACTGCCAGTTTTGACAGGCAGAGAAGGTCAAGAAGGACTTTTCCAGGTCTGATGCTTATCTTGTTTCCTCTTCAGCTGTAAAGAATTCCCTGAATAGTGAGCATAAGATCCCAGAGGCTCTTCCACATTGCAAGGAGGAAACCATCTTCCTTTCCACCTCTGCTCCACTCCAGAGAGACAGCAAAGATAAATCTGAACCCTCCAGCCTCCATGGTGGCTGTCCAAGGAGGACGTTGCCAAGATGGGTCAAACCTTGACATTTCCAACCATGTGGGGTTGGGGAGGGCACTGAATGAAGAAAGAGGGGCCTGAAATACCAAATTCACTGTTAAAAAAATTCAGGGTTAGTACCTAGTACATAGAAAGACCAGAGCTAGAATCCTTAGGAGACTGGCTTTAGTGGGGAAAAAAAAAACCATTTATAATAAATATGACAAGTGATGGCTATGTATCTTTTTAATTGTTTTGTTTTTGTTTTGGTGGGGGGAGGTAACTAAGTTTATTTCTTAACTTATTTTTTTTTAAATGGAGGTACTGGGGATTGAACCTAGGACCTCACGCATGCTAAGCAAGTGCTCTACCACTGAGCTCTACCCTCCCCGGTCACACATCTTTATTGAAGCCAATGTGCTGTGAAAATAAGCGGAGGAGTGCTAGAGGAGCTTAATTCACTAGTGTGTGCGTGCACACACACACACGCAGTTAGAGAGCAATATAAGAGAATTCAGTTGTGAGTATGGGGGTTGTTCGTGTGTAAACGTGAGGAACTTAGGTGAACTAAAACAGCCTCTTCCTTTCTTAAGTTCTTTCATTTCCCTCTCACCCCCTGTATTAATTCTCATTAATTTACTACTATTTTTTCAAAAGTTTGGATTATGTGGAAAGGAAGGAGGTGGGAGTGAAGCACTAGGAAGGGGTCTGTGGAATCTCACAGGGACACGCTGTTATTTCAGGGTGTAATAAAAATAGAAGAGACATATCCTAGAAGGGATTTAAATGAGACATTAAGAATATTCTGACTGAGAATTTTGGGGTGTGAGGTTATTGAAGCAAGTTGATATTTTTCCAGCAGTTAATGAGATATTTGGGGGGTCATTTCAAAACCTTTAGAGACTTGTGTGAGAATATGGGGAGTCAGGAGAGAACCCCCAAGAAGTCCCCATAAAGGTGACAAAAGATGACAGTCATCTGTAAACGCTTGTGATATCTCCAACCATTGTCAATTACACCTTTATTACCTTCTGAGCCCACATTCCCTCTGCTGCGTCACCAACCTCTCCACTTATCAGTAACACCACAGTTTGGCAGGAGTGAGAAGCTCCCAAGATGCTCCCTTGACCCCACTCACCTCTTCCTACCTCCCCTTTCACTCCTGACCTGAGTCCACTCAGAGCACAGACTTCTCAGTTCTGGGCATTCTCCCCACACTCTCCCAGCTTCACTAGGAATGCCTTTTGGCCAGAATCCTCCCCAGTGCCTGGCAGCAGTGCTGTTCCCTGCCTGTAGCCAAGAGCCTGGCCCTGTCTCCCCACAGGTCCCAGGGAGGACAGCTGCCTGCCCAGCGTCACTTGTGGACCGTCACAGCCTCACTCTGCTTTTTGGAAAAAAAAAGCCATATGCACCAGAGTCCCTGGAACGCTCAACTCCTCTTACTGTGATTATTCTGGTTTGGCTTTTGAAACCCACCTGGCAATTTTCCATGAACTGACTTTCCTTGGAGACCAGGGTCCGTCCCTAACTGGTACAAGTTCAAATGCTGGACGTGGCAGGTGTGGCGTCTCTATTCCTACAGCACCTGGTAACTTCATTTCTGCCCAAAGTTTCTGAAGTCTTGCCGATGTTTGCGCAGCTCAGGGAGGTTTGGGAGTAGAGGGTGGACAGCTGTGGGGAGGGGACTGATTGGGCGCCACGGATAGGCTGAGATGAGATGAGTGATTTCAGGTGGAGTGACAGAGGCACAGGTGCAACAAAGAAGGCGTGCTGGCCGGGAGATGACGTCACGTTGCCTGACGGTCACCCGGCCAGGGCTCCCTCCTGAGTAGACCCCAGGGCCAGGGCTGTCAGTGTGTGCGGGAAAGCTGGATCTCACCCAGGCTCTGTGCCTTCCCCCACATAGGACCTATTCTTGGTCTCTCTCTGCTGCGCAGGTTCCCAAGTAAGTGAGGCCTCTGGGGCCCTGTGAACGTCTAACCCACTGGGAACGGAGCCCTAGGACTTAAAGCCGAGGGGTTACCTGCTGTCCCTAGAGTGCCTGCTTGAGTGGTACCAGTTCAGTGCTCCTGGCCCAAATACAAAATCACTGTTGTGCAAAATAGTTGTTTGAGCCTTTCGCCACTAGAGGGCAGAGGCCTTTCTGACTCTGGCTGGGGTCCTAATCCTTAACCTTTTTCCGTGTGAAGGGGAAGGAACTCCATCTACAAAAAGTGTCCACACACCTTCCCACTTTTCTCCCTCCTGCCCCAATAAACTGATTTTCTCAACCAGACTGACGAAGTGGAGAGAATGGACTGAGTGGTTTTATTCTAAAAAGCGTTCCTGCAGTCAATAGGGTACCAGGCCCGAGAAATCCACGTCTCAAACCAGGGCGCCCAAGGGCCTGGTCGGTGGGCTGCGCTGGCTTGTGTGAGCTAGAGGTTTGGAGAAGGAAGACACATGCTCCAGACACCTGTGTTTGGATGAAATCAGAGCGCAGGGCTGAGCTGTGGGCAAATTCATGAGCTTCCAGGGATAAAGATTGCTATCAGAGCCAGAGGCAAGGGATTATAGGCTGTCGCTGAAAGAAGTAAACCAGGGAGGGAGCCTGCTCAGCCTCCTCCTTTCCTGCCCTTGACTGTGAACCAAGCACAGACTGTCTTTCCCTCTTTTCTTCATCTAACACCTACTTCATCCAGAAGCCTGTCTTGCAGGGAGCTCTCTCTGCCGCTGCCCTCTTCCCTCCCTCCCGCTAAGCTGCAGGACTAGGATGAGCCCTTTGGGGGATATACTGAGTCTGTACTGGTATTTAATTCAAAATGGAATGTCCTCTGCTTCAAGGGAGCCAGTTCTGCTTTTATGACGCACATGAGACATCCCTGATCATGAAAAGTTTTCAGGAAATTCTCAAAATCAAATTCCTTTCAGATCAGTTGTTAAAATTGAAAACCCATGGTAAAAGGAGTGCAGAAATGATGAAAGGGGTAGAGAAAAAGACGATGTCCTCTGGGAATCATAAAAAACCCTCCTCCCCTTGGACTTCTCCTTGGCAATGGGAGTCTGGGACTGCAGGGGCCCCATCCCGGCCACAATTGTCCCAGTGATGGGCACAGGCAGTTCCTCTGACTCAGACACACACAGACACCAGAGGTGGGAGAGCACAGAGCGCACGGGCCAGAACAGCTGGGAGCCACAGGGGTGGTGGCCCCAGCTTCAGAGGCAAGAGCGGGGTCCCAGGCCTCAGCCCCTTGGCTCTCTCCATGGGAACCTGCTGCATCTTGTCTTTGCTCGGTGGTCCTCAGGCTGGCGATCTAGTTAAAAATACTACATGCGAAAGGCAACCTTCCACCAGAAATGGAAGCCCTGACAAACCCTACATATGATGCTATAGTCTCTGACTTGATTCTTCCTTGAACTTAACCTCTCATGGCCCTGGAGAGGCGGAGTCACCCCTGGGGACACCTTTCCTGGCTGCAGACCGGGTTATGGATGTAGAATCTTGCATAAAATGAGAGGGGAGAGCTGCCATGACCGGGGGTCACAGGAAGACCCAGAGAGCTCCCAGAAGACGCAGAGATGCACAAGCTCAGGGCTTCCGGCTCAGAATGGGGCCCTGCTCTCCTCAGTCGCTTCCCTCTGCCTGCAAGGGACATGAAGCCCTGCACCAGCCTCTTCCGAGCTGCTCCAGTATGATAACTTCTGTGCTTGTGTGTGTCTGTGTACAGTGGCCTGAGGATACCAAGCACCATGAAGTAACAATCAGCGGGAGGCTGGGGCAAGGCAGGAAGTTGAAGGCAGAGGCTTCCCGGGACCATATTTCTGTTGTGAGCTGGAGCCCTTTCGGGACTGCCTCTTTGGGGAAGTCCTCTGAAGCCCAGAAGAGTGGGAGCCAAGTACAGCCACGTGTGCACTGCTATACTCAGTCGGGTATGTCTGCCATCTGGTTGCACCAGGGACTGCCAGGAGTCTGGGCAGGGACCCCTGAGTGCTGGAAGAAGAACAGGGAGATGAAGGCTGGAGGGTACAAGGTTGGTCAGTGGCAGAGCAGACCCTCAGCCCCACTGCAGGCAGGACTGTCTCCAGCCAGTGCTCTGCTTGCTGCACTGGTCTGTGTTCCTTCTGCATCTTCTAGGACCAGCTGGTCTCTGGTCCCGCTTCTCGAACGAGGCAAAGGTTTTATGATTAGAACCCAAAGCAATGAGATCACACACTAGAATAGTTTGATGTGGTGGGTAAAAGCTTGGTTAGTCTCCCTTCCCAGTCCTTAACCCCTGTATAATTACAGCTTCAAGCTTGAAATCTGCCTTTTCCAAACTAGTGATTTTACCTTGTCTTCTGGAGTCAAAGGTCATGCGTTCTTCCCTCATTTCCATAAATGCCTTTCTCCACAAGGACCTGATTTCTGTAGGGAAGCATCAGAAGACTTGAAGACTGTCCTGGGGTTTCCTGAGTCTGCTCTTCTCGTCCAAGCCAGAAAGGGCCCCCCGATGGGTAGTGGATCCCAGTGAGGCTTCACGCATAGGAACATGCGTGAAGGTACCTGCCAACAGCTACCTTTATTTGGGCTGGGGAAATTGACATACGGGCACTATTCCATCACATGTCAATAGTTGGTCTACCAGAGAGCATAAGTGTTTGAATAACTTACTAAACTTTTCTGGTTTTATGGGACTCTTAAAGTCACAGACATTCCCCTTGGAGTTCCTTTGAGTCCATTGTTTATGTTTTTTGAAATTCCATCTTTATTTTCCCTAAAAATTCAAGATCAACAAACTCTGAAACAGAAAAAAATTGAGAATACTGTGTTTGGGCTGGCTTTAGACGTCTTCCCGCACTCCCCTGCCCGCACACAGTGGTTGTCCTGGTTCTTACTCTGGTGACATGGATTCATTCTCCCTTGCTTTGAATTTTTGGGGACAAAAAGAACCACTTTTCAGAGTGGGAAGAATCAAAACCAAGTGGCAGTTGCTGCCACATTGGCATTCTCTTGACCCAGAAGTGCCAGAGGGTTTGCCAGAGTTGCTAAGTGGACTGCCACGGGGAGGACCACGTCTCATCAGGTCTAGGGGTCACTGTGAGAGGGTCAGCAGGTATTAACCTCACTAGTTAGGGCCGGGATCTGGCAGGGAGCTGCAGGTGAATTTCAAGTGTGGAAAACACTGAAAAGCAACATTTAAATGTCCTCTTGTTAATTTTACTCAAATACAATTTTTTTTTTTCAAAACCTCTTATTGCTGTTCAAGATAGTGTGACACTTAACTTTGCAGAGAACAAAACAAAATTGATACATATTTTAGAAAAATATTTACTTTAGTTGAAATACTTTCAACCCCAGGAGTCCTAGTTTGGAAAATAGCATTTGGTGTTCTTTCATTTTTTATGGTAGGGGAGACACCTTATTTCTCTCCAGGGGGCTTTGCCCAGGACTCTGGGGGCGTCTTATTCTCCTTAGAACATTTATATATTCACTCTTTCCAAGTAGAAAACAAAATTTTAAAATACTGACCATAATGTTGGGACATAATGCAAATTTGCTGTTTGTCTAAGAAAGTCTGTGAGCCTTTCTGGATCCAATTTTAGACTTAAGCAATCTTCACTGATTACAAAACTCCTTGAGGAAAAATAAATACTTTTAAAAAATCATTACTTTTCTGAGATGAAGGTAAAATTTGTTTCTGGAAGATTTATTTACCAGTTTAGATAGTCCATAAGCTCATCTCTGAGGTCCTGAATGCAAATATCTTCAGGTATTTGAAGAAATGATTTTATTATTACTCGAAAGCTTTGAGTTTGGTGAATTTGAGAAAGTCTTTCTTTGAAATTTCAAATCTAGCTACTGTTGCCATGCAAGAAGTTTATGTTTATCTGAATTGTGAAAAAGTCAGTGTCTTGGAGACAATGTTTACTTGAAAAGAAAAGCCATCCCTATTACTATGTCAAATACTGGTCTGGAAATAGCTTTAATACAATGGATAATTAATTGGAATAATAACTACAATAAATTTAGTATGGAGCAAAGAAGTTACTTTTTTTTTTTTAAAACTACCTACTGTTTGGAATCACAAGTTGAATTTTCAAAAAATAAAAAGAAGGGATAAAAATGATACCATGCATTGTAAACTGTAAGATGTGGTGTTATCATCAATAATCTTTATATTGATAAATATACTTTTTAAAAACTGTCTGGCAATGCCCACCCAGCCTTCACAGAGAAAGCTACCTTATGGTGGAGTCTGGGGAGGCAGTAGCAATGAGTTCAGGTCCCTCTGGCCTGTTCTCCTCTTACCTACCAGGAGATGGTCCATGAGGGTCATCAGCTGCCTGTGGATGAGAGGGGGGACACTGATGCCACTGAGACTTAGCCAAAGCATTGGACTTCCGGGCGGCTCTTGATCCTGAGGTCATCTTCAATCTTGATCCTTAGTCCTCCCCATGCCCAGAGCGCCAGGACACAGTGAAAAGACACCAGGGAGCGAGGGGACAGAAGCGATTATCCTGCTGGTTTAATTTTGTAGCCCCTTTGCCCCAGGAGTCTAGCAAATGACAAGTAAGCCTTCCGAGTGGAAGAAGGAAGAAGTGTGTTCTGCCACTGTCCTTAGAGAGCTGTGACCTGTTCTCCTGGGAGACTGCGCCTCTGACATCAGCAGCACTGGACGCAGGTCCCTGGCACTGATCAGAGCTTCTCTGCCTTACACGTGGGCTTCGAAGTGAGGGCCAGGGCTCATCTTCTGCAGCTCCCACAACAGCCAATCCTCTCTTTCCCCTATTTTCCTTGCAGTTGTCCTACAGGTCTTCTCTGGGATATTTCCTCAACTGGTGGGGCAATTTTTTTCTGATGATTATCTTTTCCTGAGCTTTACTATTTTACTTCTTCCACGAAGGTCAGCCTATTTGCCCTGAAGTTGGAGGAAGGCAGAACAGCATATGCTACAATGGAAGGGCCCCGCTCATATGCATCTCTTCTTTGGAAAGGGCATCTCAGACACACACTAGAATTCTCTGGACCCTGTCTGTGACTTACCTCTGACTTAGAAGTTAAGGTGCCAGGCAGCACCTCTGGCAGGGATCACGGGGTCTGCAGTTAGGGCGGTGCCCACGGGTGATTGTTAAAGGATATTGAGGGGTTATCACCTCTCTTTGGCTCTGAGAAAGGACTGGAGGGGAAAGAGTCAGAAGGTCCCATCACTGAGAAAACCTGAGTCTCAGAGAGGGCTCACTGGCCACTCTTTGCCTCCGGTTGTGCTCCGAGCAGCATGGAAATCCTATGAGAGAGAGACATTCTTCACAGGGATCTAGAATGTGACAGTAAAGCAACAGGTGAGGCCGTCCTCTCTGGCCTGAGTGCGCGTGACCGTTCTGGGGCGCTCCCAGGCTGGACGCTCTCCGTGGCCATTGGGGAAGGGGGTAGCCATGGGCAGCGGAATGGTCTGCAGAACTGAGGCTCCACACCCAGGCTGCGGACACTGTTTTTGGTCACAGGCACAGCCATGTTGATGTCCTTTTCTCAGTTCATGACATCACCTTCTATAAATTTGCTTTGAAAGTTCTAGCGAGGGGGCTGAGCTAGGAGGCCAGGGTGGAGGGAAGGGTAGCAGAGCGACCCTGACTATGCCACACGGCAGGGGAACGACTGCAGCGAGAGGGAGGGGCGGACTGGAGAAGGCACCATGGCAACACTAGCCACATGGGGACCTCACGCGGGGACAACCGGCAGAGTTTCGCTCATTCAGACTAGACGTGATAAAATCCCTCGCTTAACTAGCAGCAATAATTCTGAAGTGCAGTCTTCAGAAGGACAAACAACTTCTACTTACATACTTAGCATTTTCCTAAGTATGTTCCCAAGCATGGGGGTGTCTTGTCTGCACCTTTACTCTGAGGAGGGAACAAAGGATTCAGCTGAAGCTTTTGAGCAGTCAGTAGAAAGACAATAATCAGGTTTTTCCTCCAGGGTTTCTGGTGACATCCTAAGCTCTGCAGCAATCGCAGCGATTTGCCTTTCTTTAGCTTAGCTCTGTCCACGGGTAGCCCCTCCCCGCCTCCTCTGGCCCTCCTACCTCCCCACTCCACCCTCCTGCGTGTTAAGTATTGCATGTGCTTTTAAAGTGACAGCTATCCCGGAAGCCCGCAGATTCAGTGACACCTCCCCCTCCACTCCCATCCCTACTATCCCCAAAGCCGCCCCCTGAGCCACACCTTCTGGTATTCCATTCTTGTGTAATCCTTTCCCCTTGAATCTAGGCTGGCCCTGTGACTTGCTCTTGACCAAGAGTCTATGGTGGGAATGACCCTGTGTTACTTCTGAGGTTATTGAGAATAACCTTGTAGAAACTACTGGGACCTCTTGCAATGCTAGCCTGGGGGGAAGCCAGCAGTTATGCAAGTCTGACAACCTCCAGACCTCCACGCTGTGAGGAAGCTCAAGCTAACCACATGGAGAGACTATGTGGAGATGTCCAGTCAGCCTCCAGCGGAGCCAGACATGTGAGCAAAGCCCATCAAGGATGTCCTGCCCGGCCAGGCAGTCAGATGATACCAGCCTCCGCTCCCATCTGATAGCAGCCATGAGACTCCAAGAGGGCGGGGGTACAGCTCAGTGGTAGAGCTTATGCTTGGTGTGCATGAGGTCCTGGGTTCAATCCCCAGTGTCTCCGTTAAGGGGGGGAAAAAAGAGAAGGAATTGGGCTTAAAAAACAAACAAACAAAACAAAACAAAAACAAAACAAAACAAAACAATCCCAGCAGATAGGAAAGTCCTAAGTCTTTAGGGGGGAAAAAACCAGAGAGACTCTAAGAGACCAATCACCTAAGCTCCTCCAATTGCCATAATCATGAGAAATAACAGCTTTCATTTCAAGCCATTAAGCTTTGTAGAGTTTTGTTACGCAGCAATAGGTAATTGGAGCACCCACCACTGTATGACAGGATGGCCATGAAGGTCACAAGACATTTTCCATACCTGTTTTCTGTCGGCCTCGTTGGCTTAAGCATGAGAGTATGACTTTCTTCTCTTCACATGAAACAGTTCTAATGATGGCTGTGAGGACTAAATTCCATATAGAGTCATGCTTGTTGGAACATTTTGAAAATCACTCCTTCCCCTTCCCTCCCCTATTCCTCCTCTGGTCATCACATTGCCTGTTGTTCCTTCCTGGACATCACATAACCTGCTGAATGTGCCCAGTTCACTGGCTAGGAAGATGCTTTTTGCAGTAACACACATCCAAGGCAGATCTCCCTGAAGACAAAGGCTGCAACAGGAAGGGGCTGAGAATCAGTGCCAGGTGAGTGAGGGAGGCACCCGGTTTCTCCCCACCTCTTGGACCCAGCTTTCTCCAAGGTCTCTTTCTAAGATGCAACAAGGGTGTACCCCTTTCCACTGCCATTTCCATTTTTCCAAGGTACTTTAATTTCCTTCTCTATCCTGGAAAAGATATTGCAGAATCCCCTTCCCCACCCCACCCCAGTCCAATGAAACAAGGTTGGAATTTTTCAAAAGGAACATTTACTAGGAAACTAAAGGGAAACCAAACAGAATGCAAGAGAACAGAGGCAGAGCTGTAGAAGGGCTCAGGGAGTTCAAATTTCTTATCAGCCTCTGGCCACAGCTTTGCTAGGCAATTTTCCAGACACAAGCCACCTGCCTGCCTCTTTGCCTCCTGGCCCCTACAAAGCCACCTTCCATTTCATACCCACAGGCCCGCAGCATGCTCATTAGTACCCCAGGGCTGCTAGCTCTCTAGGCAGGAAGATCCTGGGGTGGGGAAGGACAGGTGCAGCTGCCCCTGAGCTCCTGCCCAGGCTCCCAATGCAAGGATAAGTCGAAGTTTATTGGGATGGCTGCCTGATTATCTACTGGGGCCAGTTTGGTTTCTCTGGGACCATCCTTCTGGGTTCATCTGCCTGGATCTAGAGAGAGCATTTCTGCTGACCATCCTGCTGGCACTAGGCCTTCATGCTTTGGTTCTAAACACTGGTATGGAGGAAGATGTCTGAATGGGGAGGAACAGGCAGAGGGGAACCTTGGGCAAAGAAAGTTGAATTCTTCTCATGTCAACAGACATAGGCAGAAACTTGGGTTCCCTTTGGACCCTGGAAGTTGAGAGTCAATCAGAGATGGGAATGGATTAGGCAGGCAGGGGATCAAGTGAAGCTGGAATGCAGTAACATGGCTTTGCCCAACCAAAGGCCTCCATCCTCTTTAGGTCTGACATCAGAGTAGTTTCCTGCACCAGGCAGCTGTGGCAACAAGGACTTTCTGAAGACATGTGATGACTCTCCTTCCACCTGGTTACTCTCACATGGAAATGTTAATTCAAATGAAGATAATGAGCTTCCCAGGAAGGTATACTACAGTCCAACTCTGGATTCTGCTGCAAAGGGACTGTGTGAAAGGCAAATGGTATCTTGGAGAAGTGGTGCCAATGTACGGACGGGGTACCTTATACCCATAACGGGAGACAGAGGACCACTGGGTAACAACCCCCACCCCCAGCGCATGCTGAGGCCTTTGGTTTCATTTGTAGGGAGGCAGAAGCAATGAGGATGGGGAACACAGCTGGCAGTGGGTTGGCTGATGTGGTCACAAAGGAAGCTGAGTAATGAATGAGATACCCAGGGAGAGCCCTTGACCTTCACTCTTGTAGGTATTTCCATTCCCCAAGTGCTGTGAAAGTGATGTATGTGTCTGGAAGTGAGAGGAAACCTGTCTGTGGCTGCCGAGGCTACACCTCTGGGCAGTTGCATATGGAAATACCCCAGAAGGCACTCAGGCCGATGAGGCCCCAGAGGTGTGCCTTCAGTCAGGGGCCAGCTGTGTCATCTCTCCATGAGCTCAGCTCACCCAATGGTACATCTGTATCTGAGGCTGTTCCCTCAGTGGACAAATGCACCTGGGAAAGGGTATTCCACCATCCAGATGTCCGCCTCTCTAACAGTTAGGGCTGACGATGAACTTTCATCCCGATTGCCAACACCAGTTGAAAGGAAGAGGCTGGTGGCTATCTCAAAAACAGTGCTGGGGATTCTGACTCCTCAGAATCTGGGTTTAGTGGAAGAGAGGGCCACGATCAACTGGTACTCACTGCCGTGGATGTGAGAGTGGCAGTGAGCTTGTGGTGAACTGGCCCTCCTTGCACTGAGCCCACGTTGTCTCCAGGGTAACAGCCTGCTTATTCTATGACTCTCCTGGGGCTATTCCCTGCAAAGCTAGAGTACTTCTTGGGTGAAATTATTTTCTGGAGACAAGGTATTATCTCAGTGGTAGTCCAGGGTGAATTAGATCTGCTGCCTGTGTAGCACCTGGAGAGATTTTAAAATATTCTGTCCTTCCAGGGCCTTCAAGCAAAATAACATCATGTCAGAGTGGCACTGCCAGGGCAGCGGCTGCGACCCCATCACCAAGGAAGGGCCTCATGTTAATCACTAAGAGTCCTGGTACTCTCGGTGCTCTTGGCACTCTCACTGTATCAGCTGGTTTCTTCCATAGTCCAAGCTTGTGTCTTGGCCAGAAGAGACGTGCCTCCCCTACAGCATACCACCTTAGGCCACCTGAAGATGGCGGCTGGACCATCTTCACGTTCAGCAAACCCGATCTGGAAAGAGGGCCGGTTACTGCTGTGGTTACAGCTGAGCATTTGGTCACTGGAGTCGTCTGGATGTTGGTGGATGGGAAAAGTTACTGAAAGGTCTTTGTCAGATGGTTGTCCTACTGAGTCCTTGGCATAAGCAGTCCTCTCACCCAAAGTCATCGTTTCTGTAGGAAAAAGAAACAAAAGGAATGTTTCGGTTTTCATTCATACATTTTTTTTAATTGAAATATAGTCAGTTACAACATGTCAATTTCTGGTGTACAGCATAATGTTTCAGTCATACATATAGACACACATATATTTGTTTACATATTCTTTTTTATTATAGGTTACTACAAGATACTGAATATAGTTCCCTGTGTTATACAGAAGAAATCTTTTAAAATCTGTTTTTATATATAGTAGTTAATATTTGCAAATCTCGAACTCCCAATTTATCCCTTCTCACCCTCTTTCCTTCTGATAACCATAAGATTGTTTACTATGTCTGTGAGTCTGTTTCAGTTTTCATCCACACATTTTTAATGTGTACCAGACGAGTACCAGGCACTGTGACAGTTGCTGGGATACAGACACCATGAGGAAGACACACACTCTGCTTTCAAAGGGCTCAAAGAAGGAGAGATAAAAATGGGAGAAGCTGAACAACAGGAGCAAGGAGGAGGGAAGGATGGACTTGGTGTGGATTGAGGAGGTCTACAGAGAAGGTTCTGAAAGATGTCTTGAGCTGGGCCATTTAGGCTGAAGGGGAGGCCATCCAGAGAGAAGGAGGGAAGGCCATTTTGAGCAGAGCGAAGGGCCTGGGCAGAGGTCGGGAAGGGCACTGGAGACACTGTCAGAATTTGGTGTGAGGAGTGGATGAGGGGAGTAAGGCTGGGGAGGGGAGAGTGGGGTCTGCGACGCGCGACAGCCCCTCCTTGTTCTCAAGCTGGGAGGGATGGGCTCTTTTACTGCAGCCCCAGACTTAGAGTAGCAGGATCTCTTGTGAGTGGCACTCAGTCCCACATTCAACTGAATTTCAGCACATGGCCTCTTCCAATACAGACTAAGGGTAGTGACGCCACCGTCACAGAGAGACAGAGAACCGGAGTCACTTCCCTGGACACACCAAAAACAAAAAGCATACATGGAAACCATGGGAGAGCTGCAAACATTTTCAACTGGAACGGATGGACTGCATTTCCGAGATCAAATGTTCACCCGGTGAGGCTACCAGAGAAAGGAACACAAGTCTGAGCGTCACGGGCAGAGGACAGCCAGGTCTGCCTGGGGCCCAAGGCCCTGACATGTGTGCCTGGGTGTGGGCACAGCCTTACCTCTGGGTGTTCTTTTCTGGATCTAGGAGGACAACGTGAATGGATATTTGCCTGATATTGTGATTTGAATACAACGTTCCCAGACCGGCTGCTGCTCTGCTCCCAACTCCCCACTCGCATCAGGCTCTGGTCCCAGGGCCCCTTCTCCCGTTTGTCCATCCCTGAGTCCTTCCTCATCAGGAAGGCAAACTGTCAGCAGGCTCAGCCCCATCCAGGAATGTGATGGGGTCTGGAGTTGCTGTGCTGCTGTTGGCCAACGAGGCCACGTGCCTCATTCCCTCACTGGTTGACTACCTACTGCAACAGGAACTTGACAGATCTTTAAAAGAACCCTCTGAAGTTCTTTCTTGAAGCATACAGAGATGTCATGAGATTCACTGGCCCAAAACCACACGAAGTGTCAGACCTGGGATCCGAACTCGAGCCTTCTGACTACAAAGTTTAAGCTTTAGCGATTACATCATTCTTAAACGCACTGCGGAAGCTCAGTCTGTATACCTGAGCTTCTGCCTTGGTTTTCTGGACACTCTCAATCTAGCTAGATAAGGTGACTTTCAGAAAACCCAGTCCAAGCTAGTGGCATATAGCAGGTACCCTATCCCACTTACGACCTCCTACCTTCTTATCCATTTCTCTGGATTCCCTTGGCCAGTGACCTGCATGTGTATCTCATTTGACCCCATTCTTCCCTGTTGTGACCTCAGTTTCACTTCTCCATTTGAGCAGTCCCTTCAGACTGCTTTGGGTAGAGCTCTCCCAGAGTGCCCAGCCTAAGGGACCACTCTACATCTGGTTTGTAATGGCCTTACCTATGGCCTGCTTAGAGGGCCGGGCCATGACCTCAGCCCATTTCCTACTAGTCCCCGTACCAGGAATACCAAAAGCAGAGGCCACGCTGCCAATGGCCACATCACACGACAGCTCCCAACTGACCTCCAGAGCTAGGCTTTGCTCACTTGGTGAGTTTCTTTGTACACTATTAGCTGTAATCAAGCTCAGCCCCTGGGAATACTGTGGAGAGGCCAAATGGTCTCCCCCTTCTTCAGCTGGGTTAGTTTTCTGGGCCCTGATCCTGCCTGGCCCCAGCATCCTTGTTTCCCTCTTCTGGCCAGTGCCACTAAGGCCCCAGAACGCTTTAATCTACCAGCCCACAGGATGACGGGATAAAGGAGTTTCAACACATTTGGCCGACTGGTAGGGTCATCTCCACCAAGGGTCTTATAAGAGAAACTTCTTGGAAACAAATTTCTCCCAGGGAAAGTCAGGTATACAAGTCAGGTGTGAGAAAAGTAGTTGAGTTGTTCCAAGAAAAGGGCAGTTTTGAGTATGGCATGGGTGACTTGTGTTGTGTGTGGCTCAGCCCCTTTTGTCTGTCTTGTGGGGAGAAGACTGGAAAAACTCAAACAAACAAACAAACAAATACCAAAATAAGCAAATTACAACACCTTTCTAAACTCTTATAACCTAATAAGCTGTTTCTCAGACAAGATCTCTGTTAAATGAGGTATAAGGGAAGACTTTTCTATAGTTCAGAGGAGCACTGATCCAGCAGGAGTTTGGGGGTGGGATGGGATGGTGGAGACTGCGGCATCAAGACCAGAGACAGCAGAGGTGGTTCAAGCACAGATGGCCATAAGGCCGCCTCACGGGTCCCAGTGCTGGTGTTAAGCCCACCTCAGCCAGCAGAAGCAGCAGCATCCGTGTAATCAGGCAGCACCAGGGGTTTAGAAGGTATCCGGAACTTCACTGGCATCACCAGGAAGTAGTGGTTACGATCTTAACTGAACAGAGAGGATTTTAAGCAAATTCAATTCTCCGGAGACATATGGATCTGATTCGCATTAAATTGAATTGAAACCAAAGATGAGAACTGTCCCAATGAAAACTGTAATGTGAAGTGACATTTCGATCACCAAAATGACAGCTGATGTGAGACAGGCCACTGAAACTGACCCTAAATTAAGAACATGAAAAGATTAAGTGGATCATTAGGTGGTATCTGCCCGAGAATTGGAAAATGGGCTTTGATTACAGGAAGTAGCTGAGGGCTTTGAAATAAGAAGCCTGTCAAAAATTGAAGTGACTCATTACATGATTCAATCTTACTGTACTTAATATTGTTAAACTTGTATTTTAAATTTTTATTTTAAAAGCATGGAAATCTTGGGATCTCACTATTTATTACTTACCACAGCTCTGCAAGTATGTGAAGAAACATGTGCTATGCGCTCAGAATCTGAGTCTTCTCGACTTCCCCCAGGAGGGTATTCTTTAGTCTTCACTCCCCCTTGCCCCTTAAAGAATCAGTATGTTAAAGAATAAAGCAGTTTGAATGTAACTGCGTTTCCAGCCAGGAGACCGGGGCAACAGACAAAAACAAAAGAGTCCATCTGGGTAATAACTGCTATTTATTGAGCATTCAAGCACCTGACTTTATCCTGAGAGCTTTGCATACCTTATTCAATACATGCCTCACCCTCTGTGATAGATACCAAAGTTACTTTTTTACAGAGATAACTGAGAAAAGCAAAACAACAAAGCTTGTAAGTGGCAGAGCCAGGATTTACGGATCTAAATGTGTGCTCTTAAGTACTCTGCCCAGGATGGCAAATTATGGCACCATGAATGCCGATTCCATTATGGTGCCTTTCTAAAAAGGATTCTCAGTTCATAAAAGAATTCTGAACAGTCCAGACTTTGTAGGAAAGTGTGTTAAGGTCCATTGTCAAGTCAAACTTGAGGGGGAGGTGGTGAATGGTGACATGTGTGACAGGCAGGCTATTACTGAGAGGGATTCATCAGACACCCGCAAGAAGCAAGGGCTGTAAGTGAGGCACCATTCAAATGGTAAGAGCTCTGTCATGGTCTTTCGGATGACGGGCAAGTTAGTGAATTACTGCAAGGAAAAACTTACTCCACCTGATGAAGTTAGGTAGAGGATATTTGGGGTTGATTAGTCCAAATTTACACTCACTATATTTATTCATTAATTCGTTCAACAAGCATTTACTGAGCACCAGGCAAACGTGCTGACCACTAGAAACACAAAGATGCCAATGCACACGCTGCTCTTGACCAGCTCACAGTTGTCAGTAGCTGACATCACGGATGGTAAGAAGGAAGAGAGAGCAAATGAAGCCTCATCAGGAAGCTCGATTGTAACTGTGTGTGTATTCATGCGCCACCGGACGCGCACACATGGTCGCACATGCGCATAATTCCATCTAGTCAAATCAGGGAAGAAAAAGAAAACATCTATGATAAAAAACAAAAACTGGGTAAGAGTGAAAGTTGAAAGGGTCCTTGGATATACGCGATGCACTGGATTGTGAAAACTCCATTTTTAAAAGCCTGAGGATATTTCCCACTGACAATGCAGCTGGCAAAAGCCACCCAAAAGAAGGGACTTCCCTTGTTAGTGCGTAGCTCTGGTGAAATCTCCCTAGGAGGCAGCCCATGCCCTGTCCCAGGTCTGAGCAGTCACCTACCTTTGCAGTTTGGGACTCAGATCTCTGAATGGCCATCTGTAATCTCATTCGCTATAGAGGACCTGAACAATAATTCTACTCCTGCTACTTGGAAAAGTAATTTTGTAGTGCCAGAAAGGTAAAACAAATAAGAATTACAAATAATGAAGTAATGACGTATCTATATAAGTTATATTTATTTGAGTGTAATAACATAATTTTGCTTTATGTTTTAAAGGTAAATGCTTAATGGAATGATATAGTAGAAATTTACTAGACTTACGATTTTAATGCATATATTTAGGAGAACTTGTTAAATTTATAGTCAATGTTTAAATGCTCAGGAAAATCCAATGTATTAAATTTATGAGTTTGATTTTTCAGATGTTGAAATGCTTAAGGTAATTTAATCTAACTGTATAAAGATTTTATTTAATAGCATCATGAGTTAACAGTCCTTGAGAACAATTTTATTTAACACCTGCTGCGTTAGATAATTGAAATGTTTGCTTTGATCACATTTTAAATTTGTGACTTTAGTTTGAAATGTTCAAGGGACTATAGTCAATCAACTGCTTATACAGTGCTTAAATATTAGAAGAATTTTATTTGCTAGATTTATAAGGTTTTTTCCTATTTAATTTGAAACATTTAAGAGAATTTGATTAAGTGTGAAATTGGTATTTAGAACTCTAGGAAAATTTAATTTGTCAAATTAATGAGCTAATTGAGAATTAAGCAAAGAACAAGTGAAAATGAATGTTTTAATTTCAAAGCAAAATGATTATATTTATAATCATTATAATAGTTAACATTATGTAGCATTTCATATGTCCTGTGCTAAGAAGATTACATATATTAATTCATTTACTCCTCACCACAATTCTGAGGTGGGCCCTATCATCATCCTTATCTTATAAATGAGGAAATCGAGGTACATAGATGAGAAATGACCGCTTTACCAAGCACTATGGACTGGATTGTGTACCCCCAAATTCATCTTTGAAGATGAGGTCGTGGTGGGTAAGCAGGGTTAGATGAGGTCATGGGGGGGGCCCTGTGACGGGATTAGCGGACCTTGTGAGGAGAGACACTGTGGAGCTCTCGCTCCTGCTCCCTCTGTGTCTGTCTCCACCTGCCATGTGAGGACCCAGTGGAAAGCTGCCGTCTGCAATCCAGGAAGAGGGCTTTTTCACCAGGAAAATGCTGGTGCCCTGGTCTCTAACCTCCTGCCTCCAGAACTGTGAGAAAACAAATTTCTGTCGTTTCAGCCACCCAGTCTCTGGTGCTGTGTCACGGTGGTCTGAGCTGCCTAAGACAGCAAGTATATTAGTTTTCTGGGGCTGCCGTAACGAAATACCACAAACTCAGGGGGCTCAAATCAACGGAGATTTACTCTCACAGTTCTGGAGGCCAGAGTCTGAAATCAGCATGTCAGTGGGGCCATGCTCCCTCTGAAGGCTCTAGGTAAGAATTTTCCCTTGCTTCTTCCTAACTCCCGGCAATCCTTGGCTCCCTGGCTTATAGCTATGTCACCTCAATTCCTGCCTCTGTCATCACACTGCATTCTCCCTGAGTGTCCCTCTATGCCTTCACATCATCTTCTTATAAGAACACTAGTCACTGGATTCCATGCCCATCCATTGGGGCCCAGGATGACCCCATTTTAACTTAACTAAACAGATCTGCAAAAACTCTGTTTCCAAATGAGGTCATGTTCTGAGGTTCCAGGTAGACAGGAATTTGGGGAGGGACATTATTTAGCCCTGTATCCCATATCACCAATATCCAGCACATTGGTAAACCCAGGGTCAGTTCTCAGTCCCCATCTTATTTTGAATTACTGGCAACATCTGACAGACCTGATCATCTCCTTCAAACAATTTTTTCCCTCTTGTCTTTGGATGTTCTCTTGATCTTTTTCTTTCTTTCATTCTTTTTTTTAACGGAGGTGCTGGGGATTGAGCCCAGGACCTCGTGCATGCTAAGCATGCCCTCTACCACTGAGCTACATCCTACCCACCAACCTCCATCTTGATTTTCTTATTGCTTCAGTGACTTTCTCCTTCTCAGTCTCTGTTGGCTTCTCTTCTTTCCCCTACCTTTAAGCATTGGAATATCCCAATTTTTAGTCCTTGGGCCTCTTCTCCTCTCCATTTACATTTCAACATTACAACTGCAGCGTGACCTACCTCTGGAATTCTAGATTTCTGCATCTACCCGCCACTTGATGTCTCCCTGTAGATGTATCCAATACATGCTTCAAACTTAGTAGGTCAGACTCCTGATTGCCCCACATAGGTGCTCCATCTGCAGCCTTCCTTAGCTCACTTCATAGCAACTCCATCCTCCAGTTGCTCAGGCCCCAACTGCTGGAATCATCCCTTTGCTTCTTTCTGTCACACCCTACATTGGGAAATCCTATTCGATCTCTTTCCAAAATATATCCAGAATGTAACCACTTCTTACCACTACCTCTGCTTCTACACTGGTCCAAGCCTCTATTGTTTCCATCTAGATAATAGCAGTAGACTTTTAGATGGTAAGCTTTTTTGGGGGAGGGATGTATTTAGGTTGTTTGTTTGTTTGTTTGTATATTTTAATAGAGGTGCTGGGGATTGAACCCAGGACCTCATGCATGTGAAGCACACACTCTACCACTGAGCTACTCCTCTGCCCCAGCAGACTCTTAAAGGTTCTCCCCACTCTCACTCTTGCCCCTATGTCTGATCCCAGCACAGAACCAGAGAGAACAGCTGTAAGCCCAGATCATGTCACATAGCTCTTCAAAATCCTGCACTAACATTCCTGTTCATCTCAAAGTATGAACCAATGTCCTTATGAAGATCTACTAGGTTCTATGCAACCTGGGCCCTACCCACCCTGTTCACCTTCCTGATCTCACTCCTGTTACTCTCCCTCTCATTCACCCTGCATCCCCCAGACTGCTCTCCCCACTGTTCCTTGTGCAACCTTCAAGGCCTTCGTATTGGCTGTTCCCTCAGCCTGCAAATCCACATGGTGTGCCCCCTCATCCCCTTCAAGTGTTGGCTCAAATGTCTCAGCTCCCCTGAGGCCTACCACCACCTCCATTAAAATTAATCCCCCTCGAAAAAAACCCAACCAACCAACCAAAAAACCCCTACCATGCTTTCAGTCCCTCTTCCTTACTTAATTGTATTTTTCATAGTATTTATCACCTTCAATATTACATATTACGTTCATTTACAATATTTATTTTGTGTTTCTCTCACTAGAATATAAGCTTTACGAGGGCAACATTTTTCATCTATTTTTTTCTCACAGATGTATACCCAGAGCAGGTACTCAACCAATATTTCCTGATGAGTAAGTAAATGACTGGGTCCCCCGCTTCCCTCTGCAAAGTAATTGTGTTAAAGGCAGCTAAACTGATCATTGCTTGAACAGATGCCACAATACAAGAAAGGATGCAGGTAATGCAAAGAGGAGTCTTGACGGTTGCTGAGATAAGCAGCTGGTGATTATGAGCATGAAGGAGAGGGAAGAGGATGTAGCTCAGTGGTAGAGTGTGTGCTTCGCACGCACAAAGTCCTGGGTTCAACCCCTAGTACTTCCATTAATAAACAAACAAACAAACAAACCTTATTACCTCCTCCTCCAAAAAACAAGTAAATAAAGTAAAATTAAATTAAAAAAAATAAAAAAGCATGAAGGAATTCTGAGCTTCCTGAAGGAAACAGTCATGGATCTCCCAACCTGCTTTTCAGCTAAGATGATTCTTTGGCAGAGACCTTTATGAGAACTGTCTGGGCTTTTGTCTTGCCACAAATCTCAGCTGAGACAATGACCGGGAACTTAACCGCACTGTCTTACCTCTCACGGATGTCACCCTGCACTTGAAGAAGTGGGGCTCCAGAAAATGGAGCTTCTCTGGCTTTCAGAGCCAGCCCTGGGTTACTTTTATACTTTAATAGAACCTCTAGGCCTGTATATTTGGAAATTTGAAATGCAGAGTCCATTCAAAAAATCAGCATCATTCCCCAAGTTGCAAGATAGAAGAAATTGGAACTCTATCCAACAAGACGCTGGCTTTGTGCCAGGCATTTTGCCAGGTACTGGTTATACAATGATGAGTAACAGTCTGTCCTCAAGGAGCATCTGGATGCGCTGTGGATGACACGCACACAGATAATATCAAGTGGCACCGAATGTTACGTTAGGGGTGGGCGCAGGTTAGGAGGAGAGAATGCAGATGAGACATTTAACTCACAGTGGGAGGATCTCCAGAATGCTTCCTGAAGAAGATGACAGCTGAGCAGATGCTTAAAAGAAGAGTTGAATCTAGCCAAGCAATGTCGCATAGAAAGGATAGCGCACACACAGAAAAGACTTGAAGCAGGAGCAGGGGCATGGGGTGAATAAAAATCAGGGTACAGACCACTAGTAATTGGGCCTGGCCTCAACATAATGCACAGAAGAGATGGGGGAGGAGTCACAGAGGACCTTGAATGCCAAGATAAAAACCTTGATCTTGTTCTGGATAAAGGACAGTTACTGAAGGATTTTATGTACGGAAGGAGCATGGTCAGATTTGGAAGCTGTGTAGAGACTGGACTGGGGAGCACACTGGAGAGCAGGGAAATCAGAGTAAGTGACCATGTGGGCACGGCCAAAGCAGCCCTCATGCCTTGGTAGTCCCCATCTTCCTGGGCAGTGAAGATGGGAAGGAGATAGCGGGCTTTGGCTCCTCAGAGCTCTATCTGGCTGGTCCCCAAACAGGACCAGAGAGTTTAAGTTCAGCATTTCCTGAAAAGGGACAAGTGAAGCTCTAAAAAAGAACAAAAGCCACAAATACCAAAGAGATCACAAATGAAGAGTCGTATATCTACCTCCAACCCCCAGATGACCCTAAACATTAGCGCACAATAAAATGGATGCTAGATCTGTTCACCTGTGAACTTGACTTCAGGATATTACCTTTATGGATGGTGGGATTTTCTGGCTAGTGAACAAGACCTCAGTGTCCTCAAGCTCTCATCTGCCTGACACTGGATGGAGGTGCCCCCAGCCTGCTGCAGGTGTGGGTACCTTGCATTTCTCCTTGGGGTGCTTCCACCCACGGTGAGGAGCTGTGTGCAGACTGCATCTGTCTGCATCCTCCCTGGGGCACGCTCACACCAATCAGTCCCCTCCTGCCTGCTGACCATCACATACTGGAAACTTCTGTGGACCACAGAGGAAAGGCTCATCACCATCTCTATCCAAGGTTAGCAGTGTGCCCAAATCAGCTAAATAGAGTAAATGTTGAAAGACCCCACTTTTCACCAGGGGGAGGACACAATCCTAGACATCGAGGGGTTCACGATCAAGAGAAAAGACAGATGTACCTAAGTTACTATAAATCTAGAGGTGGTAAGTGGTTGATGTGAATCGCAATTGAAGTCTTCTGGATACACTTTGTGCTAAGTCATGCTAAGTGGGGTGCAGGTCACAGAGGAGGTGGCACTTCATTTGAACCCTGAGGATCATGTGGGATTTATATGGTGAGAATGTAGAGGAAAAGCATTCTAGGCTGAGGAAGGCTCAAAATGGAAAATTAATTTAGGAAACTAAATAGGTATGAGCAGCCCCAGGAAGCCTCTGAAGGAGAAAGACCTGGCCAAGTCAGGGTTCTCCTTCTTAAGGAGAATGGCTTACAATGAGAAGGAAACGACCAGGGCTGCTGAAATCTATTCCGCAGACCACCTGACGGAGAGATGACAGGCACTGGGCGACCTCCGTCTCGGGCACCTGCTGGGGCTAATCTCACCTGACCAGAGGGGTGACCAGGAAGTGGTCGCTCACACCCAGAGTTCACACAGGCCAAAGAGCAGCTGTAGGATTTGCAGCCTCTTGTGACATCATGAGGGACAAAATACTGACGCATGACTGCCCTAAACGGGTCTTCACTCCGTCTCCCAGGCCCTTCGTGCTCACCTTGCCTTTGCCAGGCGAGATTATGGATGTGTTTTTCCTTACCTTGGGAGGAGTTCTAAGAATTAGCTTAAACACTGTGATGCAGTTGTATGGAATGAGCACACCTGATAGGCTGAATAGAACTTAATTTTAAAAGTCAATTAAGTATGTGATAATACAAATAATATGATGTCTTACGGCTTCTGTTCCTGAGAGAGAGACAGAGATCCTTAAATGTGTTTGTTGTTTGAAAAGAGGGTATGACATAAGAACATTTATTTTCCCCCAAGGTATACAGGCCTATACTGATATGTTTATTAATAACATTAAAATATTAATAATATTTTTGGTATTACTCCTGCCATTAGCTTTGCATCTCAAAGAGTCTCACAATATCAAAAAAAAAAAAAAATCCTACCAGCACAATTACTTTTCTCTTATCTGAATATCTGCTCTCTTCTAAAAACTACACCTGATAGTAGACCGTGAAACCTCTCTCTCCACAACGCAATTAACGCTGGGCTTTGTGTGAATTAGGAACAGGAACCCAGAGAGAGCTGCTTTCAGCGTCACTTAGCCTGGCTCCCGGGTGAAGGAGCCAGCTGCAGGGCAGTCTGCATGGCCCTGGGAAGAAGCTCTTGGTGGGAGCTGGTGGGGTTAGATTATCGAAGGTGGAGCCTGGATGCTGTCTTAGCTTGAGAGGCTGAGCTCATGAGGCTGCACTATCCTGCATAATGAACAGTACATTCCTGATGGCAGTTTGCGGTCATCAGGGACAGAAGGAGGAGGATGTTTCTTTCCCAGGTTACATTTTCAGTTTTACAGGATGTTCTGTCTTGCAATCACTCAGGTCACCCCTAACCCTTAGGGGTCACTGAATGCCACAGCTGGCACCAGCTGTGCTTCAGGGAATTGAGGAGGGGCCATGTCCATGCCTGGGAAGAGCAGGGCAGGGGAGACTGGAGGCTGGAAGCAGCACTTCTGAGACCTGCAAAGATGGGCAGCAGAGAAGCCCGGGGCGCAGCTGGGAGGAGAAAGGGTGAGACATGTAGACAGACATTCTTCAGGGATTTGCTAAGCCGAGTAGGGAGAGGAAATCAGCTTAGGGCAGGCAGGAGGGCAGAGGCTTGGGTCAGACAACCTGAGGACCTTGGACTTTCACCAAGAGGCTGGAAATAGGTGAAAAGGAAAAAAAAGTGGCTGAGAGTGTAGCAAGGCTGGGGAAAGGGCGGCTAGTTGACTGAATCAGGGGTTAGTGCCACCACCGCCTCCTCCCCGCGTTTCCCAGGCCTTTGCTTTGCTGTCTGCTTCTTGCTCCAGTTCTCCATCAGGTGTCACCTCCCATCCACTCCTATCACATCCCTCTTCTGTATTTCCATCCTCGAACTTCTCATGACCCATTTTTGGTTGGTTTGTCTGTGAACTGTCTGTCTCCTCCACTAGAATGCAAGCTCCAGGGTGGCAGGCATCTTGCCTGTTGCTCAATACTGGTTTCTGTCACCTGGGAGAGCCCCTGGCCCAGGGCGGTGCAATGTGAATGCAGGCTGAATAAACACTGGGGTGCAGAGATCGGGACACCTGAGGACCACAGTGGGAACTGGTGCTAAATATATCTGTGAACGAAAAATACGCAAAGCATATCAGTAAACAAAGAATGCTAAAGCCATCAAGTCATCAGCAGCTGCCCTCTCCCACCCCCTGAAGACTAGCCTGCAGCCTGGCCTCTGCAGCCACTCACAATGGTGCACTCTGAGGGGACTCAGAATAAGAAAGGACAGGATACTGGCCCTAGATAGCTAAGTACTTGTCAAAGGAATGAATTCAATGAACCCAAATGTTTGCTTCCTCCCATACATAGAAAAGAGCTAAATTCTTTAACTTGAGATGCCTGGTTTTCTTCAGTTAACAAGTAATCTTTTAATGTTCCAACTACCTGGTCTTTGTTGTAAAGCTCCTGTATATCCTAGCTCCTCCCCTACCTCTTCGGAGCAGTCCCTCAGAGCGATCTAGGCTGTCATCTAGGCTGAGTCCTCAGAATTGTCTACCAAGTAAAACATAACTCTCAACTTTTAGGCTGTGCATTTATTTCAGTTGACATGCCAAAGGCCAGCCCTGGGGGTCAGAGGAACAGACTGGAGTGTCTTCCCAGCTCACACCGGCAACCCCCCCCACCCCCGCTCTCCATCATCTGCAGTGCCCCCCACCCATGGCGGTGAGTCAGGCCCTCTTTTTATCCCCTCCCCACCCACATCCCACTGTCTCAGCTGCTTGGACCAAGGAAGGGCACCCAAGTCAAGGCAAATGAAAGTCCTTCTACAGGAAAATGGGGAAGGGGTTGAAAGGGAAAAAAGAGACAGCGATGAAAATATGGAGAGAAAGAGACAGAGAGACAGCGAAATGTAGAAGTGAGGGAAGGAGAGAGCAGAATCAAAGGAAAAACAAATGACTGTTTTCCCCAAAGTTTCCAGTTTTAGCCCCAGTCCTTCCTGGAACCTAGATCCATCCCTGCCCTTGAATTCCAAGAAACCTCCCTCAATTCTTACAAAAACTCCCAAGCTAGTTCCATCTGGTTTCTATTCTATGTAATTAAAATAAACTAAGAGGAGGCCCTGGGCATCAGAGTGCCCGAGGCGCCGCGGCTCCCTGCGGCTGTGATCAGCGCTGTGATCAGGTGAATGAGTCAGAACCTTCCACCTCTGGGGGAGCAACGGGAGCCTCACGCCTGCACTAGGTGGGGCCTGGAGTTATTCTTGCAGCCCCTGGAGCCGGGCAAAGCTTGCGGAGCCTCCCTTGTCCCAGTGCCAGCTCTGCCCTGCCTGTTCTGGTTTCCAGGTCCCAGCCCTGCACTGCAGCTTCTGCACCCCCAACTTTGGTGGAGGTTCTGCCACCCTGCTTGCCTCTGCACCGAAACTTGTCCCTGCACCGGCCCCATGGCCAGTGTCCTGTCAGCTCCCCATCCTGCACCGCCCTCTGAGGTTTCCGGCCCGTCACCCACTCTCACTTCTCTCCTCCCCTTCTTGTGTTGTTCAGGTGCTGGCCAGGTACCCCCTGCGCTGCGGAGCTGTTGAGTGTGGAGATGTTGAGCGATGCCATCAATGCCCCTTTACCATCTCGGTCTGCTGATTGATCGGCCTCTCCATCCCTTCGGGGGTTCAGGAGTCATTATTACTGTCCCCATCTCTCAAAACTGCTTCCCGTTGATTGGTTTCATTCTGGGTCGACTGCTATGATGGCAAGATAGCAGCTAACTACACCATATTTGCATCCTCACAGCTGCAAGGTCCAGTGGGAAGATGTGACTCCTGATGGCTCCAATTAAACTCCTAGGCCTTAAACGGGTCCCATGCCCACCCTGAACCAACCCCTGGTTGTGCTGATTGGATGTAGCCTGGGGGCACACGGAGACACTGGAGCAGAGGTTGTGGCTAGGTCCACATAAACCACGTGGATGCACGGGGTAGCGGGGGTGGGTCCTCAGGGAGAATGGGGTTCTTTTACCAGAAGAGGAAGAAGGAGCGCTGCATATGAAAAATTGTAGGTTTTCACTTCAGAGTTTTTCCCGTTAAGATAACTAGGGAAAATCGTGTTCTAATCTGAAGGAATCAATCTTTGTAGCTACAAAGTTTAGTCTGATCAGAATACAAAACTGAAAAACACATTTGTGGGAAGAAACCCACAGAATGTAACATGACTACTAAGATAAAAAAACATATTCCATTAACTTTTAGAAACTTTTTTTGAAGGAGGCTTTCAGTTAATTTTACTGCATATTATTCGTTGCACATCCTACTGGGTTTGAAAATTATGGTTATATTGAAGCAGATGATTAGGTGGAGGAAGAAACAGCAGAAGCAAAACAACTGAAAATTAGCAAAAAACTTACATGACGAATCATTTGGGAATGTGAGGTCAAGGAACAGTGAATTAGTGCCAGAAGGATGAAAACAAAAGAACTTTCCGGAAAACACTAAGGCGCTGTTTTAGTTTTACATTCTTCACTGAGCTGAATAATAACAGCACAGAGGGAAGGGCCTTTTAGAACCAGCAGAGCTGACTGGCCATGTGAGAACCTGGTTGTGTCTGACTGGTTCAGCTGCACCTTCTTCTAAGCTGCCTGACTGGCAGGGAAGCAGGTTTGAGAGACTTGCTGGGAGGTGTACGTACATGCAAGTTTTCTCCTAGGAGGAGGGCAGGGGAAGAAAAAGAAAACAGCATCTTGGACAGGTGCAGGCCACCTGTTTCAATGTGATGCTGGAGAGGTGGAGAGAAAGCCTTTCCTAAGGGATGGAGAGAGGTCTGTGTCTGGATCCAGTCCAAACAGCCTTGGTATCTGTGCTCAAGAAGCACTGGCATGGAAGAATGCTGTGATTTTTTTGTTTGTTTGTTTTTAATGGAGGTACTGAGGACTGAACCCAGGACCTTGTGCATGCTAAGCATGCATTCTACCCCTGAGCTATTTTCCTCCCCTCAAGAACACTGGGATTTTAAAAGCTCTGTATGGAATCAGAAAGGTCTAGTTTAAATCTGTATCAGTCAGCTTTTGCTGCAATAACAAACAACCTCTAAATCTTAGCTGCTTACAACAAGAAACACTTATTTCTTGCTCGTGGGTCTGCGGGTGGGCTGCAGCCTGCTGGGCTCAGCTGGACCTGGCTCCAGACAGGTAGAGGTCTGCTTCTGTGTCTTCTTCTTCCAGGGCCCAGGTAGTTCCCATGACAAAGGCCAAAACCTCAAGGGGGTGAATAGAAACATGTGATGCTTCTTAAAGCCCTCACTTGGAACTGTCCCCCCACTTGCAGTCTAGTGGATAAAGCAAGTCACAGGGCCGAGCCCAAGTCACTGGAGTGTAAGACTCACAGAGAGTATGGAGAGGGCTTATGACAGTGGACACAAAATGCCGTCTCCTTGGTATGCTAGCTCTACCACTTTCTTGCCTGTTTTTTCATCTGGGGAGATAATACAGTTTACCTCACAGGGTGAATGTTAAATTAGATGATGCGTGTACAGCACTTAGCACAGTGCCCTGGATGGAGTAGGTGTTCCATGCAGGAAAGCTAACCTTGTCTTATTATTAATCTGAGCATCGTGTTACAGGCAAGGTGTGCCTGCTTGTCTGGAGTGCAGTGACCAGCACTGGGGAGAAGGCAAGACACAGGACTGGATGGGCACAGACCAGGGCAGCAGGAGAGGAGGGGGTGTCAGGCAGGCACGTCAGGGTGCGGCTGGTGGGGAGGTCAGGGCACATCAGACCCAGGGTGATGGCTGCATGAGTGGATGCACGGGTGACAGAGGGCTCAGGCCCCCTCCCAGACAACTCGGAGAACAGCAGGGCTGAGAGTGCTTGTGCCTTTCTCTTTCACCCGCAGGGCAGCCTGGTCCCTCTACTTCCTCCAGGTAAGGCAGCCTTTGCCCCTGAGACCACACTTGCCAGGACCCACTCCTTTGCCTTCCACCCACACTGTCCAGTAGCCTCTCCTCTCCCTACTGTCCCGTCATCTTCTATTCTGTACTTCCCCCACCCTGAATGAGCCCCCTTCATGAACCATCTCCAACCCTCCTCTGGGGCTCTTCACCTGCCAACCTCTTCATCAATGACCTTTATCAAAGCTGCATCCCTCTCCTCCCCTAAGTCAACCCCAGTTCTCCCTGACGTCACGACTGCAGACTGCAGCGCTCTCCACTCCATCCTTCGAATTCCTCGTTTCTTAGGGTAGTGTTGTCTCTTTTGCTCTTTCATGCCTTTGCCCCTATGCCACCCTTAAAAATTTTTTTTTTTATTTTGGTGGGGGAGATAATTAGGTTTATTCATTTATTTTTAATGGAGGTACTGGGGTTTGAACCCAGGACCTTGCGCATGTGAAGCACAGGCTCTACCACTGAGCTATACCCTCGCAGCTCCTTTGCCTTCTTGTAATTCCGCCCATCTCTCCTCCCAGCTACCCCCAGTAACACCCTTGGCCGCCCCTCTTCATCTATGAAAATTAAGGCCCCTCCTGCTCCCAATCTTCCCTTCCACCCCCAGCCCTGCCATTGCCCCACACTAGTAACCAGGCCAGGGAGGGGTCCCACCTGGGTGCCAACTCATCCCACTGTGAACCCAGAGCTGGGCATATAGTGGCGATGGCGGTCGGGGTGGGAAGGTAACACAGATCTCTGGAAAAGCTGTAGAGACACAGACCCTAACTCAGTGTGTCCACGGCAGAATTATCTTGGAGGTGAGTTATTTATATAAATGGTGAGTTATTTTGAACGAATTCTTTGGGATCTGCAGCAGAGGGGTTTTGCCCATTATTAAATGAGTTCAGTGATGTCTGGAAAACAAAAAGTATGCTATACAACACTGGAGACGGTGGGTACCACTGCCATTTTCAGCAGAGACTGGAGCGGGATGATCACAGTGTGAAATGGCAGTAAATAAATCCCAGCGGTCTAGCTGAAGCCGCCAGAAGCACGCACGCAGGATGCTTTCTTCTTCTGGGCAGGAGGTGTGTGCTTGTACCTGGTCTCCACTGTGTGGCCGGTGCCGCGGGGACTGGAGCCCTGAGCAGAGAAGACAAGATCCCACCAGGTGTCTGTGTGCACACCGCTCAATTTCACACTTTCAAAGGCAATGATGCTTCCTGAAAGCCTCAGGCCAGGTCCCCGCACCTGAGCACGGCTCCCTCTCACAGCAAAGGCTGCTTGCAGAACAGATTTGAGACAGAAGCAGTGGCTCTGAACTCTTCTGGAGGCCACGGCCTCTCCCCTTTGTCCACCTCCCCTCCTGCCCCTCCATTCCGTACCTTCTCAGACTGACAAGCAAAGTTATAAAATCACCTGGAAGTAAGAAATACCCAGAGTCTTCGGGACCCTGAAGCCCAGCTGTATCTCTCTGTGGATTGTTCAGACTTTTCCTAAAAGCCTTTCCAGAACTGGAGATTCCAGGCTGTCAGTCAAAGCAGGCGATGTCGTCGGTGAGTTTTTCCCATCAGCTTTTCAGGGGGTAGAGGTTGAAACATGCAAACCACTGGAATCGTGCACTGAGTGCACTGAGGACCCCCAGTCTGGGAGTCAGCAAAGGGGCTTGTGAACCTCATGCTGAGCACGTGAGAAGCTGGGCCCTGCATCCCTCCCTCTTTCCCTGTGTATATCTCTCTCTCTCCTTCAGTCAACACTGAGCACCTACTCATGTGCTGGGGCCTACATAGGGTCTAGGGATTCAGAGACACATGAGAGTCGATCCCTGCTCCCAGAGAACGCATCATCTATTCAGGAAGACAAACACAAAGTTACAACACAGCCTTATGGGAGCTATCACAAAGGTATTTGCATGGGAGAGGAGGCTACGCTTGGGTTGAATCTTAAAGAAGTATGCAAGGCCGTTCTGGGGAGGTATCTCAGGCAGACGCAACAGCACATGCAAAAGTGAAGTGAGGTCACAGCGCAGCATCTCTGCATCCTAGGAGCTGGTGTGGCCTGGCTGGGGCATAAAATGTCAAAGGGCAGCCGACGGAGGACTGTGACTCCAGACAGAGACAAAAGAGCCAGTCTGTGAATGGCTGTGTGCACTCAAAGGAATCTGGGTTCCATCCTGTGAAAGTAAGCCAAGGAAAGTGGAAGGGAAAGACAGAATTGGGATGAGGTGCCCGGGAGACAGGAAGCAGGCAGGCAATCCCAGGCACTCACTGGGGCACAGAGCAGTGGAAAAGCTGAGCGGTCTGTCAGCCAGTGCTCTCACCCTTGCTGCAGACTCACACATACTTCCCTGCCACCAGACCCCATATGCCAAAGCAAAGTGCGTGCCCCTGGACCCTAGGAGTGTAATACTGAAGGACAAATCTGACTCCATATTTGACCTGTTCCTTTAGCTCCAACCCTGTGCTCTGTTTCCTGTGCTGAGTCATGCTGGTTCTGCACCCTTTGTAAAAGAATGCTGCCCATAGCCTTTAATATACAGGAGAGCCCATTCTCAAGGCTCTGACCTTTAAGGGTCTAACACTTTCCATTCACATAGAGACAAAAAGTTGCAGAACAGAGGACAACATTTGTCTTGTTGGAAGTTTACAGGGACACCATGACCTGACCTACTTGGACAGCTGCAAGAACAAAGGATTCTGACACCAAGAAGTTTGTAACAACAAACCCTCCCTCCTCCCCTTTTAGCGTAAAAGCAGCCTGAATTCTAACTTGGGTAAGATGGTTCTTTGGGACACAGTTCCCAGTTGAAATTACAAACTGGCTGTAGTTTTAAGCAAAACGTGCTACAGTTCCTGCTGGATCTCTGAGGGGGCACCCTCCCGGAAGCCTCCTAGCCAACAAAGCATCCTCCCAGTTCTGTGGGACACACCTCAGTTTTCTGGCTTTCTGAATAAAGTTGCTATTCCTTGCCCCAACATCTTGTCTCTCGATTTACTGGCCTGTCACACAGCGAGCAATACTAGCTTGAACTCTGTAATAAATTCTCTGCAATCAGTATCACATACACTAAGGTGAGAAAGTAATAATACAGCACAACTCAGAGAGGGACACAGACTGTATCAAAATAATAGACAATGCAGAACCTAGACTGTTTAAGAAAAACTATATTATATTTATTTTTAAGATTAAAAACTAGACTATATCTTTTCCCAACTAAATACAGGTTTCTCTAATTCCTCAGAGAGGAAGAACTGTTCTTTCGTATTACACTCCTGGGGTCCAGGGGCACACACTTCCTGGTGTCCCTTTGCTTTGGCATATGGGGTTTGGTGGCAGGGAAGTATGTGTGAGTCTGAGCACGGGTGAGAGCACTGGCTGACGGACCGCTCACGGAATCTTCTGAGAGAGACAGAAAAGGGCTTCAGAGATGCAGGAGAGAAGCAGGCCTGTTTGGCAGTAAGGTTCCTGGAGGAGCCTAAGGGCAGAAGCCAAGGAAGGAAGGGCTGGATCAGAAGGGACGGGGTCACAGAGCAGAGGGCTCCTGGGGGGTCAGCACCAAGGGAGGTCAGGGTCGGAGAGGGCAGCGGCTGTGAAGCCCAAGGCTGGCGCCATGCTCTCTCAGAGGCCACTGGGCCTCACGGCCGCCCATCTTTGGACACTTGGGTTCTCCCTCTGCTCCCTTCTTTCCCTGGTACCTGCCTGCATGTGAAATCACACCAGTGATCGCACTGTCCCTAGCGTCCATTAAGCGCCAGACACTGTGTTGAACACGTGACATGGCTTTCTCATTGGCAAGCCTCACGGCAGCTCCGCGAGGTCGGCCTACTCCTGCACCTTCCCGAAGCTGAGTCATCTGAGGCCTGGAGAAGTTCATGGCCTGGCTCAAGGACACCCAGCCCAGAAGTGGGGGGCGAACCGTGAGCCCAGGAGCCCTGGGCCTGTGCTTTTTACACATCACAGGCTGCGGGTTCCCTCAGTGAGAAGACCTCACCCCTTTCTCTTAGCGAGTGGCCGGTGGTCCAGGGCCTCTGCAAAATCCCAGCAGGGGGCACCCTCCCGGCAGCCTCTCAGCAAACAAACCATCCTCTGTTCTGCCTCGAGGTTCCTCTAGTCCCAGGGGCCATCCAGCTCTGCAAAATCACCAGGAAGATCAAAGGCAAAGCTGGCACCACCTCCTGTGGCCAGGGCCTGGGGAGAGAGCAACCAGCAGGCCCCAACTTCCCTGGGCTCTGCCTCCCAGGGAAAGCAAGCACATGTGCTTCTGTTGGCTCTGGAAATGGGGCAATTTCTCACTTAAAACCAACTGAAAACAAACTTCGGTGCCTTGAAAATTACACATTCACAGTTCATCTCTAGACTCTGGAACAGGATTAGATGGTAATGATTTAATTGATGGTTAAGTGTGTAGATAAAATGAATGTGCTGAATCCTTTCCGTAATTATCTCTCCAAGGAGCCCCAGCAGCTGTAATTACCGTCTGAGGCCGAAATTACAAACCAGCTGTAGTTTTAAGCAAAATGTGCTGCAGCTCCTGCTGGATCTCTGAACACAAGTCGGCCACTCCCGGCCCAGGGGCCCACGTGGCCCCCGACCGACCCAATGAAACACTGCTCTTGCAAAGCCTCCTCTCCCGGAACTTCAGACCCGTTCACGGTTGCTCTGCAGCCCTGGTCTTCACTGGCACTGCATGGCTCGCTCTCCCTTGCTGCTGGCAATCCTCCCTCCTGCCCATTCTCTACCAGGAAGATTTCTCAGACCAGCCCGCTCACACTGATCTCACACTAGGGGCCAAGACTGGCTGAAGAAAGGGGTGCCCTTAAATCTCAGCTCAGGGAGGCCAGTGGCACTCTCACTGTGCTGGAGGTTGACCCATGGGGTCACTGCAGCTCAGGGTCTACACCCTGTTGGCGGCCAATAAACCAAATTAGGTTATAAATCCACTTTTAGTTACAATGAACCAGAAGAGTTGTCTCTATTGATCAAAAGAACTCAGTCATAATTAAATTCCTTGCAGAAACTAGGGTCTTGCCTGGATAATTATGCAAAATTCACATATTCATTCAACAGCCACAAGAGAATCTCTGGGTTCTTCCTATGGGCCAGTTGCTGTTTGGAGGATTGGGTTGAACTCGGTGAACAGAGCAGAGGTGGCCCCTGCAATACTGGACTGTGTGGCTCCTGACTTGTCCTCAACTTGACCAGGAACCTGGCAAAGGTGCCGGCCAGCACAGACAGTTCCATACATCCGGATCGGCCTCTGGAGAGGAGGAGGGGGTGGAAGAGGCGGGGAGAGAGCACAGGAGCTGGATGCCAGCAGAGGCTGTGGGAAACGATGGGCTTGGGTCTCGGCAACCTCTTCCACACATTCGGCACCTCCTGAGATGCCTACTGTGCGCGCAGGCTCTGCTCCTCTGTCGTTCACCCCTTCTACCCCGAACCAAGGACCCCACGCCCTATCCTCACAGGGCTCTCACTAGGTGTGAACAAGACTGAACACTGCACCAGATGCCGCTTATCAAAGCTGTTATCGAACAATGTGTATAATGATCTACTTGCATCCATCCCCTTAACTGGACAGTGAATTTCACGGTGGCTGGGATTAGCGTTTTCCCCCTGCATCTCCAGTGCCTGGTGGAATGCTTACCGCCTGCTCAGAAATATTTGGTTTACAAATGAAAACAAACCATAAAATGCTAGGGAGGAAGAAGACAGGTGTGACCAACACATTCCACTACTGGGGGAGGCGGAGGTGAGGGAAGGTCAGAGTCTCCAATTCTGCCCCTAAAGGGGAAGCGGTGCTCAATTCCAGGGATTCTGTCAGGTGAAGGTGCTAGGCAGGGGAGTCTGTGGAATGCTGAGCAAATCTAGGTTCACAGGGGTACGCTGAAATTCATTTACTCCCACTCCCATCTCTTCATATTCATTCATTTTCTCTCTCTCTCCATTTTTCCTCAGTAGACTCTGTGCTTATGCAAGGCGAGCACCATGTATTTTTATCGCTGAGTCCTGTGTCCACACATTGCACACTACAAAGCGGCCCTAAAAAAGCGTTTAAGAATGAGCACGTGAGGAATGGGAATTGGTGCAGCCACTACGGAAAACAGTACGGAGGTTCCTTAAAAAACTAAAAATAGAGTTACCACATGATCCTGCAATCCCACACCTGGGCATATATCCAGAGAAAACGTTAATTTGAAAAGATTCATGTACCCCAGTGTTCATAGCAGCACTATTTACAATAGCCAAGATGTGAAAGCAACCTAAATGTCCATCCACAGATGACTGGATAAAGAAGATGTGGTATATATATACACAACAGAGTACTACGCAACCATAAAAAAAAGAATGAAATAATGCCATTTGTAGTAACATGGATGGACCTAGAGATCATCATTGGTGAAGTAAGCCAGAAAGAGAAAGAAAAATACCATATGATACCACTCATACATGGAATCTAAAAGAATTAAGGACACAAATGAACTTATTTACAAAACAGGAACAGACTCACAGACATAGAAAACAAACTTGTGGTTACCAAAGGGGAAAGGAGAAGAAAAGAGATAAATGAGGAGTTTGGGATTAGTAGATACACACTACTATATATAAAATAGACAAACAGTAAGGTCCTACTGTATAGCACAGGGAACTATATTCAATACCCTGTAATAAACCATAAAGGAAAAGAATATGAGAAAGAATATATATATATAACTAAATCACTGTGCTGTACACCAGAAACTAACACAACATTGTAAATCAACTATACTTCAATTTAAAAAAAAAAAAAGAACAAACACATCAGTGAAGTCATCTGAGTGCTGAAGGGTTACCTGCAGTGACCCCAGTGGCCAGAGGAGGGCAGCAAAGGGTAGCAGAGCTGACGGCAGAGGCCTGTTTTAGAGGATGACTTGGGTCTTATGACCCACGTGAGTATTAGGCGAGAGCACCAAGACTGGAGAAAATTGCTGACAGAAGTCCAGCAAAGCCCAGCATCATAAAGGAGGGTGAGCAGTTTGAGTGGGGAGCTAGAGAGGCTGGTGGCCAGTGCTGGGGTCGAGGTGTGGAGGGAGCTGATGTCAGGATCACAGGTGAAGTAAGTGGTCTAGAGCCGCGTGTTGGCAGGGCAAGCCCCGTGCTGAGCGCCCCCAGGGTCCCCAGACTTACCCCTGGCTTTGACTCCGGCCCTTAACTGACAAACACTCTGAGAGTCCGGGATCACATCATCTTCCACCCTGGTTTGGGCTCAGGAGAGAGGGCCAAGACCACAGTAGGGCTGGTTTTGTGAAGGATGCGCTAAATGTCCCCCTCAGGTGTGGGAACTGGCAGAGCCCTGGGGCCTTAAAAGAAGAGCTCTCCTCTAGGTGGACTGTCCTTGAAGTACTGATGGCAGGAACAGAGGAGTGACAGGTGACAGGTGGGGAGCAGGACCGTGTCCTGCCGGCCTGGATCAGCCCTCACCTGGAGAGGTTCTCAGCCAGGGTTGCTGGTCTGGCGAGCTTTGGGATCCAGACTTGATCCGCTGCCCTGCCTGCGTCAGCTTGAGCCTTTTGGAACTGGCTAGAAAATGACAGATGACAGAGTCCAGAGTTGCAGACATCAGGGGAGGGATGGGGACTCACAGCTGGAGGTGAGACGCATATTACTGGGGGACGAGGGGATGGTATTCATGTCACTCTGAAGAAGGGATTCTGCCCAAGTTGGAAAATGGTGTCCTCCAAATCAGGGGAAGGTCTTTTGCGCTTGGTGGATGGGACGCGGCTGGCAAACCCAGGTGGTAGGACACGACCCTTTGGGATGCTACGAGGATCAGTAGCTTTGGGAGTCCTTAGCCCAGGAGATTATGAAAAGGCACATGCTGTCAGGTATTTTTAACCAAAGCGACTTGCTGCCTGATGCTCACAGCCTCCTAGCTGTGACACACCTGTGGCCCTGCATCAAGTACATGGCTCCTTGAAAAGGCCCAGCTTCCCAGCACAGATGGAGCAGACTTCTAGGTTCAGGACTGGAGTGCGCTCCTCAGGGAAGTGGAGAAACAGGCAAAGTTCATGTTTCTAGACAGCGGAAGTGCTGCAGAGGGGCAGGGTGGTGCTGAGAGATACCAGGTCGTAAGAAAAGGCAAGACAGCATTTCCCTCCTTTCATCTTTCCTATGCGTCTGTGTAGAGCATCAGGAACTGCGTTTCTCTGAGTGCCTCCCTACTGTCACTTCCAACTGCAGAGTCAGAAGAGCATTCTACGGCGCCTTTCAAATTTTCCAAGTCTCTCCATCCAGGCTCCCAACAATGGAAAACGTCCACCTTTATTTTCCCTTCCAAGGTTTGGAAAATCTTTATCCTAAAGCTTATGGTAGAATCTGACCATATCTAAACACGCCTTCACTGCCTCAGTCTCTCCGCTGGTTTTCCTGAGGGTCTCATTACTTCTACTTTGCAAAAGAGTTATTTTTTGACATCTTTTCTTTCTACTTCTCCTCATCAAAAAAGATATATATTTGTTTTGTTTTTGTTTGTTTTTTGAGGGGAGCGGTAATTAGGTTTATTTTTTTTAGTGGTGGTACTGGGGACTTAACCCAGGACCTTGAGCATGCTAGGCATGCACTCTACCACTGAGCTGTACCCTCCCCACCTTGTCCTCATTTTGATATATACTTTTTCTGACTCACTGTCTACATTTATCAGAAGATGCCTTGTGAAGTACACTGTTAATCACTTGCCCACCACGCATCCCCCCATTTTCTTCTTCCTAAGTGAACCCTGAATTTACCCAGGTTCCCACCTCACCCCATGCACCTAGACATCTCGGGGAAGGGATCCATCTCCAGGACTGGACCTATTTGGCCCACATAATCTGATTTCTCTTGCTAATGATGGACGTAAAAATTGTCATACTGCTGGCCATGACATGGAAGGGGAAAGCCTTTCGGAGACTTGAGAAATTTCTTCCTTGCTCCTGATAGAGAGCTTCAGGAAGTGCATTTTCCTCTGGTCCTTTTCAGATCTGGATGCAATGCCTAGCACTGCAACCATCTCACCTCCAACCTGAAGATGAATCAAAAAGGAAGGCTGGCCCAGCAGCCTGGAAAGATCCATGACCTTGACCCCACCATGAGCCCCTGAATCTATAACCCTCAGTCCCCATCTCAACCCTGACTCCTTCGCCAGGCGATACATTTTCTCACTGTCTAATCCAGTTTGTGTCAGGATTTCTGTTCTTTTTCTAATTGAAGTATAGTTGATTTATAATACTCTGTTAGTTTTAGGTGTACAGCATAGTGACTCAGCATTTTTATAGATTATACTCCATTAAAAGTTATTATAAGATAATGGCTATAATCCCTATACTACATCCTGGTTGCTTATCTACTTTATACACAGTAGTTTGTGTCTCTTAATCCCATACTCCTCATCTGCCCCTCCCCCCATCCCTCTGTTCTTTGCATGAAGAGTATTCTGATTTATCCTGCCAGCAAAGCAACTCAGGAACTTGTCAGATCCTATGTTTTCAACCAAAGATTTCCAGGGACTGTCTTCTCAGTGAGCTTCTCCCCACAATGAGACTGTGCCTCTGCACTCATGCAGGCCTTGTTTCAGGAGAGCATCACCTCTCTACCTGTGGTACTCCCAGAGGGGGGTCATGTCTGCTAAGCCCCACACATCTGCTTCTCAGTGCATCTCAGCCTCGGATGCACAGCTTCCCAGGCAGGCACAGTGCATTAATCTGCCCATTTCTAAGTGGTCGGTTGACATGCTTGGGTGTCTGCTGACATGCTCTGGGTTCGTGTTTGTTCTCTGTGTAGGAGGCATCAGGACACCTCGGGCCACTGACAGCTGGGCTTCTGGTCTTCCCTCCTGTGACACCGCCTGTCCTGAAACTCTTTTTTCGACATCCCACTTAATATCATTCATAACAACGGGTCTCAGGGATTATCTGTTTTGTTGTGTCATTTCCCTTGCATTAAGGGACTAACTCATCAATCATCAGTTTCCCGCCTCTCTGTAAGATCGTCTGCATGCTTGGCTAAGAATGGTTTCTTCTGATATGTGAAGCTAAGGGTTCACAGCCTCAGCTAAACATCAACCTGATCTTTTGAGGCAGTTGTTGATCTTTGGGCTTTTTCTCAGTCTTCCAGAGTTCCAAAGGGCGATGGGAAGAAGTGATGAAAATACCACCTGTGTTCCCCATTTTCTACCCCCAAATCATTGTGTCTGAAGATGCATCCACGTTTGCTGGGATTGCCCGTGGCCACGAGCAGTAGTGAGTTTGCCCAGTTTCGGCTGACTCTTTGGTACACCTTCCTCAACATGGGGAAGGCATCTTTGCGGTCCACGCACAGCTGCTCTATGCCCCATGAAAGGGAGTCACCAACTAGGGTCTTTCAAGCTTCCCTCCAAGCAGCTTTCTTCACACCCACGTTCTTAGGTTTCTCCATCATTTGTGGTTCTTTTCCAGAAACTCTGGCCTCCTCTCAATGGCATGAATCTCATTTCTACTTCTGTTGTTCTGCTCACTCTAGCCTCTTTCCTATTCAGAGACAGTCCCACCATTTTAAGGTTTCATCTTAAGTATACCTGCAGTGTGGCAAACTGTGCAAACTTGGATAGAGTGGCCCAGATCCAACAGCCCCCAAATGTCCTCCTGGGCATCCTAAGCCCACAGGTGTCTTGGTCAGGCTCCAGGCTGCAAGAACAGAGACATCTTCAAGGTAGCTCAGAAGTTTAGCTAGGGGTGGTGGTGGTGATTTATTGTAAAAGCACTCATGGGGCAACTACAGAAATGGACCCTCAGTGAAGTTCAAGAGCAGGAATGATGGTAAGGGAACCAGGCAGGAGTTTTGTTCTGGGTCCAAGGTGACCCCTGCAACGTCAGTGTCAGAACTTCTGGATCTTGGCTCTGGTCTGCTATTAATGAGACTTCTCTGTTCTCTCCTGTTTTCACCAATTGGATTCTTAATCTCGTACTGTGTATATTTCCATTCACTATAATTTCAGTGTACTTCTTCTGTGAGTTTTTTTCACGGCCAACTAAGACCTCTAAAGCCTCCCTTTATCTCATAGGTCTGCTGATGCCTCACTTCTTGGTAGCTACCAAGTTCAGGGGTAGTATCTGACTGACCTAACCCACCTTGGGGTATCAGTGATATGTGTCACTGGGCAGCCCACAGACTGGCTGCTGGGAGCATGTGACCCTCTGGGTCCCATCATCTGTGGCCAGGGTTACATTTTATGAACCTCGGTGGTGAGGACAGCCTCTTCTACAGATATGGGGGACAGAGGTGTGAGTGCACGCAGTGGGGCTGAGACGGGGCAGCATGGGGAGTAACGTGCTCAGGGTAACTCCCTTGCAGGGCTCTGCCGCTCCTCTGCTCTGTGTCCCGACCCTGCCCTCCTGGTTGCTAAAGTCTCATCTCAGACTCACCTTGAAGTCTGTCTGCCCAGCCTCTCCAGCCTCAGCTGGAGGCTTCACTGCTCACCTCCTGGCCCGTATTCTGACTTATGAGCATTACTGTAAGTCCTGTGGCCCGGCCTGGGGGTCCACTCCCATCAAACGCTTCCAATGCAGCCCTGGCAGGTAGAGCTCAGCACTCTCGAGCCTCCAGGAGATCGGACAGGCTCCTTTTCCTGCCAGCCTGCCCTCCACTCCAGCACGGACTCCCTTTCACCTCCTTGTCCTTGTGTCCTGAAAACCTTCCCAGAAGGCTTAGGTTCATGTTCTAGTTGAAGGTCTCACACCATCAGGGAACAGCAGGGACGGTGACCTTCCTTCTCTTCTGTGGTGCGTGCACGCCTCCAGGCCTTAGCTGGCCTGTATAGTTTCCTCCATTCTCTCCTGGAACTTTGTCCTCTCTATTAGGCGGACTTTTTAGGAATATTTTTCAGGCTGCTTCATCCTTCTGAATGTCTTGGAGTTTGTCTGACCAAGGCCAAAAGGACAGAGTGAGTGTTGGCATTCTGAGCGTGAGAGGTGGCTTCTTGAATCAATGTTGGGCCCTCCAATACTTTAGAATCAACGCTCAAAGACTGTCCACAGCTAGACTTGCTGGAAGTGAATGGAGGTAGGGACTGTGAATTAGAGCTGGGAGGAGAGGTCTTCATGGGAAGAAGCTTCTGCTTCAAGGGCTGATGTGGAACTCAGAGGTGAGGTCTAAGCAGGGGTGTGGCACGTCCATTCAGGTATCAGGGGTGAGACATCGGGGGCACAGGATGACAAAGAGTGGGGCTCTGATCTGAGGGGCGCAGCTGCAAACTGCAGGGTATTGGGAAGAGGCTGGGTTGTTCCAAACAATCTGATCAAAGCTGATGACAGAATAAGAGCAGCTGCTGGATGCATGAAAAGCTCAGCAGGATCCGGGTAGACAAAGAGGCCCTTCCAAGGCTGAGCCAGGTTGGAAGAGGGCTGAGCTGCTTCCAGGACACCGGAGTGTGTGGTAAGTATGCAGAGGAGACCTGGGGACCTAGAGACGCATGAAGAGAGGAGGCAGAAGGCTGTCTGGGCCTCCCCTCTGGCCAGTGGGGGAGGTGGTAAGGGGCTCGGCACGGATGCCGGGGGCCCTGCCTTGTACCCAGAGCAGCCCCATGCTACTCCTAACCCCGTCTGAGGAGTAAGACCTGCTCCCACAGGCCACCAGGATGAGACAGAGCCACGCTGTGCCCGAGACAGGGGGAGGGCCATCCTGTGTGCTCGGTGTCTCCAGGTTAAAGCTCACACATCAGTTATCCTCTGTCTCTCTTGTCTCTTCCATCTCGCCTTCCCTATTGAAAAGTCCTGCTCTTGAAATCCATTATCCTTTTCTAGCAAGTGGCCTGACCTGCCTTCCCGTTTTGGTCAAGAAACTGGGAGGAACTGTCCGTGTTCATTAGCTCTGGTTCCTCACGTCTTGTCTGCCTCCAACCTGGACACCCTCAGATACCGCAGCTCTGCTGAGGCTTCTCCCCTCCAGGGGGGCGAGACATACAGACCTGCATGCTGAGGGGAGCGGGCCCAGCCACGCCGTGTGCAGGAGAGCACTGGAGCATCCTGTCCTTCTCAACATAGTGGAGGATTCTGGAGCAATGGGGCAGACTGTTGCGGGATGATTTCAAAATATCAGACAGTTTAATTTGCAGTTGATTTGAACAGGTTTTGCTGAGCCTTCCTGTTGTCCTGGCCTGCTCTGTGACCTGACGTGGCCCGGCTCAGCGTGACGCAGTCTGTACTCCCCTCCACTCCTCGTTCAGAGGACACCCATGTGTCTGAGTGCCCTCAAGACTGCTGGTCCAGATTCTTTCCCCCAGTCCTCACTGCCAGGCTCAGCAGGGAGAGTGCTGGAACAGGAAGAGCCTGCCTGTCTGAACCCAGGTCCCTTCTCTTCACCGTGGGGTCACGGTGGAGCCCGGACTCTCTAATACTGAGACACGGGCCACGCAAGAAAGCCTGCAACCTCCCTTAATTCACAGAAGGCTCTGCTCCATTCTGCTCCTCACTTTCTGACATGCTCTTCCCCGAGGGATCCAGGGCTTAGAATGCAGGCTAATTAGCCTTTTGTCAGCAGATTATGGGCATTTCCATTTAAACCAATCTGCCTTCTTCCTGTGGCTGCGGGCCCAGAATAGAATTGGACTGGCCGTCAGCTGAGAAAAGGGTAGGAGCTAGGAGCCCCCAGTGCACGTGTCTGTGGATGAGGGGTGGAGGGTTAAAATCGCAATTTATCTTCCAGAAGAGCATCTTTTGGGAGGGAATAAGTGAATGGCACCGTTGGTCAAATTCTACTGCTCTTAGCACATACCGCACCGCTGTGATCTCTCCTCTCCTTGTCAGTTCCCCCTCTCTCACCCTTGCCCCTAACACCCTGTCCCTCCTCTGCTGTCCTGCAGCTCAGTAGACGCTAGGGCCGTCCATCTGGTCAACATAGTGGCCTGGTCATCATCCCGAACTCCTTGCTCTCCCTGATCCTTTCCCACCTATCCCCCACCTCTACTTCAGTCCTCTTCAGGCCCAAGCATTGTTCACCTTGACCACTCAGCCCGCGCTCCTCCAGACAGCAGTGTGAGCATGCTCAGTCCTTCAAAAAATCCCTTCAAAGCTCCCTTAGTGCCCCAGTGGAAAGTTCAAATCCCTCATCGTGCCTGAACAAGCCTTTCTTTCCCTCTTTGGCTACATTTCCGTCCCCTGTGTACCCTATACTCTGTCATCCTGAACTCTCTGGTGTCCCAGACACCAGCCCTTCTCTTTCACATCTTCATGCCCTTGAATGTGCTCATCTTTCTCCTTGAGATGCCTTTTCCTATTTGCTTAATGGGAGGATTCCTACTCACTTTCTAGAGCTTGCCTGAGTGGGTCATCATGCCCCTCCGGTCACCACCACCCTTCCCCAACGGGTGTTTGGGGACCCCCTCATCTATGCTCCTATACAGATTTTGAAAAGACAAGTTACACAATTTACTGTCACACTCCCCCACCGACTCCTTGGAGGCAGGCACTGTGTTCTCAGGACTTAGGACAGTACCCTGCACCCGGCAGGAGGGCAGGAGGGCAGGAGGGCAGGACTCGGCGTGGGGCCAGTTACTGCATGGAACCCTTTCACAGCAGCGACCCACACATCCAACAAGAATCACCATTCCTTCCTTCTGTGGCTGTTCCCCACATCCCTCTTCAATTATAAACACACAGTTGGTGTCTCTGTGCTCTTTAAGCATTGCAAGGTGGAGCAGAGCTTCGAACCAGGTTAAAATATTTGTGATAAAAATAATCAATTTATGGTCATGCAAATGTGGCAACACAAACCCAGGCATGCAGCACCTTACACAGAGACGCTGCAACCAAGGGGTGGTGGTGCTTCCAGACGAACAGACGTGATGAGAAGTCTAGAATTCTGGTCTTTTGGAGGAAACATGTTCTGAATGGCCCTAAAAATGCATGCAGTTGGTTATGATCCCACACTTCCTCTTAATACTCCCACACGGCATCAGAATTCCACTGGCCTTTCTAAAAGTACGTATCCTTTATTTCAGTTTTTCAGAGGGTAGCTCGTGACCCATCATTGGGTTTGTGAAATCAATTTAATGGTTGTGACCAGTATTCTTTTTTCTTAATGGAATAAAATTTTTTTCCAAAACAGCATCACATGGAATCACGTATTTCATGAAACTTTGGTTTCCATTTTATATCTGTGTACGTGTATGTGTTGTGATGTAAAATGTACTTCTTACTGTAAATCAGCGTTTGAGGCATTTGAGGCACACTGTTCTATTCCATGGGCACTTCATGGAATGTTGTGCTACACCCTGCATTCTAAGTCTCCACGAAGCGCTGGAAATTCCCAAAGCCAGAGAAATGGAAAACTTGGAATAACCCCAGAAGAGTTAGCCTTATTTCTGCACTGCAGCAGTATCATCAAAAATGAATAACTGAGGGGGGAGGGTATAGCTCAGTGGCAGAGCACACGCTTAGCATGAATGAGGTCCTGGGTTCAATCCCCAGTACCTCCATTAAAAAAAAATTAAGTTAAAAATAGTATTAAAAAGTGAGTAACTGAAAAGCTGGGTGGAATTATATTTTCCTACTTGCTCAATTAATACTCAGTGAGCATCTCCCGTTGGCAGATACTGTGCAGGCAACTTCTGTACATGTTATATCATTTAATCACAACAGGTATTTAAAGCTAGGTACTACCAGCCCCATTTTAGGGAGGAGGAAACTGATCCTCAGAGAGATTAGGCAGTCACTTAAGCACGCAGCTCTAAGTGGCAGAGCCAGCAGTAGGTTCCCCTCCCTTTTAGACACCAATGCAGCACAACTCGGTTAGTCCACCAGGAAGTTTAACTGGGTCACGGCTTTCTCTTTGATTAAATGAATTTGCTCTCCTCGATTTTTGTCTGCTTCGAACACAGTAACTCTTGCTTTTATCTGTTTACACATTCAGTTCCAAAATTAGATTTAACTTCAGGAAAGAATTCAGAAAAAAAAAAAACAAAAAACCTCCCCAAACTACACAGTGCTCTGTTAAGCAATGAATTTAAGCCTTTAGGTGTTTGCTTAAGTTTGCTAAGAATGAACTTAAATGTGTACATATCTAGATGCATGTGACCAGCAGATTACAAATGATCTAGACTCTCGTAGGACCCTCCTGGACCCTCCAGTCTGACAGTCAGACTCAGCAAGTTCTCCTAATTACAATCCAAATGCAAATCCACATCAATTCTACTGAAGATTTCCTGGAGCTATGAAGGTGAACTTGTCTCCTGCAGGCGAAACTGATTCTAAATCTTATTTAAATGTCTTCTATTTCCCTGCTGCCCTCACTCGCTTCTCTCCCAATACCAAGCTCCTTTCCCTGTGGCTGGCTGCCCTCCAGCACCCTCGCTCCCCAACCCACACTTCTGTCAGTTTCTTCAACCACATGGACGGCCCCTTCTACCGCCTCCCACCCCACCCCACCCCACCCCACCCAGCAGCTGCTCAGCAGGCACCCCTCACTCAGCAACACAGAGCCTTACACACACAGAGGCCACCGAATGGTCTCTGAGCACGGAGGGGTGGTGGTGGTGGAGGGGCCCAGGCTTCACTTCTAAGCCCTCCTTTCTGGATGGGAATGGGTGCAGCCCTGAGTCTGGTCGATCTGTTTTTTCTTTCATAGCCTTGGTTCCCCATCATTTCCTGGCTCATGGAGTCCCCCCTAGTCTTGGCAGCTGGTCCACTAATCAGAGTTATAAGAGTCTCTGTCCGCCATTGCTCAAGGACGCTCCCGAAGTTCAGAGTCATCCACCTCGACGACAGCACAGGGCTTAGCGCTGCCATCCCAGTGCTGTTGTTCTTACCTGTCCCTTGTTCCTGGACCAAGGGGTCCAGACCCAGCAAGGCCGTCCCCTGGGCCCCTGTGAACTCAAACACCACCTGTAAAGGCAGTGAAGGAAGCTACATCTGGGTGGGGGGTGAGGGGGGCTTTAGAGAACTGCCGGCTTGAAGCAGTAAGAGGAGCATCTTCTGGGCTGAGTAGCCCTTGAAGACTCCCATGTGATTCAAAAGTCCTTTTCTTTCCTATTATTCCCTTTCTTGCTTTCAAGCATCTTGTCTGGCAGCAGCAGCTGGAGCTAAAAGCTATTTCCCCTAACAAAGTGCAGATGTCTCAAGGCCTTCGCTGTTAACTCTTGGGTGCCTACTGACACGTGAGAGAAGCAGGAAGAGGTGAAGAGGAAGGTGCACCGGGTGTGATGGCTTAGACTCTGCTGGACGCATCAGTGTGACCAATGGCAGTATCCCTGATTTTCTCTTGTTATCCTAAGAGTGTCATGTTTTTCAGAGTTACTATTTCTTTCTCTGCAAGGATCCCTGGATCCTTATCCCTGATAAGAGATTCAGTTCGAGGTAAGCCCACATTCACGTGGTACTTTGGTGCCAGACTTGAAAAGACAATGGAAGGGTCACATTATTTTTAAGCAGTAGGATAAGAGCCGTTAGCACTGACTGGGAATGGACATTCTGCCACTTGAAAGAACATAACATTTTTAATGCCTGTGAAAGATCAGACTGTCTCACCCCCAGCTACTAACCTATGAAGACAGTGCTGACTTGACCCTGTGGGCTGGAGAAGCAGAACTGTCCTGCCAGGCTTCTGGCTCCTATGACAAACCTTCCACAGCCAAGGGCCTGGGTTGTCAACTTATTCCTGGACCTTGTGTGTCCAAGTGAGTCCAACTTCCACACCCTTCACCTCTACCACCAGGCTGACCCAGCCTGCCAAGCTGAGATCCTGCTTGGATCCCACCTCGATCCTGAAAGTTTTCATGAAGAGCTCTGCTGTCACTCTCTCTAACACAGGAGCCCACCCTGACCCCTGCCTGGCTCTTGGTTCCTTAGTTAGAGGCTCGATCTTCAGCCACAGTCATTGCCACTGGGGAGCCCCACTCACTACCCTTGGATGGAAGCTTCCAAAACTAAGACGGGGGCACCAGACGCTCAGCCCCAGTATCCTGATGAGGGACTCTGTAGACCCGTCTGTAGCCAGGCCAACTCCTCCAGGCCCATCTTCCCCTCACGGGTAGGTGCTGCCTGCTCCAGTTCAGCTCTGCTCCCCAGTGTGGCCCCGACTCCAGTCAAAAAGGAGGGAGCCTCAGACAGGGCCTAACAAGAAGCACTGTTTGGATCCATGTCTCCAGGCCCCCTTCAGAGACTTCATTAAGCATTCATAACAGGAAGGAAAACCCAGAATGTTTACATTGTTTAATTTTCATCAGTCTTAATCCCTTTGGATGGCATTTGCTGTCTTGATTGGATTTATGACCTTTCTCTAGTTAACTTTTTCAACCTGGACACTTATTATCAGTATGCACAGTATTTAAGCAGCTCCATTCAGATCCTCAGCCACGTAGGGAAAAAAAAAATCACACCTTTGTTTTCCTATTCTTCATTCATAACTGCTTCTCTTTCTGACAGTCTGAGCCCAACTTGCGATAGTATACCCTACACCTAAAAGGTAAGATTGCATTATGTAATTGCTCAATGATTTGCAAAGTTCCCCTTGTTTTGAAAGCCCCCTTTCCTTATTTTTAAGCATTTCAACGATCAATTCACCACATTTCACATTCTAAGCTTTATTTAAAATGGGGGGAAATACGTAATCATACCACTACAGATGACAGACTTTAAACATACAATTGAGCTTTTTAGCTTGTAAATAAAAATAAAATAAATAAGCATAAGATTAAAGATCACGTTAGAGTAGCCAAAATACTGTTATTAAAAGAGTACAGATTTTCATTCCCATTCTACACAAATGAGATGCTGCACATGGTAGGAGACACTGGCAAAGGACAGTCGTGTGACCCATCTTTACTCCTGAGGAACTGTGCCTTTATCAACCCAACAAAGCATCAGATGATGGGGAGCTGTCCATGGTCCTACAAATCCACGCAGGGCTTGATTTTCCCTTTGGAAAAACAGGACATAAATGCTAAAGCAAAGCAGTTTTCCCCCTCACTTTATATGGTAATTGCATGTCATCAAGAGCCAAGTCTCTTTTGGCTGCAACTGTCTCAACACACAAGCTCATGAACCAAACATCAACAATTTGTTTCACTAGGAAAACTTTCCTGAATGTCTACAATGTGCCATTTTGTAGGTATTGGACATACCCAAGTGAGCAAGAGAGATGAGCTGATCTCATGACAGCTCTGAGAATGGTTCTCTTCACTTCAAGGGAACACTGGGGTGGGTGTTTGCCTGTGACCCAGATATTTTTGTTTCAAAAAACCTGCTTATCTGCTTCAAGAAATCCTACCTTATAGTGCTTACAAAACAAAGGGAATTTATATACTTATATATTCATAAAGGTCAGAGGTAACATTATGTTCAGGAGAGGCTGGATCCAGCAACTCAACCATATGATTGAGGGTCTGGATTCTTTTTACTTCTTTATTCTGCAAACCCCAGGGTTGGTTTCACCCTAACTCTGGCTCCTCTAGAGGTCCAAAGAGGGAAAAGCTGCTCCTGTGGTATATGATTCTTTGTTTACATCCAATAGGAAAGACAGAGAGAGCATCTTTGTCCAAGCATTCACACCGAATGTTCTGTAATACTCTCTGACTGAATCAGCTTATGCAGTGCTAATCTCCATGGCTGGACTGACTGGCTTAGCTTGGACTAGATCATAGTTCCATTACTGGAGCCAAGGATGGAGCCTGACTCCCTAGAATCCCAAATCAGAAGTCAGGGCCATCAGAAATGGGCAACTAACAAACATTCCTGCTGTCTGTGAGGTACTTGCAGAACCAGGCAGGATCCTTGTCAGCTCTCCCTCTGCTTTGTGTTCTTGGGGCATGAGAACTAAAGCCACCTACCCCAACCCAGCTAGCTGTCTACAGAATGCACTCTACCTTAACTTGATATTACTGTTCCATTGTCTTCAGTAATATAACTTAACTGTTCCCAGAGACTCTTGCCAAGATAGATAAAAGTTGCACATAACATTATTGCTCATTATGGGTACTTCCCAAAAGACCACCAGCTTTTCCTTAGAGAGCATCCCCAGATAGTTTACATCCCAAAACTCTTTGAATCCTGGCCTTGAAATGCTCACCTTGTTGTGTTCACCTAAACTATTATATCAAGATCTTTACCTGATCCTAACCAAGCCTCCCACCCCCTGTTTTGTCCCCCTAGCCACACTGAAAGACCCTCCTTAAATCATCCTTCAAAATATCAATAAATTAGACTCTGCCCTTCCCCTTCCATCACCAGGTAAGAAGTCACCTCCACTCTGTCTTATCAACAGGCTGTTCTGCTGATATTTGAGAGACAGCATTCAACAGACGCACCTCCTGAAAGACTCGTTTCCAGGAGTAGTGGCCTTCCAGATGTCCCCCATCCTCTGCCAGGATGCTCCACACTTGCCCTGGGCCCCTTAACCCGGGAAGTACTCTCTTGTCCACAGAGGATCACCAGACAGTGTGGTTCTTTCAGAGGCTGACATAAACAATTCTAGTTCATCTCATTGACGGAAGAAGAATTGGCTCATCAGCCCATAGTATTAGCAGTCACCTCTGAATGCCGTTCCTGGAGATGGCACTGCTGAAGGCTCAAGCCCACTGTTAACCACCTTCTTATCTAATTACTGTTCAAGTGTGCCTCAGGAACGTTCCCCAGCAGGGCCTGCTGGGGCAAGGTCATCTGTGAATGTGAGGAGAGTCAAGATGCAGTTGACTTTCTGTTCAGACAGAAACATTATTTTCCAACACGCTGTTATTACCTTTTATACCTCTAGTGTTTACCTTACCGCCCCCATGGTTTGTACAATTGCTATGTCTATAAACTTTTGGAAGAGTCACTGGTTTTGCATCCCAGCTGAAGATGAGAAAGTGCTTAGCATCTTTTTTTTTTTTTTAAACCAGATAATTCTATACAAGAAAGAAGACCTGCCTGGGAAATAATAAATACCCTTGGCTTTGTATGCTGACTATTCCCTCTATAAACTGGAAACACAATGCCCCATTAACACTAACCATGCCCACCAGTCCAAACTGCATTCTGGCCACGTATATCAATGGGCACAGATTCTAACAGGTTTGGTACGTGTTTTTCAGCTCCCAAACATGTAGCACATTTTTATGTTCTTGGCAATCAGTTTTGCTTCAGTGGCTCTGCAGGTGTTTATGGATATTGGCATACTAAATCCCCCAATAAAAATAGTTTATTTTTTGAAAAAAATCTCAATTATACATCCTTTATTTTATCCCCCAAATGCTTTCCCATTATTTTTCTCTCTTTTATCTTCACAGGTAGGTGGAGCGAATCATTGCCCGATGTAAAACTGCTGCTAAAATGTTTCCCTGGTGAGAAAAGTCAACTTGTGGCCTAATGTCCTTGTCACCTCCTGATCAGTCCTTGTTCAGTCTGTCATTCACCAGAGGGATGCCTGTGGTTTCTGCTTCCTCTGTCTCTTATGAATGAAGTACTCTACAACCCGGCTGTGCATATCAGCATGAGGGGACCCTCATGATTTACTAAGGCGCCTAAATTATTCTTCTGAATATTTCTCAACTGCACTTGAAATGCAAACCAACCATCATCAGAGTGCAGCTCATGGGAACCACGGTAAGAAACGAATGGCCCCTTTTTATGTCTTCTCCTAAATGGAGAGAGGTAATCAAAGCCTGGAGCTTAAAAAGGACCATCTCCATTTGAAGAGCCCACTGTAAATTCAGTCTCAATACCTTTTACATCTTCCTCCAGACTGACTTCTACTTCAGACTTCCTTGAGTGGGAAATTGTGGAACTTCAGAACTAAAGGAACCCAACTGCTTTCATTATATGTCTCATTCATTCATTCTCTCATTCACTGCTCAAATATTAATTCAATACCTATGTGACAGGGATAGCATTTCCATTCTCTGTGAATTATGCTGTTCCATGCAAAGGAGTCAGTGCTATATGTTCCTGCAAATTGAGGCAAATAATAGGAGGTCAGGGATCAGAGAGTCCCTCAATCCAATGTTCACAGCAGCACTATTTACAACAGTCAAGACATGGAAGCAACCTAAATGTCCACTGACAGATGCTTGAATAAAGATGTTGTGGTATGTATATATATATATGTATGTATGTATGTATGTATGTATATATATATATATATATATATATATATATATATATATATATATGGAATATTACTCAGCCATGAAAAGAATGAAATAATGCCATTAACAGCAACATGGATAAACCTAGAGATTATCATACTGAGAGAAGTAAGTCAGATAGAGAAAGACAAATATCACATGATATGACTTATATGTTGTGAAGAACAGTTGTCCTGGAGTGTTAAAGCCTCCAAATCCCTCACTTCAAAATCCACTGGGAAGCAGCTGGGTTCACTTGTGTCCATTTCGCTGTCCTGCCAGGACCCTTCTTGAGAAGTCTATTGTCAACCCTCCTGCTGGAGTGGAATTGGGTCACCTTTCCATGACCCTTGACCTCCTGTAAACTGGACTGAGGTGGACACTTAACCCAACGTGGGCAATCAGACGCTCTCTCCTGGAAATGTGTGGACCTCAAAGGCTCCAGGTGGGCTCTGCTGGGCACTTGATGGATAATATCGAGAGCTGGTTTAAAGGGCCTGCTAACGTGGCTCCCAGTCAAATCTGGGGAATGACATTTGCTCTAGTTCTATAGCTCTAAGTTATACCCTTAAAGAGATAGAGGGTGGTCGATGAGGCTTCTGTTCACGTCAGGGTGTAATGTGCCCCACCAGCCCCTCGTTACGCACACATAAAAGGCCGAGTTTGGAGAGAGGAAGACTTACCCACACCGGAGCACCCCTTGAGTAGCACTTTGGGGTTCAGAATCTTGCACCTCTGTCAATCAGGGAAATGGTGCTGAGCTTCACTGTGTATTCTGATCTGATTCTACCTCTTTTAGAAAAGTAGAAATTGATTTAACTGAGTGGTGTCTGTGTTCCGGTCTTCCCATCAAACCAAGTTTACTACTCGTTAATCCAGAGGTGACACAGCACTGCACACGGACGCGATGAAAACCTGGAACTATTTCTATTACTCTCCCCAGAGCTCATGAGGGGTCAGCTCCACATGCAAGAGGGTGGAAGGGTGCTGGGATACGGCCAGGCCAACATGATCCTCTCTTGGATATGCAGAGGATAGGGCTGTGGGGGGAGCCCCGAGAGCTCTGTCATCTCCCGAGGCCCAGGGCGGGGAGGCTCCTGTCCCCAGGCCCCAGGCAGCCTGCTCTGAGGGAGTTCACACAGCTTCCCAAGCCTCTGGCATCACCGAGAGAAAAGGGAGGGGGAGCTGGCTGACCTTTGAGTGTGCAGTGAAGCCATGCAGAATCCCTGGGAGAGAAACGGATTTTTGAACTCATTGGCTTTGAAGACTCCATCTGCCACCTACCCTGGCAAGGTCAGAGTGTGCTGGATGCTAGCCCAAGCAGGCTGCCAGGTCTCCGCAGGGCTCACAGTTCAGCCCTAACCTGGCCCTCAGCCTCCAGAAGCGAAGAGCTTCTGCCAAGCCAGCCTCCCTTTGTACGAAATCCTAACCAGCCCATATCCTCTCTCCCTCTCTTTCATTCATTCCTACACACACACACACACACACACACACACACACACACACACACACACACACAGAACTGGGATTTCATTGCTGTTTTTGTTTTAAAGCAGAAATGTTCAAAGGTTCTCAGTATAGCAGCAGCTTATCTTGGAGGCCAAGGAAGAAAGGAGAAAGAACAGAACTTCAATATGTGTCTCTACATCCGGCAAAGTCAAAAATGACCCCCTCTTCCAGCCTGAGGTGATGGCTCACCAGCATGTGGGGGCTGGGGGTGTCCAGCCTTCCTTTTCCCTCTGTGACAGACATTATGGACGATTTTCTTTGTGCGACAGTCCCATGAGGACCCACAGAGATCTCTCAGAATGCAGGACAGATGTGATTACAGTCACAGCTGGGAATTTTACTGAGCACTTACTGCGTGCCGGCCACGGTGCTTCACACAGGTTGGATTATTTAGTCCTCACAACCACCCTTGTGGGATAGAACCTGTGACGTCCACTTTAGAGGGGAGAGAACTGAGATTTGGAAAGGGGAAAAAAAAACTGAGTGGCAGCACATGGATTTGAATCTACGTCCGTCCAAGCCCAAAGTGAGCATGTCCAACTGCTCGGCCTCTGGCCTCCTGCATCCTGACCCTGTTCTTCATCTCATCTGGTACCATTGCCCCAGTTCTGCTCATTACACACTTATCCTTCAAAGGGAAAGGATCGCTTCCCCTCTCAGGCTGGATCTCAGGTCCCAGGAGTGGACTTCAAACAGACAGGATGCAACAGGGCAGGCACAGCCTCCCGTGGTCTGCCCTTCACGTCAGGGCCATTTCACTGCCTTAGTTCTGCTGCAACAGTTGAGAAAAGACTGGTCTCTGCCAAAGTGATTCTAGCTGCTGTAACCAACGACTCCCAAGTTTTGGTGGTTTAACCCTAAAAACATTTATTTCTCACTTATTTAACTGTCAAAAGCAGATCTGAATAAGCCAAGTGCTCAGGGCTTAAGGAATGTCCCCCAGGCGGCCAGTCACACAGCACTTTTTCTGGGCAGCGAAGGGAGCCTCCGAGGCCCGCTTTCTACAGGTTCCCTCACGGAAGGTGCACACGCCGCCTCCAGCGTGCCACCCACAGCCACTCCCCGGCAAGGTCACCGAGACAGAAGCACCGGCGCAGCCCCACGCCACACCCCGATCTCCACTCCTTTCCTGTTTCCCGAGTCCCGAGAAGCAAGAGGCCTGACACGCTTTGACACTCCAGATTGTTATAAATAAGGATGAAAGTCAGCAGCGACCTGTAAGGGGGCAAAAAGTCGATTACATGTGCTTGAACTGCCACCACTGGTGACGGGCTCTGGCAATTTAACAAGCCCGCAGGTGGACTCCTTTGAGAATTCCACCAGGCGCTGAAGAAGTGAAGCACGCGGCAGGCAGCATCAGCCCCCCAGCTACTTCTCAAGTGGCTCCTAGTTTCTGTGGGTCTCCCTCAGAGATTAATTTTGAGCCCAGGAAAGAAAGTGTCTTAGCTTCTTTGGCCCAAGGACAGAGGTGTCCTCAGCGACCTGCAAATTTGGGGTGGGGGGGCTAGACGCCCCTTGAAGATACCTTCTGGAGGCCCCAAAGCTTAGAATCAGTCCACGAACCCTGTCCTGCTTTTCTCCCTTCAGCATTGTCTCCAACAAAGAAAGGCTGTCCCTTCATCCCCTGGGCCCTCTCTTGCCTCAGCACGCTGCCCAGCACGTGTGCGTCAACCAGACTCACCTGACTGTCCACGGCAGCGGAGCGCACAGCCGGTGAGGCTCTGGTCTTGGCCTCTCAGGATGGCTTTGCAGGAAACAGAGCTGCCTGCACTGGGGGAGTCAGAGGAAGTTCTCTGCCTGGAACCCACGCTCCCTGGTGTCCCTGTTCCCAGGGGCTCAGTTCTCTTCCCAAGAGCAGGAGGGACTAATGCTTCACAGACAAGCACGACATCTAAGCAGGGCAAACCCTTCCTCCCTCTGTGCTCCAGCGGCACCTGATGTGGATGATGATGCGCACAAGTGTGCACTTTGGTGATTGGCTCACACGCCATCCTCTCTCTCTCTCTCTCTCATGGTCTATAAGCTCTTCAAGGGAAGGAAAAATTTCTGCCATCTGTATTTTCTGTATCTCACACAGCGTCTGACCCACAGAAATGTCACTTAGTGAATACAACTTATTTCTGAGAGTGAGTTAGTAAATAAGAGAGTGAGTCACTGAGGAAGGGTGAATGGAGGAAGAATAAATGAGAAGGAAATAGGGGGGGAATGAGTTAATGAATGAAGGTGGGAGGCAGAACCATGGCCCACTGCCTCCAGGTATCCATTCTCCTCTTCTACCTTGCAAACAGAAGCCTGCTTTTTCAGTTTTCATGCTGCCACCCCACCAAAAAAAAAAAAAATTTCTCACCCATCCTTGCATTTAGACATGTCCATGTGACTAAGTTCTGTGACTAAATTAAATGTAAGTAGCTATGTTGCATAAGAAATCAAGGAAAAGCCCTTACAAAGGAATGTGTGTGCTTCTGGCTCTTGTCTCTTTCTACTTTTCTAAGGCCTGGAAGATATGTGATGGTTGGAGCTTAGCAGCCATGTTGTTCAATGAGGCGATCTCAAAAACAAAAACAAGAACAAAAACAAAAACAACAGCACTGGAAGCAGAAAGATAGAAGTCTACACCTCTGTTGATCACAGAGCCACTAAAACAGCCTTGATGACCTTCCTCTGGACCTTTTTTTATGTAACAGAGAAACAAATTTCCATTTCACTTATTGTTCTGTGGTTTGTTGTTTTGGGGGTTTTAATCATATATAATTGAATCTGATAATAACCAGTTTGCCCAGAATCACACATACTAGAGTCAGTCTCAGAATCCAGGCCTCCTCTCGCCCAGTCTCGAGTTCTTTCTGATGGCAGATGTAAGTCACTCTATGAAGGCCTGAAGTGCACACTCCTCCAGATCCTGCAGATGCCCTCCAAACGTCAATCCAAAGCCACAACGTGAAATAAGAGAATCCTGAACTTTTTGAAAAACAATCAAAGCGAGGGATGATTCCCAATCAACATTCAAAACCCACCAGACTGGCGGGGAGCACAGACTCCACGTCAGACAAATGCAATTCCCAACCAACGGCCTCAGGAAATACAACCAGGGAAAGCCACTGATACCACGGGCCCTGTGACACTCCCATTCTTGGTGGCTTCTGCATTTCAACAGTAAAGCACTTATCCTTCTGCAAAGGGGAGCACGAGAGTAGGTCTTACCTCCACCAGGGAGTGCCAGTGCGCGATGGGCTTGCGCGGGTACGACAGCATTTCACTCCAGTGGTCTCTGCCCAGCCTCTCAGCTTCGTTGCCTACTTGACACACGCCGATGATCTCATTGTGACCTACACTGTGAAAATGGTCCACAATAGTTTTTTTCCTAAAATTTTGTAATGTAAGGGTAACAACTACTCAATTGAATGGATAGAGGAATTAGGGAAGGGGCGGTCCTTTTCATTCCCTAATTCAAATCTACAGGTCAAGTTTAACAGCCATGAGGACTTGGGGGCACAGAGAGGAAGACCAGGGTCTGGCCCTCACACACCTCGGCTGTCGTGCCCCTGACATGACTTAGCTGGTTCCCAAGCGCCCTGTGTTGGGAGAGCCCCCTGATGCACGCACATGACGCCTCCTCTGGTTCTGGAATGGGGTTGATCTCCAGGCCTCCAAATCCACGTAATGGAAAGGGGCCCATCTGAAAGGAGTTTGTTGTATTAACGGCTGCTCCCCTCCTGCAACAGGCAATCAAGTCCAGGTAAGGGAGAAGCTCTGAGTTTGGCAGCTGTATCCTTGAACTTACAAAGAGGGCAGAATGGAGGGGGCTCCTGGGTCTTCTTGGGACCTTTCTTTAGAGAACATGTCCTCTCACACTCTTCCCTGCTTCCTTCCTAGCCCAGCTTTGCTTCAGTGGCCCAGCTCGAGTTCCCTACTGTAGAATGACGCTTAGTCCCTTAAACACTTAGCTAGGATTTCTGAAACATCCCTGGATGGGTCCCTGCCTTGGACCGTTTCTTTTTTTCCTTCACAGTTTTTGGTCTGAAGCCTTTTGTGTATAACCAGAATGACACGGCCTGCCCTTTAGCTCTTAAGGATCCAAACTCACAGACTTCTTCTCTTTCTTATTCCCTCTTGCAAAGATGAATGATTTTTCTATATGTGTATAGGGAGTCAAGGGTGGGGAAGTGGTGTGAAGGATATTTGATTCTCTGCTCATTAAAATCAGTTACACGCAGACGCCCCATGAATTCGGCCATGGATTTTTCCAGGACAGATTCATGAGTTTACTGAGAATTAAACTGAAGCAGAGTTCACATAAACAGATTTGCTGATACGGGAAACTTGGCAATAGCTTGAATGATGCCGGCCCAGCCTTCCACGGCTGGTGGGCAACGACCCCTCTCATGGCCTGATGCTGTTGGTGTTGTGTGTCATCCAGAGGAGACAGGGTGAGGTCTACTGCCCACTGAGGGCTGTCACACCCATGGGCAGCTGAGCCCATACGTGCTCCCTGGGTTGAAAGAAGATTATGCTTTACCCAGGCATCTGCTGCAAAGGGTGTTCAGGGCACTGAGGCTGCTTTGTTGACATTTCAGAGGTCTGCAGGAAAATTTTTATCTACAAATAATATTGTAAGATATGAGAAGTCCAGAATGATTTCTTTCTTATATATAACTGTGCCCAGACCATGTGGGAGGTTTCCAATTAAAAAGAGATTTTGCATTTCAGTCTAATGACTGGTAACATGTATAATTCCCTGTTGCTACTTCCTTTGCATATTAAAATGACTGTTTTTCAAATCTGTCCTTTAAATACACAGTTGGCTACAATGCAGGCTATAAATATCTCTTCTGTGCTGTATTAATTAGAAAGTCGAGCATCTTATACATTTTAATGTACCCTGTCATCCATACTGATTCTAGCGTTTTCAAGAGAACATTTCTGTGTTTGCTTTCAGATTTAAGTGGATGGAAATGATCTTTATTAAACACATCAGGAGAAGAAAAAAAAGAACGAAGTTATGTATTTAGAAATGTTGATGGTCTGGTTAAAGTAATCATTCTGCTATTTTGAGTGGAATCTTTCCTCTCAAAACCAGGCAGGATTGCCCACGAGAAGATTAAGATCTGTGGGGCCATGGTTCTTCAAGCTGAGATTCTACGGGGTGTGCAGGGCCAGAGAGGGGAAGAAGTGGGGGAGGCAGGAGGACGGAGGAGGAGAAAGAAATAAGAAATGGGGAGCTGAGAGGCACTTTGGTAACCTGCCTCTATAGCAGGGCCTGTAACCTGCTGACTCCTTGTCTCTGTGCTGCTCGCCCAGCTCCTCTCCTGTAGCTGCACTAGGACACCAGCTAAGAATCCGTGGCCGCCCCCACCCCGCCAGCTGTGGGCACAGGGCACGTGCCGTGAGAAAGAGCTCCAGGCATCTCACCGGTCGTAGTCCATGACCGCTATGGACAAGTGGATTTGGTCAATGTTCTCGGGAGGGACGTCAAAGACTATGGCTTCATTGTAAACAGGATTCAGAGTGTTCCTCTTGGTGGACGTTTTCCTCTTCTTCAGTCGTCTGCCATCACACATCAGAGAGACCTTCACGTAAGGATCTGCACAGACCATGAGAAGCAGGGGGACCGTGAAGATAAAGGTAGAGTTAAGCTGGCAGTGTCGTCATTGTGGAGTTTCAAGGACCACAGTATGCAGAACCCCTTTACCTGCCTGTGGGCTGGAGTTTGAGGATTTTAATTAACACAACGCCTGGGCAGTGACTAGAGTTGGGATAATTGAGTCACTCATTCAAGAAAAAGCACAGGATACTCTCTCCTCCAAGTGCGTGGAATTTTAAAATAGTGTCAAGACATCACTTACTGAATTAGAAAACGTTCCAGCTAGAATTCCAGACCTGTCCGGCTGCCACAGGAAGGCAGATGCAGAGGTATTTCCAAAGCGTGGGGAGCTGGGCTGCAGACCCTGATTCTGAGCTGCCCGAGGAATCTTTTCCTGAACACCAGGTCTTTGGGAAAGGGAGAAGCTAAATTCTTAAGAGGACAGGGAGAATTTGGGGGTGCGGTGTGAGTGGGTTTCCTTCAGTGCAGGGGCCTCGAGCCCCCAGATCTGCCTGCAGTCAGGCTGCAAAGGGGGAAGGAGTTCAGAGGTTGGGGAGAGAAAGGACACAGGCTTGCTGGTGATACCATGCTGAGACAGGTGACAGGTGACAAAGTGGGTCTCTGCTTCAGGTGGGACTTCCCTGGTTTCACATCACTATCCTCCCACTCAGGAGGAGTCCTTCTGTGTCACCTGCATAACCATGCTTAGCCCTGGGCCCCATACACTGTCCAGGGGGACTCAGAGGGCCAGAAGGGGCTGCATCTTTTTTTCTGCTTGAAAAAATCCTGGCATCCAGGAAGCAGAATATATTACATCTGACGTCTTCTGATTTCAGTGACCAAGAGCCAGTGGCCTGAGTGTTTTGTGACCACATTTGGGGAGCCCCTGCAGAGGTGGCTTGTGAACTCACATAAAAGGGGTTGAGTATCAGAGTATTTTTTGTTAGGGTTTAGAATTGAAGTGTACACACTTGATTCACTGGAAAAACCAAACTGCAAAGCTCATGGATGGACCTTTCTAAGGATTTGGACTGCCTTCAATCTTCTAAAAGCCTGAGATGATGATTGCTTATATCTGAGGAAAGACCCAACTGGATAAGCTACATCAGCATGTGCAAATCACAGGTCCAGGTCACACTATGGTGAATGAGAAGACCTAAGATACTACGCTTATCCTCATCTTTACAGATGGAGAATCTGAAGCCCAGAAAGGTTAAGTGACGTGCCCAAGGTCACACAGCTATAAGGTCTAGGGCGAGGATTAAGCCCAGCAGTTTGGTTCCCAAGTCCAGGCGCTTTATTTACTGGAGACTCCCTAAGGCGCTACATTAGAACCTAGGAGGAAATCTGAGTTCTAGACTCTCCCACCTGATGCTCCTGTTATGTCCATTGCCTTTAAATTCCTTGCTTTTATAATGGTAATGGTCAGCCTGCCAGCCGTTGGAAGATAGCAGAGGGAAAACATCAACTCTCCAAGATCCACGTTGTCCTGTTGAGAAAGCAAACCAAAGTGTCAGAAGGTGTCTTCAGCCTTGTGCACGTAAGAAGCGGGGGCAGAGCAGCATTCTGAGGGGCCCCACTGCTCCTCCTGCCCACCTCCTGAATCCCTGGTGTCTCTCCCCTTCACGTCGTCAGCCACGTGGAGGAGAACAAAGGCCCACTCTTGGAGAGCCCCTTGAGCACCCCCATCCTAAGGAAGCACACTCATCTTTCCACGGTGAAGCTGCAGAGGCCACCAGTTCTGTGCCACCCTCTATCCAGCCACCCACAGCCTCACACAGCCTCACGCAGGTCTGGTAGCCCACCATGCAGCCCCCAGAGCAGAAGTCCTACAGTCTGAACTGTCACCCATGGAGTCTCCCATGTGGCTCCACTCACATCCCCATCACAGTCCACACAGAGCCCCCAGGACAGAGCTACACAAAAAGGCGCCCTGCGGTGCTGTCCCGTCCCACTGACAGCCCAGACAAGCTCTGCACCCAGCCCCCCGCAATGCCCCTCAGGAAACCCCCGCCCCCGTTTCCTACTTGGTCTCTCCCATAGCTTTCCCCACAGGCCCCACAAAGTCGTCCAGTCATCACCCATAGCATCCTTCCCCACAGCCCCATACACTTCCTGACATGGTCCCTCCAAGTTTGCTGCAATACCTCTGTACGTTCCTGCAAATACTCACACACACACACCCCTCCACCTGCCAGAGCGCTGCACATGACCAGGTCACCCATAGCCTGTGCAGACCAGCAAGCGGCTCCACTGGACCCTGCAAACACCTAGTCCCTACATGGTTCTAGAGAAGGACCTTGCAGAGACCTGAGAGGAGCAGCCTGGGCCCCACACAGTCTGCGGGCAGGGAGAGAAGGGTGGGAACCCAGACCCTGCAGGTCCCCCAGTGGCTGAACCTAGGGCTCCCACTTTGCCGCAGCTCTTGCCTTCTCTTGGTGTGTCTCTAAGAAGCGTGTGTCTCTTCCCCATTTTCCTATGCTGGGGAAAACATCTCAAATAGGTCAGGGGACACCATTCTCTGTCTCCTTTTTAGCCGAGGGAAAGTATAACCAGAGAGGAAAAAAAAGCCAGTTCATTTAGTTTCAATTTCTGTGTTACCTGAGGTGATCGAGCTGGGTGTCTGTGTCTAATTAATACAGTTTCATACTGACCATGCTCTAGGGAGTCTGGTTTTTGCCCTCAACATCCACAGCCTCCCTTTCCCTTCTCGATTCTCCAAGGATGCTCCTATTTTTAGAAGCACAGATTCAGCTCTGGAAGGTCACCTCGCACAACCTCCCTCCTTGACCGTTTCTGCGGGAGGATGAGGCGAAGCGAATCTGTTTGGTCACTAAGGTGGATGGATTGCTCTGTATCTTCGAGCATTGCCAGCTATGTGTAAATAAATGACCTTCTCTCACAAGCGGGCCAGGCTCTCCTGGTCCCTGGAGCCCTGACATCCAGAGACCCAGGTGGCTGGGTCTTTCCCTCTGGGGTGGAGGTGAGGGGAGAGATGAGAATTCTACAGGAGTCGGGGTGTCACATGGGACAGGTGCTGGACTGCTTTGTGCTGCTAGGTTCCTGACCCCAGGGAGAGGGTCTGCTCTCACTGCAGCATCTGACCCAGCTTCCTGCCAGTGGCAGAGAAAGAGAAGCAGCAACTGTCCCCACCAATTACCTTTTCCTTCTATACTCCCTGGCCTATTCCTCTACCCTTTGCACAAAGGCCCAGACACCTGTTCTTCTCTTAGAGAGCTTTTCACCACACCTGACTCACATCCTGCACCCCAAATCCTAGTTTGACACAGTAACCCAAACCATGCCTATGAAGCTTTATCAACATCATCATCATCATCCATCGTCATCATCTTTTCAGCATGCAGTTCCTCCAGGGCGCACCCTGCACAAGCTCTGCAGGGCTCAAGATGTGATGATGCATCCACTCTGGTCCCTGCCCTCAAGGCCAACGCACATAGTTGAATGTGATGTGTTGGGTTCCTTTTGTGCTAAGTCCATTTTTTTTCCCAACATAAACCTCATTCACAAATATTTATATGACATAGCTGTTTGCTCATGAGTTAAAAGAAAGAAAAATCCCAAGCTTCAGACTTGGTTATGTGTTAAGAATGTGAACGATGGCTCAAGTCCACATTTGTACTTTCAAAAAGCCCCGGCAAATTAAAGAAGTAAGTTGCCAAAGAGAAAATGCTTGATTTCCAAGTGCTTTCAAAATAAATCATTTAAGATCAAATAAACTATGAGAGTAAAAACAGTGATAAAATTCAAATAAAAAAATTTTTAAAGTAAAATAGTAAAATATCTCCTTTTCTTATGTGCATATCATCTATATCACTCTTTGCCCCAGAGTAACACTGTGAATAACCATGCACATTTTTCTTTTCATCCATCCATCCTTCCATTCACTTATTCTTCTAGTATTTATTTAATATTTGTTGTGGTTGTGGTTGTTGAGCAGTGTTCTTTCCTATCGGGAACTGTTTTTGCAGCAGTGAACAGCAGATGTGGTCCCTTGAGAAGAGATGGGCTTGCTGGGCTCTGGAACAGGAGTGGAGGGCACCTAATGCTAACTCTGCTTTCTCTCCATCTGCTGATGCTGACTTGCAATTAAGAACCTATAAATCCTGATGTTTCTACACAGTCCCTTAAATCAGTGGTTCTCAACCAGGAGCAATTTTATTCCCCCGGGGGATATTTGGCATTATCCGGAGAAATCTTTGATTGCCACAACCAGGGAGGCAGGTGTGTTACTGACATCTAGTAGGTAGAGTCCAAGGATGCTGCTAAACATCATATAATGCACAGGCAGTCCCTCATGACAAAGAGTTCTCTGGTCCAGACTGTCAATAGTGTCTTACACAGAAGAGCTTATATTGCTGGTAAAAATTTCTCCAGAATGCTGATAAAAGATATAAAAGAGTGGTGGAGCATTTGGCTTCTTTTCCAGCTTGACAGAATTCAGATCTGCAGAAGTGCCACTGGTGGCTGAGTGCCCTGGGGGGTACTAGGGGAAGGAAAATGTCATACAAAACAATGCTTCATTTGCTCCTGCTTTGTGTGGCCAAGTTCAGTATTGTTGGCAAGATCTATTGGGAATTTATAGCAAGTGTTTGTGAAGTCTCCACTTGTCAGTCTGTAAACTCTGTGATAAGTTTGCCTGTAATGGTCTATGATAACTCTAGGTTTTGTCTAACCAGTGCACTTTTGCATTCCTCTTCTTGGGTTATTCTAGTGAGGTCTTTCCCAATTCCATGAAGTTCTAGAAGGGCTGCTGTAGGAATTCAGACTGATCAAAATGTTCAGGTCCCTGCCCACTGCTATCTGTTCAGGGATGAGTATGTAACCCAAGCAGGGAGATTTAGAATCTTCCTTGGGACTGAAAAATCAATACTGAGAAAAAGAAATGTTCATTTTATTGGGGTTACTCACTGGGAAGATATGAAACTAGAACTGTTGTCAGGTTCTTGTCTTATATATACTGCAAGTAGTATAGTATCACTTTCAGTTGGGCTGAGTATGTTAAAGATGTATATACTATAAACCCCAGAGAAATGACTAAAACAATACAATAAGAATTTATAGTTAATAAGCCAACAAAGGAGATAAAATAAATAAATGTTTTAAAAATATTAAATTAAAAAAAAAAGGCAGAAAAAAGGAAAGGGGGATGAGACCAGAAGAGACAAGTATGACAGAAACAGAAAACAAACAGTAAAATGGTAAATTTAAACTCAACTATTTCAATAATTACATTAAATTTAAATGATTCAGACTAGATAAAGAAGTTGCGGTATATTTATATAAAGGAATACTACTCAGTTGTAAAAAAGAATAACGTAATGCCATTTGCAGCAACATGGATGGACCTGGAGATTGTCATACGAAGTGAAATAAGCCAGAAAGAGAAAGAAAAATACCATATGACATCATTTGTATGTGGAATCTAAAAAGAAGACACAAATGAACTTATTTACAAAACAGAAACAGACTCAGACACATAAAGAACAAACTTATGGTTAACAAGAGGGAAAAGGGGTGGGAAGGGATAAATTGGGAGTTCAAGATTTGCAGATACTAACTACTATATATACATCAGATAAACAAGTTTCTACTGTATAGCACAGGGAACTAAGTATATTCAATATCTTGTAGTAACCTATAATGAAAAAGAATATGAAGAGGAAAATATGTATATATAGTATGACTGAAACATTATGCTGTACACCAGAAACTGACACATTGTAAACAGACAATACTTCAATTTAAAAAGTACACCTGCACAAACTTGAAAAAAAAGAAAGTATTCTGAAGTAAGTTGAAGTGAAAATACATCATTAAAATTTGTTGATGCAGCTAAAGCAGTACACAAAAGGAGATTTTATTTTATTTTTTAAAATATTTTGTTTATTATTGTATTATTTATTTTATTTTGGCGGGGGAGGAGGTAATTAGGTTTATTTATTTTTGGAGGAGGTAGTAGAGATTGAACCCAGGACCTCATGCATGCTAAGCATGCACTCTACCACTTGAGCTACATCCTCCCTCACAAAGGGAGATTTATACCACTAAAATGCTTATATTAAACAAGAAGAAAAATGTCAAATCACTGACCTCAGCTTCCACTTTAAGAAACCAAAAAAACCCCAAAAAACAAAAAACAAATTAAAAGCAAAATAAGTAGAAGAAAGGAAATAATAATGATTAGAATTAAAATAATGTAAAGATGTATATTTTAAACAATAGAGTAACCACTAAAATAACCAATAGGTACCTGTAATAAGTCATTATAGGAGATAAACTGGAACAATAAAAATACTCAATTCAGGGGGGAGGGTTTAGTTCAGTGATAGAGCACATGCTTAGCAAGCATAAGGTCCTGGGTTCAATTCCCAGCACCTCCATTAGAAAAACAAACAAACAAACCTAATCACCTCCCACCTGCAAAAAAAAAAAAGTTTAAAAAAAAATACTCAATTCAAAAAAAGGCAGAGGAAAAAGAAGAAAAAAAGAATAAAAGTACAGGTGGAACAACTAGGAAAGATGGATTTAAACACTACCATATTGATGATTATGTTAAATGTATATACCTAATAACTTCAACTGAAAGGATATAAATTTTCTGATAGGATCACAAAGCAAGACCCAATTATATGCTGTCTACAGGAAATCCACTTAAAATATCATGACAAAAATAGGCTAAAATATTAATATCAAAGAAGATTTTAGACCAAGGACTATTACCAGGGAGAAAGGGGATATTTCATTGATAAAGGTTAAAATCATCAAGAAGACATAATCTTAAATGAGTATGCTTCTAATAACAGAACTTTAAAATATATTAAACAAATCTGACAGAATTAAGAGGAGAAATACACAAACTCCCAAGTAGAGATAGAGATTCCAACACTATTCTATCAGTAATTCATTAACAAGCAAGCAGAAAGAAGTAAGGCTATAAAAAACTTGGAACAGTATTATCAACCAACCTAACTGATACTTACTCTAACCATTAACACGCCATCCAACAACAGCAAAACGCACATTCTTTTCAAATTTTCACCAAACATTCAGCAAGATAAACCATATTCTGGGTCATTTAAAAATTATCATTAAATTCAAGAGGAATGAAATCATATAAGTATATTCTCTGAGAGCAGCAAAATTAAACTAGAATTCAATCACAGTTATCTGAAAAGTCTCCAATTATTTAATAATTAAACAATACCTTTCTAAATTACCTACAGGTCAAAGAAAAAAATCACAAGACATATTAAAAATTATTTTGAATTAAATGGCAGTGGTTACATGACTATATACATGTGACAAAATTTCTACACTTAAAATTGGTTACCTTTACTGTATAGACATTAAAAATGGGATTAAAAATTTCTGAGAATACAGAATATGCCTTAATGGTTTCCACCATTTAAAACATTATCCTATCCTATGCTATCCCATTCGTGTTCAAATGCATCTGAAAATAATGCCTATTCCCTATTTGTAGGGGACAGATTTCTGTGTTAAATCAAGCTGGTTAATTTTGTATCCAATATCCTTCCTCCTGGAATTTAAATAATTTAATTTATTGCAAAATAAATCTATTAATTTCTTTAAATTAATTAAAATTAATTTAAAATATAGTTTTCTTTCTATTCCATTGTTTCATAGCCAAGTTATTAACAAACATTTAAACTATGGCCAAAATACGCTCATTTCTCTGCTCACTGCAGTTTCGTAAAACCTGTATCATCTCCCATTTTTAGATACACTTCTCATTTTGCCTGAGTGTGTCCTTGAATATTTTTTTTCCAGTGAGGGTTCACAGGTAGTTAAAGTAATCTTTATTATGTCTAATTCCTAAAAGAAAGTTCACTGGGCACAGAATTTAGGTTAAAGTTATTTTCTCTGTGAACCTTTTACATCGTCACAGTATCTCCTAGTACTTCATGTTCCAGCTGGGGTGTCTGATGCCATTCTTTTGTAGATTTTTTTTCCCTCAAGGAGGTTTTAAGATTGTCCCTTTGTACTTTTACTCTGTACTTGTACCTTCTGAAATTTCCCCAAAAGGTATTTAGATACCTTATTTTCAGTGATTTTTCTTGGTCCTCAGTGACTGATGCTAATTAGAATTTTTTCTTTTGCTTTAATCTTTTTCTCCAGTGATCTGTTGATCTGCTTGTTTATTTTGGACCTTCTGTTTCATAATGTTGGCTTTCCTCAGATTCTAGGACATCCCTAATTGTATTTATAACTGAAGAGTCAAAGCAAAAGCCTTTTTACTGCTTATCATTTTAGGAGGAGAGAGGCAATCTCATGTTTTCATCTGATGTATTTAACTGGAAATTCTGAGCAATTATTCTTTAATACCACTTGTATGTTATTAACATCACCAAAATTATTGAACTTTAGTTTTATAGAAGGTTACACAGTTAGGCAGAGCGAATCATTATCAACATACTTTTGATACTCCAGTCTTCTCAATATTTTTTTTGAGGACCAGTGTGTATACCACCCTCAGGTCTGATGATTCACTAGAAGGACTCACAGGACCCAGAAAGGCTGTTAGACTCACAGTTATGGTTTATTACAATACAAGGACATACTTAAAACGGCAAAGAAAAAAACTACATAGGGTGGACTCCAGGAGAAACCAGGCATGAGTTTCCAGATGTCCGTTTCCAATGGAGTCACACAGATAGCACTTAATTCTCCCAGCAGTGATGAGTGACAGCTTATGTGAAGTATTGCCAATCAGGGAAGCTTGCCTAAACCTTGATACCCAAGGTCCTTACTGTGGGTGGTAAGGAGCACCCAACCCACATGACTAACCTTGGCTGCTCAATCTTTACCCCCCTCATCAGAGGAGGGTCAGCATAGCCCAGGGCCCTTGGTGAACTGTAACAAGTCTCCACCATAAATCACATCACCAATATAAAATATTTGGTGTGGCCCAAGTTCTGTTATACAAAGAAATCTTACCAGTCAGGATATTTTAAGGGCTTAGAGGTTACCTTTCAGGAATCAGTCAAGGACTAGTCCTTTCTTTAGAATGTGCAGGGTTCAGGCACCCCAAGCTTGCTGAGTCAACCCTTTACTACATACACACACAATGCCCTCATTTCAACTTTTTTCACACATATTTTCCTGCACTGAAAAGGGGAGAAGTGCTTGTGATCCATATGCCTGTATACCCAGCCATCCCACATTCCCACCCAGAGATCAACAGTTGATGTCATGGAAGACATTTCTGGAAAGAGGTTAGTTAACAGGAGGGCCTGGCAGAGACGTTAGCTAGGATGAGGGGTGACCATAATGCAATTAAGCTAGAAATCTGTAATAAAAAGATAACTGGAATGTTTCTGTATGTTTGGAAACTAAGAAATACACTTCTAAATAAACCATGGGTTCAAGTAAAGTCACAGTGAAAATTAGAAATATGTTGAACTGGATGATAAAAATGAAAAGATTTCAAAATATGGAGGATGCTATGATACTGTGATTTATTATAAGAAACATATATATTTGGTCTCTGTCCCTGTTCCTGACACAGAGCTCCTGAAACCCTTGTAAATTCCCAAGACATAAGAGCACCAGGAGCATCTTTTGTTCCAGTGAGGCAACTGTGGGTGGGCTCCTTCATGGCTTCTGGATGGGAACTAGTCACCAAAAAGACCAAGCCATGATTAGAAGCTTGGCATTTTCAGCTCCAGCCCCCATTCTCCAGAGAGGGGAGAGGGGCTGAAAATGAAGTTAATAACTGATCATGCCTACATGACAAAGTCCCCATAAAACATCAATAGCATTGGTTCTAAAGAACTTCCAGGTTGGTGAACACATCCATACACCGGGAGGATGACACACCCCGATTCCATGAGAACAGAAGCTCCTGTGCGCAGGACCCTTCCAGACCTCACCCTATGTATCTCTTCATCAGGCTGCTCATCTGCATTCCTTATTACATCACATTTAATAAGCTGGTGAAAGTAAGTGTTTCCCTGAGTTCTGTGAGCTGTTCTAGCAAATAATCAAATCCCAAGGGGAAGAGACTCTGATTTGCAGTCAAGTTGAACAGCAGTTGTGGGTAAACTGGGGACCTACTACTTGCAACCGGCATCCTAAGGGGCTGGCAGTCTCATGAGTCTGAGCCCTTAACCTTTATCTCCAGGGAGACAGTGTCAGAATTTAAATTGTAGGACACCAAGCTGGTCTCGCAGAATTGCTTGCTGTGGGAATAACCTCAACATGTTTGATGTCAGATATGTCATAAGTGTGACAGTAGTGTGAGAGTAAACGAGAAACACACAGGAAGGGAACTGTAGGTTTTCCCCACATGAATGCTTAAAAATCAGCTTAAGGGAAAAAATTTAGCTTTAAATGCATAACATAGAATAAAATAAGGCAGATTAACAGTGACCAAAGCATCTGTCTCAAGAACTTGGAAACAGAACAACAAATTAAACCCAAAGTAGAAGGAAGGAAATAATAAATTAAAGAGCAGAACTTAATGAAATAGAAAAGCAAATATATTTCGAGAAAATCAACAAAGCCAAAAGTTAGCTTTGGGAAAGCTAATAAAAATTGCTAACTTTTGTCAAAACTGGGGCAGGGGAGAAAAGGCACAAATAACCACGTCATGGTTGAAGTGTGACACCACTAGGGATCTTTACTAAAAACATTAAAAAGATAATAAAAGGATTTTATAAACAACTTTACACCCACAGATTTTTTTTAACATTTTTTATTGATTTATAATCATTTTACAATGTTGTGTCAAATTCCAGTGTTCAGCACAATTTTTCAGTTATTCATTTAAAAATTAGACAAAATGTACAAATTTTTCAAAACACAAAACTTATAAAATCTATATAAGAAGAATGAAAGACCCTGAGCTTCTATGGCTCATTAAAGAAATTGAATCCATAATTAAACACCTCACTAGAGAAAGAAATAAAATTTCAGCCTCAGTTGGGTTCACTGGTGAATTCTATTAAAATTTTATGTAGGAAATAAAGCTAATAGTATGAAAACACTTTCAGTGAATAGAAAAAGAGAGAATACTTCCCAATTTATTTTTTGAAGATAAATTTGGGGTACCAAAATCTTGAGGCAGTCATTAAAAAACAAGCTAAATTGCAGACCAATTTCACTCATGAGCTGAGATTTTTTAAAAAAATTAAAATATTAGAAAACTGAATGCAGAAAAACATGAAAATGATAATACATTACTCATGTATGTTTTATCTCATGTTTACAGGGTTAATTTAATGCATGAAATTTTAAAACCATAATTGTCCATAGTAACAAAATAAGGAGGAAAAAATAATATAATTATCTAAATGAATGTAGAAAAATATGGTAAAATCAAGCATCTATTTACGATGAGAGTTTTTAACAAACCAGATATGGAAGAGGAATTTGCTTATCTGATAAGGGCATCTTAGAACAAGACTGTACCAATGGTGTACTTACTACTGAAATGGGAAAAGCTTCCCAATTAATGTCAGGAATAAGACACATTACTTCTGTTCTATACTGTACTTGAGGTCCTAGCTGGGGAAATAAGGTTTGAAAAAGAAAGAAGATGTATAAAGTTTTGACATGAAGAATTCATTCTGTCATTTATTGTTAGATGATGCAACGTGTAAAGAAATCTAGAAGAGCCTACAGATAAAGTATTAGAATTAGTAAGTATGTTTATTGATAATTGACGGGTTGATGGATATGAGATAAGTAAACAAAAATAAATTTCATTTTTATATACAAGAAAAAACAAGTTAAAAAACAGGAAAAAACCGCTCCGGATGGAGCGGGTGGCCCCATGGCAGCTCCTGACTGTGCAGCCTGTGTGTCCGCAGGAGGAGGACGCTCCCAGCCCGCTGTCTGAGGCCATTTGAATATGTTCCCCCATGAAGTGAAATAGACTCCCTGAAGTCTGAGTCCTGACAGACATCTCTGGTGAAAGGCTTCTTAGACAGTGACCCAGGACACAGCTCTACCAGCTTAACTTCGCTTGGAATGACCTTCTCCAGGGACATCCATGTTGCTGCAGATGGCGTTATGTTGTCGTTTTTGTGGCTGAGTGGTGTTCCACTGTGTGGATGTACTGCAACTTCTTTGTCCAGACATCTGTCGGTGGATGTTTGGGCTGTTTCCATGTCTTGGCTATTGTGAATGGTGCTCCTGTGAACATTGGGGTGCAGGTGTCTTTTTGAATTGGGGTTCCTTCTGGATGTGTGCCCAGGGGTGGGATTGCTGGGTCATATGGTGAGTCTATTTTCGGTCTTTTGAGGAGTCTCCATGCTGTTTTCCATGGTGGCTGCACCGGGCTGCATTCCCACTGGCAGTGTGGGACGGTTCCCTTTTCTCCACAGCCTCTCCAGCGTTTGTCATTTGTGGACTTTTGGATTGTGGCCATTCTGGCTGGTGTGAGGTGGTGCCTCGTTGTGGTTTTGATTTGCATTTCTCTGATGGTTGGTGGTGTTGAGCACTTTTTCATGTGCCTATTGGTCATTTGTACGTCTTCACTGGAGAATTGTTTGTTTGGGTCTTCTGCTCATTTGCAGATTGGGTTGTTTGTTTTTTTATTAAGTCATATGAGCTGTTTATACATTTTGCAGATCAAGCCCTTGTTGGTTTCATCTTTTGCAAATATTTTCTCCCATTCCCTAGGTTGTCATTTTGTTTTGCTATGGTTTCCTTTGCTGTGCAAAAGCTTGTGAATTTAATTAGGTCCCACGTGTTTGTTTTTGCTTTTGTTTCTAGTGCTTGGGTAGACTGTCCTAGAAGAACATTGCTAAAATTTGTGTGAGATGATGTTTTGCCTGTGTTTTCTTCTAGGAGGTTTGTTGTGTCTTGTCTTATGTTTGAGTCTTTGATCCATTTTGAGTATTTTTGTGTGGGGTGTAGGGGAGTGTTCTGGCTTCATTGATTTGCATGCAGCTGTCCAGTTTTCCCAACACCATTTGCTGAAGAGACTGCCTTTATTCCGTTGTGTGTTCTTGTCTCCTTTGTCGAAGATTGGTTGACTGGGAGTTTGTGGATTCATTTCTGGGCTCTCTGTTTTGTTCCATTGATCTATGTGTCTGTTTTTGTACCAATACCATGCTGTTTTGATTGCTGTGGCTCTGTGGTATTGTCTGAAGTCTGGGGGTGGGGGTTATTCCTCCAGCCTCTTTCTTTTTCTTTAGTGGTGCTTTGGCAATTCTGGGTTTTTTGTGATTCCATATAAATTTTATTATGATTTATTCTAGTTCTGTGAAAAATGAAGGACTTTTATTTTTAACTTACCAAAGAGGTTGCAAAGTTTATCAGTTAAAGTGTTTAACAAGTGTATTTGAAAACATGGAAATCGGTTTCCTGAGGTATGTTTAAATATATTCTGTCATGAAGAAAGTGCTTAATTTTATTAATTGATGGATTTTTGAATTTTAAAGCACAATTTCAATGTAAGAACACCTGTGGCCAGCATGGAGATTTCTCCTGCCGCTTACCCACCCAATATATAATACAAAGAAGGATGTAAAAATTATTTACTAATCATTTTGATAAATGCTAACTGTTGGTAAACCTTTAAAAGTCTGTTAAATTTATTCTTATTGAAGAAATTTCAAAACCTAAATATTCACCTACTTTCCTTTGAGGGTGGTCTGCAGTTAGTGGCTTGACTGCACAGAATAAAATAGCAAAAGGGAAATGTAACTTTCAGTGAAGAAATCTGGCACAGAGGTCCATGACCAAGTGATCAAGTTTAATGTCACCAGTGATGTCATGTGGGGACTCTGACTTGATGTGAAGAGTAGGGTGCTTCACCACTGTGCTCTTCCTCCCAAAAGTTTATAAGCCCAATTCAGTCATAAAAATATAAGAAAGTTCAAAATTGAAGGATGGTTATGGAATACCTGACCAGTACTTTTCAAAACTGTGAAGTTCATGAAAAACATGGAAAGATCAAAAAGATAGTAAGTAAGGAGACATGACAATTACTGCAGTGCAGCATATGGATTGGATGCTAGAGTAGAAAAAGGACATTAATAGAAAAACAAGTGAAATCTGAATAATATCTGGAGGTCAAGAGTAGAATGTACAATCTGGGTTCTTAGTTCTGACAAACAGACCATGACGATGCAAGAAAATAACATTAAAGAAAATTAAAACTGGGTGAGTGGTATACCCTTCTGGTACTATCTTTGCAACTGTTCTATAAATCTAAAAATATTCTTAAATAAGATTAAAATCTTACTAAAAATAGTCCGTCAATAATTGAATGGTCAAGGAAACTGTTACACGCATACACTGCAATATTTAGTAAAGGTTGAAAAGAAGACATTCTCTATATATACTAATATGGAACAAGTTACATGATGTACTTATGTAATGAAAATAAAATTTAAAGAATGAAAAATAAAACAGGAAAAAACCTTCACTTAAAATAGCATCAGCTGGGGGAGGGTACAGCTCAGCGGTAGAGCATGTGCTTAGCATGCACGAGGTCCTGGGTTCAGTCTACAGTTCTCCATTAAAAAAAAAAAAAGCATCAGAAAACAACAAAACCTTAGAATAAATTTATCCAAAATATCTACTATTTCATTACAGAAAAAATGATAAAGGATTATTGAGTAAGGTTAAGAAAGGTCTAAATAAATGAAGAGATAGACCATGTTCATAGATTGGAAGAACTCAATATCATACAGATAGTTTCCAAACTGAGCTACAGGCTAAATGTAATTTCAAACAGCTTACAATTTGACAAACTGATTCTAAGTTTAATTTGGACATGCAAAGTGCCAAGAACAGTCAAGATTCTCTTGAAGAACAAATTGGGAAATCTTACTCAACAGGATAGGAAAACTTATTAGAATGCTGCTGGACAACTGTAGCATTTGTGCAGGGCAAATAAACCCATGGACTGGTATAGAGAGCTCAGAAACCAACTCACGCATGTATGGATATTGGTCTTATGTATCTTATGTTCTCTTCATCAGCCTCTCCACCTACTCCCTGCTCTAGGCCCTACAACGCTGTCCTCTCCAAAAAGAAATAAAACCTGATGCATTTATTAAGAGACTTAAATGTGTGACAGAGTTTGCAACAAATTAGTGACAGGTACATGAACACACACACCCACACGGGGCAAATGAAACCAAGATAATTCATTCGTTCGTTCTTCATTCAACAAACATTCATGGAATGCAATAAATTGCCAGGCACTCTTCTGGGTGCTGGGAATCCATCAGTGAATCAAACAGGCGACAGTCCTTTGCCATCATGAGGCTTATAGTTCTTGTGTGTGATGCTAGACAATGAGCAAATTAATATACATACACACATATATATATACACACGTAAGTATACATACAACACATATATAATACAGAGAAGGAAAAAGTAGAGAAGAGGGATTAAGTAGTCTTGAACTAGAAAAGGCTTTACAGGAGAGTGCCTGTTGAGTGAAGACTTGGAGAAATGAGGTGAGAAAGCTAGGATTACAGCCAGCTGAGGGGATCCTACACAGACCCAGGAGCAAGTGCAGATACCCTGAAGTGGGAGTGGACCTGCTGAGTCTGAGGAAGGGAAAGAAAGGAGACAGTAAGAAAGGAAGAGGGTAAAAATGAGGAGGTCAGAGAGGTTGTGAGGGACCTGATCATGTAGGTTATCAGAAGAATTCTGCTTATGCTCTGAGAGGGAATGGAAGTCATTAGAAGGACTGAAGCAGACAAGTAGCACAATATGACTTGTATTTTAACAGGATCACTCAGGCTGCTGTGTTGAGAATAGTCTGAGGGGACGAGGGCAGCAGCAGGGCCGTCAGTTAGGAGATGACCGCAGTGAAGCTGCTGAGAGGTGATGTGGCTCGGTCCAGGGAAAGCAATGGAGGTGATGAGGTGTCATCACGTTCCGAGGATGAAACAACAGGATTTTCTAATAGATTACATGGTAAGAAAGAGAGTTGTCTAGGATGATTCCAGTATTTTTGGCCTGAGCTAATGAAAAGGCAGAAATGCCCTTAACCCTTATCTGTAAAAGGAGAGGGAGAAGGCACTGGGCTATGGGAGAGATCAAGACCTCGGTTTTGCACACATTCTGTGTGAGACCCAAATGGGGACATGGTAGCAATTAGATATGAGTATGGAGATTAGGAGGAAGAGCCAGGCTAGAGATACAAGTGACCAACTCCTGGGGGCGGGGTAGTGCAAAGAGAATGTAATCACAGCATGCGGTTCAGCTATAAACTAAGTTTACATAATAATGATACAGACATGACATAAACTATCTTCACAAATTTATGACATTACCATTTTGAGAAGATGGAGGAGGGAAGAGTATATGTGCTGGTGTGGTGTCCTTATGAGCTACATCCTCATCTTCCATAATAAAATTCAACAGAAATCAAAAACTAAAAACAAAGAAAATAGAGCATTTAAAAAATACGGAGTTATATTTTGAAATAGACAGGTAAAGCAGCTGTAAGGATTTGCTTCTAAAGAGTGGGAAATGAGGCTGGGGGTATAAACATGAAGAGGACTCGGTATTTAAAAGCCCCAAAGCTTGGAAATTTTGAGGCGTAGCACTAAATGAAGCTGAGTTCGTCTTAGCGCCTCGTCAGTTGGCAACCCTAGATAAGCTACATAGTTTCTCAGTTCTCTGTTCTCAGTTTCCTCATCTGGAAACTGGAATTAATATCTAAAGTACAGGATTGTTAAAAAGATTATATGAGAAAACCTGCATCTGGAGTAAATACTGAATATGAGCTGACAATTATTAGATTGTCATTTATTTGATTACATGTTCCTTACTCTCGCTGTGTATTCTCCCAGGGGAAGTCCCACTTACCCACCTCTCCCAGTGGCTGACACTTAGGAGTAGCTGATTCAATATTTCTTGGATTGATGCACAAATGAAGAGGAGGTGCAAGGGTTCTTGGATATCCGCTGCAGCCCCAGGAGCCTAGATGCCTGGAGATTTTGGGTCAAGCCACCATGCTATGGGACATCTGGTCACCACGCACCCTGATACTCCTCAGCACTACTGACTCACTGAGAAATCCTGTTCTTACAGAGTCTCTTTCAAAAACAAAAATGCTTTCAAGATACAGCAGCAAGAAATCATTATTTACCAAGGGGAGAGGAACTCCTTGTTACAACATTATTCTCAAATGTCATTATTCTCACTGTAACAGTCACACTGATGGCCCAAAGCTGGCCCACCTGCAACACGGAAGCTCTTAATGATTTGATCATTCAGTTTTTTCAGAAACTGTATGCCTAATACTTGCCCCAGACATGACAAAATTGGCAAAACACCTTCTTTTCAGTGACAGATCCTACCAATAATTAGCATGCACTGTTAAAATAACTGTTGGTTGCACTTTATTTATAGATATTAACATGATTAATTGCACAGGATGAAACTCTCTGAGCTGGTGCTGGGGTACAAGGGAACCCAGTAGCCCTCATAGGGCACTGGGAGAGGATTTGCAAGGAGCCCACTCCTTTTCCTTTCCTGAATCACTCCCTCAAATGATTCTAGGTCTAATGCCATAGGACTGGCCCTAGAAAGTACTGACTCTGTTCAGCTGGGAATACATAGCAGAGTAACATCACGTATGTGCAAAGCACTTAACGGTTGGCCAAAATCATTCACATCTCTATCTCATCTGATCTTATCTGGTTCCCTGGTTTGAAATGCCTCTTATATATAGATGAAGCCAACATTTATATCTCCATCCAAGTGTCTCCCCTGCATTACAAACTCATACATCCAAATGCTTTCTTTAGACGTCTTGTTAACTGTCTAATAGGCATCTCAATCTGAATATTTCAAAAATGGAGTTGATTTAGTTCCATCTCCTGCCCCCAATCCTCCTGCCCAAATCTTCTTCATCTCAATTTGGTAAAAACATCTTCCCAGAAGCTCCCCCAAACTGGCAGTCATCAGATTATATTCCTCCTCTTCTCTCACCCTCCCACATCTGCAAGTCATGTTATTTCTCCCTCCAAAAATAGCTAGAGTCTGTCCAACTTTCTCCTTCTTTAGGCTGCTACCCTATTCCAAGGTACCATCACCCCTCTCACATGACTACTGCAGAACTGCAAAGGCAAAAGGACAAGTGAGTCCATGAGGCAGGACGGCTGCTACGATAGGCTCATATCATATGATGCTCATGGCTCACAGCTGCTTAAGTTGGAGGGAAGCCTCTGCTGCCTGCTTATATATCCTCATGCTTACAAGGCAACATGACTGAGCCTGGGATTCCCAGTCTGGACAGGTGCACAACTGAGTACTCAGAGGACTGGTTCCACCTGTGAGGGGACACTGCAGTTCCTGACCTTGCCACACAAGTGAGGCTTCCCCTCAGAGGCTTCTAAGAGTATGATCTTGTGGCTGGAGAGCTCCCACACATCTCCACCACACAGGAAGCTGGCGGTACCCTAGAGCCTCACTGGCAGATGGGATTGATGATAATAACACAAAGATGAAGAATTTAATGATAATAAGAATGATAATTGCTCAATCTGAGCAACTCTTTGCCTTCTGGTAAAAAAGAAGTGGCTTTGGCTTGTCTTGAATGACATGAGGATGGCTGGTTTTCCCCTGCTGTGATTTGAGTCTTTTATATTTCAAAACACTACCCAACACACCCAGGGAAGGAGTGGTGCCTTTGGCAGACATACAATTCTGGGACATACTTAGCCAACCACGTCTCACTGAGGGCTTGGTCAGCACTCAGCTTTTCTCAGCACTAGAGGGGAAAGGCAAAGATTGGTGTCTGGCAAGTGCCCCACAGAAACTGACTGCCTAGGATGACCTTCATCACAGGCTGAGGTCAGGTCCCTAACAGGCAGAGAGGAAAACTATGGACCCATGATCAAAGAGCTGAGCCTGGTGCTCATTTCAGGCATAGTATCAGGATTGATTATTTAAAAAGTGTGGTTCCAAAGGCCTTTAAAGACATCGTTGAGTCTTCATGGGGTCATTTAAAACGGGATATGAGACTAACAGCACTTCCTTTCTGGATTTGGGTTATTTGACTCATAGATCAGGGCACTCTTGTAGGCTCAGTAAATGTGGACCTTGGCACAGCATCTGGTAAGCTCTTTCCTGATCTCCTTGTAGACAATCTGGATAAATTTAGGCTAAATGACAGTAAAACATGGTGAGTTCATATCCAGTTGGACAACCATACGTAAAGGGTGCTGATTATGATTCAATAACTTGGGTATTATCCATTTCTGTCATTTTATCAATATCTTAGAAAAGACACAGAATTTGAGCATGACACAATAGGTATCGAGATCCATAAAAATCCCAAAAGGTAGGTGAGATGGCCAAAGCCTAACCATGTGAGTTTGTCAAGACAAATTATTTGAGTGCCTAAAAAGTCAATGGCACAACCTCTGAAGCAGATGCAACCCAGTCCACGTGAAAATAAAAGGCTTTCTGATTTAATCTTACTTTGAGTCAAAATGTGACATACCTACCAGAAACTAATTTGGCTTTAGGCTGTACCAATAGAGGTATAGTCTAGGGAGGTTATACACTAGCCACAACACACTCAAAACTTTAGTTCTGTTCTGGGTATCTCCATTTTAGAGAGACATAATCATCAGAAGGTGAGAAGAGCAACCACCGTGGGAGAGGGTCAGGATTACACGAAGAGCAATGAAGAGCCATTAAGCTTTAAGGGAAACACTGAAGAAAGACAAGACTCTTGCCAGCACATATTTGAAGTGGGGTCACGCAGAAGAGGGTCTAAGCTTGTTTTTAATCATTCTAAGGTTTAGAACCAAGAGCAACAAGGGGAAACCATGGGAAGATTTAGAATATTCTTCTCTATCACAATCCAAAACTCATCTGTTTGTCTCTGAAGAGGGTAAATTCCCTGTCTGTCCAGCTGGTTTCTCTGCTTTAGAGAGGAATGGAATATCAGGAAGCGGTTGAAAAATGTAAAGCCTCTCCCAGCCCTGACATCCTACAGTTAGTTCCCTGATCTCAGACTTTAACTGGTGGGCAAGAGGAGACAATCAAGTTTTGGAGCATGACAATTGTGTCGTCAGAACTGTGATTAAGGAGCTAGGACTGGGTGGAGCGTATGCTTCTATCTGGGGAGAAGGTCTGGAGACTGGGAGGTCAGAAAGCAGTGGGGACTGCTGACTGATAAACAATGTTTAATGTTTAAACATCTTAGGAACACGTATACCTTAAAAGGAGACGTGGAAAAGAGGAGGTGAGCTCCAGTCTGGGTGCATCTAGCACAAAGATTTAGGGTACTGGAGCCTTTCTGAGACTTAATTTTTTCTCAACATGCTGCCCTAGTAGATTCTTCGAGATTCACACATTTTTTTTTTTTTAATGTTCCTACTTTCCCCGGGAGCATGTCTAGTCAGACTGTCCTCGGTGAAAACAAAGACAGCAGATTTCAAAAGTTAAAGGGCTACAGAGAAGGCTTTCATATTTAATTGGAAGGTAAAACAATCTATTCTGAAAAGACATTTTATAGATCCATCAATTCTTAATAGAAAAAAAAGTAACTGGAGATGAAAATTTGTTCTGCTTTAAAGAAAAAAGTACCATTTGGGAATATGAGAGCATCCTTAGAAGCTTGGGCATTCTAAGCAACCTTGTCATCCTGAACATTTTCATCCAAACTAAGAATTCACACAGTTTAGGGGAGATGGGAAGATGAGATTCTTTAGGAAAGATACCCTCTACAGAGAAAGAAGCAGGGCAGTCAGTGAATTAAACCAACGTGCTCAGTGGAATGAATAATCATAAGGAGAAATGCAGGACACCAGCACCTGCTGGAGCTCGGTGGCCAGAGGGCAGATAGTGGGCTCCTGCCGGTCCAGGACCAGAGCGGGGCCAGGGCAGCCCCCTGGCTCTTCCCCAGTTGTGGGCTGGCTCTTCTGTCCCTGACTGGTGGTAGAGGGGTCTCTCTCCCAAGATAAGAGCTGTGTCTTCCAGGGTTTGTCTCTGCTCCGGGTCTCAGTCTCTCGGGAATCCCTGAGCCTTGCCTTCCCCGGGGAGCAAGTTTGGCAGACTTGACGGTGGGTGGGTTTTGCCAGGGGCAATTGAGCACGTTTTGTAAACACATCCTGGGTCACTGATTTATGTAAACAGGAAGGTTTGGTTGGCGGAGTGGAGTTGGAGCAGGAGTCTAAGGATCAGGATTTGAACCCATGGATAGAGACCTGCTTCACAGAGAACCACAGGACACTGCGTGTTTTTAACCTTCTATCGGAGACAAGCACTAGGCACCCCACCTCTCTTCTGTCCGCATGAACTGTTCCTCCATTGCTGTTACCATTCCTAGAGCTTGGTACATGGCACCAAGTCATTTCAGCTGACCTCCAAAATGCGTCTTGATTACAACTCTTCCTCTCTATTCCCTTTCCGGTGTTCTCTGAAAGATTACTTGACGGTAATTCTACCTCTTTCAATTCATCCTCCCATCCTTCCTTGCTTAAACACAGATCTGGTCATTTCATTTCCTTGCTTAAATCCTTCAAAAGATCCCAGATGCTCTTAGGTTCAAATGTGACCCTCTTAGCATATCCTATCAGCCAACTTTTCCAACCATCGTCCTGTTATTTCTTCTACCTAACCTGCCCAGTTGTCCAGTCAGTCTGAACTGTTCTTCGCTCCCTGCACACACTCTACCTCTCGCTCCTTTGTGTGCTGTTTCTTCTTCCTGAACAACTCTGCTCACTTCTCTGCTGGCAAAATGTTTTTGGTTTGTTTGTTTTTGGAGGGGGGTGGTCTTAGAAGACTCGGCTTACAAATTATGCCTTTGGTGCAACCTTAATGTTTCTCCAGCCCTGTGTTCTCTGCACTGGCAGCCCTTTCTCCATATTTCTAGTACCGCATGAAATAGGAGATATTTGTTTTAGACTGTTTTAGACTGTGAGATGCTAAAGGCAAGAGCTCTATTTTCTTTCTATTGGCACTTTTATTTGGGGCCTTGGCCATTTTACAGGAGAGAACCTTGGCTCAGAGAGGTTAAGTAACCTTCCCAAGGTCACACAGCCAGTGATGGAGCCATGTCCCAAGCCAGCAGCTTGACTACTGAGCCTACAGCGCCCCCAAGCGGGGAGCCCTCACATAGCCCAAGAGAATCTTAGGAGATGGCAAAGGGGAAGGTGACCACATTCTTCTTTTTTGTGTGGTGAAGACTTCAGGAAGGCTGGAGTTGCTGAACTGGAAGCTACAAGCCTCCAGATCTTTCCCCTGCCACACAATCTTTCCACCCTCAGGGCTGACCTTCTCACACCTTTTGTCACCTGGAACTTTTGCCTTTGCAGCTAGAGGGGAAAGAAAAAAAGAGAGCTACCTTGGCTGAATCCTATCTGAGAACTAGGGCAAATGGGGCTTTAGCAAAAGAGGATCTGCCTTTCTTCCACACACAAGCATTAGACCGTTTCCCTCCATGGCCACTAAAATTCTCTAATACTCTTTAGGGAAATAAGAGATTTTACTGCAATGAAGGGTAGTGTAGGTGTAATCAGGGGGCAGCTCAGATGCTCTTCCAATAAAGACAGTAGTAAGTCTCCTCCTCTTTCTCTCAAAAATTAAACGAACTAAAAATACACGTAGAGCATTTAGCAGTGTCAGAAATATATGCGTTAACTCATTATCTGTGTTGCTCCCACTCCACTTAGAGCAGTGCCCGGCACGAGGTAGGTCCGTAATTATTATGCAAAGCATCAATGAATGAATAGCTGTAGCCTCTCCAGGAAGGGAAAGATAGATTGATCAGGGAGGACACAGAGCAAGGACTCCTCTCCATCAGCTCAACCTACCTCTGAAGACACTCTTACATTCTGATCTATAAGCCAGATAAAGGAGAAGCACAGATGCTACGGGAATATCCTAACCTATGGAGAGAATTATACAGGAAATAAGACAAATGAGCTATCCTTCTTAAATGGTATGGCCCGCACTGCTACAGGAAGTGGTCAGATATTATCAGAGAGGCCGAAAAACTTGTCCGCTGTCACGAAGTTCCCCAGTGTCAAAACTGAGTCTTTCTACCTCCACGTGCTTTCTTTCTCTGGCCCTAAGTCTTCATTCGAAGGTGGCGATTCTTAGAATATGTCAAACAACCCGGCTAGAAGGTGAGAACCAATCTCCCACTCCAACTCCCAGGACTTCTCAGAGGGGCTAGTGTTCTCTACCCGGTGCTCCATTTGAGATTCTCAGGAATTTCTAGGAAGAGTAAGTCAAGTGCTACAGAGAGTCTGTTTCTTGGTAACGGCCTAAGGCCCTTCCAGTGCTGGGATGGTTTAGGTGACAAACCTGGGCATGGAGGGTGCCTTGATCATCGGACTAGCTCCCTGACTCCCGAGTAACGACTTTCTGCTCTGTAGTATTTCTCTCTTCTCTCAGCAAAGGTATAGTTCTCATTCACCTAGGATGAGAACAAAGGCAGCCATGCGGGAGGCATGTCTCCAAAAAAAAAAAAAAAGTCTTCCTTTTAAATATACGCACTCACTTATTCAACAAGTATTTGCTGAACACCTACCATGTAACCAGCACTATATGAGGTCCTGGAATATAAGGGAGAAAAAAGGGTAGGAATCCTTGCTGTAATAGAGTTTCTACTGTAGTTCACATTCTAGAACTCAGACAATAAACAAATTAAGTACACTATATTGTATGTTAAGTGGTAAAAAACGTCCCTCCAGACTACTGGGAGATATGAGGTGATGGAAGGAAACGCAATTTTGAATTGGAGGATTGGAGAGACCTCAGAGATGATGACATTTAAAGACGACCTAAAGGAAGGGAGGAAGCAAGGCACATGGTTACCTGGGGGAAGTGGATCAGGCAGAGAAAATGGTGTGGAGGCAGGAATGTGTTGGGACATCAGAAAGGAGGCTTCAGTGTAGCTGGAGTAGAGACAATGTTGGGGACATTAGTGGCAGATGAGGTCAGAGATAATGGGGGGGAGCGGTCTAAATCCTGAAGGACTTTGGCTTTAATCGTGATGAAACGGGGAATCAGAGGACTGGGGGCAAAAAAATAACAAGAATCAACCTAAAAGTTAAAGGGATCAGTCTAGCTTTGGTGTAGAGAACAGACTGAGGAGGGAGGCACAGGAGGATCAGCATAACCGAGCAGGAGACCATGGTGAATAAACCCGCTACCTATGCTGTTCAAGCGTCCTTTGTTTTTCGCTAATTTTTGAAGATTGTCTTGGACTTTCTAAGGTCTCCTTAATCATGCGGTACTTTGATTGGTGACTGCAGTAGCCGTCGCTTCTACTGTAGACACTCCTCTGCTCGTCCAGTCACGTCCTGTAACACATGCGGGTGTTCCTTTTGTTCAGGAAGGTTCACAAGAGGGGCTAACTGAATATTCTGGGATATCAAAGCAAAATCCTCTAGGACAGTCAAGAGAAATGTAAACAGAACATTAAAAATGTCCAGCAGGAAGCCTGTCCCCGGCGCCAAGGGCCCCAATCACACCTGATGTAGGTATCTTCTCTCCAGAGCTTCCAAGAGAGAAAAAGGCGTCCCAGCCTCCAGGTGCTTCCAGATGTCTGGAAGGAAAGAGTCCAAGCATAAGGTTGAACTCTGTGAAGCTGCCTCTTCTACAGGCCAGACTGCAGGGCTGTCAGCGATTTCGTACAGCTCAGCCCGCTTCACGGCTCAGGTCAGGGTGGGCTGCCCTTACTGCGGCCCCAGATGTTCTCATGAAATGCGCTCTGACTTATTACATGGGAATTCACTGTAGAATGAAATGCAGACCTCAAAACTCAGGGCAGCCAAGGACGCCGACATACCCTGTATATACCTGCAGCAGTGGGACTGAGAGCAGGTGAGCAGGGGGCGTGGGGTCCTCTGGAGCTCAGCACTGGCCAGTAACAACAAGGGAAGGGGAGGTGTGAGATGAAGGAACTCACTCAAGGGGGAAATGGATAGGGGAATGGGAAGGAAAGGTAACACATGTAACTGATTTACTGGAAAATGTACTCCAGAGGAGAAAATTATAGTAACTCCTCTACTGAGTTTAGTACAACCCTGAAAACAGTACCTGGCAAGATGCACAAAAGAAGCAAGGATCACCATCAAAACAATAACAATCAAAAACTATAGGCCAATTCTTGTATGAATATAGTTGAAGAAAATCCTATGTAATACATTAAAATCTACCAGTGTTAATAACACACTTTGATCAAGTAGGGTTTATTCCAAGATGCATGGATGTTCCAAAATTAGTAAATCACACTAGTGGATTAAAGAAGAAAAATCTTACAAATATGTCAACAGAAAAGACATCAGATAAAATTCAACATCTATTCCTAATAAAATAATGTAACACTAACAGCACTATCATTAAATTCAAGACCAGGACAAGAATTTCTGCTATCACTCCTATTATTCTCCATTTGGGAAGTTCTAGCCAAGGCCATAAAATAAGGAGATATAGAAAAGGTAAAGTTATCACAAAAAAGGAGGAAAAATATGACCCTTAACAGAAGATATAATTGCTCAGTTGGAAATCAAAGATAAACAAATGAACAACTACTGAAACTAATGAAACAGGTGTCTAATAAGTATGTAAAAATAAAGAACTCTTACAAATCACAATTCAAAAGAATCCAGTAGAAATGGGCAAAAGCTAAAACATAAATTTTATAGAAGAAGATAAGTAAAATGCAAGAAAAAATACTCGGCATCAGGAGTCAAAAATGAAAACCACAATGAAATGCCAACCCTAGAATAGCTAAAATAGAAAGATGATGATGCTAAACACTGGCAGTGGTATGAAGCCACTGGAACTCACAGGCAGTGCTACTGGGAAGGCAAAATAGTACAATCACTTTGAAAAAGTATTCCCACTTCTTATAAATATATATCTACCCTATGACCAAGGAACTTTACTCCTAGGTATTTACCCAAGAGAAATAAAAACATATGTCCACACACAGACTTGCATAAGAATGTTCATAACAGCTGTATTCATATTAGCCAAAACCAAAAGCAAAGAAAAAAAATCCAAACTAGAAACAACCCAAATGTCCAAAAGCAGAAAAATGGATAAACAAATTCTGGTGTACTTACACAGTGTAATATTACTCAGTTAAAAAAAAAAAAGAACTACTGATATGCTCCACAACATTGCTCAATATCAAAACATTACGCTGAGCAAAAGGATGCCACCCCCTACACACACACACACACACACACACACACACACACACACACACACAGGTATAACGTACAAGACCAGGAACTCATGGTAAGAGAAGTCAGAAACTGGCTGCTGTTAGTAGGGTGGAGGGGTTTACTGGAAAAGGGCATGATGAAACATGATGAAATACGGTGAAACTTTCTGGGATGATGGAAATGTTCCACACCTTGTTTTGGATGGTGATTACATGGTGAACACAAATGTCAAAACTCATCAAACTGAGTTGAGCACTTAAGATCTCTGCATTTTATCAAATGTAAATACCATAATTTTAAAAGTCTTTTCTATATATACCAGTGAGTAAAACAGATTTTAAGAATGAAAAATATCCTAGTTTCAACAGTACTCAGGAAGTCTTAAAAAGAAGCATAATGAACCTAGATAAAGACATTTTACAAAATGTTATTAATTGACTTTTTTTAAAAGGCTGGAGTACATAGAGGTAGTCTTATGTTCCCAGATGGGAAGATTTAATATTGTGAAGATGTTCATTCATACCAAAATTGTATATAAATATAAGTAAATCCCAGAGCAATGTCACAACTCACTTTTAAACATCATTCCTAAATGATACAAAGGTTTACTTGCAAGATTAAATGGATGTAAACAATCAATCTTTTTACCATTTATAAAAATGAGATGGCAGATTTATCTTACTAGACACTAAAATGTATTATTAAGAGGCTCCAACTGTAATATCAGAATATTGCTACTAGAAAACTGAAGATGAATAAAAAAATAAAAGTACAAAAAATTGGTAGTTCCCTACTTTTAGTACATAATTATCTCATAAAAACATACAGAATACAAATGCACAAAAAGAAAAACATACTTAGATATTATAAAAGAGTTTCTAACTTCTAAGAACTAAAAATTCTATTAAAACCCTAATCACATATTACTTTGGTAGTGCAATTTTTAACAATATGTTCCCAACATTTTCTTCCATTCACGGTAGGTCCCAGAATCAACAGGCTAAGTATAAGAGAGCATCTGTTTGAGGATAACAGTGAATTGCTTTCGAATTCTAATTATTTCCATATTTATCCCAACGTTATTACATTTTTTGAGGCTTATACCTTATGATTAACATTAGCATTTTTGAATTTCCTGTCTTCTGTGTGTGTGTGTGTGTGTGTGTGTTTGAGCTGGGTATAGGTTTTTGCTTTTTTTAAAAATTGCTTTGCTGAGACATAATTCTCATCACATAAAATATACCTGTTTTGAGTGCAAAATTGAATGAATTTTAGTACATTTTCAGAATTTTACAACCATCATCATCATCTAATTTTAGGGCATTTCCATCACCCTAAAAAGAAACCTCATCCCTATTTATGATCACTCACCATTCCCACCCCCAAGCACTAATCTACTTTGAATCTCTACAGATTTGCCTTTTCTGGACATTCCATATTAATGGAATCATACAATATGTGTTCTATTGTGTCTGGCTTCAAAATAAGAGCAAGATGAGATACAATTTTTAAACAATAATATAAATACCACTAATCAAATGAAGGTGAAAATACTGCTGAGACTGATTTGTTTCGGCAATCCTACTCAAAACAGTTTTCAAGAGCTTTACCAGCTGATGCATCAAATGTCAAATTCGGGTCATAAAAGATGGTTTAGGGATGTCACTGTATAAGGTTCAAATGTGCAGACTGCACAAAAGTTAAAAATACGAGCATTTGTTACATAACAATATTGGTGGTTTAGGAAGTGTTGGTTTATTCAGATGAGGATGGGATAAATGATTATTTGGGAAAAAATTAGTTAAGATCACTGGCATATATGTACACCAAATTCATTCCAAATGGATTCAAGTTTTAATGTAGAGATTACAGTTTAGACGGTGGCCTCTGGGTTCGGATTATCTGGATTGGATTCCAGTCTCTGCCACTCACTACATGACCTTGAGCAAGTAATTTCAGCTTTTTGTGTCTCAGTTTCTTCACTTGTGAAATGAGTTACAAGATCACATGCCTCACGAGGTTTTTGTGACGAGTGAAGCTAGCATACACAAAGTTCTTAGAATACAGTCTGGCAAATAGTTACGTTCTCAGCAGGTATGAGTCCTATTAATGTTGCTGTTAATGTAGATGGTTTCTGTCATCTCAAGAGAGGGTGGAGGTGGAAGGGACTTTCTAAGCATCATTCTAAACGCAGAACTTTAAATGGAAGAACATGACGTATGTGAAGACATACACATGCAACAATCTCAAAAAGCAAACAAGGGCTGACACCTTTTATCTCAAAGAGATCTTAAAAATTACTAAGAAAAAACAAAAGAAAACCCCAACATAAAAATCAGTAAAAGAAAGAGACAAGTCACAAAAGAAGAAAAACAAATGGTCAATACATATATAAAAATATGTTCATCTTCACTAATATTGTAAGAAATGCAAATCATAGGCCACATTTTGCCTGTTAGATTAGAAAACAACCTCATGGTAACAGAAAAAAATCTGTGAAATCTACACTAACTAAAGCAATAATTCTAACAACTAGAAAAAGCAAAAATTAACACAGATGAGAGGTTACCCTGAAAATGTCAGTAAAGAGAAAGCAATGAGAACCAGAAGGCAATGAGTACTGGTGAGAAAGAATACTCTGCAAGGAAAGTTTAATGAGCTCATTCATTCACTTATTGAAAAAAAAGTTGTCACGCACAAGACAGCAGGCATGAAACAAGGTGCTAGAGTTTGGGGTGAGCCAAGGTGAGCGAGGGCCCCCTTACTCTGTGGAGTTCCAATCCAGTCTGCTCAGAAGCTTAAAGAAAATGCAACCTACAGTGGGGGAGGGTATAGCTTAGTGGAATAGCATGTGCTTAGCAGGCACGAGGTCTTAGGTCCCAATACCTCCACTAAAAAAATAAATATGTCTTTTTGAATTATATTTTTCTCTGGATATATGCCCAGGAGTGGGACTGCTGGATCATATGCTAAGTCTATTTTTAGTTTTTAAGGAGCCTCCATACTGTCCTCCATAGTGGCTGCACCAACTTACATTCCCACCAACAGTGAAGAGGGAGGATTCCTTTTTCTCCACTCCCTCTGCAGTATTTATTATTTGTAGACTTTAAATGATGGCCATTTTGACTGGTGTGAGGTGAAACCTCATTGTAGTTTTGATTTGCATTTCTCTAATAATTGTATGAGCTGTTTGTTTATTTTGGAAATTAGTCCCTTGTCGGTCGCATCATTTGCAAATATTTTCTCCCATTCTGTAGGTTTTTTCATTTTGTTGATGGTATTCTTAGCTGTGCAAAAGCATTCAAGTTTAATTTTGCCCCATTTGTTTATTTTTACTTTTATTTCCATTACTTTAGGAGTTGGTTGGAAAAAAAACATTGCTGCGATTTACGTCCAAGAGTGTTCTGCCTATGTTTTCATTTAAGAGTTTTAAAGTATCTGGTCTTACATTTAGGTCTTTAATCTATTTTGAGTTTATATTTGTATATGGTGTTAGAGAATGTTCTAATTTCATTCTTTTACAGGTAGTTAGTTGTCCAGTTTTCCCAGCACCACTTATTGAGAGATTGTCTTTTCTCCATTGGGTATTCTTGCCTCTTTTGTTGTAGATTAATTGACCATAAGTGCGTGGGTTTACTTCTGGACTTTCTATCCTGTTCCATTGATCTGTGTCTGTTTTTGTACTAGTGCCATATTGTTTTGATTACTGTAGCTTTGTAGTATAATCTGAAGTCAGGGAGCATGATTCCTCCAGCTCTGTTCTTCTTTTTTAAGACTGTTTCAGCTATTCAGGGACTTTTGTGTTTCCACACAAAATTTAACATTTTTTTAAACAGAGAAAACTCTAATTCTAAAAGACATATGCACCCCAATGTTCACAGCAGCACTATTTACAATAGCTAAGACAGGGAAAAAACCTAAATGTCCATTGGCAGATGACTGGATAAAGAAGATGTGGTATATATATACAATGGAATACTACTCAGCCATAAAAAATAAAATAATGCCATTTGAGCAACATGGATGGACCTGGAGATTGTCATTCTAAGTGAAGCCAGAAAGAGAAAGAAAACTACCATACAATATAGCTTATACGTGGAATCGAAAAAAAACCCACAAATATTTACAAAACAGAAATATTCACAGACATAAAGAACAAACTTGTGGTTACCAGGGCGTGAAGGGGGTGGGAAGGGATAAATTGGGAGTTCAAGAGTTGCAAATACTAACTACTATACATAAAATAGATAAACAACAAGTTTGTACTGTACAGCACAGGGAACTCTAGTCAGTATCACATATTAACCTATAATGAAAAAGAATATGAAAAGGAATATATGTATATGTATGACCGAAACATTATGCTGTACACCAGAAATTGGCACAACATTGTAAACTGACTATACTTCAATAAAAAAGTATGCAAATTAAAAAAATTAAATAATATACATATAAACCTAATTACCCTCCCTCCCCAAAAATACAACCTACCATTAAACATCATGCCAACATTACCGTAACACAGCACACTTTAGAAAGTTTCAAAAATATTTTTAGGTTTGCAAAGATGGGAAAACAGAAATGTAAAAAAAATTTTTTCACTCTTGGCTGAGAAAAAATACGAAACGTGCTTTTCTGAATAAATTCAGAGGAGAATAAAAGATGTCCTTTTTAGGCTGGAGTGTCTATTTTCCTGACAAGTCATCTGTTTCCATTCTCTCATCCTCATCTTGAGGGTTTCTAAGTTATTTCTTCTTCTTTTTTTTGCCTCTTCACTGTGATGAAGACATAAACACTTAAACTCCATTATCATAGTTTTCCATTTCATTGGGAACTGAAAGGTTATGGGTTTCACTGCCCACGGGGGTGAGGGTAGGATAAGGGTGAGACCAGCCTGAGGGCGGGAGACCCTGGATGCTGGAAGAACACATTCATTCAATCACCCCAGGACACAAAACAAGAGACGCCCAGCAATCCAGAAAACCTGTTCTGGGAGGCCAGTCTTCACTGGACTGAAGGTTCAGTTTAGGACAGATTCTTTTTTCTCTTCTTTCTCCCTCTAGCATTCGCTCCCTCATCCATCTGTCACAGCTGCAGAGTTCCCCAGCCATGAAGGAATCTGACCCCAAATTCTATTTTAGTCTTAGTGATGCCTTACATTTAACAGAAATAAATGTAACCACCAAAGACAACTCACTCTGCTCATGCAGGTTAGAGTTTTCAAGTGGGTCACAGAGGACCTTAAATATCCGATGAACAGTGGAGAAGCCAGTGAAGGGACGACAGAGAACTTCCAACAAGCCAGTGAAAAACTGGAGGAGAGCATTTGCGTCTTTGCCACACTCTTTTAATGTTTCAGATTAAAGTGTCAGTTTAAAGTCAAACAGATCTGCGGTTCAGTCCCAGCTCTGCCAGCCACTGCTGTATGAGTTTGGGCAAATTATTTAACACTTGTTTCCACTCTGTAGAGTGAGGGTAGCAGGACTGACTAGGTTGTGATTATTAGAAATAATACAGCACAGGGAACTATATTCAACATCTTGTAATAACCTATAATGGAAAAGAATATGAAAACAAATACATGTATGTGTATGTATGACTGAAACATTATGCTGCACACCAGAAATCGACACATTGTAACTGACTATACTTCAATTAAAAAGCAAAAAAAGAAATGATATATGCCCCTGACACTAGAAATTCAACAAAACACAGCTATTCTATACTGGCCAACCAGGCCTCCTGTTCTTCCTCAAACCTCTGACCTTTACCCTTATGTCAGTATCAGCAAGTAAGTTTGCTTCTTACTTCCTGGAGGAAACAGGAGCTACCATAACTTGCTGGTTGGACATCCTTACAAATGTCTGTCTTTATCCCGCTCCTGCATCCTAGCAGTGGGGTGAATATTCCACCCCAGGGAGGCCTCTCAGAAACTGAGTGGATTATCTTCTCCAATGGATTCTACTTATTGGTGTTTAAACATTTTCTCTTATTTTTTAAAGAAACATCTCCCTTGAAAACATGGTCTTCTCCAGCTACTTCCTTGACTGGCCAAGCTTCTCCATAGGGTTGTTGAAGCAAGACAACTCCAATTTCTTATCTCCCACTGACTCCTCAACCCACTTCTACCTGGCTGGCGCCCCAGAGCTCTACTCAGCAGACACGGCCTGTCTGTGCTTGCCTACTGTCTTATCCACAGAGCCCACAGAGTGTTAATCACTGTTGTTTTAAATTCCTGATCTGGTAACTCCAACATCCCCGCCATGTCTGGGTCTCAGGCTTGCTCCGTCTCCTCAAATTGTGTTTTTTTGCCTTTTAGTATGCCTTCCAATTTTTTTTTTCTTGATGGCTGGGCATGATGCACTAGGTAAGAGGAACTGCTGTAAACAGAGCTTCAGTCATGTGGTGGTGAGCTGTGGTGGAGGGGAAGTGTCCTACAGTCCCTTAATTAGGTCTCAGTCTTCTAGGGCGCCTGTGCCTCTGGACTGTGAACTTCACACATGATTTCTAAAGTTTTTTCTCCCCTCTTTAGGTGGGAGAAGATAGCTAAAGCTGACCAGCGCTACATCAGGTTAGGCTCTGATTAAATAGTCTCTCCTACAGGCAGCCCTTGTTAAGAACAGAGTGCTCTGGTGCATTTCAGAGTGGTTCTTCCCCGCTCCGCCTGCTGGAAGCAGGAGAGGACTTTTCTCTGTGTTTACTGTAGAAACCTGGTTGAGCTGCTGAGGTAAGTCTCACAAAACTGTGGGGCTCCACTATGACTGGGCTTCCGGGAGTCTGTAATCCTCTGCGTTGTCTACCCCACGCCTCCAGCAACTCATCAGGTTTCCCTGCCCTGGCACTGGTTCGAGTGAGGGTTTCCACTCATGAGTCTCTGCTCCAGGGAGCTGCTGCTCTCTGTATTCACCTGTAGGTCTCTCCACTCTTGGGGGTTTGCTCTGTGTCCTCAAGTCTCTTTGAGAGTCTAAAAGAAATGGTGATTTTTCCATCTGCTCAGCTTTTTACTTGTTTGTTAGGATGGAGTGGCAGGTCCAAGCTCCTCACATGAAGAATTGGAAACCAGAAGCTGAAAACATGTTCTTATTAAGGAACCATGGAACAGTTATAAAAGCTGGCCATATATAAGGCTGCAAAAGAAGTCTCAGTAAATCCAAAACAATGATAGTCTTCAGATCATGTTCTCTGGGCAAAATGCAGTAAGATTATAAATCAATGATAAAAAGCCAAACAAGCTCACAAATTTGGAAATTGAAAAGCATACTTCTAAATAATTCACTAGTCAAAACAGGGATTATAATGGGAACGAGAAGCTACTTAGAACTGAATGACTCATAGGATGCAACAAAACATTACATCAAAAAGTTAGAAAAAGCGTAACAGGCTAACCACACCCCAAAACAAAAACAAACAGAAAAAGAAGAAAAGGGGGGAAATATCAGGAATAAAGACAAAAGTATTAACAATACAAAAGCTGATTCTCTGAAAGGCTTTAACACATTAATTAAACCCCTGACAAAGTGATCGAGGAGAGAAAGCACAAATAAACAAAGTTATAAAGACAAAGAAGCCGTAATTATGCCTATATTAGAAACTTCCAGAAATGTTAGAGAATATCATAACCAATATTATGCCAAAAAATTTTAAAACTTAAAATAGAGGATTATGTAGAAAAATATAATTACCAATGTTCACATCAAGAATAGATAACTTGAAAAAATTGTAACCATTAAATCAAATAAATTATTTAAAACCTGCCTCAAAAAGCCCTCTAAAACAGATAATTTGACAGGTAAACTCTACCAACTCTTCAAAGAACCAAATATTCTCTATTTTATACCAATTATTCTAGAAAGTAGATTTTTTTAAAGGAATTTTCTCTCATTTGTTTTATGAAGCTAGTATAACCTTGATATAACTAAACATGGAGAATACAAGACAAGAAAATTTTAGGCCAACTGGCTTTAGGAACACAGCTGCAAAACTGCTAAAGAAATCAAAAGAAAGCAAAATAAAACAACATATAAAAAGTAACAACACCATAACAAAGTAGGGTTTATCACCAGCATTCAAGAATGATTTAATACTAGACAATATAAGGGGGAAGTGGTAGAGTGTGTGCTTAGCATGAGGTCCTGGGTTCAATCCCCAGTACCTCCATTAAAAATAAATAGATAAATAAATAAATAAATAAATAAATAAACCAAATTACTTCCCCAAAAAACAAACAAGAAGGGAAAGGGAGTGGGAAGGGATAAACTGGGGAGATTTGCAGGTATTATCTACTTATATAAACAATAAACAAGTTTCTTCTCTATAGCACAGGGAACTATATTCAATATCTTCTAGTTATCTATAATGAAAAAGAATATGAAAACAAATATATGTATATGTATGACTGAAACATTATGCTGTACACCAGAAATTGACACAACATTGTAAACTGACTATACTTCAATTAAAAAAAAGGTAGAACTCTAACACAGCACCTCCCTAATATTTTATATGGTGGCAAACATAGAAAGCTCTCTCCACAGTGCACACTGGGGAAAACCAGCTAGGAAGGGAGGTAAGGCTGGAGGCAAGGGGAGCCCACCTGGCCTCCCAGAAAGCCAAGGGGAAAAATCAGTTCCTCAGCACACACCTGTCTGTGGCACACCTGTGTCCTGCACCTTGCCAGTTGGGAAGCTCAGAGTTAGGAGTTTGGTGGCAGGAAAGAGCAAATTGCCTTTTTCAGGTTTCAGGCAGTCAGATGTGGAAGTGTAGAAGAGGAGGAGCAGGGAGAAAACCTATGAAAATGTATTTTCACCTTGATGTGGTACTTGAAAAAAAATCATAGCATTTATTGAAATGTCTGTTCTCTTACAGGTACTAGTCCAAACACTGACTCATCTGTTCTTCACAACAACTGCTTAGGTTAGATGCAAGTACTAGTATCTCTTTCATATGAGAAAACTGAGGCTTAGAGAGAAACGCTGGTCATCGGATTTATGGAGGAGCAGCCTGGGAGGGCGTTCCCAAGTGGCAACGTTGTCACTGTGGGTGGGGAGATGACAGTGCCAAGTAAGATGATGAAAGGCCGGCACCTCCACCTCTGAGAACAAACTGTAAAGCACATGGTGGGCCTGGCACATGAGCAGCTTCTCGCCAAGAAGCAGAGCATTTAAACTGAAAAAAGTAGACTAGGTGATACACCAGTTGAGAGCATGGGGAAGCAGGATGTTGAATTACTTAAATTACTCAGAAGCTTTGCAGAACTAAGGAAGGGCTCTTACGTCTGATCAGAGGAAGGAAGTCCAAGTCTTAGGACTTGGGATCTAAAAGGAAAGCCCTTGTGCTGTGTATGTTCCTCAACTCAAGTCTGTGGGGTGAGTAGGGGTAGGTGACAAAACTGGGGAAGAAGACACATGTTGGTTCTGCCAGAGTTTGGGCCATCGATTCACCATAGTCTGAGGACATGCATGTTTGCAAACTGGTGGCCTGTCCCAAATGGTCTACAGATGCTTCCTTATTTATCGTAAGAGCAATGGGGAGCTCACAAAGGGTTTAAAGCATGGACTGACATGCTTCTTACGAAGATCATACGGCTGCAGGATAAGTAATGAACCAGACAGGGGACAAGGAGGTAACTGAGATCAGAGGTTTCTAAAGAGGGTACATATGTCTCAGAGATGTACAATATGGTACACTATCCTTGCGTAGGGTAAGGAAATAAAATAACTTCTCTTTATCTTTGTTATTTCAAAAATAAAATCTGGGTGAGGGTAAAACTCAGTGGTAGAGTGCATGCTTAGCGTGCATGAGGTCCTGGGTTCAAACCCTGGTACCTCCATTAAAACAATAAATAAATACCATACTGTCAAAAAATCTATACATATTTAATATAAAGATGGATATGGGCAGCCTCACTATTCAATCCCAATAAAAAATATTATTTGAAATGTAGATATTTATCTACTATTATTAATGATTAACCATACTTGGTCCATACTGTTATTTGAGATATTTGCTAATGACAGTAACCATTATCATCAATAAGGTAGTTAAAATAGAACATTTCAAATATACAATATTTCATCTTCATCTTATTAAGTTTTTTGTGTATGTTTTAACATGTTCATGAAAATTGGTAAAATAGTGTATGGATATACTTGACAAATAAGAAAATGTACATATGTTGGCAATGTAAGCTCAACTTGTTTTTTGTTTTTATTAATAGAAATACACTGTATCTGCTTGGGTTCAAACGAAAAAGAGAAACCATCCAGTAATTCAGACAGGGCGAGTGTAACATGAAGAATCATTTACTGTAATAGAGGATTGAGTAATAAGATATTAGCTATCAAGAAGTAAACAGAACTCGGGGGCAGGGGTATAGCTCAGTGGTAGAGTACGTGCTTAGCATTCACAAGGTTCTGGGTTCAAAACCCCAGTACCTCAATTCATAAATAAATAAATGAACCTAATCTCCCCACAAAAACCCCAAACAAACAAAGAAGTAAACAGAACTCTAAAGAATATAGGAATAGCAGATGTAAAGAGCAACCACTTCCCCTTGGGCTGAGCTAGAGCACCCAAGGACAAGCTCCCTGCCCTTGAGGCTGAGTCCCAGACACTGCTGGAGAGGGCACAGCTATCACTCACTGAGTGACAGAGAAGTTGCCATGGTATTGCCCTAGCAGAACTTACTGGAAATCTACCCTCTGGAACTTGCCAGAAATCTGCCATCTATCTAGATGCCAGGAAGAGCTGTTCATGGGAAGGCATCTGACCTGCTACAAAACCACCTAAGGGATGTCAGGGGATGCTGCCAGCCACTGCGTGCTGCTGACTGCTCTGTGTACTGCAGAGGTCAAGTGCCGGAGAGGCCACCTGTGTAGTGGAGCAGCTGCCCATGCTGCAGGGGCAGGGCTCCAGGGAAACTGCATGTGCTGGAGAAGCTGGGCTTGCTGCCGGGGCCTGAGGACAGGAGGACGCCAGAAGAGCCCTTCCTCTTGTCTCTTCAGCGCCCTCTAGTGACAGAGCTTAGCACTGTGCCAGGTGGAAATGAAAAATATTTAAAGGTCCCAACTCTATTTTTCCAGGGCAGACAATAAAGGCTGAATTTGGAGCTGAAACATATTTATAACTGGTACATGTAATATAAAAAGTTGGGAGGCATACAGCCCCAACATATGTATGTACTTACTTATAACATATGTACTTATAACTTATATACCTGTAGAAAATTCTAATTATATATAAATATACATATGCCAAAAAAGAGAACAACAAAGATGAGATAATGTAAATAGAAGTTCTAATATTTTGTCCTTACACCTCAGTGTATGCTCTTCCCAATCTCGCTTTGGAGATCAGTCTACCCAGTCAGGACCTATAGCCAAACTACTTACCTTACGATGCCATCTTCCTAGCTCACAGGAATCTCTGTGTGTTTCAGGCATTTGCAGGAATCCTGCTCTGTATTGGTGCTTCAGTGTTTCATAGGTGTATCCCATCTTCCCTGACAGCTATAGGGGCATGTTATTCTATACGAGTCTCCAGAAGACTAGGCAACAACTATACAGTCAACACAGACTTGCCAATGGTTAATTCACTGACTGTTCTTTTAAAAAAAACTTAAATGGAGTAGTTGACATATGAAAGTTATACATATGTATGTATACATCTTGACAAGTTTGAAGATAAGCATATACCTGTGAAACCACCACACAATCTATGTCATAAACATATCCATCATCACCAACTCTTCTTAAATAATACCAGTATTTACCAAACTTCATTTTGTTTTTTCATTCTGGCATGTTTCCAAACTTTAAACTATAGATGGCTGGGTCTTACTGTTTAACTCACCTCATCCAGGGATACAAGGAAAGTGAGCATTGAATTGCACACCTTCACTGATGTCAGTTTGCATGTCTGTTGTACAACTATCTTGACTATGCAAACCCTCTCTCAATCCCACTGCAGACATTCAGGGCACCGCTATGCAAACCCAGCTGCCTCGCTGGAGAGAGACATTTATCTCTTCTCCATCTCTGATGGTCTTAGACACCAGCTGCAGAGAAACTCTTGAGATCCTAAGATTGTGTTTATGCTTCTTTGGGAAGGAAAAAGCCCACTTCCTTTAAAATAATTTATATCAGAAGTGTAGAGATTGTTCTACTCTGTAAAATCTCATGGTATTTCACAAATATGCATATTTCCCAAACCCTTCCAGGATGGCCCGTCTAGCCAGTTGGGATTTGGCCAACTAACAACACAAATGCTCACCATCTGGACCTGCCTCTGGTGGATGGCAGACCTGACCTGCAAAGAAAAGAGAGGTCTGGTGGTCCCTCTGCTCCCTTCACCCCACCCTGTCCGTACCACTCCTGCGGGGCTTATTTCCTGGAAGACACGTTCACAAGCCAATCACTACCAGCTCACCCATCCAGCAGACTCTGGCAGAGAGTGGTTGGTTAATCATTATTTTTTAATCCCCTTCTCCCCATCCTCAGGCCTGTCACACTCCTGGTGATGTTTGTAACACAGAATCTTCCCAGCCCTAGGTATGCAAATACCAGCCTATCTTGCAAGTAAGCCCACTGTTTCTCCGAGGAGACTTTGCTTAATAGAGTGGCCAAATGTTGACAAAACAGAGCTTAGCCTCATCTCAAGTTTCTACTTCCATCTTCAGAATCGATGTGGATTCTGGAAAGAGCATCATTAATCCCATTACATCATCTTATTGAAGGCCCTGGTGTGGTGTTTACAAAAAGAAATGCTTTCTTTCCCCATAAAATCAATGATGACAGGCTAAGGCTCCGGGCAGGGAACGAGCAGTCTGGAGCTTCAGGCCGACACACACTCCCTCGTGGGGAGCCCACAACTCAGGGGCTGCTCCCAAAAGTAGGCCAGCATCACCACTGCATCATGCAATAGGTGACCGCTGTCACAAAGGCCGCCCAAAGCCTCAGGGCCCCCTGGCACTGACTGCGGGAACTTGACCCTGGCCAGCAACATCCCTGGCCAATTAGTGCAGATGGCAGCCTCTTGAAAATGTAACCACTGCCCCAAATGACACACGGTTAATACTTCACTTGTCCTAAAGATCTTAGGGACTACCGAGCTATTATTAGTTCCTTTCCCCACTAAAGTTCAGGAGAGTCGACTGTTAAGAAATAGGCACTATAGACCACTTGGCTCAATGTGCAAAACAAAGAAAACATTAAAAATTATTTTTTAAACTCTGGCTGTTCAGGTGGAAGCAGAACTTTTTAAGGTGGCCACTTGGATCTGGATGTGTGTGCAGCGAGAGCATCAGACCGTTGAAATCACTGTTTTCATTCCCAAGCTGATGCCGACCCCATCCCCGAGCCCACTGCATAAGAGACCGCCACTCCCAAATAGGAGGAAGGTTAGCGATGGGGTCAGGGTGGGGAATCTGCTACCAACGGTTAATCAATACATTATTTAGAAAAGTCTGTAGAAGATGGAAGTTTATCTGCTTGTTTTTGGCGCAGTGTCAAAAGGCTCACAGCACGTATTTCCTCCCTCTTGCCCCGCCCTCTTGTCTTCTGGAAAAGTCATGCTCTCAGGTTGGAAGTTGGATAAGGAAGATGAAGGAAGTCAGCCCCGGCCTCAGGGCTGCGTGTAGGGGTGCGCGTCTACAAGGCAGAAGTGGGCTGAGACAGGGAGGCGGCCTGTAGCCTGCAGGACAGACCAATGTACGCAGGCAGCTCAGGCAGGAACTGACTTTGGCCGTCCTTCAAACTGGTAATCATGTAAAGATCTATTCAGAGTTTATTGGAAGAGAAGGTGGCTATTCTGATGGGTAGAGAAAGAAGGTTGTTGGAGGCAATGCTGGTTTTCCCTCGATCATCTGAACATGCAAGGCTGAAGCTTGCATTTAACTGGAACTACATCTTCAGAAGACAGGTTAGGAGTGTTCATTACAATCTGAGCTATTCGGGAATGTCACTGCTCTCCCTCAGGGGCTTATGAAAGTATTATTTCCAACCATATGTAATATTCTCTTGGAGAGAAATATTGATGAATAGTTTCAGTGTTTTAGCATCCTTTATTGATTAGTTCTTTGGACCACTGTCTGGCCAGCCCATCCCTTATTCAGGCTCTGATGTATCATCCAGTCATCAGAAACTACACTGGGGGGACACAGCGTGATGGGTAGGTCCCAGGGGCATGAGTGACTCACACGGTGGAGGGGATCTATGATGAAACACTAGCAGCTCTCAGAAGCGTGCTAGACACAAATCATGATACAAACTCATTTTTATTCCAGAGTTAATGAAGGCATTGTTCAAAGCATATTTTTATACTAGGGCACATATGCCGAAGGGTGGTATAATGAAAAAAGCACAGGTTTTAGAACAGAGGCTTTAAATAGGCTGATGTTCAAACTTTGTTTCAGCCCTTATTACTTGTGTGACCTTAGGAAATTAATGAATCCCTCTATACCTCAATTTCCTCTTCTGTAAAATGGGCATAATACCTATCTCTCTATTGTGAAGATTAATCGGGAAACATATAAAAGCAGTAAGACCAGGGTCTGGCACCGAGGAGTGTGCATTACTCCTAAGTCCCCTTCTTCCTCTGGCAGAAACTGGGAATCCAGCCCCGGTGGCCAGAGTCTGAGGGCACTACCACATGCAGCTGCTCCTTGACTACACTGATGATTTATGAGAAAGAAAATTCTTTTTAAACTTGGATTCTTGTCCTATTTTGTATTTCCAATAGGTGTACTCAGTACCCAGGAGAGAACCTTGCACAGGGATAGTGAGGGAAGTGAGCAATAGGGGAAGAGAGTGAAACAGAATGGGTGAACTGCTAGCACAGGTGTTGGTGGGGTGATGGCCCAGGTCTCCGGGAGCTGAGGGAAGCCCCACCCTCACCACCTGGGCCTCTTCTGAAACCAGGAGGCACCATCCTCCTCCTGGATATTGTCCCGTGCCCAGCAGGGGACAGCTCTCAGCACTCTGGCCTGGGCTCTCTGCTGCTGGCTCCACGTCTTCTTTATATCCTAGTAGAGGGTGTTTTATTTTTTTGTATATTATTCAAATTGTGGTAAAATATCCATTACATAAAATTTGCCATTCTAACCATTTGTAAGTGTACAATTCAGTAGCATTAAGTATATTCACCATGTTGTACAACCATCACCACATCCCATTCCTAGAGTTTCTGCATCATCTCAGACACTATCCTTTTATCAATAACTCCCCCTTTCCCCCTCCCTCAGCCGTTACCACCTGCTAGAAGTTTTTAAACCCCCTACCCCATGAGGCAAATGGTGGTGACAGTGGGCAGGGACCCACTTGAAATTTCCTATCCCAAACACACGTCTGAATTTTATGACCACTTTGGAGGTCACTCCCCCAAAGCTGCAGGGGGCTCAAACCACATCAGGGTGTCTGGTCCCTCTGCCAGAACGGCCAGAACTACCCCTCCCCACCCCACCACCAGCTGTGGCCCTGTAACCTCCTCAGCTTGGATTTAGCTTCTCTTTCTTTCTCCAGGATCAGCCAAACCGAATTCCGCTACTTTTCTTCAAGTGCTACTGTTAAAAAATACACAGACCAGAGCCAGGACCAGACCCGATGTCTTTGGTTGGGTGTGAACTCTAAGAGACGGCAAAAGAAAAGGCCATTTTTCAAAAAGAGGGACGCCATTCCTAAAATCTGGAAATCCAGATCTGGAAAAGAGGGGGGCAGGGGAGGGGAGGGTAAGGGGAGAGGGAAGGGAAGGAGAGAGGGGGAGGGAGGAGGAGGGAGGAGATGGAGGAGGAGGAGAAGGAGAAGGAGAAGGAGAAGAAGAAGGTCTGATGGCTCTGCTACCTAGAAGGGATTAAATGCTAAAAATAGCTCAAGGTATTGAGAGTGCTGAGGGAGCCTGCAGTTCATGAAGCAGAGGACAGTAAAATCTGGCGTTAAATGCTAGTAAAAGAGGGGTTCCTACAAAATGTTCGCGATCTGTGAGTCCCTGGACCCTCCCCATTAAATGTAAAAGTGAGCTTCTTTCCTAACAGCTTGGTTGTGACCTTACTGTCCTGCCCAGTGTGTTAAGAAAACACTAAATGCCTAGTAAAGGGTCCAAAACTGACCTAAAATGAAGGAAATGAACTATGGATCAGATTCTCTGATGCCTCCCTGTTTTGCGTTAAGCCATGCTGACGGCCAGGTGACATTTGCAGGGCCATCTGGTGACATTTCTTTTTGGGAACAGATGAAGAGGCACCGGGGAGGGTGACGGGGTTGGTGCAGAGGCCAACACAAGACTCTCGGGTGGCTTCCTGGAGTCCATGTATGACATTGAAGGGGGGAACCCCCTGTTTTTTTCTGTAAGAGTATGGTCAAATTATATGTTATTAAACACTGCATGACCTGATGGGGGATTCCGCCTACACTGACAGTGTTCCTTTTCATTCTGAAAGCGTCTATGAATATGAAACCCAGGTACTAAGGAACACCCCTTATCAGGAGATGTTTTCCCTTACCCTCTTTCAGGGTGAGAAGGGAATAGACACAGCTAGAGACGATTTCGGAGCTAGCTTCCTGCTCTGATGGCACAGACGTAGCCTCCGCCAGCTTGTGGTTTCCCCCTTCCATTTCTGCGGGCATCCCAGTGCCTAGTGTCAGGCCCAACTTGCAATGTCTGTTGAAAGAACCAATCTTCACTGTGCTGCGACCATCCCCTCATGCCCTGCTCTCACTGAGTTGCTGATCTCTGTCTCAACATGGCAAAACTCCAAAATTTCCTCCATTTGGCTTCCCATCCCCTCAATAGGCTGCTGTCTACATCCTGCTGTGAAAGAACAGTGAGACCCTTCCCTCCAGGCCTTGGGGGAAGCACTACAGCCCGGCAAAAATCCTTACTACTCCCCGGTGCCAGCAGCATCCCCTCCTGCAGAGATGCCGGCCCTAAGGTCCCTGAAGCCACCCACGGGACTCCCCCAGCACCTGGCTCTCCAAGCGTTACCCTGCTTTGATTGGAATGTTTTCACAAGACTCTGTGAAAGTAGGATCGGGTACCTGATCAGTGCTGGTTTCCCTGTTGGACACAATGACTCCGAAGAGAGAAGAAGCCAGACAAGCTTACTCTGAAGGTTACGCACTGGCTGTGTTTCCTGACTGCAGGAAACTGGGACGAAGTGGGCCAAGCCCTGTCCAGCTGTTGAGGGACAGGGGCCCCAGCACCTATGGAGAGGGTCCCCTGAGGGACACAACTGTGTGCCCTGCTGCTTCCTTTAAACAAAAGAAAGCAAACAAGCAAGTCAAATCATGTCAGAACCATGTACAAATTGCAAATAAAGAGGCACGGATATAGACTAAACAAGAAAGATACATCCAGACACTAACAGTGCCTGTCTCCGGGCAGAGGGGACTGCCTCACGTATGGGTGACTTGGTGTTCGGGATTACCTACCCTTCTGTTTTTGTTCAAGTTTTCTCTACGGAGCATATGACCTAACAAAGGGAAAAGCCAACAAATTATTTTTAAAAAGTAAAATACCTCTTAAAGTTTAAAATAGACCAAAGCTAAAGTGAGACTGGGTTTAACAAGCTGCATTTTGTGGTCACTATAAAAGTAATCACCAGACCAGTCCATCCCAAAGGACCACTAACTCCCTGAGGGAAGGGACTACTTCCGCCCCACTCTCAGCACACAGCTCTGTCTCACGTCATAGAGACAGAGCCACCAGATGGGAATGAATGTAACTTCCTGCCTGTATGGGGCCTCTCCTTCCCTCCCGTGACATGGGAGGAAGTGTCTGATCCAAAGCTGCCTCACCAACTCTGCCTGGGTCCCACCCTCTCTCACCTTCCAAAGGGCTCCTGGCACAGGGCGCCCTCTATTGCTCATCCTCTTTTATTGGCTCTTACCTGTCAGCATCTAAAATGTCTGGGCCCTCCCATCTTGACAGAATCCTCTTCAATTCCAATCCCTTTTCTCCTCTTTGCAGCCAAAGGTGTCACAGAGCCCTTTAAACACTTTGCCTTCCCCATTTCCTCTTGTTTGCTGTTCAGTCTACTCCACTCTGGCTTCTACCCTTACCACTAACTTCCGTTACTAGAGTCACCGATGACTTTCATGTCTACAATCCAATGGGTTATTTCAGTCCTTTCTTAATTGATAACAGTGCAGCTTTTGACCTACCTGCCCAATCAGGGTTTCTTGAAACATGCCTTAGGGACTTCTGTGATATAACATCAATTTAACTTTTGCCTCTTTGGCTGTCCCACTTTAGGTTACCTTAAGGTCTCAGGATCTGATCCCATCCCATGTTCTTTCCTTCTTCATAATAGATTCTCTATTAAGTAACTTCATAAACCCCAATGATTCAAATACTATAAACAGTATATGCTGACAATTCACAAATTCATATTTCCAACTCAGATCCTGCTTCCAAGCTCCAGCCAGGGATATCCAACTGCATTTTTATTTTTCATATTTGAATGTTTCACAGGAAGTCCAAACTCAATATGTTAAAAATGTAACGTATGATCTTATCTACACCAAAAAAAAAAAAAAACAACCTCTATTCTTCATCGAATGCTTCTTATCTCAGTAAATACCAACACATTCCTTGAGGCTGCCTACGCTGGAAACCAAAAAATCATCTTTTACTCTTTCTAATCTTCCAGTCTCACAAAAAAGTAATCATTTCTGACAACAGAGAAATAGGAAATGAATTTACCCTCATATCTTAAACAACTAAAAATCTGGACAAAGCATATCAGACAATGGTTTACAAGACACTGGACATCAGGCAATGAAGGTAAGTGGTACCTGAATGACAGGAAACAAACAAGGTGTCTTATGACTGCCCCAGCTCACTACCTGGAAAGAGTTTTCAAGACAGAGCCCAGGTAGGACCCTGACTTGAGGAAACAGACTTGGGAGTCTGGAAAGTCCACTCCATCTAGAATACAGGGCAGAGTACCAGAGAGGAGAAAGATGAACACTGAGAAAGCTACAGAGATCTATACTACAAAACGTTACTGAAAGAAATTAAAATGATGTATTCAAAGGAGAGATATATATTGTAACTGGGAAGACAGTATTTTTCAGATGTGTATTCTTTCTAAATCGATCTTACAGTCAATGCAACCCTAATCAAAATTCCAACAGTGTGTGTGTGTGTGTGTGTGTGTGTGTAAACAGATAACCTGGCTATAAAATTCATGTGGAAATTTGAAGGACCTAAAATAACCAAAACTACTTACATTACCTGCTTTCAGGACTTATTATAAATCTACAAAAATCAAGACACTATGGTATTGGAGTGAAGACAAATGAATAGAGCAATGGAAAAGTACAGAGTCCAGAAATAGACTTATATATATGATCAACAGATTTTCTTCAAAAGTGCAAAAGGCTGTTACACAGACAAACTATAGTCTTTTCAACAATGGTACTAGAACAACTGGATACCTTACAAAAAAAAAAAAAAAAACCCACCCCAAACTCCAATTCATACCTCTCACTACATATTAAAATTAAAGCAGATAATAGTCACAAATGTAAGAGCTAAAAGTACAAAACTTCTAAAAGAAAATAGGAGAAAATCACACTATATAAATTTCAATGAGGCAAAGATTTCTTTGATATGCCACTCAATGCACACTCTGGAAAGGACTAAATTGATGAAAATGGACTTGAGCAAAATTCAGAAATTCTTCCTTTCAAAAGACAATGTTGAGAGAATGGAACTACACACCATAGCTTGGTAGAAATATTTTCACACCATATATTTGGATAAAAGATTGGCATCTAAAATATATAAAGAACACTCACAACTCAATAATAAGCAAGCAAGCAACTTGATTTAAAAATGGACAAAAGATTTGAACAGACACTTCAACAAAGAACATAAACAGATGGTAGACAAGCACATGAAAAGATGCTCTATATCATAAGTCATCAGGGAAACACAAATTAAACCACAATGAGGTTCCATTTTACACCTCTTAGAATGTCTAAAATCAAAGACCTTGCCAAGTGCTGGTGAGAATTTAGAGCAACGAGAACTTTCATCACTGTTGGTGTGGATGTAAAACGGTATAACCATTTTGGTCAACAGTTTGGCAGTTTCTTAAGGTAAACATACATCTACCACAGGATCCATCCAGTCTACTTCTAATTAATTATGCGAGAAAAATGAAAGCATATTCCCATACAAAGCACGTGAATGTTGACAGGAGCTTTATCTGTAATAGTCTCAAACTGAAAATAACCCAAATAATCCAGTAATCATCATCCAAATGAGCAAGAGAAACAAATAGTGGTATGTATATGCAACTGAATAGTACTCGGCCATAAAAGGATTGAACTATGAATACACACAATAACGTGGATGAATCTCAAAATAATTATTCTGATTGAAAAAAGCTAAACATAACAAACAACATACAGTATGGTTCTTACGTATAGAAAATTCTAGAAAAATCCCAACTAATCTACACTGACAGAATCCAGATCCCTGAGGTTTGGAGGATGGATGGCAGGGAGAGGAGAGAGGAGGGGGACCCAAAGGGAACATAAGACAAGTTTTGGGGGATGATAAATATGGTCACTATTTTGACTGTGGTGACTTTTTCACAAATGTATACATATGTCAGGTACTTTCAAATTGTATACCTTAAACATATGCGATTTATAGTATACCAGTTATTCCTCAATAAAACTTAAAAGAAAAAAAAGAACTCTGGAATCTGCTACTTTCCTCCTTGTTTATTATCACCATTCTGGTGAGAAAAATCAACACTTCCCTCCTGGCCTTCTACAATAACCTGACACTTTCCTTGCTGTCCACTCTTGTCCATTCTCTGAACTGCAGCCAGAGTGATCTTTTAAGAACATAAATCTACTTGTGTCGCTGCTCAAAATCCTTCAAAAATTACTCATAAAATCAGGACCCAAAGACTTAGTCTTACCTACAAAGCTCTACTTATTCTTGTTTCTGCCCGAGTTCCATCTTGTTTCGCCCTTTTTAACCATTCTGTGCTTTCTGCTCCTGGAACTTGCCAAAACTATTCCTGTCTGTCTCAGGGCTTTTGCACATGCCAATTCCTTTTGGCTGGGAATTTGTCCTTCTCTGGGTGAACTCCTAACCTTTCTTTAGCTTCAGATTCAATGTTATCTTCTCTTTTCCAAGCATCCTTCTTTGAGGCATCAAGCTAGGTTAGGTTTTTGGTTTTTTTTTTTAAGGTTAGGTCTTGAAAGCAGCACTCACCTATGTCTCCTTCATAGCATCAACCACACATGTAAATCATTATCTGTGCAAATTTTTGTTTACTCTCTGTCCCTTCTTTACACATTTCCATCTCCCAGGACTATAAGCTCCAAGAGAGCAGGGACCATATGTACTTAATTCCTAGTATGTTGCCTGGCACATAGTAGGTATTCAAAATCATTTGTGGAATAAATGATAGACAGAATTGGAACTCACTTCCTAACCCAGAACTCATTCCTTGACTTCCAGATTAGATTTTTCTCACCCTGCTCATGCAAAATCCATCCTATAACTGACAGCCAAGTAGACTTTTCCTATAGCTACTTAGGTCTCAAACTGGTAAGAATTAAGAGAGGTAAGAGAGTGGAATCCTCAGTATTAAATATATTAAAACCAAAGTATTAGACTTATAAAAGAACGGTTAGTGATGTTTAGCACCACTAAATTGAGAGATCAATCAGGGTTTTTAAAAGATCAGTCATGTTCATTTCAATGATACAATTATTCTGGAAATTACACCCCCAAACAGTTCCAAAGTTAATTAACATGGAAGTTATCAAAGGATGAAACCAGATGGAGACAAGACTGGAGAGGCAGGACCTCGTAGGAAATTAAGTCAAGGCTCCTCGCTTCAGGAAAGAAAGGTGAGAAAGTTGACGACTGATCCAACACTACCATGCTTTTAGCAAAGCAGTGGCCTAGATTTTCAGTGTAGCTGTGCATATGGGGTTGGGAGGATAAAGATTACAAACATGGCTATTTTCCAAAACAGCTTCCTAAGAAACAGCCTACCTTCCCCTCCCTTTCCCTCCCTGCGATGTTTATAGACTCCCCTTAATTAGAGCATTTCAGCATGGAAGCATAATCCAATCTGAAAGAAAATTTCCCTTGAGAGCCATCTGTCAGAATTAGACTCCACTTAGCTACTGGACAGTAAGGCTGGATTGTAAATACCACGGACTACTTCGATTCTCCAAAGGCTCAAAACTCATTTTCCAAGCAAGCAAATGCCAATCCATGGGACAAGGCTTTCTGTCAGCAAACTGGCTCACTATCTGGGACAATAATGCTTCCACAGGTACAAGATCATTAACAGTGGTCCCCGGGGGCCATTCTACCTGACCAGTCTCACCTTTCTTCAGAGATGAAATTGCCGTCCTTGACAACTCTATGAAGTTCTCCTTCAGATGCTCCAGGTTTGCAGATTATTTTTTTCATTGAACTGGGTTGTCCCAGTGTATTCAGCCGTCAAGATATCTGACTGTGTAAGGGGGGACCAAGTGGAACCCACCCTAGCTCGCTGCAAAGCCAGCCTCTCAGAAGCACCCAGCTGGCTACGTGGACACCTGCCTTTGGTACCCATGCCAAGGCAGCAAGCAGACTCTTGGCTGGGAAAGGAGTGCATAGGGTGGGGGTGGTGGGGGAGGAAGAGGGTCCCTTCTCTCCTTCATCATTTCCCTATATGTCAGAGGTCATGTGAGTCAGAGTCTCTCCTGGGTCCCCCAAACCCCTTTCCCATTGCTCTGTTCTATCATACTTCAGTAGACCCCGCCTAGGCCCCCTTTACCAGGCCAATGTACCTACGCCTTAGCTGCTGTTGAGTGTTGGCTGCCCACAGCTCAAGGCTGCATCCTTCTTGAGAGGATTTCTGTCGACTGATGGGAGCTACCTTACAAATGACTGGCAAGTTATACCCTCTCCCCAGGGGTGGCCAGCAGCCATTGACAAACTAATACAGCGTTAAAAGGCAGCCCCCACTGTCTCAGGGTGGGGTATCTAGGTGCTGCCTTTCATGCGCCATGGCTCCTTGTGGGATCAGGCTCAGGACAGGCTTTAGCTGAACCCCCATCTTTTTCTCTCCTTACTTCCTTAAGGATTTCACTTGAGAGAAGTCCCTCAACAAATCACAGCACAAGAATCCTCTCAGCCTCTGCTTTGAGAGAATCCTTCTTAAGACACACACTATATTGGAGCTATTTCCTTCCTTCCTTCCTCCCTCCCTCCCTCCCTCCCTTCCTCCCTCCCTTCCTTCCTTCCTTCCTTCCTTCCTTCCTTCCTTCCTTCCTTCCTTCCTTCTCACTTAAAATACATTTAGCATCGCCTCTTAAGTGCTGAAGACAGAGTCACAGACTGCCCTGAAGGAGCACCTAGTCTACTGGGATAGGCAAGGATACACAGATACAATTCAACGTGATGTGTGTGTGAAGACGTACACACACAAGGGATACCTAATCTGTTCTGGGTGGATCTAAGGAGGGCTTGCCTAATGAGGTGATGATTAAGCGTAGGAGGACTTCGAAGATGAATAACATTTAGTTGAACAGGGAGAAGAGGAGTGGGAAAAGGTCACTGCAGATAAGAGAATAGTGTGTGCTCAGAACAAATAAACGACTGAGCAATTAGAAGGAACTAGCTGGAATAACAGAGGGAAGTTGCTTGTCCAAAACTAATGGCAGACATTGCTGTTGGATCTTAGTCTTCTCGCTTGCTGAGCCTTGATTCTGCCTTCTTGACCCTTCTTAACTCAGCCCCCTAGTCAGCTACCACTAGCTGATTAGAGTTGGTCCTCAGGATTAAAACCCTTTGCCATCCCTTTGGTACATGGGTTTTTATGCTTTATCTTCAACTACACATCTCCAAATCTACAACCTTACCTGCATCTGCTCCCACACAACTCCTCCCACATTAATTCCTATAACAAAGAAGACGTTGTCTCTTTGTTTATCTAGAGCCAACCCATCTACTGGAATTTCAGATCTTGTCTCCTACCTTTTCAGGGAACTTTCACTATTGATTATCATACCCTTTGTACTCATATCTTCAAACTCTACCTTTACTGACTCTTATCATTAGATTTTTTTAAATTGTCTTTATTTTCCCCTTCAAAAGTGATTTTTCAATTTATATTAATTTATATTTAATTAACATAGAGTAAAATGCACTGTTTTGTTACAGTCGTATGAGTTCTGACCAATGCGAAGAGTCAGGTACCCACCACCATAAATACAATAGAAAACAGTTCAGTTATATTCCTGAGCATCTCCTTCTATGCCACTGGGGCAGACACTGTAGACTAGCTAATTTAATATCCATTTCTAGCCCCTTCATCTGACCACATTCCAGCATACAGGTTGAAAAATTGAAAAATATGCTTTCAATACCTTCCTTGAATGTGAGGCTAGTTAGGTGTCACAGCTTCAGCCAATAAGAAACAGAATAGGTTGAAGACATCAGTGTGATTGTTAGGAAAGGAGTTTTAGAGGTAGAAAACACTGACATTTTTCCTTGCCACTTTACTTTCATCTCAAACACAGAAGTGATGTCTAGAATCATATACTTCACGATTATCTGATTAAAAAAATTATATAAGTAAATCAACAGGGTTTAAGAAATTGAAAACACATCAAAAAAGTCTGTAAAAGGATCAAGTGATTAAACAAATGACTAAAGTTTGGGGAATCAAATAAAGCTGCTAGTTACGAAAATTACATTAATAAATGGGAAACTCAATGGACTTACTAAATAGCTAATTAGAAACTGCTAAAGAAGGAGTTACTGAACAGAAAGAGCCAAAGAAATTACCTGGGATGCATCATTAATAGAAAAAAAGAGTAAACAAACAACAAACACGGAAGATAGAATAAGTAGGTCTAAAAATAAGGGATTTCCAGGAGGAAAAGCTAAAAAGTGTCAGGAAAAGACAAGATTCAAAAAGATTGTGGCTGGGAATTTTCAGAATCGATATAATTCATCCTCAGACTCAGGGCATCTTTTGAATCTTAAGCAAGATAAACAATACTTAAAAAAAAATCCACACCATTCATATCATCCCCAAGTTGCAAACAAAGAGAGAAATCTTAAATATGACATAGAGAAAAGAAAAGCATGTTATAATTAGACTGCAGCTGTTTTCTCAAAACCAAGAGTTTAGGGGCAAGCATCTAATAGACTAATTGTTAATAAAAATGATCTATATAAGACCTGTATACTCATATCTTTTAAATTGTAATGTGAAATAATGATATTTTCAGACAAATAAAAACTGAGAGCATTAACATCAACAGACTCTTTACTGAAGGAATTTCTTAAGGATGTACTAAATGTGAAAAATAATCTATAAAGAAAGCCTAAGGAAATGATAAACTAAGAAAAGTGGTAAGTACGTGGCAAATTTAAACAATCATTAACTATATAAAATATTAATTATAATGTGTAATTGAGGGATGCAAAAAGGCAAGGCAAGACAGAAGTAAAACACTGGCAAATAATAGCATGTTTTCTGAAATGACAGTGACTGGAGTCGAAGGTTCCAAGATATATGTAGAGTTTTGGAGGAGGCTTAATATACTGATTAACTTTTTACTTTATTAAACTAACCATGCATGTTACAACTTTTAGGAAACTACTAAACAAACAGAAATAGAGGGTATAGCTTATATATTAGTGAAAGGGAGAAAGTGAAATGGGAAGAAAAACACAACTCAAAAAGATGCAAAACAGGAAAAAAATATCAGGACTAAAGTAAGCACAATATAAAAGGTAGAAATAATCCAAAAACATCGATAATTACAATGACCTAAATAGATTAATCTTACTTGTTAAATGTCAATAATTGACAGAATGGATTTTTAAAAAAAATCCAGCCATACCTTGCTTATGGTGTTTATACTTAAAATATAAGGATATAGGAAAGTTTCAAGTAAAAGAACAAAGGAAAATATGTAAGACAAAACCAACTAAAAGGAAGACTGTATCATTCTACAAATACCAGACAAATTACACCTGAGGCAAAAACCATTTCTCTACATCAAGATGGACACTAAATAATGATAGAAGGTTTAAACATCCAGAAAGATATAAAATGTGGTAATATCATAACTATATGTATGAAGCTAACATAACTACAAGAAAAAATTAAAAATCTACTATCATAGTAGATTCTGAACATGTTTTCTCCATAACTGTATTTCAGACTGATAAAAATATCAATCAAGATATGATTGTCAGTAATGCAAGATCTTTTCAAACACATATAGCACATTTATAAAAACTGAAGTGGAAGAGAACATAATACAACTCTGAATACATATTAAATAACCTGTAAAATATAGCTCATATTATCTGATCACATTCCAATTAAATTAGAGCAGTAACATCTTAAAAATATATAACATGAAAATTAAAAATACACTTTAAGTAATAAATAAATCAAAGAAAAGATTATATTTGATATAAGAAAACACTTAGATCAGAATGATATGACAAAAATAAGTATCAAAATTTGCTGACATACAGCTAAAGCAGTACTTCAAGGGCAATTTATAGCCTGAAATGCATATTTAAGGTTTCAGTTATACAAGATGAATACTTTCTGGAGATCTACTATACAGCATTGTGCTTAGAGCTAATAACACTGTCTTATACTTAAAACTTGCCAAGAGGGTGACCTTTTGTTAATATTCTTCCCATACCAAAATGATATGATCATCTTGATAAACAAAAATCTTCTGAAAAAGTTCAATATCCATTCGGGTTTTAAAAGTCTACAGGCAATGTCCTATTTACTGGTGAACATTCAAAGCATTCCTTTCAAGATCAGGAGCAAGCCAAGGATTACTCTAATGGCCTTTGTTCTGGCAGTCCTGATAAATGTAATAAAGCAAGCAAAGAGGATGTGGGGAGAAGTCAAAAGACTCAAAAAGGGAAGAAGGGAAGAACAAAACTGTACTTATTCATGCATGGTATAACTGTCAATGTACAAAACCCAAAAGAATCATGGGCACCTTATTAGACTTACAGTACGTAGCAATACCAAGTGTTGGCGAGACACAGACTATGATGGGCTCATGTACAGTTGCTGGGATTGTAAACTGGTCAGACCACCTTAAGATATAGGTGTTTTGATCTTGCAACTCCATTCCAAGGTATATATCTTAGAGAAATTCTTGCACATAATAACCGGGAGACATATACAAAGAGCAGACATATAGCAGCATTTTCTAAAATGGAAAAAACTTAAATTAATTCAAATAACCATTGACTAGGGACTAGATAAATCATGGTACAGCACACAATGAAATGCTAAAACACACCGCCACACACACACACAAAAAGAACTGCAGTATGTAGGTAAACATAAGTGATTCAATACACATAATACTGAACATAACAGTTTGCTGAAAACAAAACATAATTTATTCACATAAGTTTCACAAGTAGGCAAAACTGAATAACCTATGCTTATGTGGCAAGATGATTTAAAAGCAAAGGAATTATAGATATGAAATTCAATATATTGATTATGTGGAGGAGGGAGTTTAGAGACAGAGGAGGGTCACATGGAGCTTTGAAGAGAATGATAACTTTCTCTTTCTTCAGCTAAGTTCTGGATTGACTGATATGTGTTTTATTATTTTTTTAAATTATACATATGAAATCAAAAAGGACCCTGTGGTATCTCCCTAGGGATAGACTCCCTACCCCACCATGTCCCCTGCCTCTTGCTTGTAGAAAAGCTTCAGCTTTCTAGGTCTTCCCTGAGTTTCAAAGAGCGAATTTAATCAGAGAAGTGAGAAAATGGAGAAACAGAGAAAAACAGTCAAACAAGAGAAAATAATACTTAAGCCATAAAACAAAGTTAAGGACCTTCAGTTCCTTCTTAAGGGCTATAGATAATATTATAAGCCGTATCTTTGAGTGTTTTTTTTTACAGATACTAAAACCCCCGCCAGGTAAAAGAAGTTATCTGTATGATGACCACAAGTACACAGACCCCAGACAGTTTGGAAACAGAAGGTTGATGATGTTAACTCCTGAAACACCACCCTGATACCCTACCACCAACCAATCAGAAGAATGTTCATGAGCTGATCGGATACCCTACAACCATCATTCTTAATGCTGCCTTTAAAAACACTTCCCCTATTAGGGGAGGGTACAGCTCAAGTGGTAAAGCACATGCTTAGCACACTCAAGGTCTTGGGTTCAATCCCCAGTACCTCTATTAAAAATAAATAAACCTAATTACCTTCCCACCAAGAAAATAATAAAATAATACAGTAATAAATAAAGTATTAAAAAAATAAAAACACTTCCCTAAAAGCCATAAGGGATTTCTGACTTTTTGAGCTGCCAGTTCTCCTTGGTTGGCCCCACATGTTGGTGGGTGCCTTGCAATAAACGCTGTACTTTCCTTCACCACAACCTGGTGTCAGTAGATTGGCTTCACTGCACATCAGGCAAGTGGATGCAACTTTGGTTTGGTAACACATACACATTATACATACTTTTGTATGTGTCATATATTTCATTAAAAAAAGCAAATGCTTTGTTCTGGCACCTATACTATGATAGAAGCTATCAAAGCCAATTTGTCAGAGACCTGTAGCTTTATTAATCCCTTCCATCAGATTTCTGTTCTGCAGCAATACTGCTTTTCATTCCTGAATAATCTAGATGTTGAGAGGATACCATGTCTGAGGGATCACGAATAAGAAAAATGGTAGGGTGGGATTCAGTGGGCACTCATGAAGACACAGCTTATTAGATCCCAGTGATGGCCGAACTCCACCCACATCCACATTATAAAAGGAACCTGGCTTCTCTGTTGTCACCTGGAAACCAGTGCTTTTCCATGGGTTTTTCAAATTGTTGGTCCCTTAGGATCAGTTAGCCAAGCAGCCCCAGTGCTTTCAGCACTGCGTGTAGTGGTACTGGAGGAGGCTCCTACTAGCTGGCACCAGTTTGCCAGAGCCAATGTAAGCATCTTTCACCAACTCCATCTTAAGTGATGTCACATTGGTAGCTTGAAATCAGCCCTGCTGGGAGTATTTACACCACAGAAACACGCAAATGCTACAAATCAGGTCTCCTTCTTATTCTCCACTCCCAGTCAGTTGTTAACACATCTACCAGGAAACCGCTGGATGTGACAAAGCCATAGAATCATATGATAACAACTTGGGCCTCATGGTGTAATGGAATGAAACAGGATTAAATTAACAAACTTCCTCAGTCCCAGAGAATGCCTGACCCATTTGCATTCAACTGTGAGGAGCAAGCATCCTGGGCTTCCCTGAATACTTTTTCCTTCCCCTGAGTGGTTCCAGGGATCCACATTTATCAGGTCTAGAAATGGTCCCAGGGTCCCGGCAGACAGAACAGGGAAATTCCTAAATCAGCCACTGCAATATATTGGACTTTGCAACCATTCACAAAGTTCAATTTTGGTGGAAATGTAAGGTTTAAAATCCATAAGATTAAAAGAGAGTCTATCCCACAAAAAATACACTATACTATTACTGACTGATCTGGCTTCAACAGTTGAGTGGTTTAATTAAACTATCGTTTTTACACTCAATAACTGACTTTTTATTCCTTCTCAGGAAGGTGTGAGGATTAATTTTTATTTGACTGCTAACATTTATAAAACTTATAATCTCCTTAGAGAAATAAAATACAACAGCAATAAAAAAAAAATTAGTCAATGGATTCAGCTCCATATAACATCTCCTGACCAATCCAGCCCCCAGAGCCTCGCCAAATTAGCTCCTAGTGAGGAACTTCATTTCATTAAGCAAGGGCTTATTCATTATCACTTCTAGACACAATTCTACAGGCTAGGCACACAGTAGTGAACAAGCTGGTAAGGTCTTTGCACTCACAGAATTGTCTAACAGAAAAGAAAGAAAATTCAACAAATACATAAAAGAAAGTACAGTGACAAGAAAAAAAAAATTTGTAACTATGTATGGTGACGGATGCCAACTAGACCTATTCTGCTGATCATTTTGACATATATACAAATATTGAATCATGATGTTGTGCACCTGAAACTGAGATGTCGTTTGTCAATTATATTTCAATTAGAAAAAATTTAAATAAAACATATACATCATTCATGTAATAACAATAACATAAGAATAAATAAACTTGCATTTTCAAAGTCTTAGATATATGACAAAAAAGACATGACGAGTAGGGATAGAAGTAAAGAGTACCATAGACGCATAAACCAGAAAAACCTATCCGAGCCCAGGGTTCATGTAAGAGTTCTCCAAGGAAGTGGCATTTAGCCTGGGATCTAAAAGCTTAGTAAAAGTTAACCAGGGACAGAGGGGAAAGAAAAGTAAACCAGCATACACGATAATTCTGAGACACCTTTTCATGAACAGACTGAAACGGCTATGAAAAACTTTTCTTCTACGTCCTATTTGACCACCGTTCAGCTGTGTGACCCTGGCTGAATCTCTGAATGGCCTGCCACCTTAGCTGTATGTGTTAAATGAGGATTTTAGATTACAGCACCTCTTAGGGCTCTTTCTGGCTATTTGACTGCAAGGCATTTAACATATATTATTATTTATGTGAATAACTAATAGTTATCTATACACATAGATCATTATTTAGTTAGTACAAGTAAAAACTGCTCTTTTTGAACAGGCTTTGAGCAATTTGGCACACGCTGTTTCCAATACAGGGTGGATGTTCACAGAAACTCCTCCAAGTAAAAATACTAGATTACAAAATCCTTTTTAACGCAGAGCAGAGCTGACAGGACAGAAATGGAATTTTTTAGTGCCAGAAACAATGAAAAAGTGTGAATCTGCAGAGGGAAGTAAGCCGTGCAGTTGGAGCATGAAAGGAGGTAAATGTGAATCTCTGGCAGCTTAGTGCCTGCGTTTTCGAGGACTGTGGGAGAATCCAGAATAATGCTGGCGTCTTAAAGACTGAGGATTACATCCTTAAAGGATAAACAAAACAGAAGTTCTGCCTTAAAGAAGTAGACATTGGAAATACATCCTGTCTTGGACTTAATTTAGGTAAAGCAAAAACTACCCGGCCAGTTTCTAACCATTAATACAAGCCTGTATTTACACAGCTGGAGTCTATATTCACCCTACCTCTGTCGTCCAAAACCCTCAAGCTCAAAATTTAGTTTAAAGTGATTCCATGTTGGTAGTTCACCTAGTTACCTGGTAAAAGCAACCACAAATGATCTCTGAAGGAATGCACTTTAAACCCAAACTTGCAAGTTTCTACTGATAAAGCTCTAAGCTAGATGAGCTCACCATCACAAATAGCTAAACCCAAGAGACAACAGGGCATGACGAGTTAATGGAAATGCCAAACAAAAGAATCAGATTTATTCTTAATAATCTGCATTATTTTTCTTAATAATCTTTGCATTAATTTATGTAAAGATTATAGCTATTGGAATTATGAGCAACAGAATATAAAAATAACTATGTAGAAAATGGTAAAAGAAATAAAAAGAGAAAATTGAAATTATGTTAAAAAAAGATTATCAAGTATATTAGGCCAAACTGAAAATGCAGCAAATAATGCTCTACAAATGGAAAGAAGTAAATGGCTGAAAATTTTCCAGAACTCATGAAAGGAAACAATCTCAGATTCAAGAAACCCAATAAATCTCAGTCAGGATATATAAAAAAAGAAACGCTCACTTAGCAATGTTAAACTACAGGACACTAACCAGGAAAGCAAGATCTTGAGAGGAATAAGAAAGAAAGAAAAAATTACATTGAAAGGAATTAATATTAGACTAAATGTTGACTTCTCTAAAGCATCTGAAGGTCAGAAAACTATGGAATGATAACTTTACAATGCCAAAATCAGAGTAACTGAGAGTTTTATGTCCGCCCTCCCATTTTTATACCCAGAAAAATGATCTTCTAAGAACAGAAGCAAAATAAAGATATATTTGGGACTATGGCTTTCAGGTGAAGGTTACTGCCAGGCTATACTCCAAGGAAAGCATCTTGGGGAATAAATATCCCAACCTCACTCTCCCCCTCTTCCTTATTTTGTGAAACGAATCAGAAGCCAGAGACTAAGGGAGCTCTTTTCAGTTTGAAGAAAAACAAAAATCCCAAAGCCTCCAGGAGCATGGAGTAGGAACAAATGGAAGGCATCCAAAATAATTCTCCCGACTAATTTTATAAATCAAAAATTACCTTGATTCCAACCCAGATAACGGCCATCCAAGAAGGTAAATTACGTGTACCACGCATGAGCATAGATGTAAAGTATCAGCAATGCATAAAGCAGGCGATATACTAAGGCCAGTCTGGACCATACTAAGAATATAAGATTGGCTAAAATTTTTTAAAAAAATCAATGTTATTGACCAAAGTAGCAGATTAAAGTGAAAAAGATCCCACAAGATCATAGTATTTGATAAAATGAATGATCTTCGTCACTTTTCTGACCTGTTCTGACCTTTGTGATAAAAAGGCTTAGTCAAAGGGAACCCTTAGACACCGATGGTGGGAAGGTAAATTGGTGCAGCCACTATAGAAGACAGTATGGAGCGTCCTTTAAAAAACTAAAAATAGAGCTATCATATGATCCAGCAATCTCATTCCTGGATATATATCTGGACACAAAAAGGAAAACTCTAATTTGAAAAGATACATATATCCTGATGTTCAGAGCAGCACTATCTACAATAGCTAAGATACGGAAACAATCTAAGTGCCCATCAACAGAAAACTGGCTTAAGAAGATACGTTATTACTATTCAAACAGAAAAAAGAATGAAATATTGCCATTTGCAGCAACCAGGATGGACCTAGAGAATATTATACTTAGTGAAGTAAGTCATATACTTCAAATACTATATGATATCACTTATATGTGAAATCTAAAAAGTAATACAAATCAATCTATATACACAACAGAAACATACTCACAGACAGAAAATAAATTATGGTTACCAAGGGGGGGGGTAGGGACAAATTAGGATTATGGGCTTAATAGATACAAACACTATACATCAAATAGACAAACAGCAATAGCATAGTATAGCACAGGGAATTATATTCAGTATCTTATAATAACCTATAATGGAATATAATGAGAAAAAAAGAACTGAATTGCTATGCTGTACACCTGAAACTAACACAATATTGTATGTCAATTATACTTCAATTTAAAAAAAGGCTTAGTCAACTAGGAATACAGGGATATATTTTTAATATAATAAAGACATCCACACTACATCTATAGCAAAATCATACTCAATGGAAACGTTAGAGACATTCCATTTAAAAGAAGGAACAAATCAAGATGACAAGTACCATAAGTATTGTTCAGCATTATATGGGAAATCCTAATCTGTGCACAAATTAAAAATAAAAGGCATACAGATTAGAAAGAAACAAATACAACTATCATAATTCACATGACTGATTATTGACAAAGAAAATTCAGAAGAGTCTACAAATTATAAGAGAAGTAAGAATTTTTTACAAAATTGCCAAATAGAAGATAAATACACGAAATTTTTACTGTATCGCTATATAGCACCAATAGTTAGAAAATGCAATTTTAGAAAAGATACTATTTAAAATAACAAAAATAAGGTACTTATCAATAAAACTAACAAAAGATATGCAAGACATCCTCATGTAGAAAATTATAAGCGTTGAGTGAAAGACTTTAAAGGAGAACTAAATAGATACACTATGATCATGAATAGAAGACTTAATATCACAAAAGATGTAAAATTTCCCTAAATTTATCTATAGACTTCATAGAAATCCAAACAAATCCTGGAAAGAAATTTTAATTTGACAATCTGATTCTAACACTTATGAGAAAGGTCAAGTATCAGCCAAGACTGAACTGAAGAAAAAGCAGGCTAGATGGTCTGCTCTTCCAAATGTTAAAGGTAATTATAAAGGATAGTAATTTGCAAATTGCGCTATTGGTAGAAATAGTCAAATAGAACAACAGAAAAGAGAATCCAGAAACAGATTCCTCAGATATAGCAACCTATACAGCAATTCACTGCAGATTACTGTGAAAATACGCTGGAAAACTAGTTATCCATAAAGAAAAAGAAGTATGGATGTCTTATAGACTGAATGTTTGTGTCTTTCCAAAATTCCTATGTTGAAGCCCTAACCCATAGTGTGATGCTACTTGGAGGTGGGTCTTCTGGGAGGTAATTCGGTTTAAATGAGGTCAGGAGAGTGAGGCCCCCATGATGAGATTATCGTCCTTACAAGAGGAAGGGAGACCAGAGGTTGCTCTCTTCACCACGTGAGGACACATTAAGAAGACAGCTATCTGCAAGCCAGGAAGAGGGCTCTCACTGGGAACCAGATCTGCTTGCACCTTGATCTTGCACTTCTCAGCCTCCAAAACTGGGAGAAATAAATTCCTGTTTTAGCTATCTAGCCTATGTATTTTGTTATCGTAGCTTGAGCTAATACAGGATGTCGATATTACATTTCACATTTCATTCTCATGGATTAAAATCAAAATTAGGAAAGGCAAAACTTTAAAATGTCTAAGAGAAAATATAGGAAAAATATCTTTACGACCTAGAGTAGGAAAGGATTTCTTAAACAAAACACAAAAGTGCTAACTTATCATAGAAAATGCTGATATATTTTACTACATTAAATACAAGAACCTCTATTGATCAAAAGACACCAAGTGAGTATAAAGACAGCCATAGATAATGTTCGTAATACACACAACCAACAAAGGAGTCACATCCAGACTGTATAAAGAACATATATGGATCAACAAGGAGAAGAGAGTAAACAAACAAAAAACAGAAAAAAGTGGTGAACAAACTTTAGCAAGAAAGGTAATATGAGTAACCAATGAACTTATCAAAAGACGGTCAACCTTGGCAGCCAAGAATATACAAATCATAAACCATTTTATGTGCATGCACGCACACATACTAAACAGTGTGGTAACTGCAGGAGTGGGTGAGAATATAGAGCATTAGCAACTGGGTTAGGGCTAGGTTTGGGGTTAGGGTTAGGGTCATCCCTCACAATGGGAGGGTCAACCTGTATAGCCATGGTAGAAAGGCATTGCCTAGAAAATTTGAAAGCATGGGTACCTTACATTTATCAGGGATACACCCTAGAGAAATTATTGCACATGTGACAGGAGACGTGCACCAAAAAGTTCTGCAGTATTATTCAGAATCAGAAAAAAACTAATTAACAACCCAAATATCATCAACACAAGAAAGCTAATTTGTATACATAACACAGCAGAATTTTATACAGTAACAAAAATACACGAACCACAGCTCCATTCATCTCTATTGTTAAATGTCAAAATCACCGTGGACTGAAAAAAAGTCAAAAAAGAGCTCTGAAAAGCAGAAACAGACAAAACTGAACAATATATTGCTTTACAAATAAAATTCAGGATAGTGATTTCCTTTTGGCAGGGACGGGCTGAGAGAATACGACGGGGGAGGGCGACCCCTGGGCCATCACCAGAGTACCTGGTGGTATTCTCCCCTTCAGCTGAGGGGTGGGCCATGTCTGTTCATTTCATTATTCCCTCATTAATCTGTATGTGTACATTACAGACGCTGTTACATACATGTTGTATTATAAAAATGAAACCTTGGTAAATCTCAGACTTTCATTCTCAGTCTCTGTACAAAGTCCCATTCAAAAAAGTACAGTCAAAACAGCAAAATATAATAAATTTTAAATGCAATTTAAAAAAAACACCAGATTATGAAACCATCTGTAATTCCATTCTCAGGACCTCCTCTCTCCTGCTGGCTACCCAAAGACCTAGATCAAAGCTCAGAATATTTATTGTTTGCCTAGGAAACAACTGAGAATTTTGAGGCCTTATCAGTTTTCCTTCTTGATAAGTTCACATTCTACTCAACTCTATGGAAATCCAGGATTCTCCATCAGTGGATGGAAAACTAGTCACAGGAGAGCGCTAAATGGCAGTGATCCCAGGGCTATAAGGCCTCTGCAAGCTGCCCTTCTATGCTCCCATCCCATGGGAAACTGCTCTAGGAGACCTCCCCACCAGGGATCGGCCTTACTTACATTTCTATCAGCCACCGTGCACTTGTGTTACTCTTTCCACAAAGTTTCCAGGAGGCAACTCACAGCAGGATCCCTGTTGAGATTTCTAATAACCACTCCAGCTCTTTTATGAAATGCATTAGTCACAAAATACAAAATGATGTCACACTAGATGACATGACCAACCTCTCTCTACCAAGGCTCATCACTGATGCCGGCAGAGTCTCAGCTGATATCCAAGGGGACTTGGTAAATACTCTAGTGAGATGGTTCCTTCTTGAGCCATTCGTCTTTTAGTATCAGCAGCCTGCTCGCCTTGTTTCTTTAAAGTTTATAATGCTGCCTCCTGAGTTTGGCAGTGGGGATTTGGGATACAATCCTTGCCTCCCATAGCATCTGTTTTGGGGTTTACAGATACTACAGCCTTTCAGGTTTGAAGATGTCTGTGCTTTACCCAATCACCCAAATCACCTTAGTTTCATCACCTGGTGTTCTCTGCACCTTCTCCAGCTCCTTTTCTTTCCTCATCATTATGATAAAGGCCATTAAAACTCTATGCTACACTCTGCTTATCTGAGGAGCAGGACAAAGCTGGCTCTGGCATCACAAAGCTGTGAAGAGAAGGTGTCCCTTGGAAGAGCCAAAGTGTGGGTGAGTCCCTGTTCACAAAAGGGGCTGAGATGAGAGAGTATCAGTGTGGGTATCTGGTCACTGGGCAGAGATTCTGTGTGTTCTCTTCTCTTCCTGAACAGAGTGAGAGCCTTTCATGAATGGGATCCAAACTCAAGCTGGGTCATCTAAGCCGATCTAAGCTGAGTAAGGATTATGGTGCTTAGTGTCTTGGATGACTGGGCAGAGAACTATGTTGCCCTCAGCAGATGAGCTAACAAAGTTGCCTGAGTGAATCTGGACAGAGATAAGAAACAAGTGGCCTTAAAATATTAGAGTCACCTAAGAAAGTCCAATTTTCCTTTCTGTTTCAGGACCATCAATACACCTCTGCAGGATAGTGAGAGGGATGTAAACGGAGGAAAAATATCTCCACTGCACTCTGGTGTTAAATGTAAACATAGATATATAGCATCACTCCATAGCACTTCCACCCTTTCTCCTGAGCTCCAAATAGGATTTGACCTTGTATAGATTAGTTTTGCCAATATCTATAGATCAGACTGACCTCCTTGTAACTCTGATTCTGTATTTTATAAAGTGGTGCCTACTCTTCTCAATCATTCTCAGTTCTGGGATTAAAGCTGAAGATCTGATCATGGGAAATGCTGCTGAGCTGACCTGAGAACATGGCAAGGGCTTAATGCTCTCAGAGAGTCAGGCAGTGGTCTCTTAGCCGCAGATTATAGTTAAAGGATGCCAGGACCCACTTAGCACAGCCAATCTAGAGAGCTCTAAAGAACATGTGGTAAAGAGGGCAGAAAATATCTAGTGTCTATTAGGGAATAGCTAAGAATTAGAAAACAGAAGAGAGACAATATTCTTTAATATTGCTTTCATGAGTAATTCTTGGAAACTGCAAAATGAATATTATGAAAGATTTGTTTATGGAAAGGTACAAGGAGGTTCGAAGCAAGAGCTCTATGGCCACTAACATGAATTTGGTACTCTGCCTCCTCCCGCAAATAAAATAAGGTGTAAGCAATCTGTCTGTATGCTGACCAGTAAGCCCCCCAAAATGAAGAAATGTTAGACTCACATTGGTGACGTATTCGATGTCCTTCCAAAGGATGCACTCCCTGGGGAAATCAGCCAAGTCTAAGAAGTGATCCACCACCACTTGGCCGATTAAGTCATGACGAGAGAACCTGTCAAAGTCATAGACAGAGAAGTGAAGCTTTCGGGCAGCAAGGTCATTGTAGGGAACCGGAAACAAAAACACTTCGTCAAACACAGGGTTCAGCGTCTTTCTGTGCACTTTAGTCTGGTGTTTTGTTTTCCGATCGGGAAGCAAATAAATCTTGACATAAGGATCTGAAGTCCCAGAAAAGTCCTTGGCAGGCAAATTGACAGCTTTGTGAATCTTCACTATGAGTTGCTCCAAGTCACAGTCATATTTTAAAATGAAGTTCAGTTTCCCACAGGCTTTGCTGTTACTCCTTCTTCCATCATCATTATCCAGCGACCTCTGCTTATATAACTCCGGTTTAATTCGCCCAATTCCAGTCAACTGTTCCTGTTTTTGAAGCTGTTGGATATTGAAGTCTGGGTTTGACAGGTTGAGTTGTCTTCGGACAGAATTATGCCTTGAGTGAAGAACGAGAGAGAACAAAGTTATAACCTCATTAGTTCCGGGTCTTTCAGAAACGTGTGCCTGGGATGTAGGTAGACTGTTACGCACTGTTAAAAGCTTAGATCTGTGGGCCTTTTTTTTTTTTTTTGGCCTAAATTCAAAACGCTCATCAATGGAGTAAGCTGCACCCCAAGGCCTGAAGCCCAAAACTGAGGCCTGGCAGCAGGAAATGAACTTACTAGCATGTGACCTTGGAGCTTTAAAGGTTTAATGCACTTTCTAAACCGTCTCATGTGCCATTAAAGAAGCTTATTCAGCTGGTAGGAGGTAAAGATTTGTACAAACTGGTTTAAAAATAAAATTACTCACCTAGGTATCTAATATCCTGAAATTAAAACCATCAGCTCTGTGTTCTCTTAAGAAGAATGGATCTTTCTCTAAATTATATAGAATCCCCTGTCACTGGCTTTTAGCCTTATAAGGATGCACATTCTTACTGGTTCAAATCAAATCATTTCATCACAGGAAAATGGTTTTCGCTCCTTTGGAAATGTACGTGGCAGGATGGGTCTGCTTGTAGTAGACTACGTTGACTCTGACAGATGCAAGGACCAGCTCGGTGACTATGCTTCTGCTGTACCACGTGGGTGATCAGGGATGAGGAGGAAAGGTTTGATTTCTATAATAAACACTGAGGGCATAAAAATTAAAGGTAAGCTACTATAAAGGTATATGGAGATTCAGTTAGATAAGGATGGACGCTGATATTTGCAAATTAAGTATTTGCTAACAGACTCTACTCTTCAGCCAGTAAGCTTATTGGTTTGGGTTAAAAGTTTCCCTGAAATTGTCTCAGAAACCTGCCTTATTTTGTGTGGATCTTCACCAGCTGAGAGAAGTCATCATTACATACGAAGTTGTCTTTAAGGTTAGTTTTGTTTGTTTTTGGCTCAGAGTTCAGAGCTGTTATACTGTATTTCCTGCAATCTCTTAATAACTTAATTAATACAGCCTCTCTACACCAAGAGGCAAAAGGGAACAGTCAAGCTGTCACTAAGGGATTGGTAAATAGTTGGAGAGGCAGAGTGAACATTTGAGTTTGTCTTCTTTTCCTTTCTTAAGACTACTTTATGAAATAAAGATGTAAAAATGGGATTAACAGACTTCAAAACATGTTTGAAATTATTCTCCTTTGTCATATAGATGTTGTTAGGCTGAACAATCCTTATCATCCTAAAATTCCCTCCTGACTGCTAATCATCCACGTGGTACAATGAGAGCACAATCACAGAGCTGTCATTCGCATCTGTCACAGCCAACACAGTCCACCGCAAACACACCCAGGTACACACATTCCCATACGTGCAGAAACGATGTGGTCTGAAAGTGTCTGCTGTGAGATGTTAACTTTTAACAGAGAAACCCACCACCTGAAGTTCTCTCTGTATCTTGTGATTTTTCAGGGGGAGAGGAGTAGTTAGGGGATACTGTTAGGCACCTAAAACTGGCTTTCTGTGCTAGTACAGCCAGGTCAGTCCCTCATCTACATGTTGAACCTTTGTGATGCCAGAATAGAGCTTTAATCTTGCTCTATTAGGATCTCTGGGCAGAAAAGTCTGGCAGGCAGCAGCACGGAGCCAGCCCTGTGCAGAGGCCATAAGCAGCTGATAGCAGCTCCTCCTTCCTCTGTTGTTGATTTTTCTTTCCAGGCTGGATTCAAACAAGGGCCCTACTTGAGTCTGGACTCAGCTCCCACCTATGATGGGTCATTCTGGGCACTATCTAATTAGTAGTGCAGTTTAAACACTGAAAAGGCACCTTTAAGACCCACTAGATACAGCTTCTCAGCACCAATGTCCACGACAGAACACTGGACCTGTGTCTACACCAGCACCAACCCCTGCCACTCTGCTCTCACTTTCCCCTAAGGTGGCTGCTGAGCAGACTCTCTGCGCATAAGAACCTAACTTTGACGTATTTGAGTCCTGGCTTTAAATTCATCCCAGCAACATTTTGTCTCATCCCTTATCTGTAGGACTAAGCCTGCCATGTAAATTTTAATTTGAAAGATATGAACTTGGCTGCTGGGCAATGGAACATATTCTGTTTTACTTGTACATTTTCTTAGACATGAAATCTGGAGAGAAATAAGTCCTGCTTGCTCTGCTCTTCTAACCACAATGGATTGCCAGAGGGTAGAGGGGGTGGGCTGGGGAGGGCATTACGGAGAGATTTGTACTTCAAAGACCAAAGCAAGATCCCAGTCCCTCAGAACCCAGAGGCACAGGAGGCCTCCATTCAAAATTCCAACAGAGCTGAAGATTCTTTTTAAAAATCAAGTACAGACATGAATATATCATCTACACAAATGTTTTTACACGACCAGTTTCATTCCCAACCCTGTTCACCTCATTCAAAATCGCACTTACTACTGGGAAACCAGTTGAAACCAACTGTAAGGTAGTGGCTTAAAGCAGATGGCAAAGACTGTAACAGCCCATGACGGTTCTCATTCCAGGAGAGAGTAGGCGATGACTGGAGCTGGGGGCAGAGAGCAGAGAAGCTCAGAGCAGCCCGAGAACCAGGGGAACTTATAGCCCCCCAGCATCCCCCACCCCCGCATCACCTCTGCAGCTCTCTGGGCTGAGAAATGAGAAAGGAGAGCAGGGAGGCTGCCCCAGGGACATGAAGGAGAAGATGAGGTAGAGGAAATGGAAAAATCAATATCCCATGGCTCCCCTAGGCTACTTAAATAGAGGCGGGAAGAAACAGCAAATCCAAAGTAGGAGAGAGGAAAGATACAAAGCAGAACATGGTGACCTGAGCTCCCCTCCCCCAGATGAGGGGTTTGGAAATGGTCAGTGGAGGTGAACCTGAGTGCTGTAAACTATAGCTCTCCAGGGTAAGGGTCTAGAATTTTAATGCCACTGAGTGAGTGTGGCAAGGAAGGGTCTGTGTCTGAAGCAGACAGTCCCCTGAGTAGGTCTGGGGAGCTTCTGTATCTGGGTATTTTCAGGACTTAATGGGCACAATGAATGGATGGAGAGGGGGGCCCCAAGGATGGGGGCTGAGAAGGAACATTGAGAGAGGGTGTCCTCGGTAAGCAAGTACTACTCCAACACTGTCTTAGAGAAGCTGGCCTTGGGGCTGGAGCTCGCAGCTTCCTCCACCTCCCATCCCTGCTCAGGGCAGGAGGAGGCCATTTTCCTGGTCGTGAAACAGGCAGGAATGAAAATGTCATAGCTGGAGCTGGCCATCCCAGACCAGAGCCGGGAGACCAGAGCCTGGAGAAAGCCAAATTTCAAAGATGACCAACCAAATAAAGCAGATTTCCTACATCAAATTCAAAAACACACTTTCATGCCTGAAGGTATCTGAGCCGTGCTGAGTTGCAGCCAAGGGTTAGGAGAGTCAGGTGCTCATGTGCAGAAGGCTTTCCTCCTCACTTCTCCTCAAATTTGATTTAATCCCTTCCAGTGTCCTAATTTGAGTCCCAACAAAGTCTTGTTACCTGAACCATCTTGCTACCTGAACAAAATCTTGTTACCCAAAAAGCCAGTTACCTCCACTGGATCTTCAGAAAGAGGACATTACTGTAACTCAACAAATTTGAATGTGTACAGCAAGGGGTCAGGTAGGGTGAAAGGCACAGAGAGGCAGAGCCTAGTCACCGCCTTCAAGGGAATGCTTGGCCAGGGGTGATAAGACAGTCATACACTAAGTGTAAATCAGGGCAGAGAGGGACAGGAACTGACCAGAGGTCAGAGAGAGGGAGACTGTCACAGATGAGATGGTACTTGAGTTGAGCCTGCCTACTTAACCTGGTCTCGTACTTCTCAGCCTCCCAGCTGACGCTCTAGACCTCAACAGGGAAATTAACAAAGTTTTCCTCTCGGCTCCCAGCTCTTGAGCAGGATGGGATCTTCAGCCCTTCTGCCCCAGCAACTCTCACCTCACAAATGCCCACATCTTCCAGTCCAGGTTCTGTATAAGAATCCGAGCCCAGAATCTCTGGCATGCCTCTCACAGCTGGGTTTCCTCTGCAACCATGGACAAATGTACACTCTTCTGCCCTCCCTCATCTCAGGGACCCCACCTCAGAGGTGAAACTTGGCCTATCCCTTCCCTGGTTTGGGGCACCAGTGTTGATAAGGCTTCGAGGTCCATAGAGAGGAAAGAGAAGCAAATGGTGATTTCAGAATCATCACGAGTCTCTTTACGAAGTTCAAGTCAAGACGGGGAAGTCCAGAAACAGTGGGAAGTTTGGAAGAAGTGGGACTCTGTTTCCCTTCTTGGAATCTTCCCTGGTGACGGAGAGGAAAGAGGGTTGTTCCTAACTATAAGCAGACACAGAAGAAGGGGCAGTTGCAGACAGACAAGTGCAGTTAACTGACTACAAGGGCAGGAGGAAATGGAAATCTGAGGAATTCTCGTTCTGGGATTCAGAGGCTTCTAGGGTGAGTGATATAATGGAGATGTGGGCTTCAGGCCTTGGCCAGTGGAGAGGTGTGGTCAAATGCAAAGCACGCCCTGTTTCTCCCATTCCCTCCCAAGTTAAACAGACAAGACAGGACACCTTGGTGACATATTCAAATAGTTTATCCCCCATTACTAAAATAACCCTATGTCGACCAACATTTTCTCTAAAACAGCTCACATCTCATGCCTCAATTTCCATTCCCACTGCTTTCAACTGACTTCAGGTCCTCATCATCACAGGCCTGAACTGGCTGCCTCTAATGGGTCCCCACCCCATCCCACACTTCTTACACACTCTTGCCAGATTAATTGTCTAAAAACAATTTGAGCACTTTGATGTGTGTAATTGGTGCTTTTCTTGTATATTTCCCCAACTAGATTGTGGGCCTTTCAAGACCCAGGGCTATATCTTTCCTCTATCTTTATTACTAGCACATAATATCGAGCTTTGCACAGAGCAAATGTTTAATACATGTGTCTAGAGTAAATACATGAATGCCATGGACATAAAAGTTTCTGATAATTAAATCCCGTAGAGAAAACATACATTTACATCTGGTTTCAGGGTTTCATGGAAGTTAAGAGAGGTCTAGGCAACTTCCATTTTTGAAGCTGTCAGTTTATTAAATCTCAAGAAATAACTAAATGAGTAATTCAAAAAAGTACGTTTTAAGTGTTTACACTTAACCAATGCTCCCCACACACAACACATATAGCTTAATAAAACTGTGATATCCATCGAGTAATTACAACATTTAATCCTAGTGCACCACTTAGTGGAGGTGTGGCCAGTAATTGGCCTCAAATTTAGAAGACTCAAATGATCTTCAATTCTGTCAGAGTATTTCTGTGACTCTACAGATTGTTCAGTACAGAGGTAAGTTCAAAAGTCTAAACATAAGGCTTTTAGTGAATGTGAGACCTGGGACAAGGGACCTTCCACCAGCTTCACACCATTATAGGCACGGCTCAGTTTAAACTTTTGGTGCTTTGCCACTTTCGTCAGCAGAACACGAGAAAAGTGGCCTGATATTGACGCATGTACCCTGTCAGTCATTCATGGAAAAATTCCACTATGTGCCCAAGGCTGCACTAGGGGTTAGATATTTAGGGAGAAATAAAGCAGATGTGGTCTTTGAGCTCACAGAACTCATAGCCTAGAAGGGGCAGAGACAATAAACATACAATCATAGAGTCAGAAATAGATTTTAATCCTACCAAGAGTGAAAGAAGGCTACATGTGAGATAGTAAAGAGCAGGAGGGAACAGAGGAAAGAATACATACTGCATACAGGCGGTCAGGAAGGCCTATGAGGAGGGGACATTTTAGCTGGGCCATTAAGGCTGAAAGGAGTCAGACACAACAAAGGGAAAGGAAAAGCATTCCAGGCTGAGGGAACAGCATGTGTGAGGGCAGGAAGAGGCGGGGATCCTGAAGCAACCAAGAGAGAGGATAGTGGAGCCGGAGTGATGAGCTTTTTCAGGTGAAGCCTCTTAACTGAGTCCACATTACTGGTGTCCCCTGGGCTGTGCTACATGGCGGAACTGGCTGGGAGGTGAGGCCAACAGGTGGCCGACAGGTGACAGAAGCAGACTGTGGCAGCACTACACAGGGCCTTCACAGACCTGATCAGGAGTCTGTGGTGTGATAATTGAAATTTTTATAAAACCAAAGTGTTACAAAGAAAACCTGAGAAGACTTATAAGCACAGATAGAACGTTCATCTTGGGACATGAATCAGGAAATGGATGAGATGGTCTTTCAAGGTTCCTTCTATTTTGAGGATCCAGGGATTTTCATATATTTGGAGTAAAAACCTTTAAAATGTTCTGGAATTGAAAAATTTTGGAAAAAAAATCCATGTGCCCAGGTCATTATATAAAAGAGATTTCATCCAGTGGGGAGGGTATAGCTCAGCGGTAGAGTGCCTGCCTATCATGTGTGCGGTCCTGAGTTCAATTCCCAGTACCTCCATTAAAATAAATTAATAAACCTAATTACCCCCCCCCCAAATAGGGACTTCATCCAAATCAAAAGGAATTAACAGGAATTTTGGAGGATTCCAACAGTAACTAGGCTCACTAGAAACAGAATGCTAATGTGCTCGATCTTGGAAGAACAGAAAGTTGTCCTGACCAGAAACAATCTTCGAAGATGAAGCAAAGCTCATCTCCCGGACATTCCAAAAGGCAGGGGTAGGAGCCCCATGGATCCACGCTGCAGAGGCCAGGGGAGGGCGGGATTTCCAATGCAAACGCCGCAGCAGAAGCTGTGCCAATCACAATGACAGTGGAGAGGCCCTCAACTGGGAGGCTAAGCTTGGTATGGTTGGGGCCAAGAAGGTGTCCTGGGAACTTTAGGACAAGGGATAACAGCCGCAGGATGGAAGCAGGGAGAAAGAAAGTGACAGCAGTGAGAAAGTAAAGAAGAAATAAGGACTAGCAGAGCAGACTGCTTAGAGCCAACTCAGCAAAGAATACTTTCCCCCATCCCCAGATATAGTACCCAAAAATGTTACTAAGAAAAGAATGTTAAAAATGTTCTGGAGCATCAAGGAAATTTCATTGATTTTCCCAATTTTGTCAGTAAAAAAAGGTTTTATGTGTGCATGTGTGTGTGTTTATAATAGAACACAACTCTAAAGAATTGGAAGACCACACCCTTCCTATTATAAGACCATGAGTCAAAGATACGTATTTCCAGACACAACCCATAAAACTAGGTCAGCAGTAATTTGGATAAGAATGTTTGAAATGCATAACGATGCAAATCATCAGTATTAGGTCAAATGCAGCTGGAAAGAGTTTAGTTTTCTTATAGTAGTCAAATATTACTACACTTGATTTTGGCCATCAGAAGAGATCACTTAGTTGCATGACTTCAAAACCAAAATACATCTAAATGTAAAATGCATTTTTACAGGGACAATTCCTTCACTCTCTCTTTTAATTTTTTTTCCTTCTACCCAGTTTCCACAAATTAGTGGTGAAGATATCTACAGTCTTTATTTTCAAATGACATCTATTTCTTGATATGCAGGTTACTTATAAACTTTTCTAGAATAAGACTAACAATTATAGTGATATGACTGCTGCCAATTCATTAGAATTATGGCAGTCTCGTTCTAGAATCTAATAAAAACACAGTACTATCACTCTGTACTGATGGAACCCAGATCAGAAAAATTAACACACAGAATAAGACCAAGTGGAAGACAATCCCAATGGAGATTCCATCTGAAGGGCCTAGTTTCTCAAGCACTGAAAGGATTTTATTATGAGTCTGCACCACTGCACAAACTCCACGGCAGCATCCAACAGAGCTCCAGTTATATTTAAGTCTTAATTCTAAAGAGAAATCCTAATGATAAAATCTGAGGATTTCTTCTAAATCAAATGGCAAACAACCATCCATTTCCTCACAGAGGAATATTTTAAGTAAAGCTCTTTGATTCAGACTTGGAAATGATGCTAAAATAGGTTTCTGAAAAAATTAAATTATAAACTGTCATATTCCATCCCACTTAACGTGAATGAGCAAAGCCTCTAGGATAAACTTGATTAACATAAAAAAGGGTAAAATCTTATTTCTATTTCTAGGGAACAAATTTTAAAAAGATTAAAAAATATAACCACACACTGTACTTGTACTTTCCAAATAACAGCACACGCTAGTCCTCTAGCTATCACTCAAGCAAATATTTCCATTTTAATGAAAGCTGCTTTCTGAGTCTCTCTTCCTGAAGTCTCTTACTGAGAGAGAATTTTTATATCCAGTGATTCAGAACTGGCTATTTAACCTCAAAGCCACCTTTATGCATCTGGGCCTTGGCGGGGGGGGCATGTCTTGATAACGAGGATAAGAACCACAGTACTGAAGGCAAAATGGCAGCCCACGTGGTGGGGAACATACCAGGCGCAGACCTGTGCAGAGCACATGACGCACACGTTATCACTTCACTCTTAAAACCACCCATCGCCATTCCTCTCTCACACAAGAGGAGAAAAGAAACAGATGAAGGTTAAATAACGTGTCCAACATACACATGTAGCTAGAGCTAGTTCGCTGGAGCCCAGAGCCCTTGCTTTCTATCACTGCACTATATCATTCTTCTACTGCACGAGAGCACAAAGCATCCAGCCCATGGAAAGAGAGTGACCCTAGGCCTGGGCACTCTGTAGACCATGCAAAGGCTGGAGATGGAAAAAGACCTCCAGCCACTGTGTGGAGTCTAAAGAGAGCCTGTGTGTGACAGCCAGGCTAGGTCAGAGGCACCGGGAATAAACTTGGTAACACTAGGAGGGCAGCACGAAGAGGGAGTAAAAACTCAGGCTCTGGTGTTGGTTGACCCAGAGCTCAAATCTGGACCTGGGTGATTACCCATATATGACTTTATTTCTAAATCTCCTTGGCTCAAGTTGCTTCTTCTACAAGATGAAAATGAGAATAGGATCTGTCTCACACAAAGTTGTGAACCATAATAAAATATAAAGTTCTTAGATAACACTTGATACGGTAAGTCTTAGCAATGTTAACTATTATTATCATGAACTAAGCAGAGACTATGCAGCGCTCAGGAACCTAACAGGAGTATAGGAAGTATCAAATTTTCCATTTTGCGTCTCTGATACTGAATGGACATTAGCAAGGTCACAGGCTCCTTGGCTGATCAATGCCACTGCCACCAAGAGAAGGGGACGGGGCATTGCTTGCCTTGTATTTAGAGAGGAAAGGGGCGTTACTGACCGAGCCGATGAGGTTGGCTCTGTGACTTGGCGCTGGATGCGGACGCCATGAGCACAGTTCTCCTGGTCCCCAGACTGGGTAGAGAGGGGAAGGTCAGGGGAGGTGTGGCTGATCTTCATGGAGGCGTCTGCACAAGGAGTGGGAGGGTCTAGGAAGCCCTCACTGTTCTCCTGCTCATTGGTCTCTGTGTCCGTGTAGTTAAGAGGCTCCTGGTTGTTTTCTTTGCTACCAGAGAACAGGCCTCGTTCTCGCCATGGAACCCAGCAGAGTTTCCAAGACACGAAGAGAGAAACGCCAAAGAGAGCGAGGCCACAGGCAGTGACCACGAGGGTCAGCAGGCTCACTGAGATATCTGCAAAGAAGCAAAGATCAAAGGTCAGTGTGATTGCTCCTCCCGTGCCCACCCACTGCACGGTGCGGGCAGAATACTCTCTCATCCATCTGTCCCTCAGGAGTGACAGTGGAAGGCCAGGCTGGAGATGCTGCTGGGTCACCCGACTCTGTGGCAGGGACAGTGAGGACTCAGACACAAGTGCAGATGAGGTAACATGCAAGCATGTTTAGAAATAATAAACAGCCTGCAACAGCAAGAGACAGGGAGTATTTAGGGGACCAGGAATGCCCTGCATGTCAACCGAGACCCTAGTCCTCTGCAATATAAATCAATGACATTCTGGGAGCAGGGCGGTTTCAACTACCCTTAAAAATTCCCCTGTCATCTCAGAGAGCTGTATGATATAATTTGGGAATTATTTAAGTAACACCTTTTTAAAATAAGAGAAATTAAAATCCAGGTATAGGAGTAGGGAAGTGATCCAGGTAGGGGAACAGGGATGTGATCCAGGTAGGGGAGAAGGGAAGTGATCCAGGCAGAGGAGAAGGGAAGTCACCCAGGTAGGAGAGTAGAAAAGAGTAGGGAGAATAGGGAAGTGACCCAGGGGAGTATGGAAGCAGTCAGTAAAGGCGGTTTTATCAAGTCAGTTACCACAGTGGGGGACCAGAGGTTAAGCTGCTGGGGAGGCTCCACACTCTACACCTTGATTTGAGGGTAGTTCTTGAGGGGCATTTCCAACCTATAGCACGCGTGGCAAAGTTAGCTTCTGTGGCCAGAAAATTCCCACATTTCAAATAAATGCAGGGGCTGGCCTTGGAGGTCAGCAGGCACGTGTTCAAATGGTGAGGGAGAAGGAATCTGGGGGCAACGATAGCATCTGCTACATGGACCACAGCCCCACGACCTCAGTGAGGGTCCATGGCTGTGCATGCAGTGTCTAGTGGCTGTGTTCCTAACTCTCAGAACAATGGCCAAACCCCTCCAGGCTTCCGCCCCACCCTACAGGAGAGCCAGGGAGGCTAAGGCATCAACCTCAGTTGATAGCATCAACTGTGGTGCTATCAACTCCTCTCTTTAAAAGACACCCCTACCTGCTTTACTGGGCTCCACTACACGCAGGAGCCTCAAGGATTCTCTCCCAGGATCTGTTTTCACTATCTATCATTAATATTTGCATTGCTTCAGCCAAAGTTTTCTGAATGCCCATTACATGCCAGGGGCTGTGCCAGGCTTTGGAGATGCAATGGGGAATGTGATAGACACACTCTACACCTTCACAGACTCATATTCTAGTGACGGGGAAAATGAGGAATCATACTTAACAGTCACAGCTTCAACTATCTGCAGCATGACAACAATCCACAACATGAGACAGCCTTCATCTCTGCTCAGTGTGCACATGAAGCCCTCCTGCAAGTCACTTACCTCCTGAGTCAAGCTGACCACCTAGTGTCCATGTGCTTTTCAACGTGACTCTGAAGGTACTTATCATTCTTATGAAATGATCAAACAATTTTTCATGAAAAGATTACTCTTGACAGAAAGCCAGCTACCAGGCCTGCTGATGGATCTAATGTATCTCCTCTATGCTTCCCAACGAATCTTTGCCCTTGTGGCAAAACAATTTATGTCTCTGTTTGAAATCATGGGGGGTTCCAGTTTCAACATGGGTAACTGAGCTCAAAATCTTGGCTTATCCCATTTCTCTCCTCAAGTATCACTGAAATGGGAGAAGCAAACTATATAACTATGGAAAGCAAGGACAGGTAATTTCAATCCATCAGTGATCCAGTAACAGTGAGGCATTTCTGAAATTGTTTGAAAGGAAAAGCCAATTGGTGCCGAACATTTAACATAGGCAAATGAAGGGACACTAAGGGAAAAGTAAAAATTAAAAATCCCAAGTGCAGAGTAAAAAAGGGCGGGGATGGCGGACAGGGAGCAGAGTCAGCGAGGGCAGAGTAAAGCGCACTGAACATCATACCTCATGGAGCCCCAGTAAGAAGAAGGGAGAGGATGGATGGTTTGACCACAGCTCACACAGCAGGATGGAAAATTTATTGATAAAAACTTCTATAATAGATAGTAGTCCTGAGGGCTCAGGGAAGGAGGAGACCCCAACCCAGTTAATCAGGCTGCCATGGCAAACATCAATCCCTACCCCCTCCAATGAAATCTAAAAACAAAACAAGCTCCACAACACAGTGCAATCCCGTTACACACTCTTTAGTCCAGAGGTAAAACCCCTTCCCTATATCCTGTTAATCACTTCAGGACGGTTTTGACACAGACACCACTGGGAGACCACTGACAAAGGCGGGAGAAGTACACCGGAAGGCAGAATGTTTTAGAAGTGTGACGTGGTAATTATGGGAGAAGCTTAAATCCCAATCCCCTGATGTTGGCCTTGGCCACCTGACTTGCTCTGGTCAATGAAATATGAGTGGACATGGCCCATGCCACCTTGGACCACAGGACTCTTAGGCTCCCACCTTCTGCTGTGAAAAGAAGAGGTCTTAAATAAGGTCTTGATATTCTAGCCTGGGTGCCATAAAGGAAGACTTGTGGCATAGGCCCAAAGCCCAGAGTGAGGAGCAAACTTAAATCTGACACACAGGCTGAGGCAGGGCAATCACTGATCCACAGATCCATAAGCAAAACCCAAAAAGTTTGGGGTGGGGGCTGTGGGTAGAGCTCAGTGGTAGAGCATGTGCTTAGCATGCATGAGGTCCTGGGTTCAATCTCCAGCACCTACATTAAACAAACAAACCTAATTACCTGCCCCCACCCCCCCAAAACACTAAACAGTTAGTGTTTCATTTAAGCCACCAAGATTTCAAAGGTGTTTGTTACCATCGCAAAAAGTTGACTAATACATGTGACCATATAATTTATTGTCCAAGGCTAGGACAGTTCTAAGAGGGAAAAGAGGGGGTATCAATAATCCTATCAGTGAGAGATTGTACCCAGGACTGTCCAGAGCAAACCAAGGATGTATGGTCACCCTGCACTTAGAATCTCACCTGAACTCTGAACTCACTGGCTTGGTACAACACAGCCCCGCAGGATTTACTTGGTAGAGATAACACCCTAAATAAAGTAAATCCTGGGCCGACTTCTTCTAGTAACCACAAGGCCCTGACACAGCTCAAGAACGACTCTAGCTTGTTAGCTGACTCCCAGCTCTCACACTCAAAAAACACCTTGCTCCCAAGTCCCATCCTGGGGGATCCAGGAGAGCAGGGGTCTTGTCTGTTGCTCAGCATTGAATCCCAAGCATCTAAAAGAGTGCCTGGCACATAGCAGGCATTCAGTGTATGTCTGATGAAGCCCACCCGAGAGCCCTGTTACCACCCTATGTTTACTGTGAGTCAAGGGTGTGCCCTGTAAACTCCAGGAGCTGCTGGTCACATTCATAGTCACAAAAGATTTTTGTGTATAGAGTTACGACTGAAAATGTCTGGCAAATGGCAAGAGGGGCTTTTCTTTCATTCACACAAAGGTGCCATGTTGGTAGGAGGAGGCCAGGGAGCACCTGGCAGGAGAAGCCAACAGTTACCCACACAGCCACGCCATCCACTAAGCATAATCATCAGGACTTCTGTTTGCAGACAGCTCAGGGTGCCCCCTGAGACACTCCATTTGAACTTTCCTCTCCTTTTCCAGAGAGAAGTGCTAGAAAGCTGGGGCAGAATCATGAAGTCCATACATACCACCTACCTCATACCACGGCCTCAGGAAAGGGAGAGGGAGAATCCACTTAGAATCACAAAATAGCTTTACTAAGAAAAGGAATTATTGCTTAAGTTAGGTGGTAGGTACATGGCCACTTGTTTTATGGTTGATCTTTAAACTACAAGTATTCGATATATATATTCTTTGGCAATTATGGTATATTTTATAATAAAATTTAAAAATAGTAAATAGTGACATCAAAGATTATAATTCTAAAGATAATTTTTCTGAAGAATAGGAAAAGTATAAACTGGTCCTTCTGTCCAAGAGCGAAGAGAATCACCAGGTGGTGATTTGGGGATGAAAAGGAGGCAAATGGTAACTCAGTTCTGATCCAGATCCCCGGAGGTATTGCTGGTTGAGGGTGACTGCATGAAACTCTACCCACAGCTGCCATGGAGGCCATCCTTCCAGGGAAGATTAGAGCAGGGTGCCCTGCAATCAGGCCTGATCATCAGAACCCTCTTCTGCTGGCCACCAGCCCTCGCCACAGGACGTGATGTACTGCAGCAACATCCCTAGACACCAGACAAGACACCATGATACCCTTAGATCCGGCAGACATCCCAGCTGGATACCTATGACTCCAAGGGATCCCTGCAAGCCTGAAGACTGTTCTGGAATGGCGAATATTATTGCCCATTGAGCACAAAGCTTCAGCACCTATACTGCATATGGACAGAGGAATGGTAGTTGCCCTGTTGAACCGTGAAGGGACAGGAAGAACATATAAACGAATGACGACGACAACAAAATCATGGGACCAATGGGCCAACTCAGCAACTTGAAAGAAGCTAGCCGAGCTGGACCATCAGAATAAATGACACTTGCGAGAGGTAAATTAATTCATTTACTCAGTGAGATGTTTAAAATAGTGGTGAAGAAGGAGAAGCATGGCTGGGCAGTAACCAGAATTAGACACCCCTGAAAGATGTCACCTGATCTCACTAAGAAGAGGAGCTTGTAGCCTGAGAATTCCACAGCCAGCCACATTATCATCAGAGGAGAGGAAAAGCATTTTCAGTCACCAATGACTCAGAAAATACACCATTCATGTAGCCTCTCCTGCATAAACCTGCAGAAATTCTTCAAACCAACAAATAAAAATTTACGTCAGAATAGAGAACCCAAGGGCTTTCTAGATAAGATATATACTTACATCCCATGGATCACAAGAACTGGTGATAAGCAAAGAAAACAGGAAAAAGTATATTAAATCTGAATAATTGCTGGTTTTGAGGTTATAAAGTTTAACGAAACTATAAGGAAAAAAACACTTAAAAGAGCAAAGTAATGATAAATACATACACTTAAATTCCAACAATTTCAACAAAACATGGGAAATGAAAGGAGGAAGGAAGTAAAACCAAATTAAATGTCCTACATTGTTAGCAGGGAGAGATGACAGATACTTCAACTTGCTGTTGGTAAGGAATATAGGTGCAAATACATATATAAAATAATTAAGGAAGACTGTGATTCATAATGGTGCATATGCATATATATTTATGTATATATATCCTCTCCTTCCTGAGACCCCCCCATAAATAATCTGAAACAAATATAAAGTATAAACTCACAATCACAAAGAAAACAGCATTAGATAATCAGCAAAAAGGTTTTAATTTTTTTTTTTCTTGGAAGACAGTATGTGAATGGAGGTGTGGTAGAGGATGCCATAGACCCCCCAAAAATGCAGAGTGGGGTAGACTTAAGGGGCAGGCAACCTGGCCCATTAAACTCAAAACAGGCTCAGGACTCAGATATTTCCAATATGGTGGCAGCTAAGACTAATATGTTGAGCTGAAAACATGGGCGGTGACTGAAAATCTTCACCAAATATTGTCCAAACTGTCTAGGGAGAAACCAAGGTGACTAGTAGGAGAATTAGTGCCCAAGAGCAGAATTCTCCATGTTCTTGCAAAAAATGGAAGCTCTCGTAATCCCCCTAAAGTAAATCTTGAGTGTTAAAATGTCACTCACAGATACATCCCTGTGGTCAGCTTTTCTACTGCCTCATTCTTAAGTAGGACTAAGCTACAAAGAATCACCAGCCATATACAGAAATCTTAGAGCAACATCAACCTATAGAAGCAACAACAACAACAAAGATGTTCCCAGAGAAAACAGAGAAAAATCAGGGAGGAAATAGGAACTTTTAAAACATTTCATTCACAGGAAATTTCCACATTGGAAATTATGAAGGGAATTTTCATGTATTCCCTCCATACAAGAGTAAACTACTAGAATGGAGAAGATAATCTTCTAAGAAAAAAAAAAAACCTGATGGCTAAAATGAGTAAAAAATTCAAGAAAGGGTAAAAGTAAAGGAACATCTACCTGAGTATGAACCAGAGATTCAGGAAATTAAAGCAAAAGTTATGAGATACAGAGTATGTATTCAGGAGGTCTATTATCTAAGTTTTTCAGAAGGTTATGACAGAGAAAATGAAGGTAAGGATCATCAAAAATTTTTGATTCCCTAGAATTGAAGGACATATTGTTAGGAGTCCACTGAATACCTACAATAAAATAACTCTACCTTATGCACATTATTGTGAAGTTTCCTAACATGGAAATCAGAGAAAATCACAAAAGCTTAAGAGACAAACATAATATGAACACAAAGCAATCAGAACTATACTGACATTGGACTTAATTTAAAAAACACTAAATAATGGAACAATGCTTGCAAACTTCTGAGGAAAAATTATGATCAAGTTAGAATTCTGTACCCAAACACACTATCAAGGAAGTGTGAAGGCTCAGAAAGCCATTTTCAGACTTACAGTAAGTCAGAAAGATTACTTTCCAGGCATCTATCAAAGGAAGTTACTTGAGGATGAATGTATGAGGTCAGAAGAAGACAAAGTGCACAGGAAAGACTGCACTCCCCTCAGAAGGTCAGTGGAAGAAAACCCCAACCAGAGAGCTGAGTTGCAGGCCTGGAGGGGAGCCAGTCCAGCCTGGAGCAGAAGCCTGGGTTCTGGAAAGGTGTTCTCCTCAGATAAAGAGGATTTGATAAAACATAAATGACAAGATAAAGAGTTTATTTCTTAATAATATCATTAATTGTCTTCAAAGAGTGTTTTAAAGAAAACAAAGAGAGAGAAATTAGGTATTCCATGAGGAAATTTTTTTAGAAAAGGAAAAAATAACCTTAGTATTATTTTTCTTATATACCTCTTGACTCTGCACTAAAAAAAATTTTATGTTCATAATAACATAGACAGCATTTATTGATTCTCAACTCTTAGAACCAAGCCATAGACAAAGCATGGAGGACATAAGCTTGGTTATAGAATAGAATGGAAATGTTTTCAACTTTGACAATTTAAAATTGATAGAAAAGATGTCAAAAATTAAGAGGTAGGAAGAAAAAAGCTGAAGGAAAGGTTACAGGTTGCCTTCCAACATGAGGGAACAAGAGATGTTGTCTATAGTTGATAGATGTGTATACATGGATGGGTTTTTTAAATTGAAGTATAGTTGATTTACAATATTTACACTAGTTTCAGATTACAGCACAGTGATTCAATATTTTTATACACTGTACTATATATATTGACGTTTTTATGCTAAAATTATTTTTACATTGAAAACCATGTAAAGATAAAGCAAGCCATTTCTGCTGGGATGAAATTAGAAGGGATTTTCACTTCTATAATAACTTTTACAAAGAGCAAGTATTACTGAGGAAAAAATGAAAAACATTTTTAAGCTGCTGTAGTATATGAAGCATATGTGGGTTAGCACATTCAGGTGAACTTGGCTCTGAAATCCCCAAACATTTCTGAAAACAGTCCTTGTTTAACCCTGCTCCTTGGGTTGCGAGGACTGAAGGAATGAAAACCATGACAGTCACTACAATAATGATCATCTCAGTTCCCTAGCATGGTTTTCCTTCCAAGACAAACCTATAAAAGACATCCATCCTTGTCTACTCATCTGTGTTCAGACTTTTAGACTCATGAACAAAATATCAGGAGACTGGCCCAGGCTATCAACTTTCTACTTTGCTAATACTGATTTTAAAATATACAGTGCTTTACTATCATGCTTATTTCATACAAGAAAGGATATTTTAGCACCAGAAACAAATGCCATTTCTTTAAAATACTATAGTGAGCTTTATGAATAAAACCATTATACTCTCCTTATTTTGTCAATTCGCTTTAGAGTTGTGAGAACTTTGTCGTGGATAAATAAGGCACCAGAGATTGGGAACCACTGTCCTAGTCCTTGGAATGTCAGTCCTGCCCCATCTCTATTTCTTACAGAAACAAATATAGCTCAGGGCAAAACCGGAAAATAGATGATATTTTTGATTCCCACTCCAGTCTTCCTATCCTGAGCTCTCCTTTCAACTGCTCTCCCAACCTTGTGTTGTCCCAGAGGACTGGAATTTTCACAGGGATTATGTTGAAACCTAAAGATTTGGTGTCTGTGGCTAGTCCTCTCACAGCCAAAGGAAACTTACGATGACGACACAGAAGAGACAGGGCGCATGCTCAGAATGAATCATGATGTTTCCAGGGCAGGCAAAGGAAACTCGGAATCACAATTGAGGAGGGAAGCAAAAACAAAAAACAAAAAACAAAAAACAAAAAACAAAAAACAAAAAACAAAGCTGGAAGAGTGGTGCTGAGCACTGAGACTGAGGTGGCTGGGACATAAAAAAGGAGAGGAAATTCATGGTCAGAAATGGGGATGAAACAACCAGTTTAAAAGAAAGGTGCAAAATGAAGAAAGGCAAGTGGCTCAAGATCTTCACTGCCGTGTCCATTAACATATGACTTACCTTTTTGCAAAAGAATTTCAGGCAGCTTTAAAAATACACACAGCACAAAAGGAGAAACTTTGTGAGGAAATCAGGGCCAAAGAAGAATAAAAGTAAAATGAAAATGAAGTCAGGGGTAAAGTAAATAGCCAAAATGCATGTATGAGGTTTCGTAAAGTTGCCAGAGGTGGCTATGGAACTGGTTCCCAATACCCCACTTAACAGAGAAAAAAAAGCAACATCACCAATTACGTGATTCAGCATCTGAAACACCACACAATTAAGAAATATTTAGGAGACAGAGAAAATCTGGACTAGAAATGTAATGATATTAGAGATTACTGTTAATTACCTTTTGATATGATCATTGTACTGTGGTTATGTTGTATAGATATGTATGGAAACATTCAAATGACATGATGTCTGGAATTTGCTTCAAATTCTAGATGAAACAAGATTGACCCTGGATTAATAATTGTTGAGACTGAAAAATGAGTTCATGGAGTTTATTACATTTTTTTCTCTACTTTTGAATATGTTTGACAATTTCCTAACAACAACAACAAAAAAAACCCAAAACATGTTTAGTTGGGGAAAAGTGTTGATTTCTGACTTCAATCTCAGACATTCTTACTTAATAGGTCTTCGGTGAGAGTCCCTTAATCTCCATTTTTAACAAGCATCACAGATTAATCTGATGCTCATGGTCTACAGATAACACTGAGTAAATTAGGCCGAGTTAACATTAATATACACATACAGTGGTTCAGAACACAAGACACTTTCCTAATCCTAAAGCAATTGTGTCTTGGGGGCTTAATAAAGACAACACCGGGAAATTTAGTTAGACAATCAGGCCATGGAGAACAGGGTGCCTTGTAGGGAAAGGGGTAATGTAATTAGACAGAGGAAACAGGCAAGACCAGACAGCCCTGATGATGTTAGGTGTTTCAGGGAACTGAACCAAGGTGGAAACACTGTATAAGAAACCTCAGGGACCATCTAGAACAGGCTATGTCAGAATTCCCTCATCAACAACCCCTTCCATGTGACTATGACGCTTTCATTTGAATACTTTATTTTCTGTATTTTTAAAATGTAATACAATGAGCATGTATTACTTTGCAATTTTAAAAGGTAATAATAACTACAATAAAATTGCATTGAAAAAAATCACAGAATTCTGGAGTTATCTAGTAAAGGGAACTTAGCCCCACACACACCCAGCAACCCAGAGGGTTCTGAATGGTGACCCTTATCTTGGATAAGAAGCATATAAGAGACTTTACGCTGAAACTAGATGCTATGGTGTTAAAATGATTGAACTTTAGTTGTTTGGAAAGTGTGACCTTGCAGAGACCTTTCTTTAATTACACTGTGGGCACCACAGCATAGTAGTTAGGGACACAGGTTCTAGAAATCACAGTCAAGGTCTGCAGCCTAACATCAGTTTGTGCAACAGATGATAAATCTCTCAGTATCCTGTTTCCTCACAGCGACGTCACGATACTACTACTATTAACCACTTGGAGTTGCACTGAGTACTCAGAAAGGTACTGGCACTCAATAAATGTAAGTTATTGGGGTTTTTTTTTGTTTGTATTTTTTCATGAGGTGTCTCAGGATTCAGCCACTCCATATCCAGACTTGTTCTTACTGCCAAGAAGTGGTCACTGTGGTTAATAAACAGTGAGGCTTCTTGCAGCTTTATGAAACGGGCTGACAAGCAGACATTAGGCACCAAGTGACGTTACTGAGCTGAATTACTGAGTACAAGAGAACGTGCTCCTATTGAGTACCTGGTATTTGCTAAGGGCCAAACCAGGCGTACAAAATTAACAAAACTAGATCTTGCCCTCAAGGAACCACTGACCTTTCAGTAATGCTACTTACAATTTGCAGAGTGCTACTAAAAGCCAGAAGTGAGGGATAAGTAACCCAATCTGGGGTTCAGAGAAGGCTTCCCACAAAACAGAAGTGAGCCAAATCCTACTTACAAACACTTCTCTTACATGAAGGCCAAATCCAGGTCACTTGGGCATGTGGTCAAAAGACTTCACCAGGAGAAAGGAAGGCCAGGGCTTCTGTGTACGGCCTCTGTGTTGCACAGGGCACCACCTGCTCAACTGCACCTGGAGGCCCCAGGAAAGACCTGGCATGTTCCAAGGACTCTAGGACGAGCTTTGCCACCATTCATATATTGTGACCTTGGATAAATCACTGCCCCTCTATGGTCTTCCTCATCTGTCATAAAGGGCCTAGACGTGGCTCTCACCTTCTGTGGTGTTTCTGAACTTGCCAAATGACCTTAAGTTCACAGCAATGTCTATCTAGGGCTAAAGCCACTGCAGTCATTCCTATTAGTGACCAGAAGCCAATGGGTGCCATCCAACAGGAGGCTACGTTTTAGGGTCATTCCTGCTTTTCATTCTTGCAGCAGACATGAGGTTCTCTTAGCTCATGGAAAAATACTGGCTCACAGTGCAAACTGCAAGGATTAAGGAGCATCAGCTTGGGCCCACGGGGGCCATACCGTTATTAAGGTACTGAGCCAGGTAAACAGAGCACTCTCCTGCCTTAATTCTAAGAAGCCCGTGGACTGGTAGGGCATGGTAATTGGCAAATGATATCAACTGCATTTTCCTGCAATTGACATAAAGAGAGGAGCATATTTGGTAGCATACTGTATCTCTGGCCCTGTGGGGCTGCACCCTGGACGCAGGCATGCTAAGCCTGTACTTGCCCAGCTTCAAGACGGAAGGAAGAGCCCGGAGTCAGCAACAGAGACATCAAGGGTTTAATGGACAAGGGGAACTTACATGTCTGAAGCAAGGACCTGGAGCGACTCCCCACTGCATGAGGTGGAGGGCAGGCAGGACGTGGCTGCAGTCTTCACTTCTGGGAGCAGGGGGAGGTTACTCGTTATAGGGGGAACTGACATCAGGTTGGCTCATCGGTTACCAGGGAAACCAGCAAAGGGGCACGCCCCTCATCACTCCTTTGATAAGCTAATGGGAATAATCATCAGCTGGGGCTTGGGGCAAGCAGATAGGAAGGGCAGTTATGTGAGTAGATGTAGGTGAAGCAGGCACTGGCCGAGCAGGGAGTGTACAAGAGTGAGCAAGAGAACAGCCATCTTGAGTGGCCTGACCACACAAGCCCTCAGATCTTTGCCTCAGAAGGCTGCCCAGAAGATTCTGCCTGTGTTAACACAGCAGCTGGCCTAAAATTAGCAATGAGAGAACACTTTCTGTGGCACCTTCTATTTGCAAAGTGCAGCCTCATCAGTGTCACCAGCTCCTTTTGACACTGCCATTACCTGCTCCACCTGGGCCACACAGGGCAGGGGTGGCTGAGGCTGCGCAGCGGCTAAAGCTGCAAACACTAAGAGCTGTGTGTTGGCTCCTGTGACCATAATCCCTGACCTCCCGATCCTGTTGCACCTGGGCCCCTGCTGTTTGCATAACAGGAAGGCTCGGGAACGATCATCAGGTTTACCTACTGGGTTTCCATTCTCTTTTTATTCTCTATAGAAATTACTGAATTGGAAAAAAAAATCTACTTAAGAAAATATTTTACCGCCAACTGAGCTTCATTGGAAGTGCCTGAGAAATCTACAGTGTTTTCTGTATCATGGGACTCTGGCTTGCGTGGGACTCAGGTGTGCGAAATAATGGAAAATCTGACATGGAAGGTTTCACACAATGGGGACTTTTTGCCTGAAAAGAACATCATGAAACAAATCTCCAGAACATGCGGGGACCGGGTACAGGCCAAAGAGGTCAGCAACCTTCCCTGCTGTGTCTGTGGGAGGAATGGGAGCCCCGGGCCACCCACCAGTGGAGGGGGATGGGAGTGGGCACCTAGAGACCTGGAGCCCAACTCTATGACTTTTTTTTTCCAAAAAAAATTATTTGTGGTAAAATACACATAAGATAAAATTTACCATTTTAAGCATTTTTTGAGTGTATAGTTCAGTAGTGCTCATTTATGTGGTGGTGCAGCCAGTCTCCAGAACTTTCTCATTTTGCAGAAATGACATTCTATACCCATTAAACAATTCCCCTCTGGCTACCCTGCCCCCAGCCCCACACGGACTACCATTCTACTTTATCCATCAATTTGACTTCTCTAAGTACCTCATACGAATGAAATCACACAGCATTTATCTTACTGTGACTGGCCTGTTTCACTTAGCATAATGTCTTCAAGGTTGTATCCACGTTGCAGTATGTATCAGAATCCCTTTCCTTTTTAAGGCTGAATAATACTTCTCTGTAGTATATACTACATTTTCTTCACCCATTCATCCACAGATGGACATCTGGGTTGCTTCCACCTTTGAGTATAATGACTAGTGCTGCTGTGAATATGGGTGGACAAATATCTGAGACCGTGCTTTCAGTTCTGAGGTATGGACCCAGCAGTGGAATTCCAGCTCTGTTACCTGTGAAGACACTCTGGGCTCCCTGCAACCTCTTCTCTTTAGAGGCCATTTCTCACCTCTAAACTGGGGGGAAAAGTTCCTCCCTGCCTAGTTCTTTTGGAAATTAAGTGCACTTGCATATGTATAAAACCGTGTCATAGTGCTTTCAAGTACTGTTGCTTAAAATTCTTTTTAGGCCTAGTGCTGCTGCACTGGCCTAAGAATTCACACCTCCCACAGGACTCCTTTGCAAGCTCTGTCAATCAGAGTCTTTTCCCATGTTAGATCTGGTCTTGCTTTGATCCAGTTAGTGTTTCAACCTAACCTCTAACCCATGGGACAAGATCATAAGGTTGCTGACAACCAGTTTTGTGAACCACTATTTAGAAACAAATCTCATAAAGCAACATGTAATGTCAGGGTGGGAATTCTTCCCTATTTTCCTGAAATGTTCCTGGTCATTTCTCCTACCTCTTCCTGCTCCACTTAGAGGGGAAGTGGGTCACTCAACTAGACAGCTCAGGGCAGCCCTACTTTTCCTTTCTATCTGCTATCCGTCCTCCTGCATGGGACATACTGCAGCACTGGGAAGTCTGTTACTGCTCTGGACCCTGGAATTAAACAGATTCTCTCTCCTGACTCTTTCTCAGGCACAGCTGGACACCTGCAAGACAGGGCCTCGACCCGTACACACGCGGCCTGGTGGACAGCAGTCCTGTGCGCATGCCCTCTGCTAGCTGTGTCAGTATAGGTAAGGGCAGAGAGCTGCCAGGCTCCTATCAGCACAAAGAGAGTTACACAGGGGATATTTTTTTCATAGCACAAGAGTTCGGCAAGAGACAGGATATATGAGGAAATGACCCGGAGTCTGGCTGGAGACTTGTCTTTAAACACATGTAAGACTCTCCCTAGAGTCTTCCAATAATTCTTGGAAGAAGGACCACAGGTTCTGGTGAGCCCTGGTTAGCTGCCAGAGGCAATGGGCCAGTGCGTTTTGTGTATCTTCAGGCTGTTGAGTTCTAAGTGTTTCAGTGATTAGAATAGTATTTTCTCTTTCAAATTAAAACATTTAAAAATCTTATATTCAAATTATGTAGCATTTGGATGTGACGACCTTTGTATCAGAGTCAGACTTTCTTCCAAAATCTGATGAATTTCTGTCCTAACATTTGGACGCCCGATGCATACTGTCATCTAGCAGGCAACTATGTGTTGTGCATCTTCCACTTACCACTCCAAATCTGCCCTCCTTCCCTCTGCACCCTGCTTTGGGCCATGGAGACTCACCTATAGGGGAATATATATCAAGGGGTTCCCTTGCCTTTGGCCAATAGGAGCCCTAATGGGAAATTAAAGAGTGGGAGGAGAATGAAGTTACAGTATTTATTCCTCCAGTTTTCCTCCTGCTGGGTCGCCATGTTGCGTGTGTCCCCCTGTTGAAAGCCACAGCTCTTTTCCGGGCTCTTTTAGGCCTCTGGGTGGCAATGGCTCCCACGTTTATGAGCCCTGGAGGACTGCACTACCCCTCGTTGGTTGCCCCGAATCCTGATAATCATGCCTTTGTAAAGAGCCCCTGGAGTGAGCCTTTCTCAAATTACCTAATTCGACCATGCTGCATGTTTCCACTGGGACCCAGGCTGATTCTCTACAGAATGCTTCATTTTCGATTCTGTATCCTCTAGTCCCTACCTGTGTAACCTACCTGTGTAACCTTGGGAAACCTGAACTCATATCTGGGCCTGAGTTTCGTAACATACAAAATGAGATGCTTTGAGATGGAAGGATCTTTCCAGATCTCATGTTCTTGAAATGAGAGAAATTTTATATCCAAAGTATATTCTATAAGCAAGCATGATATCTAGCACACAGGAGGCGCTCAACATTTAATGAATGATAAAGTCTAAAGCTATGTATCTTTCCCTATTTATATCCGCTAAAAAATGTGCTTCAGGAAAAGAAAATGCCAAAGAAGCTGTATGTTTAAGTACATAGAGAGTGAGCGTTATGATTACCTTTTCACTGTGATTGAAAATAATACAATATTTGATGCTTCTCTGAACATTTAAGACTCCATGGAGGCAGCGCAGTGGGTGGAAGGACCATAGGCGCTGCAGACAGGCTTTGTTTATTAAATTAACTTTACAACACATCATCTTGAGCTGCCTTTATGAAGATATCATGTAATTGGGAGTAGACCTATCTATTCAGAGTGTGCCAGAGAAACTAAATTTTCAGGAGACGCTCTTACAGTTAGAGGCTCTCTCCATAGTCTTGCTTCTATGGCCAGTATTAACCCTAGAAATACCGCTCCTGAGAAACAGTTCTAAGCCACAAGGCTGGTTCAAGTCAGAACAGAAAGTGGACTCCTGGTTCAAACTCTTCCCTATTCTTTTTCTCTTCTGTCTGGCTTGAACCTTGGTCCATGACCAGAGACACACACTCTCTTTCAACATGTAACCTCTTGCTAGCTTGGACTTCTGTACTTAAAATCCTAACGTCCCCCCTGGTCATGGATCTGCCTATGCTACAAGGATGATCAGGCTCAGATTATCGGTAACTGATTAAAAGCACAGGCTTTTGTGTCTCTGTACTTAACCATCAATTTTCTAAAAAGTATGTTTTTAAGTCAGTTTCCTTTCTGTAAATATTCCACGCTACTGAAATGAAGATGGTTTCTTTTCAATAGCTAATTGTCATCAGTAGTCATGCATAGAAAACTGGCATTAATTCATCATCAGAATGATTAAAATACTGGTCTATGACCAAGAAACAGTAAGTGTACTAAAGAGCATTGACAATAAAGAAGAAAAAAACCCCTTAGATTTCAAAACAAATTACTCTTAACTCTAACTGGAAGATAAAAGGAACACCAACTCTTCTCAGAAGTGTTCTCTTTAGGCCTGCCCTCTCCACGAGTCACAGAAGTTCTGCCTCTTGGCCATGGACAAAGCCACAGCAATGATTAGGCACTGATGGTTTTTCCTAAAACATTCCTGCAATCTTCACTTCTCTTTAAACCAGGTAGGTTTCTCTTTTCACTGTTTTTTAATCTGGGTAAAAATCCACATAACATAAAAGTGACCATTTTAGCTGTTTTTGAGTGTACAGTTCAGTGCCGTCAGTACAATCATACTGTTGTGCGCCGTTGTCACTGTCCATCTGGAGGACTTTGTCATCATCCTGTACTGAAATGCTATCCCTATACACAATAACCTCCCATTCTCTTCTTCCCCTGCCCTCTGCTCCTGGGAACCACTCTTCTGTTCTATCTCCATGATAAGCCAAGTAGTTTGTTCATTTTAATGAAAGTTGGTCTCCAGCTAGGCCCTTCACCTCCTAAAAGTACGCAGAAAAGAAGTGGAGATGATCACAGCCAGAGAGCACAGGCAGGCTGCTATGCAGACACTGGGAAAAGAGGAGAGTCCAGCACTTCGCAAATGATGCTTTGGAGACTGAAGTAGGAAAAGAGGCTACACACAGGTTTTCTACTAACGACCTCCAGGTCCTCTGATTCTGGATGTCAGTGCGCTCTCCTAAGGATGCACAGAACTTCACCTACTTTTCTGGGTGCTCAGCAGCATCCTGTACCACTAGGGGTCTCAGTGGCATTGCCACGAGACACTCTATACCAGGTGGGCTTGAGACAGGGAAAGTGTTTCCCAAAAGACCAAAAATGTGAGCACTGGATACAGGATTAATGAAGACTCCGAACAGCAACAGTAGAGAGGGCAAGGTTTCCACACTTAAAGGGGTGGAAGAAATTGAGGCTAGATCACTAGCAGGAGACCAGGCAGGAGCCTAGGGACAGAGCAAAGATTAGCAGGAAGCCAAGGCAAGGAGAACGGGGACAGCACTGGAGGAGAGAAACAGCAAGAACAGCAATTAAGGACTAGAGGGATGACAAAAGCAGTAGACTCAGCTGAAAGATAACAGAGCCAAAGGAAGTGGCTCAATTTAGGTGGGATGTTATTCTCCACCATATCCCCCACAGGAGACTCACAGGAAACACAAGAAGTGGAATGACAAGGGTCCTTCCTATCCTCTGGCAGGGAAAGGCTGATGATACAACAAACCTACATCCAAAAATGCTAAAGTATATCCATCTAGGCATATGGAGTTGGTGATATCAGGGAGATATTTGGGGTAATAATAAATGAAACAGAAATAAGAAGTTTTGAAACTTGCAGATAGGATGAGACATTATTATCATAAAAATACAAGAGAATTACTAAGCAAAGGGAAGACTGATGAAGAGTTAGGTTTTTAGGAAGTGATTCCATAGCTTTACTGAACACCAACACTAGGCAGGTCACAGTCCCTCTCAACTCTTCTGCCAAAGTACTTCAGATGGAGAATCACCACCACAGAACCTGAGGTCCTCCTCAGGGTTTCCCAGGGCCCTAACAGTCACATGTGGACTTCTACTGCTGTGACTCTGGGAGTCTGTGTCAAAAGGCCCCTGAAAGTCCTGCAGAATTAGGTCTAGGGAGAAGCTCAGTCGTCTGCCATGCCTATCATGCTGCTGCTTTCTGCTGCCATCACATGGATGCTACGTGTCACTTGGAAGACTTGGTACATCAGCCCTTAAACAATTCCACTTCCATAAATAACTTGTAAAAATGTACAAGGAAATGGGATGAAAACATAAAGTGTTTGACTGTCCTTATAACTTGCATACTAACTTGGGAATTTCTGGATGTTTTTTGCTTTATACTATGTTAGAAACCAGAAGGGAGCCCGTTCTCAATGTCCCAAAATGAGAAAGAAAAAGTTGCAATTAGATTATCACTGTTAAGCAAGTAGGGTATAAAATAAAGATGCAGGGTATCTCAAGATGAAGAAGGTTATGAGCGAGAAGCTTGACCCCTTTCTAAGAGAGGGAATGAATGACTTGATTTCTTCTCACACCTTTGAACAATTAAGGATAAAGACCACACCACCAGTGAACTGAGAAGCCAATGTGCATAATTATATCCAGTTATTACTTAACGCTATCTTGAGAAGAACTAAGTGGACTCTGGTGAAAACCCCTTCTGACTAGTGTTGGTCAGAGAATTCTGAAGCTTCCACTCATGAACTTACAAAAAGAACCATTAAATTAATATGGGCATTGAAAGGAGACAGAAACTCACCTGATCTTTAGCTTCAAAATTCTCCTAAAATAGGGTCTAGAAGTAGCTTGTGCTATAGACTGAGTGTCTGTGTTCCCCTCTCCCCGCGCCAAATTCCTATGTTAAATTCTATCAGCACCCAGTGTGATGGTATTAGGAGGTAAAGCCCTCAAGAATGGGATTAGTTTCCTTATAAAAGAGGCCCACAATGTTCCTCAACCCTTGATTCACATGAGAACACAGAGAGGAGGCACCTTCTATGAGGAAGCAGGCCACTGTCACACACTGAATCTGTCTGCACATTGATCTTGAACTTCCCAGCCTCCAGAACTGTAAGAAATAAATTTCTGCTGTTTGTTAAGCCATTCAGTCTATAGTGGCTTGTTTATAGAAGCCTAAATGGACTAAGACAGCTTGGTCCCTTGGGGAGGTAGAAATATAACCCACTGGCCTAAGGAAACTCATACTCTGTTGTCTTTTTGTTTCTTAATGTTCAAACTCCACAGTCAGATGAGGGGGAAGATGTGGAAAAAGATGGTGAAAGGCTCACGCACAGGGGAAAAAGTATGAGAAATGGGAGAAGGGAACAAAAGATTCACCCATACATAAGTATTCTGTGGCCAATGTTTGCCTTCTAAGACAAAGTTGGATTTTGGGCAGAGACAAGAAGCAGTGGAGGAAGTAGAAAACACAGAGGATTCATCTAGGAGGCCCCCCAAGAGATAAAACTGAGAAAACAGAGGGGAGGAAGTTCTCATAAAAGTAAAATAACATTTCCTGGAGTGAAAGAAAGATTTAAGGTTTTCGACTAAATGTCCCAGGAAATGCTGGGCAAGATAAATGAAACAGGGCACATAAACCCAGACACACTGTTGTGAAATTTCAAAATCCCAAGGCCAGAGAGAACACCATAGAGATCTGGATGCTGGCTGCCTTTGGACTTGTTTTAAGCAACTCTTATAAATGCAAGAAGACCATAGAAGAGTACCTTTAAAATTCCGAGGGAAAATTATTTTCATTGTAGAATGTATGCAGAGCCAAATCACCCATAAAAATGAGGGCAGAATAAAAGCATTTTTAGAAATGCAAGGACTAGATATTTATATCCTACGTCCATCTTCTGAAAATCTTCCTTGAGGATGTACTCCAGCTAAATGGGAAAAAAAGGGGGGGGGGGACACTAAAGAAAGAGAAAGTAGAGAAACTGATAAAAGTGTACCTAACCCTCAAGTCCCAGTGATACGGGGTTAAGTCATCAGCTCTGGGTAGGTGAGAAAATATTTCTAGATGGAAGCAGAATTTCTGGGAAGAATACCAACAAGAAGAAAGTGGGTTCTCTGTACCAAATGTGTGATCAAGAGACTGGGTATATTTAATAACACAGAAATATGCTTCTCTTTGTTTATAAAATATCCCCAATATTTTATGATAGAAAATATTATAAAATAGTCTAAGAAACAAAAAATGCCATAAAAGAAACTGTCAAATGTCAAGTTAATTAAAACACGATCAGATTTTGAACAATTGATGGTATATAACTGAAGACTCTGAAAACAGGAACTGAATCCTTCAAGTGGCACAGGATTAACAATATAAAACTGCGCTTCCTTTTCTGAGGGTCCAGTCACACTTTAGGGCTCAGTAGTTACTAATATTTACACAATCACAATATTGTAATAGCAATAACAATAGCTCCACCTTTGAGTACTTAACAAGTGCCACTGCTATAAGCATCATTTATGTGCTAATCCATAAGACCCCATGATTACCAGAAATTAGCAGGTGAGGAAACCGAGGTACAGAAAGGGGAAGTAAGTTGTTGATGGCTACTTTTAATCACCGTGATCTAACAGTAAAAGCTAACAATACTCTTAGCTAGTATGGCTGGTACCAGTTGATCGAAAAAGTCTCTTAAAGGAAAAAACCACCCTCCCTTATACCTTAAATATTTTATTCTAATGTAAACATTTTATTTTAACCTAAAATATTAATTCACTAATCATTTGATATAAAGTTCTTTTCTTTGAATATAGTTCTTTGAGCATAGTTTTGTGTTGTTTTTCTTACATCAAAAACACCCACAAATGCAGTTTTCTTCAACTTGAGTTTTTTTAAAGTAGAATAAGAAGTTAAAGACATTTGTGAAGTGATCTGGGAAGAGAATCCTTCCAGATTTTTACATTGTTTGCAGTCTTTTACAGTTGCTCCCCCACTCCTAATTTAGCACCTTTTTAAAAAATAGGTTGCCTTTACTGAGTCTTAGAAAGCATTCAATTCAGTTTTCATAGAAGCAAGTCTCCTTTAGCATTCATATTTTACCAGTATATGTAATATTTAATTAAATTACATAATTCCAATAATAAGTACAACCAGAATAAACAAGTTTTGGAACAAAAATTACTGCTTCTTAGTAACCATTGAGCTTAATTTATGAGAGCAGGAATAAATGGGAACAGCAGTGCTATCTGTGAGCACTCAGCCTGTCATGCATTTATTGAAATATCTTCTAGAAGAAATGAAAGCTCAAATAATTATGGCCAGTTGGATAACTGAAAGTTGGTTAAGAAAGCTTCAGTTGTACATAAAACAGTCTGTTGGTACAAAATGTCTGTTTTACTCTTCATTTTATCATTTTTTTAATGGAAGTACTGGGGATTGAACCCAGGACCTCGTGCATGCTAGGTATGAGCTCTACCACTGAGCTATACCCTCCCTCCCTGTATGTAATGTTTAGACTCAACATATAGACAAACATGGATGATTTTATAATTAAATACAAAATGTAGAAATTTTACCATCACAGGGAAATAACAGCATAAAAGCAAACCAATATCCTCATTTTACAAAGGAGAAGATCCAGAGATAATGCCTAAGGTTGATAGAACAGGAAATGGGAATTTTAAAAATACTCTTATTAGAGTCTACAACATAATCAACAGAAGAACTCAAAATAACATAATAAAGATGGAGATGAGAAAATTCCTCATCTTGTTTACATATATTCTAAAGTTGGCTAATAAAAAACTGAAGCACAAGTGTATTATTTACAGTATGGAAGTAATTACCAGGAACCTAAAACTAGAAAATATTAAATGAAAATGGTTGCCTCTGAGAGTGGACCCACAGGTAAGAATGAACGCTTTTCTTTCTCTTTTTTTCAGTATTGTTAATCTTTTTCTAACATTGTGTATATATAAACTGGATAATTATAATTAAAATTACAAATAAAATGTGGAGACGTAAAATGAAATACAAAATAAAGAAAACATTCTTTAAATTAGGAAGCTGAAACATACCCAGTTCTGACTAAAGAGGATCATTTAAAGGCCCAGAAGGGGCTCTGTCCGAACTGAAACAGATGCCAAAAAACACCGAAAGCACCCGGGAAGGTTTCTGCATTCAGAAACCTCCCACAGTGCGGCCTCTAAACTACCCTGGGGTGGGGGGCCCAGATGGCCGCCCACGCGCCCCAGGTCGGCGCCTGCGCACAGGGCCCCCAGGAGCGCGCAGGGAGCAGCTGTAATTAGGCACTGCCTGTCATCGGGCACGTGAAGCCCAGGGTGCCTAGCCTGCCATCTGTCTACCTGCCTGCCTCTATGAACTCACACTCCGATACCTACCCAGCCAAAGTGTATTTTATGAAAGCCCTCCATCATGATTCCATTTTTGCCCTGAACCTGAACCATGGAATCAGCTCCACGTACACTAAGAGAGCTTCTCTATATCTGGACTTGGCTTGAAAAGATAAACGAAAAGATGGCATCAATGCTGTGAAATGGGTTTGGGGTCTCCCTCCAGCCAAGAGATTGGTTGGTTTCACTTTACGTTTTTGATAATATGAAAAAAAATGTTGCTTTTTTCATTTTATAAATATATATTTTATTACAGTATTAGGAGAGAAGCTTTCTTACTCCAGTTAAGAATTGGTGGACATCCTAAGAATTCTAATTCAAGGAAGTATTTTAGAGTCTGGAGAAGATTTCTTATGACTGAAATAGCAGTTGAGTTGCTGGATTACACAACCTATATCCCCAGCAGGAAAGAACAATTAACCACTTGAAGCAATTTTGTGTTTATATTCATTAAGTAAGCAAAGTTCTGCTTAAGTAGGTCCCTGTGCCATAATTACAAGGGTCAGTACAGACAATATTGATAGAGCCTAGGTCCCGACAATGGGAAGTTCAAATACACTTCAGAAAATGCTCTTAGAGCTCAGAATGAAAGGAACAATTTGCCTGTAAGCCTAACAGGAAGAAAGACCATGATTATGCATTGCAGGCATATCAGTTACTCCCTGGCTATCCAAAAATTCTGTCAAAGATACAATGCTCCACAGCATTATCGGTTTTAATAAGAATTTACAGAAAAGTGTGGCTTAAATCCTAGTATCTTTGAATATGGCAGACAGTCTCAAACTCCCAGCTTGAAGAACTTAGAAACTGCACATAAATTCTGTACCTGGCTTTTGGTAAATGAGTCCAAAAATCTACTCTAGTGGCCACAGCCAGGCTGCTATCAGATTTTAATGACAAACTGTCCTTTTACAGAACGGGTATAAAAGAAAATGCAAAAGTAAGAAACAATATCATAACATAATTGTATTCAGAAGGGCTTCTTGGGTGGAGGGTGTCAAAGTATCAAAAACTGTCTTGCTGAAATCAGTAGGATGCAACACAAGAGAGGTACCTTTACATGTCAGAATATCTACTGATGCAAAACACAAAGCTGGCAAAGAGCATGAGTCGTAAATAGTTTCCCAGACATGACAGGGGAAACCTGTTCTACTGGATCTGACCTCATCCATTTAGGAATTCCTCTTCACTCTGATGCCCAGGGGTAGGACACGTTTGTCAGGCATGTTCCTGCTATGCTCTGGTTTAGAAGAGCCACATTTTATGAAAATATGAAAATGTGCCTGAGTATTACATCTGCGCTCTTGTGTATAAGCAGAGACGTACCCAATCACATATCTGCAAGCCCAGAAAACTTGCCCCTGTTCAGCAGCGGGCAGCTCACAGCACCTTCAAAGAGCCAACTGTTAAATTTTCAGGTATTTTGAGAGCTAGGTATTAAACATAGCCATTACTTTAAAATGAAATTATATAAACTTAGTTATATAAATGATACTGGAAACAAAGGTAATAAACATTCAAAAGTCACCATGCCCTACTCATTTTACTATATTTTACTATTATCTAAGTTCTCAGGGTGATTTACCTATATTATATCTGCATGATAGAAATAACTATATAATGATGTGTTACTGCACATCTTCCCAACTCAGCATTCAGTGTTATCTTGTCGGTAGACTGAGAGGAGCCATGTTGGGAGCATTTATACCATGGATATTACAAACACCATAAATCAGGGCTTGATCTGTTTTTCTGTTGACGGACTCGTCTTAAGAAAGTGATGGAGAAAATGTCAATAACACAGATTAAAAGTGTGTCATGTCTGTAGCCATTACATTGTGAATAGCAGAAAAGACTGAAGATAAATTCTCCTGGTATTCTAAAAACTATTATCTGTTTCAACAAAGAAGCTGCTCACATTATTGATGAATGGGTGAAGTTACGACATGTGTCACGGTCGCTTCACTTTCATCTTACTTGTTCACGTAAACGAAGCCACCAACAACCATGCACGTTGGCCCTACGCTCATTTGTCAACTGCAACCAGAGGTTGCTATGGATACAGAAGGTTGACAAAAATCAAGGCATTCTATAAGAATCAACTGTAATGCATTCAATAAACTGTAGTGTGTATTTCATTATGAATTATATAGTGCACATTATCAGTAAAATTTATAATTAGTTTGTGTGTATATTTATGCATGTATTTTTAACTCTTGAGAATTGCTTGTTACATAGGTAGCAGTACACTGCTGCCTTCAATTCAGTCAGCATGGAGACTAACCTTCTTGAGAAACCGCACAGAATTAAGTTTCTTCCAATATGCCCCACTGCTCTTTACATAAGGTCTTGTCCTGATACAGAATTACCATCTTAGTGCTCAAAAGATTTGCCTCCTGAGTCCTGCTTTTATAGCATAAGTGGCTGTCACCAGATGGCAACAGAATTAGGCCTGACCTGGGGCAATTAGTTATTGAGGAAGATCAGAAATTTCTGGGTCACGATCGTATAAAAACCATTAAACTGCTTATAAAACAACAGAAGAGTTCCTATATTCCTCTAACTGGGTAACTTTCTTCACAGCAGATGCTCTTACCTTTAAAGCAATCATTCTGAAATTTATGTGTGCTTGATAATTACCAGGGAAGCTTGTAGATTCCTAGGCTATGCCTCCAGAGATCCTACTTTTGGGTAAGACCTAGGGATCTACATTTTAAGTAAACATCCCCAAGTATCTCTGAAGGCAGGTGGCTCATGGGTCAATTTGAGAAATGCAGTATTATGAGACACTTCAAAAATGAACATAGTAGCTTGTCTAAGCCCCCCACTCCTTTCTTCATTAGTGTAAAGAAATACAACTGATTTTTGAACGTTAATCTTGTAACCTGCTACCTTGCTGAATTCTTTGATTGGCTCTAGTAGTTTTTATGTGGACCTTTTAGGGTTTTCTATATATAGTATCATGTCATCTGCATATTAATGACACTTTTACCTCTTCTTTTCCAATTTGGATCCCTTTTATTTCTCTCTCTTGCCTGATTGCTGTGGCTAGGACTTCCAAGACTATGCTGAATAGGAGTGGTGATAGTGGGCAGCCTTGTCTTGTCCCAGATCTTAGTGGGAAGCTTTTGAGTTTTTCACCGTTGAGTACTATGCTGGCTGTAGGTTTGTCGTATATAGCTTTTATTATGTTGAGGTATGTTCCCTCTATACCCATTTTGGTGAGAGTTTTTATTATAAATGGGTATTGAATTTTATCAAAAGCTTTTTCTGCATCTATTGAGATGAGCATGTGGTTTTTGTCCTTTCTCTTGTTGATGTCATGTATCACATTGATTCCCCACTCCTTTCTTAAGCAGACACTACCATCTTCATCAAGCTGGCCCCAAGGAGGAAGCTTTCTGTCTCGCTGGCTTTTCTGTTCAACTGACATGAACCTCACCTCACCGACCCTTTCACCAACTCAGTTTCCTTGTGCCCCGTGAGAAAAAGGACTCATGTTGATTATCATAAGCAGCCTCATGAAAAATCTTGAAGTTGAGAGTGCCTCTGCCAATAATGGAAGCACAAAAAATTTACTATGACTTGGTTTAAAAAAGCCAACTCTGGGGCACCTTTTCTTTTTTAGATGCTCACAAACCATCTGCTAACTTGGCTTAGGACTTTGCCAGGGATGGACACCAAGCTACAAGCCTTGAATTTCTAGATTCCACATATCCTCTGCTGTGAGGACTGGGCCACGTGCCCAACTCTAGCTGCTGGCATTGCTCCCACCTCTACTGGATGTCTCCTGGCATCTGTTATCACTCGCTTTCATCAGGCAGGGAGATGTCTTCCTTCTTGGTTTGATCAGAAATTAAAATAATATATTTCTCATTATTTGGATGTTTCCAAAGAACCAATTCCTGCCATTGGCATTCCCGAAACCGTCTTCATGGCACGTGCCCTTGAAAGTTCCTAGATGTGCATCTGCCCGGCCCCCTCGTTTGTGTGCCCATCACCCTTTAAACTTGTGCTCATCAGCACTAGTTTCCAAGATGGTGCTGTCCTCCTCCTCTTCTCCACTTTTAAGAGTTAGAATGTGAGAATCTAAAAGATTTAAGAGATCTAAAAGATCCCTTATGTTTGTCATTCCTGTTCTGCTCTCTGGAATCTGATTATATGAAATTACACTTTGTTTTATTCTTTTAAAAATGTTCCTATATTAGAGGACACAGGTCCAGCCATATTCAGTGAAGTCAAGTCAAATGTAACATCAAGTGAAATTATATGAGAAAGAATCACCCTCTATAAACCGGATGCTAGTGTTGTTGCTCTGGTTCCTGGGGGAGTGAGGGGCAGTTTCAGTTCCAACCCTTGGGAATGAGCGTAGCCAGGATGATGTTGCAGATTCTTGGAGCTCAGTAAAACACAGTGAAACCACTGTGCAGATTCAAGCACTTACCTCAGCTTGGGTCTGGCTTTTCTCTGCCATTTAAGTAATGTGCAGCATTCCTAGCTTTGAATGAGTTTACAGCATCATTGGCACAATGCCTTTCTTAGTGAATCTTTACATGCCACTGAGACAGAAATGTTCAACTCAAAACAGTCTGGGCGTGAATTTCAACAGTAGTGATAAAGTTCTGCAACAGAAATATTTGTTTTCACATTGAAAACTCAAACCGAGTATGTACTCTAGGGGGAAGAGTAGTGACTTTCAACAAAGCATACACTAAGTCATTAAGAAATTATCCACTAAGCCATACTGTCCATGTACCTGAAACAATACATATTATAATAACAACACAATTATTTTACTATAGAAAAAAAAGTCCTTCCACTCTTGTTGGAGAAAACCCTTCAGATTCGTAAGACCTAGAAGCCAATGGATATAGTCTTCTACTGGTCTTTCTTTTCTTTTTTCTTTCCACTTATTGTTAAGTTGATCTTTGGTTTTAATGGGACCACAGGGAAGGCAAGACATGGGCACTTTCTGACAAGTGTAAGCAGAATGTTCTGTAGTACAGAGCACACAAGGAACTCCCTTTTTGCACTAATATCATCCAGGTTTTGAAAATGCTATTCTGTGCCATAACTTGATGACAATGGCCAGACTTCGGCCAGAAACATCCTTCTAGACAGGTGAGTCATTCATTTTTTTCATCTATTTAAACATTTATCAAGTACTCATTACGCTTCAGTCACTGGGTCAGATGAGGGGAATAGAAAGATGAATAAAACACAGTTCCTTCCATCAAAGCATTGACAATCAAACGAAGGAGGCAGATGCAGGAACAGAGAATGTGTTAAGTGCAGGTCCAGTGATAGGGAAAATAGCACAGAGAATCCAGGTGAAAGAAACTCCGAGGCGAGTATTAAAAGCATGATAAGGAAGAATCCACTGGAAGAGAGGTAACAGGAGGACAAGGAGAGCCATTCGAGGCTGGAGGACAGCTTAAGTACAGAGGCCAGTGTGCACAGCACAGCCCACTGCTCGTGTAAACCAAGAGAGGGCACAGCATGTGACTGCACTGCTCTCTCATATGTGGCTGAGGAGCTGGGACTGGATCCTTTGGCTGACTGGGATGCTGAAGAGTTTTACAAAAAAAAGTAGCAGGATCAGATCTGCTAGGAAGACCACTCTGGCTTCTGCAGAGGCTCAGTTTGGGTGGTTAAGAACAGAGGGCAGGAAGCACATTAGGAGCTCCAATAATACTGAAGAGAGATTTTTTAAAAATTGAAGTATAGTTGATTTACAATATTATATTAGTTTTAGGTACACAACAAAATGACTCAACATTTTTCTAGATTATACTCCATTTCAAGTTCCTACAAAATAATGGCTATAGTTCCCTGGGCTGCACTATGCGTCCTTGTTGCTTATCTACTTTATGCATACTAGTTTGTGCCTCTTAATCCCATACCCCTCTCCTGCCCCTTCTCCCTTCCCTCTCCCGCCCCTTCTCCCTTCCCTCTCCCCACTTGTAACCACCAGTTTGTTCTCTATATCTGTAAGTCTGTTCTGTTTTGTTATATACATTCATCTTTTTTTGGTTTTTTAGATTCCATGTAAGTGATAACATAGAGTATCTGTCTTTGTCTGTCTGACTAATGTCACTAAGCAGAATACCCTCTAGGTCTACAGTGTTGTTGCATATGGCAACATTTCATTCCTTTTTATGGCTGAGTAGTACTCCACTGTACACCACATCTTTATCCATTCATCTGTTGATGAACACTGAGGTATCTTCTATATCTCTGCTGTTGTAAATAATGCTGCTATGAACATTGAGGTGCATGTATCTTTTCAAATTAGTATTTTTGTTTCCTCCAGATATATACCCAGGAGTGGAATTGCTGGGTTATATGGTATTTCTATTTTTAGATTTTGAGGAACCTCCATATTGTTTTCCATAATGGCTGCACCAATTAACATTCCCACCAATAGTGTACAGTGATTTCCTTTTCCCAGAAAGAGGTTTGGGGGCCTGAAATGAGGTGGTAATCATAAGAATGGAGCTGGGAGACAGATCTGAGAAACAGTTATAAGAGAAAACTGGCTGGAACTGATGACTGTTGGATGAAGCAGGGCAGAGATATGGTAATAGTAAGATGTTTCTGGAATTACACTCAAGTTGCTGATGTAAGTGACTGGGGTTGAAGGTAGTATCTCCCATCAAGATAAAAAAGACAGTTTTTCACCGTTGAGTACTATGCTGGCTGTAGGTTTGTCATATATAGCTTTTATTATGTTGAGATATATCCCCTCTATACCCACTTTGGCGAGAGTTTTTATCATAAATGGGTGTTGAATTTTATCAAACGCTTTTTCTGCATCGATTGAGATAATCATGTGGTTTTTGTCCTTTCTCTTGTTGATGTGATGTATTACATTGATTGATTTGCGTATGTTGAACCACCCTTGTGTCCCTGGGATGAATTCCACTTGGTCATGATGTATAATCTTTTTTATGTGTTGTTGGATTCTATTTGCTACAGTCATCAAGACAGCATGGTATTGGTACAAAAACAGACATATAGAGCAATGGAACAGAATAGAGAGCCCAGAAATGAACCCACAAACATTTGGTAAACTAATCTTCGACAAAGGAGCCAAGAATATACAATGGAATAAAGACAGTCTCTTCAGCAAATGGTGTTGGGAAAACTGGACAGCAGCATGTAAAACAATGAAGCTAGAACACTCCCTTACACCATATACAAAAATCAACTCAAAATGGATCAAAGACTTAAACATAAGACAAGATACAATAAACCTCCTAGAGGAAAACATAGGCAAAACATTATCTGACATACATTTCAAAAATTTTCTCCTAGTAGAAATAAAAGCAAGAATAAACAAATGGGACCTAATGAAACTTACAAGCTTTTGCACAGCAAAGGAAACCATAAGTAAAATAAGAAGGCAACCTATGGAATGGGAGAAAATTTTTGCAAGTGAAACCGACAAAGGCTTGATCTCCAGAATATATAAGCAGCTCATATGACTCAATAAGAAAAAAATAAACCCAATCCAAAAATGGGCAGAAGACCTAAACAAGCAATTCTCCAAGGAAGACATACAAATGATCAAAAGGCACATGAAAAAATGCTCAATATCACTAATTATCAGAGAAATGCAAATCAAAACTACGATGAGGTATCACCTCACACCAGTCAGAATGGCCGTCATTCAAAAATCCACAAATGACAAATGCTGGAGAGGCTGTGGAGAAAGGGGAACCCTCCTACACTGCTGGTGGGAATGCAGTTTGGTGCAGCCACTATGGAAAACTATGGAGATTCCTCAAAAGACTAGGAATAGACTTACTGTATGACCCAGGAATCCCACTCCTGGACTTGTATCCAGAAGGAACCCTACTTCAGGATGACACCTGCACCCCAATGTTCATAGCAGCACTATTTACAATAGCCAATACATGGAAACAGCCTAAATGTCCATCAACAGGTGACTGGATAAAGAAGATGTGGTATATTTATACAATGGAATACTACTCAGCCATAAAAACCGACAACATAATGCCATTTGCAGCAACACAGATGCTCCTGGAGAATGTCATTCTCAGTGAATTAAGCCAGAAAGAGAAAGAAAAATACCATATGAGATCGCTCATATGTGGAATCTAAAAAACAAACAAACAAACAAACAAAAACAAAGCGTAAATACAGGACAGAAATAGACTCATAGACAGAGAATACAGACTTGTGGTTGCCAGGGGGGCGGAGGGTGGGAAGGGATAGATTGAGATTTCAAAATTGTAGAATAGATAAACAAGATTATACTGTATAGCACAGGGAAATATACACAAAACGTTATGGTAGCTCACAGAGAAAAAAATGTGACAATGAGTGTATATGTCCATGTATGACTGAAAAATTGTGCTGAACACTGGAATTTGACACAACATTGTAAAATGATTATAAATCAATAAGAAATGTTAAAAAAAAAGATTAAAAAAGACAGAAATCAGTCTAGGGTTGAGGGGATGATTTATTCATTCACTTAATATTTGGGCACCTATTATGTTCCAGAAATTGGCCAATGTACTATAAAGATCATAGTGAACCAGACAGAGAAATAGAGCTTGCATTCTAATGGAGGAAGGCAAACATTAAACAAGTAAGAAAAAAATCTATCATATAAGTTCAGATGTGTGTCCTCCGAAGAAAAATAAACCCAGGGGAAAAATAAGTACATATGGGGCCTTTCTGAGAAGGTCTGATGGAGCAGAGAGACTCAGTGGAGAGAGTGGTGAGCCTTGTGGGACTTCGGGAGGAAGATTTCAGGCAGAAGACCATCTAGAGTAACAGCCAGAAGGATGACTCCAGTTTGCGGTATGTTGAATTTGAGGTGACTTTGGTCTAACCAGATGGAGACATTCAGGAAGCAGTTAAATATACAGGTCTGAAGCTCAGCAGAGGCTGGGCTGGAAGGTGGGTTTGGAACCATCAGCATACCGGAGGCTGGAGGGGAAGACTTGGGGTGCAAAAGTGCAAAAGTGAGAAAGCAGTGGCCAAGCTAGTTAATTAAGACACATCAACATTTAAGGGACACACAGAAGAATAGAAACCCAGGAAGGAGAAGATGAAGAATGAGATTCCATGTTGCAAAATTCAAGAGAAAAAGAAGCAGTGATCATCGCTTCAAAAGGAGCGGCACTCCAATAGCTGAAACGTGGCCCGCTGGGAGTAGCAATCAGCAGGACACTGATGACTGTCGTTAAAGCAGCCTCAGAGGAGTGGTAGGTGTGGGAATTGGATGAAAGCGGTCTGAAGAAGATGAGGAGGAAACCCAGCAAGTATAAGACATCTTATGAGAAGTGAGGCTGTGAAGAGAGTGAGATCATTCGGAGACGGGCGTTCGGGAGAACATCCACGCTGGCCAAGCCCAGCAGCTGAAGCGTTAGGAGAAGTCAGCCGGGGCAAAGCTGGCAGCAGGGGCGGGGGTGCCCTGAACTGGAGCGAGGGCCAGACACCCTTTGCCAGCTGGTTTTGTGCAGCCCTGCCTTCTAAGAACGAATTCCAGCCAGTGACCTGTACTTCACAGGGCAAGGATGGAGCTGTTAGATCACCAAGCATTCCTCACTCCAGTGGATGAGAAGAACATTTAGGAAGCTCTCCCAAATCTGTGTGAGGGATCAGGTGTGTCGGAAGACACTGTAAGCAAATAAATGATGTTTGTGAGTTGAGGGTCCTGGCCATGAAGAAGGGGTCAGGAAGCCTCTGCCAGCTGTCCTGAGAAGGTGGCCTCATGTGTGGCTGCTGCCTCCTGTAGGGAAAACTCCTCATTCTTACATGTATACCATAGGGCATCTGCCCCGGAAGTTCAAAGCCAGGTCCAGTCCTGTGCATCAGGTGGGACGTGAGTGGTGAAGAAAGGGAAAGCCCAAGTAGTGATGGAGACAAGAGCCCAGCTGTGTAGGGAAAAACTTACCAAACTAACATCATGAAAATATGAAGGTATGATCAAAGATTACACAATCATGACTGGTGTAAATCACAGAAGCACAGAATTGGTCAACAAATCCTGAAATACCAGGTTAGAGAGCATGGGAAGAAAAAGAGAGGTCAGGCTTTGAGTAATCAAAGGCAGCTCTGCATAGCCCAGCACGTAATAAACTTATCAGAGGACTTTATCTCAAAGGGCATACAAGCCAGAAATAAAGATAGATTCCAAACATTTTTAGATAAATTCAGCAATAACAAAACCATGATTGTTTTTCAAATGAAATTAGCTGAGTTAGAGACATCTCTCATCTTGGAGATTGAATTTAGGCAGGATAAGACTTTACTTACCACTCATCCCCAAACCCTCATTCATATACTTCCCTTGGGACCACCATCAGCCCATGTTTCTGGCCAGGGGACTCTCAAAATGGCACTTCTGCTTCTTGGAAAGACGCCAACCCCCAAGTGCCTGTAAACAATTTCTATGATACCAGAGGCTGAACACTCTCTATTTTATTCTAATTTCCTTCACAGGAAATGCATGCTGGGCTGTCTCCTCCACCTCAATTTTGTTCTTCTTACACTTCGATCCCTCTTGGGATACATATAATTGACCCATCATTACCCCACTATGCACACCAAAATGTAAGGACAGGCAGAAGGACCATAATCATGCCAAAAACAGAAAACAAAGACAAAAACAAAACATGCACATACAAGAAAACGGTTGGGAATAACAAAGGCAATCACTATCACAATTTCCAACTAAGATTTGAAATTGCTTTTTCATTTTAGACCCATATTCACAACTACTACATATCTCAAACACACATATCTAAAACCCAACTCAGTCTCTATCATTCCTTCAACCTGCTCCTTCTTCCGTATTCTGTATGACCTAGTTGCTTAAGTCAGAAACCTCGGATTTCCTTTATACTTCCCTCCTATTGTACTCCATGCCCTGAGGATTCTATCTTAAAACAGATGACTATTACTATTAGGATAAAGTTCAAAGTCTTAAGAAGACCCCTACTTCTCCCTCTGACTTTACCTCTCATCACCACTCTAACCCCCAAATTCAACTCCACCAATCCTAAACTCATTCAGGCTCCCCAAGGTCAGGCACCCCTTCAAGTATTAGAGCCTCTGGATATGCTTTCTTTACTAAAAACTCTTCCTCTGAATGCTCTGCTTGAACTCTCACTTCCATAACATGTCAGAGTTTGTTTATTTCTTCTCCGGGGAAGCCAGTTTTGAGACCACTCATGCCAGGTTTGAGTTAGGTGTCCTCCTATGTGCTTCCATAACATACTACACCATCCCTTAATGCACTGAATTGTAAATGCCTGTTTACAATCATCCCTGGGTATCCAAAAGGGGCTGGTTCTATGACCCCCCCACCAGATACCAAAATCCATGGATGTTCAAGTCCTTTATATAAAATGGGTTCAGTATTTGCATTTAACCTATGCACATCCTTCTATACACTTCAAATCATCTGTAGGTCACTTATGATGCCTAACACAATGTAAATGCTATGTAAATAGTTACTGGCTCATACAAATTCAAGTTTCATGTTTTGGAACTTCCTGGAATTAAAAAGAAAAAATTTCCATGCTCAGTTGGTTGAATCCATGGATGCAGAACCTGCAGATACCGAGGGGCCACTGGACTTGTCTATGTCCTCCACTACAAGGTAACCTTCTTGAGGATAGGGACCATGTCTTTCTCCCTCACAATAGCTCCAGCAGCAAGCATAGCGTTCAGCACATGATTGTTTAATAATGTAGTAGCTAGATTACATTACCTTCTCACTTATAAAGAGCAGCAGAAAAGAGTCAATAACAAGTTTGGAGGATAAAATGAATCCAAAGGGGATAAGATGAAGGAAGAAGATAGAAAACAATGATGGAGTACGGCTCCAGAAGATGGGTGGAAAACAGGAAGAGAGCTTAATGGAAGAAGCAAAAGAAAGCAAAAATAAAGGATGGGGTAGGAGTGACTTGAGCAGATTTTTGTGAAACTCAGAAAAATCTTCCCCAAGAGGAATAATAAGGGATCCAGCATTGACTAAGTGCCAGACCCTGTCCCTAATCCATGATCTCATTTGTACCTTAAAGTTCCCTTATAAACATCATTATCTCATTTTGCAAATGGGAAAACTGAGACACCAAGAGCTGAGGTGTCTATCCCTATGTTTTAAAGCTAGTAAGTGGTGAAGCAGTCTTTCAACTCAGTTTACATGGACTGCCCAGGATATATGCTTTGTTCTGGAAGTGTTCATGTAGGAAGCATTTAACTGTAGAACAGGTAGATTTGACGGTAAAAAGGGCTCTAAGCACCTAATCTTATAAATGAAGCTGTGACTTATGTTGTTATAGCTCAGCTCCTGCCTTTTTTCCTTTAAATCTCTATCTTGCAGTTCCTCTGAGAGCAAGCAGAGTATCTGAAGTCAGCAGCAGCCAAAATCCTATGTAGAACTGAAATCAGGACTATCCATTCCTTCCCAGAGCTCCCCTGGGGAAATGTGTGGCTTGCAGGGGCCGAGGGCACATCTGTACAGTGGTGGTTCTAGCCCACCCTTTGCTATAGGCTCCAAATGTGGGGATGGGAGTGCTTATTCCACCAATCAGCAGTCCTGGCCCATGCTACAGCCTAGCACTGGCTTTTCCACATTCTAGTAATACCCCTAAAAAGGTAATTTCTGGAAACGCATGGTGTGTAGTAATTTCTGGAAACACATGGTGTGCAGTAGATACCAGCCTCAGTTAAGGCACCTATCAGGACCAAAGGAAAATGCCTCCTACATTGACATTAAAAATGTGCTTGGAGCTAAAATATATATTGTGTTACTTTTTATTGTAAAAAAGGTGTCCTCTATCTTTTCCCAAACTTCTATAACAACAAAATAGCTTTGTCATGACAACACTCCCAGATGCAAGGGAAGGAAGGCTATTCCTCCACTGAATAAAACTCACATAGTGGCTATTTTGCCTCAGGTTCCTTCTTTTACATAAGTTTTCCATCCCCAGGTAGAAGCAGAGTCCTTAACAGCAGGGCCCTTGCAGCCTTCCCTCATCTTCCCCATTTTTTGAATTTCTTAGACTTTGTAGATTTTAATCTACAAATATTCTCCACATCTGATGATATAAATATATGTCTTGTGCATATAAACATCAAAACCAATGCTTTCTCATGGAAGCAGATTTTTATAAGAAATCAATTTAAACTGATTCAACTTATCATCTAACAGTGGTTACCAAGGATACCAAATAGCCAAAATCACTTGGCTCCAACCTGCTTGTTAATCAAGAGATAGTAACAGAAAGTTATGAAGGATTATGGTTATCTAAGTAATCGGCCAGAAACAATGACCCCCTCTCAATGTCCTGAAGTCCTGAACTCAGTTAAAAACATTCCAGTCTATAATAACCACTAAAAACATGCGAAGCTTTTCCTGGGGTTTGAAATTCAGCGATTAGTATTTAGGAAAATGACCGCTAATGGTTTCACTTTAATTCACTTCCTGATGAAGCAAAGAACTGAGAATGGCTACTGATTTGATGTTCTTAACAATCTGAAAGCAGATGATTTTCACCATGGCAGTTAATTGACTATTCAGGTAATCTAGATGAATCTGTCCTAAATCAAATAACCCATCACTTTACATGTATTAATACAGGGTAGCATCTAACAGATGAGCCTAGAATGTACCTTTGAGGGGCAAAGAATTAAAATGAACATATGCAAAACAAATAATGCTCCCTCTTGCTAAAAGGTCAATATGGACTTTTAAAAAAGTATACATAAGATTAAACACTGCCTATAATGCATTACTGTATTTTCTAACATTTGGTTAGAAAATAACCAAAGAATTAATACTTTCCAAAAGGCACAATGAAGTTTCTCACTGATAGTCATTCATTGCAATTATTTGGTCCCACCTTGTGGTTTGTTTTCATTTTGTTTATCATGCCTTTTGCAAAAGAAAAAAAAACTGTAGCTGTTGTGTTTGTCAAAATCCATCAACCTTGTCTTATACAGCTGCTGACCTTGGGGTTGTGCTAAGGAAACTTCATCTACCGAAAATATGACAGAAACTGGTAGATGCCACCAATATCTATTTTTCCTTCTTCCAAGAAAAACACAAAACTTAACGTGTATTGGAATGACAATATAAGTCAAAAGACTACATTTCCCAACTTTCCTTGTAGCAAGACCACATTGACTACATTGTGATCAATGAGATGAGAGCACAAGTGAAGAGTGGCATTTCCAGAAGGGTTATTTAAAAACGACAAGCTCAGGTTGGAGGTAGGGTCTTTTGTCTTTTCCAGGAATGCAAATGTGAGTGCTGGAATTTCAGCAGCCATTTTAGTCCATGAAGTGACTTTGAGTTAGAAGCCATTCACTAAACAAGGCAAAATAAAAAGACAGAAGGAATCTGGGTCTTATGACTACCTGCAGCCTCCCAGGGCAGCCTGTCTTTAGCTCTCTCTGCGTAAGAGAATTCTTAAATTTACCATCTATGTTTAAGCCACTGTTACTCTGTTTTTCTGTTATATGCAGAGTATCCTGATGATAAAATGCCTATCTTGTCATCTCCTTTAGATTTTTAGTTTTATTTTTTTGTAAAATTTAAACCACAGAGAAGTGTTTGGGAGTGGAGCAGGAACATAGTGTTTTTATCAGATAGTGAGCCAATTATTCCAACACCATTTACCGAATAATCCATTTTCTCCCCCACTGATTTGAACTGCCACCTTTACTAGATACTATATCGCCAAGCTACCTAGTTTTTGTTCCATTCACTTTTTTGTATGATCTTGATTTTCTCTGAGAAGCAGGAAGTACAGCTATCTGTAGAAAGTTGGGAGTAGAGGCAGAGCTTCAGAGGAGTGGGAGAAGGGCAAGGAAGAGGCCACATGACAGGGAAGAAGCATCAGGCAGCACCGAGGGCCCAGTTGAGATGAGATTCTCCAGATTACAGCACTAGGATCAATGGGGTGGACTTTGCATCCAGAATGCTTGGTTCAAATTCCAGCACCATGACTTACTAGCTGCGTGGAGTCAATCACTAAGTCTGTCTATGCTTTGGACTCCTCCTCTGTAAAATGGAGATAATACCAGAACATGCCTCAAGGTTGCTGTGTTAAATGAGCTATTATAGGAAAAGCGTAGAACAATATCTGGCATTAAGTTCTATTATGTATTATCATTATTACTATTTATTAATGATATTACTGGTTATAACGTAACTGTTCCTATCATCAGCAGCATTCTTAACATACTAAGACAGTGGCTTTTTTGGTTTCCTAAGATATTATCGAGAATAATGTTGTACTGAACCAGATGCTTTTTTGGCATCACTTGAGATGATTGTATTTGTTCGTTTCTCAAAAAAAGGTATTGCGAATGAGACACAATTTCATACTCACCAAAATGGCTATCATAAAAAAGACAGACAATGACAAATGTTAGCCAGGGCACAGAGAAACAAGGACCCTCAAACAATACTGATGGGAATGTAAAGTAGTGCAGCGATTTTGGAAAATAGTTTGGCAGTTCCTCAAAATCTTCAACGGTTATCACATGACCCAGCAATTCCATTTGTGGCTATACACCTGAGAGAAATCAAAATGTATACCTATGCAAAAACTTGCACCCAAATGTTCTCAGCAGCATTATTCATTCATAATAGCCCCAAACTGAAAACAATCCAAATATCCACAAACTGATGTACAGATAAATAAAATGTGGAATATCCACGTAATGGAATACTAATCAGTAATGAAAAGGAAGGAACTAATAACACGTGCTACAAATACGGCTGGACCTCAAACGCAACAGTATGCTAAGTGAAAGGATCCAATTACAGAAGAGATTGCATATTATATGATTCCATCTATATAAAATGTCCTGAAAAGGCAAATCTATAGAGACAGAAAGCAGATTAGTGGCCTCCTGGAACTGGGAATGGACATGGGGGATCTTACTGGGGTGATGGAAATGTTCTAAAACTGATTTATAGTGATGCTTGCACAACTTCATAAATTTACTAAATAATCATCTCTTAAAGTGGGTGAATTATAGAGTGTATAAAATAAACCTCATAAAGCTATTTTTTTAAATGAGGGAATAACGAGATAAGCTGAGGAAAATGTGTGAAGCTTATGTTACTTATTTTGTGTAAACATGGTCAAAAATTATATATATAACAACAACAGCAAAAAATCTCTTAGTGCAATAATAGCTTTACCATTCTTATACTGAGATAAACCCTGCTGGGCTGCAGTAGATCATTCTTTTAATACAAAGCTGTGTACGTATGTTACTGTTATTTAACATAGAATTTGTGCATTTATGTGCTTAACTGAGATCAGCATTAAGATTTTTTTCCTATTGTCTTTGTCAGATTTTATATCAGTATGATACTAGCTTCATAAACTGAACTGGAATGCTTTCTATATTGTTTCTTTGTTACGAAGTAGTTTTTTTTGTTTTTGTTTTAACATTTTTTTACTGAGTTGTAGTCATTTTACAATGTTGTGTCAAATTCCAGTGTAGAGCACAATTTTTGGAGTAGTTTTATAAGTATATGAATTGTTAAACCTCTCCAGAGGACAATTTAATAATTTTGTACCCAAATATTTAATGTGCGTAAGCCTGGATCTGGCAATTCTACTTCTAGGGAAAAAATAGTAGCAATGATTATTTCTGCATAGTAGAAGAGTTGGTGACCTTAATTTTTGTGCTCATTTTAAAAAATGTTTTTTGCAATGAGAAATTAAAACAAATCTTCAATGACTATCATGGTTTCAACAAATGAGAGAATGATGCATTACTTGATATTTTGATAGACATGACCTATACACATCTGGGCCTCTAACGTTTGTGGGGAATAATTCTTGGATTATTTTTCAGTTTCCTCTAAATATTTTTATAGCTGCTCTGAGATGTTTATACCTTCTTCTCAACCCATATTTCCATATCACTGGCATATCTGGCATTCTATTATGTTTTTCTATCCCTTCTACATCTATTATTAAATCCCCTTTCTCATTCCTCTTGCTTTATATTCATGTTTTCTCATAATTTTTTGTTGGTCAAAATAGCAAATTATTTACTTATTTATAATTCAAAGAAACACATCTTCGTTTTGCTTATTAATACCACTTTTTCTTTGATTTTGTTTTTTATTTTTCACTTTCTAATTATTAATTTTTTGGGGGGGCGTTTTACTAATGCTTTGCTCCTACTTTTTTTTGGTTTACTTCACTTTTCTATTTCTAGGTTCTTACATTTAAAGCTGGTTTATTTATTTTCTATTTCTCTATTTATTTACTATAACAAGTTAAAGTTATGAATTTTCATCTAAATATAGCTTTGGTTGGACTCTGCAGTTCTGATACAGGTGCTTTCATTTCCATTGTATTTTCAATGTCTATTAATTTTAGTTTCCATTTTTTTTTTTTTAACTCAGACCTCTTGAAGAGTAGTTTTCAGACGTTTAGGGTTTTGATGTTGTTACTTGTTATTCATTCATTGATGGTTTTATTGCATTACTGTCAGTGAATTTAACCCATAAAACTTTGATCTTTTGGAATTAATGTCCCTTTTTTATGGTCTGATCATGTACTGATAAATTTTTTGAAATGTTCCAAGAACACTCTTTTTCTCTTGGTGAGTAGAAAATTCTGTATTTCATGTAAATCAAACTTTTAATTACATTTTTCTATCCTCTATTTATTAACTTACTTTGTCTATTTGATGTGTCATATATTATTAGTCAAGTATGGTAGTCACCTACTATAATTCTGATTTTTCTAACCTCTGAAGTTTTAACAAACTTGGTCCTATAGATTTAAATACTGCTTCATTCATTAAAAGTAAAAGCTTATGCCTGCTACTCTTCACTATTTATTATACTATTTATCAGCCTAAGATAAGTCATATTTAATGACTTTTATGTCACATCCAGGATGTTTATTATAGGAATGTTAGTTTAATTAGCATGAGGCTTTGGAAAAAGAGCAGATAAAGACATTATAAAATCCATAGATATTTTGCACTTGTTATTTTAACATATTCAATGAAACTATTTCCTCAACATTTAGGAATCAAGTGGTGTACGGCCAACTGTGATCCTCCTCTGACATTTCCCCACGTCCTAAGCTAAATTATTAAGGGCACTATTTAATGCCCACTTTTCCCCACGTGTTTGCCTGGATCAAACCTGATGACCGCCCGTAGCCCTAAAACATCACCTTTTACTTAAAGACGTGTGCTATGGAGCCCTTGTTTTGTGAATCTGTCCAATTTAACTTCCCAGTTCCCACATGCTGAGGTCCTGGGAAGACAGTTGTGATTGAGTTGCTGAAGCGTTAAGACAATATAAAAATTAACAAATCAAAAAACCAATGTAATGGAAAAGAGCTGCAATTTTAATCTTTATCAGCCTGCAGAGTGGATCCTCTCAAACTGAACCTACAGAGATTAGATTCCCCCCAGAGAAGCCTTCAGTAATCCATACATAAACGGCCTCTACAGCAGCATGGAGTTAGAATCAACGGATGCTTCTACCAACAGCATTTGGAAGAAAAAAGAAACATTTGGGAGATTTTCTAGTTCTCTTTGTAGACTCTCTGAAATAGATCCCGTAACATGATGAATTTTAGTTCCCTCAAAATTAAGGTAATACACACCAAACACTTCCAAAGCCCCAGAAGATGGATGCCCTATAAATTCAGAATATTACAGTGACATTAAATCTTAAGTAGCAGTCACAGTGGAACAGATTAAAGAAGAGCAAACAACAGTTTTCTCTTTCCCTCTGAAATAATTTGAGAAGACTTTAGGGCTAGCTCAGCTATGCCATCAATTAACACCCACATTATTAGAAAACATCAAAGTTGAAAATATGTTTAACCTGAGATTTTCTGAGTAAAATGTCCAAAGTGGTTCTAATGTGTCCCTTCATCCATGTCTCTTTCTTTGTTTCCCAGGTTTTTCTGATGGGAAGTGAACATATTGGTAAAAAGGACTTTATCCTACAGGAATCAAACAACCATATTCTCTAAGCTCAGAGCCTGGGTAGAGTTTTTACAGAATTTATTTACAGTATGGTTATCCTAAATTAAAAATAAATGATAATAGTACATGCCCAGCTAAAAAGAGGACCATGATTTTAGTTAGCACCAGGATGCTACAGTTACATCCTACAGCTAAATTTTCAACAGAATTTATTATTAGCTGCACCAACAGCAGCTGTACTTCCTAATAATTTGAGATAACTCCCACTGTGGTAAGAATAAAGAAGGATCAATGATAACAGTAAATGCATTTTCATGCTTAGATTTCCTTGCATAATATTTTACAATGGTTTTAGACAGATGGTTGGAGCATTTACTTTGACAATGGGGCTGTAAAAAGTAATTTCAATCCATAAAGGCTATAAATGCATGTCATTTGCCACCCTGGCTGCACACCAGACTACACGCAGAGATATTTTAGGTGTCACCATGGAAGATTCTGATTTAGTCAGTATGGGGATAGGGCAGCTGTCTTCAAAAGTTCCTTGATTGATTCTGATGTGTAGCTGCAACTGAGAATTACTTTCTAAAACTCTTCAAGTTTCTCAGGAGCCTTAGAATTCACCCTTTTCTCACCTTCTTCGACTTCCAGTAACTTATTCCCTGTGATCCACCAGTCAACTGCCCTGGACATCTGCATCAGATTCCATAAACATCCTTGAACTTAATGCATTTAAAATTAATCTTACTGAGAAACCTTCATACTGTTTTCCACAGTGGCTGCACCAACTTACATTCCCACCAACAGTGTATGAGGGTTCCCGTTTCTCCATACCCTCGCCAACGTTTGTTATTTGTGTTCTTTTTGATGGTAGCCGTTCTGACAGGTGTGAGGTGTTATCTCACTGTGGTTTTGATTTGCATTTCTCTGATGATTAGCATGCTGAGTGCCTTTTCACGTGCCTGTTGTCCACCTGCATGTCCTCTTTGGAAAAATGCCTGTTAGGTCTTCTGCCTATTTTTTAATAGGGCTGTTTCTTTTTTTGATGTTGAGTTGTATGAACTGTTTCTACATTTTGGTATTAACCCCTTATTGGCCATACAGTTTGCAAATATTTTCTCCCATTCAGTAGATTGCCTATATACCCTCTTTTGTCACTATTTCATTGTCATCCATAAACACAACCCCGCTCAAACACAAACTCCTGTCTCTTCATGCCTGTGCAAACACAGGTGCATGTGGTGGGAGAAAACCTCACATCTATGCTAGTGGATATCACTTTAAATTCACGAGCACCAATTTCAAGTGGGCGGACAACGTTGCTGGCAGGCTGACTTCCCTAATCCATCCAATCTCCCACCTCTTGGACTGTCATTTCTACCTTATTGTATTCAAACCTGCACATTTTGTACCCCATTCTCACTCTCAGCTGGTAACCTTGCTGCTTCCTTTCTTATGATAATGGAAGAGCGATCAGAAAACAAACCTCTATAAGATCCTCAAATCCTATCTACCTACCTGGGCTCAGATACTCTGCCCCGGTTCATTGACAACAAAAGAACTGCTGAAAAACCCACCAACTCAGGTACATCACTCAGGCAGTTCAATCCTCTGCATCATTTTAAACTTCTCTCCAGCATACAAACATGCAGTTATTTTCTCCTTTCTTTAAAAACCATCTTCTGAATCATTTTCTCCCCCCTTTTCCTTCACAATGAAACTAAAAAAGTAGCATATATTCTCTTTCTTCAACTTCTCTCCTCTCCTCATCTCTTGAAGAGACTGCAATCAGATTTTCACCAATTCCATTCGCCCACTTCCACTCCAAAATCACCCAGTTCACGGTCACCAGTGCACCTCCATGTTGCTAACTACAATGGGCAGTTCTCACTCCTCATCATATTTGACCCATCAGCCTCATTTCACACAAGGGCTCACGCCTTCCTCCCAGGAATATTTTCTGCCACACTCCTGATTTTCCCCCCACTGTACCTGCAAATCCCTTTCAGTCTCCCTTGTTGGTTCCTTCTCAGCTCTCAAACCTCTGATGAGTCGTTTGACTTCTTATCTTCATTCACCCCTTAGTAAGCTCATCTAGTTTATTGACTTCAAATATCCTCCCGATGCTGATGGCTCCTAAATGTGTTATCTGCAGGCTAGACTTTGTCTTTGAGCTCTAGGATGCACATCCAAATGCCCACTCAAGGACAGCCCTCCAGCAACCCTCCCCTCATTATCCTACATAACGAATTTTTGTTCTCTACCAGATCATCGCCATCACCTAAGTGCCGTTATCTCCTACAACTTTAAATAAAAACAACCCCCCTTGATCTACTTCCTTCACTGGTGACTGACTACTAACTCATTTCTCTCTGTTCCTGTGTGCAGAAAAACTTGAAAGAGTAGTCTATATTCACTGCCCCTAATTCCTCTCCCATCAATTTCTCTTAAGGTTGTGCCAGTTAGGCTCTTGTCCTCACCTGTCTACCAAAACATCTAATTAACATCACTTCCAATGATCCAATGTTACCTAACCGCTGTGACCAGTGCTCATTCTGCCTGATCTGATGGCATCTGATGCAGTTGTTTTTCCCCTCCTTTCTCACACACCTTCTTCATCATCTCCGCTTTCAGGTCAACACTCTTGCTTGGATTTTCTGGTCCCTCTTCATTAGAGTTCTTTTGCTGGTTCCTCATTTTCTCTCCATCCTCCTAGGGCTGGAGAGTTCCAGAACTCAGTCCTGGCCCTCTTCTCTCCAACACCATCTGCCTAGAAGATTTCAGCCAGACTTATTTTAAACATCACCTCTAAGCCTACAATGCTCACATCTGAATCTCCAGTCCAGCCATCTTTCCTAACTCCAGGCTCATGTGTCTGGCTTCCTAGTCTGTTCCCCACCTGGCTCACTAATAAGCAGTTCCAACTTAACACATCCAAACTAAGCTCCTCATTATTCTCCTCAAATTTCTCCTCTCTTCTCTTGCTCAGGCCAAAATCTTGGACTCACTCTTGATTTCTCTCTGCCTTTCACACCCTACATCCATCCATCAGTAAATCCTGTCAGCTCTACCTTCAAGCTACCCAGAATCTGACCATTTCTCGCCACCTCCATGGCCATCACTCTGGTCCAAGCCACCATCACCTCTCACAGCAGTCACGTCACTGCTCTCCCTTCCACAGTCCACTTTCTAAATGTCAGGCAGAGTGATCCTTTCTATCCCTGTCAGATATTATTACTTCTCTGCTTAAAACTTTCTAACAGCTTCCCATCTTTCTCTGAGTAAAAGTTACAATGGCTTATAGGGCCTTACAGTCAGCCTGCCATCATCTTTCTGACCTCATCTACTACTTCTCTCTTCCTTGCCAACTCCACCATGGTCCCACTGCCCCTGGCTGACACTTAAATATACCAAGCATGTGTCTGCCTCAGGACCTTTATACCTGCTGTTCTCCTTCTGGAACGCTCTTCCCCCTGATACGTGCACATCTTGCTGCCACATCTCTGACCTTCCCTCCTACATCAGTTTCTCAGTGATGCCATTTTAGTTCCCATACCTATTCCTTTCCATGCTTTATTTTTCTCCTTAGCACTTATCACCATCTAACGTACTATGTGATTAGTTTATTTATGTGCCATCACTTTCCTCTTGCCAACATGTAAGTTCCATAAGGGCAAGACTTTTATGTTCTGTCTGGTCCCCTCATGTATGTACAATACTGTATCCAGGTATCCAGGCACCTACGATACCTAGAACAGTCTTGCATGTGGGAGAGGGTCAATAAGCGTTGATGAGTGAGTAAACGGCATCTCTAATTATAATCTCTCCAGTCAGCCTTCATCCTGCCTTCAGAGTCATCTAATTAGGAGATAAATCTGCTCACCTCAGTTTTCAGCTTAAAACCCTTCAATGGGTCTGCAGTGCTATATAGCTGGTGCAAACATTTATAGCCAGGCCTATTCCTTAAATGTGGTAAGTGAAGTTTATGTGTGTGGGGCGGGAGGTGGGGCAAATAGGAAAAGTAGAAACTGTAGCACCTGCCTAAGGGCATTCAATTATTTTACAGAACTAAGCCGGCCACTTTGCAGCCCCCGTATACCGAATAAATCACCATCTCCACAGCATGGCTTGGTAGGCACCAGGCAGGCCTGCCACATCGACTCCCTCCTGAGCCTTGTAACATCAGAGAAAACAGACTGTGCATCTCCTCAAACCAAGTGGCTGCAACGCAACTGAACACATTGCTTGTTCATTATTAAATAAACAGGCAAGGAAGCAAGATGTCATTGTTGGCATAGTCTGAAATTATATCTGGAACCCAGATGTTTGAGCCAGATGACTAAACTTGCTGAAGGCAGTTTTTACAACTATATGAGGTAATTACACTTGAGTTTCAGGGTGACATGACTGGGGATCTGAAGAGGTAATCTCCCACACAGCGCTTCCAATCTGGCAGGACCCTACCGCAGTCAGGAAGCATATCACAACTAGTTTGAGCTTTTTCCCATGACGAACGGGGGAGACTCGAGAAGGGCACTCACATAACTTTTCCCATCCTTAAATCTCCTGGACTACTTCACTGAGAATGAGTCCTTTGGGCTCATCATAGTAAATTGCACTTCCTTCAAGATTTCTGCTTCAAAATCCTCTAGCCCAAGTCCTCCATGGGACTTTGATGACGGCATACAAGGACTTCCATGATCTGATGACCAGTGTTTACTAGAACAGACTCACTGCTCAACATTCCCGTGTGTGCTCCACTTACTGTTACCAAAGATCCATCCTCTCCTGTCTTAGAAAGTTTGTAAATTCCAGAATGTCCTTCCCACCCACACATTCCAGGCAAAGTGCCCCACCCAAGAATCAACTTCTCCAGGAATCCTCTATAGAGCTACTCAAGTCAGCTAATTACTTCTCTTTTTCTGCACTGTATCCAGTACGTAACTCCCTTCTGGTCTTTATTAACTGCTATTATTGTTTTATCTCAGTTTCGTTGGGGTAGTAACCATAGCCAATGTATCTTCGAATTAGTGATGCCTAACCTAGTACCTGGCACTTAAGGGGCACTGAGTGGATGTTTTTTGAATTTAATTATAATTAGAAAAGTGATCAGATCCGTGTGGCCACAGTAAAGGCTACAGAAGTGTTAGGATGGGAGGGGAGTTGGAAAGAGGGAAAGAAAATGAGATTCAAGTTATATAACAATACTTTTTTTTCTATTTCACATAAATAAAGGCAGTACTTAGCAATGGAAAGAATGCACTCCTAACATTTTAAAAGGCAGTCTAGCATAATGGGTCAATTACAGTCAACCTGAGTCCACTGACTACAGAGTGCTCCTTCTATAAGCTAATTTGACAGAATATTTATGTTCCAGCTAATGCAAATTGATAAGAAAAACATTAAGATTCTCCAAAACTAAATTGGTACACGGTAGAGAATAAACACAAAAAAATTCACATAACAGGAAATGTAAATAAGTTTAAAATATTAAAAATAGTTAATCCTACCAATAAAAAAAATACAAGTTGAAACAACAACCAGGTAGTCACTTAGAACTTATTAAATTAGCAACCTTTTGTTCATATTTTATCACCTAATGGTAGAGGACTGACTGCTGACATGTAGCAACAACATGGAGGGGCAAACTGGCAGAGATATGTTGGAAAGCAACTGGAACCCACTGGTAATAATTAATTATGAAGAAATATTCCCAAAGGAGAGTGGGATACTATAGAGTATTATTTATTTATTTATTATTTACAGTATTATTTATAGTAATAAAAAATCAGAAGCTTGAAATATTCCCAAAGAAAGGTTAAGTAAAAAAGATTTATCTACCCTTTGGAATATATACAGTCATCACAATATTGCACAATAATGATTGCTCATCATGGATAAATTATAACAACAATAGTACTAACGGCTAATATGTATTGAGCATTTACTAAGTGCCGGCAGTATGGCACTTCCTATACATTGTGAGATACGTACTTATGCAGGGTTCCAAGATTTAGCAAATAAAAACATAAGCCGCCCAGTTCAATTTGACTTTCAGATAAACAACAGATATCCTTTGTTTACCTGAAATTCACATTAAACTGGGCATTCTATATTTTATTTGGGTAAAAGCACTCCATTTGATTCATGACAAAACTAATACACAGAGATTAAATAACTTACCCAGGGTCATACAGTTAATAAACAGTGATAAAACAAATTTTACAAGGTTTAAGTTTACAAAAAAGTAGAATAGTAAATTTTGTCTGTGGATGATTACAGGCAGACCTTGTTTTACTGTGCTTCATTTTATTGCACTGTTCTTTTTTTTTTTTAGAAATTGGAGGTTTGTTGCAACCCTTCATTGAGCAAATCTATTGGGCTGTTTTTCCACCACCACCTGCTCACTTCATGTCTCTATGCCATACTTTGCTAACCCTTGCAATCTCTCAAACTTTTTTACTATTATTATATTTGTTATAGTGATCTGTGATCTGTGATCTCTAAGGTCACTACTGCAACAAAATTATGACTCACTGAAGGGTCAGATGATGGTTAGCAATTTTTTAGCAATAAAGGATTTTTAAATTAAGTTATGTACTATTTTTAGACATCATGCTATTGTACACTTAAGAGACCACAATATAGTGTAAACCTATCTTTTATATGCAGTGGGAAACCAAAAAATTCACATGTCTCACTTTACTGTGGTGGTCTGGAACCCAACCCGCAGCATGTCCAAGGTGTGCTGTATAAATAGGTAAAACATGTGCATGCCTGTGGATCATGGTGGAGGGGAAACATGGACAGGTGATACTGCACCACAAAATCCACTTACTGAGCAATTACTTGAGTACTCACTCTGGGCTCTGTGCTGCAACAGCCTTCTGAGGCCATTTCACAGGTGAATAAAGTGAAGACAAGTATTTTTTAACTCAAGGTCATAAAGCTAGTAAAGGCAAGATCAGATTCTGACTTGAGTGTTTTCCTTTCAAGTGCAGTTCTAGTAGCACTGGGATAGAAGTTTTTGTGTGAGAAAACTCATGCATGAGGGCAGAGGAATATTGCAAGGAGATTTGCAAAACCTAGTTGTTGGAGTTTGCCTTGGTTTAAAGCCCTACTTAGAGCCAACCCAATGAAATGCTTGAAAGAAGTCGTGGTGAACATTTATGGCTCCAACTGTAATTTAATTTAGAAAGTAGAAATACATACTTCATTCTTATGCTTTTGAAAGTGAGGCTGCTCTTCCACTGACGCTGCTCTCTAAGCTCCCCCCCTTTCACTATACACTTGAGCACATGAACTTGTTAGTTTCCTCCAGTGAGTCACTTAGGAAGAGTTTATGAATTTTTTCAGCCAACCACAACGGAGAGCACACGTGCCAGTATGCCTTTAGAGGGAAAGCTACGCCTAGGTTCTACACACAATAGAGAATTTTAGGATAATTTCCCTTAGGTGTCAGCTTAAGTTTTCCTTGAGAGTTTAGCCCACATCAGAAAGTTTGTGCTTTTAACTGTTTATTCGGAGAGAAGCAGCTGGCCACAGGGCTGCCTGTGATGCCTTCACCACAATTTGCTTTTGTTTTTCCCTCTTGGTAATTACCTCCTGACTAAACCACTCACTGGTCCATGTAGAGGAATCCTACAGAGATGAAAACACACTTGTTTAAATAAAATATTTATGAAGAAGCCCTAAAATGTCACTGAAGTAAATGCAAATTAGATCTTCACATATCGTGCATCCAATATGCCACTCATTCCTTTGAAGACTCTCTAGCTCCTGATTGCAATTAACATTAATTTTAAAAAATTAATCCCATTGTGCATAATCACCCAATGTCTATTCATAAAAATCCAGTGTTTTAAGGTTAATTTTTCTTGACTACCTTTGAAAATTTGAATTAAGACTAATGTTTAATCTCAATGATTATTTTGGAAATTTTTCCTTAGAAACTATAACTAATTATTATTTTCCATGTACATCTTTCAATAAGTTATTTCACTCTGAATCAATAGTGAGGGTTCCACATTCCGGCCTTTAATGGAATACTCTGGACATGATTTTCTCAATTTGTTATTTTTCCCCCCCAAATTGAGTGGATATATAGTTTCTCATGATAGTTTTAAAGAGTTCTCAAAATAAAAATTAGGGATAATATGGTCAAAAGTTAAGAATCAGTTGATCTGGGTGGTAACCATACAAAGTAACAGTAGAGACCCCCTGACTTTTGATACCATCTTTCCTAATTTTGCAAAAAAGAAATCTGAGCTGAGCTGATAAGAATTAGGTGGGTTCATCCTTTTCTTAATGGCCTCAACAGTTGTCTTCCACCTGGGTGCACATTAGAACCAACCGAGGAATTTATATAAAAATATACTATCAGGCCCCACCCACAGAGATTCTGATTTAACTGGTATAGGGTAGAGCTCAGTCACTGGCAGCTTCTTGTTTTCTTTTTTTGTCTGTTTGTTTGTGAGAGCTCCCTAAGTGTTTCTAACGTGCAGCCAAGTCTGAAAACCAATGATCTAGAAAAAGCTTCCCCTGAATAGGGTTAATGTCCACCTGGAAAGAAAAGTCATCAGTGATGTGTCATAAAGCTCTACTTCACACCCTGACCAGGTGAACCTTCTCCAGCTCACTAGAAAAATGAAGGAAAAAATCTCTAGAAACACAAAGCTAGAATGTCAATGGAAAACTCTTATCCTAAATAGAAGAATTTATAACCAAATACTGAGTGGAATCTTTACAACTGCAAGAGAATTTAACCTACGCTTAGAGATTAAATCCATTACAGAAATAAAGAATAGAGAAAGGATGTCTAAAGATAGAGCTTACGAGAAAAACCTAGGGAATTTTCATTGATGGTAACTCCTAGATGCTTAGTATATGCGATGTGTTTACTTAGAACCTACTTTGACTTAGACTCAACTCTTTCTGTAAATGGAATCCGTGGCCTTGCGCTAGTTTAGCTTTCTGCATTTCAATTCATTCATAGATACCAATCTCTTTTAGCAATGCTTCTCAAACCTTAATGTGCCTATGAATCACTTAAGGATCTTGTAAAACACAGATTCACATCAGTAGGTCTGGGGTGGGGACCGAAAATCTGCATTTCTAAGAAATTCCCAGGTGCTACTGGTGTACAACTGAACATGTTGAGCAGCAAGGTCTTAGAAGACATTATGAGGATTAAATGAAGTGACCTACATAAGTGCTTGGCACCTGTCAGAAGAAAAGACAAGGAAAACAGTAAAACATGCTTAAAACCTAGAAATCACATGATTCAATCCTCTTTCCTTTTCCAGATGTGGAAACAGGATGAGAAAAGTTACAAGCGCTACCCGCTAAGAGTCAAACGGAGAAGAGACTAATTCTTTGTTGACTCGTAAGTAAATTCAAGATCAACAGCAGAAGTTAAACAGAGCTTTTCATTCCATGCAGGGACAAACCTTTTAATAATATCAGGTAGTTTAGATAGAAATGAGCACTGGGCAGGGGGAGAGGAAGGGGAAAGGAACAATCCAAAACACAAGGAACCTGAGCTGTCAATCAGCCAGAGCGCAGGGAACCTGAGTCGTCAATCAATCAATCAATCAATCAATCACGAAACCAGGATATAAAAACAGGAAAAACAAAGGAATGGCGCCATTTTTCCTCTCTTGGATTGGCCCGCTCCCAGTTCTCAGGAGTGCACTACGTCTTTTACTTTTTTTATTTCACTAATAAAAAATCTTACTTACATCAAACTTTCTGTCTCTCGTCAAAAATCTCTCTTTGGGTGACTAAGAACCAAGGTAATACTTACTTTTCTTTTCCCGGTAACAATAATAACTGCTGTCCTACAAGCAACTGGCCCTCTCAAGGAGAGTGAAGTCCCCAGTTACAAAATATGAGCATAGACGAATTGATAACGTTACAGGAGACTTCCATGCTTGAGGTCACTGTTGAACTAAGAGACATCATGCACCTCACATACACAAAAAAGTTTAATAAAACAAAAGCCTCCTTATTTTCCTCCCCACTCCAACTCTGCTCCTCCTGAAGTCTTGCCGTATGCAGTAAATGGAGGCACTTAGATCAAAAAGCCTTGGGTCATCTTTAACTCCTCTCACCACTCACTTCCAGTCCATCAACAAATCCTAGTACTGCCTCTTCAAACTGAGTCCACTGTCCCCTCTGTCTGGATTACTACAATAGCCTGTTAGCAGGTTTCTCTGTCTTTTCCCTTGATCTTCAACAGTATTTTCTTAACACAGCAGCCAGAATGTTGCCACTTCTCTATTCAATTCCTTCTCTTCTTTTTTTTTTTTATATGTTTTGTTTGTTTTGTTTTAATGGAGGTACTGGGGATTGAACCCAGGACCTCGTGTGTGCTAAGCATGCACTCTACCACTGAGCTATAGCCCCTCCCTCTCAACTCCTCCTCATTCAGAGTAAAAACCAAGATCCTTAAAACAGTTTAGAAGGCCCACATGATCTTCCCCCTCCAACTCTTACCCATATTTCTTGTCATTCTCTATCTTTTTCACTCTGCACTAGCCACTCTTGAACTCAGCTATTTCTTGAGTCACATTAAAGACATTCCTATCTTAGGACCTTTGCACATGCTTTTCCCTGCTGCTGTGAAGGCCATTCTCTAGACTCACAAGTTTATGCCTGACATTGCCAATATATGAAACAACATAATATCACACAGAAGGATTCTAACTGCTCTCTATGGAAACATGCTTACACTCAGCTTAAAGATCAGCACTTTACTTTCCATAGCTGGTACAGATGAAGGACTGGTGAGGCATTCCAGTTCCACTTTATGACTTAGCTTCATTTTAAAAAGATGACACTTTCATCAAATTCTCTTAATACCAAGTTAGGGAAGACAAGGTGCTGTACTCCTGCATCACAGTACTGCAGCTACCTGTGCATGTGCAAAGAACCACCTTTCTGATGGTCTACTCATCGTGACCCAGGCTTACCCCACCTCTGAAAAAATGAACAAACATCCCAGATGCAGCGTCACTCTGCTGTCCACAGGGAATTATGTCTGTTTTCTCCTTTTAAAACTAAAGTCCCTCAGCTGAGCTTGAGAAAATGGAGCTACCACTCGGTAGTCAATGGACAGAGAAAGCTGAAACATGGCATTCAGGTGGGTGGGTTCCTTTACAGAATAGGAAGTCACCCATTTACAGAGATTTGCATCCCAGGGCTGCTGCTGTGTGTGGTTGTTCTGGTTCGCACTACACAGCAGTAGGGGTACCATTCACGGTGCTACTCCAGCCACTCAGCTCCTAGGGCTCTGAAATTAAAGGCACTCTTGGTTTGGACAAGCAAACAGCTTCAGAGGGATGGAGATAAATGCATCTGATGTAAGGATTAATGTGGGCAAGGAGAGGAAGGAGGGAAGTGAAGAGATTTCTCCTGAACAGAAGAGACAGGGCACTCTGGACATGGGCTTCAGCCTCAGTTGCTCTCACCTGGCACTCACAGTCCCCCGCCCCTCTCTTGCCTCATGAACAGGCTACTTCCTGACCCAGACCAAAGATCTAGAGGGTCCTGGGGGCTACCTCAAAATCACTGTGCCCCAGTTAAGAAAGCAGAGCAGTGCTTTCAGGAGCTCAGAGACTAGCACAGCATATTCTTTATCTGTGGCTACTTCTCGACCAAGGAATCAGAGGTGTCTTTTGTGAGGAGTCTTCTCTGTGATTCTTCCTCAGGGGCTTCCCAGTGAAGGGGCTGAGGAAAACCTAAAAACATGGAATCTAGCTCATGGATTAAAAGCAGAGGCATAAAATCAGCCATAAAGATATGGAGTGTTAAACGTGCAACTCAGTGCGAGGTCTTATCCATCTTCCCTTAGAAAGCCAAAGATGACTACTTATTCAGGATAAAAGTGACAATTCCTGGCACTGTCACAGGCAATGAAGTGGCACGTTTGAACAGGAATGCTTGCTTTGGGTGAAGCAAGCTAAATAATTTTCTTGTTCCTGCTTACTTAAGGACAGAACTTTCCCCACTGAGGACATCATCCTGCGCCCCCAGTTCATGAAATGAAGTGTTCTCATTCATGTCTGCAGTCCGTGCAGCACATCATGTCCAGCAAGGAGCCCTAAGAAGGCTGGGCATTAAACCTCTGGGGAAATCATTTGAAATCAACAGTATTTTTTGACTTAATTCTCTACTTTAAAGTAACACATTAGTGATCATTCCATAAACTTAATTAATGTAACCACAGGCAATGGGAAACAATAATCTTTTTTCAATTAAAAAAAAGGCTTTGAGTAGGGAAAATCTGATTTAAACTTTTAATAGATGACTTCTCTTCACCTCACAAACCTCTTTTAAATATACCATCAAGGAAATGCTATGGAAGTCAGGCTTAGTGCATACCTCTTCATGAACCAAATAATTCTCTATTTATCCTTTGGGTAAATAGACTTTTATGTAATGGACTGGCTTAAAATTAGGTAAATTCGTACTGGATAATCTGCACAGCAATAGCTCATTTCCAATATTTATACACAGGAATATTAGAGGAAAGGCCATTTTCTTACCCCATCTTTAACAATCCAAACCCAATACGGCTTTTTTTTTTTTAAGTACTTAGATTGAGAGGCTATTCAAGAAAATGATTCCTCAAGGTGAGAATAATCTCAAGTAAACATCTGGAAGGAAGGTGTCTTCCAGTAACCCGCAGCAGAAGAGAAGACATGGGAGATGCAGGACCCCTGAGAAGAGCAAATGGCTCCACTGAAACTCCCTTCTTCAATCTTAATTGGTCAATGGCCAAAATAAATGAACTTTCCAAAGTTAGGAGCTTCGAAACTTTCACTCGGAATAACTGCAAGTGCACAAGCCAGGACCGGTGAGCCCCTCGACCTCGGTGTGCCCGGCGGCGGGAGCTGGTCGAGCGGCGCGCCCAGGCCCAGACCGTCTCCACGCCAAGAGACCCGCAGGGAACCGTTTCAGGCCCGGCTGCCCAGGACCCGGAGCTCCGGATCCCTGGCCCAACGCCGGATCCCGCCCGGCCCTTCTCACCCCAGGCCAAGGAAAGGAAAGGGGCGCTCTGGGGAGAGGATGAGGAGCGCCCGGTGGGATTCAGCCGCAGCCCGGAGCCGTCCCCAACTCCCAACTTCCAGGAGTTACCCCTGGCCTCGTCCCCCTTCTCAGGGCTCGCGAGGCCGCCGCGGCCTCCCCTGGCCGGGAGCGCAATGCCCGGGAAGTGGAGCGCGGAGCTCGGGAGCCGCCCCCAGGAGCCCCAGCAACCGGAGCGCAGGTGGCGGGCGTGGTCCCTCCAACCCTGCGCCAGCCACCCGGACTCGGCCTCCGCGCAGCAGCCTCCGCCGGGGTCCCCGCGCGGTTCCAGCCTCAGGCCCCGGTGCGCCGGTTCCTGACCCCCTCCCCTAGCTCGGTGGTCACCCGCTCTCCACCCTCCAGCCCGCGTTTGTCTCCTGCCTCAGGCCCCGGTGCGGCCCCAACTCCCATCCCAGGGCCCTCCGGTCGCGCCCGGCAGCGGTGGCAACGGCACTCACCTGGGTCGCGGAGCCGAGGTCTGGCGCGGTCCCGCAGGTGGTAGATGAAATCCTGGCAGCTGTCGTGCTCCAGGGCCCCGCGGGCACAGAGCTCGGCCAGCAGCTGCAGCGCCTGGTGACAGAGCGCGTCCCTGGCCCCGGGCATCGCCCCCCCGCATCCTCGGACCGCGCCGGGCAGGCAGGCGCGAGAGACAACCCTCCGCCTGCCAGCTCAGAGCCGCCGCCTCCGGGCCGTCCGCCCTCGCCGCCAGGGACCCGCCAAGAAACCGCCCGAGCGCCAGCCCCAGCCGGTCCGGCCTCCCACCGGTTGCATGTAGCTCTTGGCCAGCCGGTTCGGTCGGGCTTTCTCTCTCTCCCGCCCGGCCCCTCCGTCCCTCCCCCGGCACGGAGGAGAGGCGGTGCCGCACAGCTCAGCGCGCCTCTCTCCTCGCGCTCCGCCCGCCACTTGCGGCCGCCGGGGGGGGGGGGGGGGCGGGGCGGGTCAGGGGTGCGCGCCGCGGGGTAGGATCCCGGCGGCCCCTGCCTGGGCGCCCGCGGGCTCCTAGACGAGCGCCGGACTGGGCTCGGGACCTAGCGCTCACAGCGGCCGCGCCCAGGTTTGGAGAGTGTGAGCGGGTGCGCGCTCTGTCCTGATGCAAACCCACACCCTCTCCCACCGCCCTTCGCTGCGGGAGTCCAAAGCACGCTCTTGGGTGCGTTGCGGGAAAGGTGCAGTCTGAACCACGCCCTCCAGATCCGGAGAACCAAGTCCCGACTTCGAACTTGAGAAGCGCCGTCTGGGTATAAACCGTGGGCCTAAGGATGCGGCGCCTGGGGTCAGTATTCGCCAACAAAGGAGCGGTATCTCAAGTTCAGGACCTTTTAGACCACTGTGGTGATTTGGAGAAGGTGGAGACTCTCAGATCGGAACTAAGGTGAAATAAATGGCTCCTGAGGAAGAAGCTGGGAATTACCTGGAGCTTCCTAGATTTGCTAAGCAACCGATTGGAAATCTGAGGATTGCTAACGAATCTCCAGGATCCACCAAGGAAGAGTATCATAGAATCTGGGATGTTTGGAAGGGAACACAGGGCACCTCTTGTACACCCACGACTTCAGCCATTCAGGCAATCAGCCAAGAAATAACTAGGGAATACTGAGCGTGTGTGTGTGTGTGTGTGTGTGTGTGTGTGCGCGCGCAAGCGCAAGCGCAAGCGCGCCAAGCACTGTGCCACAAGTCTTTTAGCTATATAATCTCGTTTAATTCCCTTGATAGCCTAACAGGGTCTGTATAACTGTTATCCTCATATTACCAATGACAAACGTGAGACTCAGAAAAGGTAGCACCTGGAGTAGAATCTCTACAACTGACACTTTGAGCCATAAGGTTGTGCTGTTGCTAGAGACATCTCATTGCAAATCATATTGTGCAGAAAGGTAATTCTGGGCCATAGAGTGTTAACCTGACAGACAAGCTTTGGAATACTGCTGTAAGTGGTGCTGGGGCCTCAAGGACCTTATATTAGCATAGTAGAGAAAACAAAGTTGTAAATGCAAAGGTAACTTCAGAGAGTTGTGAAAAGACAAGTAGACTCTGCCTTAAGAAAATTAGGAGGGAAAATAAATGCACTGAGAGACAGCCTTCAGAGGAGGCAGAGCAGAAGCTGGTCATTGAAAGGAGGGAAATCTTGGAGAAGCAGGGAAAAACCATGTGGTGGAGGTGCCACCAGAGTGTGTGGATGCCAGGGCTGGTGCAGTAATGGTGGGGAGGAGTGGAGTGTGTGTTAAAGCATGTAGAAATGTAACACAAATGTGACTTTGTCAGAGAGGAACTGAAAAAAGTAAGTTCAGTTAAGAAATTACTTTGATAAGCCAGGCAAGATATCATGGGTCCATACAGGCCAAAGGCACTGGCTGATTGCCAGAAACATCCAAATTGGAAAAACATGTCAAATATAAATTGACAAGATGGCAACCAAAGGAATGAGGAAGAGTAAAAGCCACAGATGTTCCAAAAACTGACCTGGGCCATACATGGTAAGTCCCTGATGACACTTAGAATTGCAAGCCCAGAGTTTTAGGAGAGAGGGGATACTGGCCATCATCCACTGAAAGGTAGAAACTGAGCTGCCACCTTGGTTGGGTTCCTCTAGGAAAGAAGAGCTGGAAAATTAAGAAAAAGCTTTGTCATTCAAAATGTGGTTTAAGCAGCAGAGATTGAAAGTAGCAGAGAAGAGGAAAATCGGCAAGACTGGAATTATGAGGCCAAAGGAGAACGAACAATCAACAACATCAAGTGTCAAAAGAATTTGAAGGGAAAAAACTAAGACGTGTCCTTTGGATGTAGCAGGCAGTAAGGCAGTCATGATTTAGAGAGACCAGTTACTGTGAAACCAACTTGTGGAAGTTACTTACATTTTTGTGCCTAGAGTTTCTCATCAGATAATATTAATATGTGCATCATTGGGTTGTTATAAAGATTACATAAAATCCTTGGAATAGTGCCACCCTACAGTACAGGCTCAATTAGTATATAACTTTGTTGTTGCTGTTGTGTGTCTAAAACAATGTGCTGGGTGCTAAACACACTTCCTTAATTTATTACTCACAACATCCCTAAGCGGTAGGTGTTGTTATGTCTTATTTTACAGGTAAAGAAAGTGAAATCAGGTGGTTCAATAATTTTCCCAAGGACAAACCTGCAGATTGTTTCCAGATACAGCACAGCCGTGCCATCCCTCCCATTCTACCCATCCCCTTGGAGTGTGATTTTACCACTTCTTCCACCAAGAAATGAGTGTATTCCCCTTCCCTTTGAATCTGGGCTGGCCTGTGATTTACTTTAACCAACAAAATGTGCGGAAGTGTTATTCTAGTATCAGAATGGTGGTTGGGGGGATATGGAGGAAAGGAACCCAGGTGCACTGTTGGTGGCAATGTTAAATTGCTGCAGCTGCTATGGAAAACATTATGGAGATTCCTCAAAAAATTAGAAACAGAACTACCATATGATCCAGCTATCCTACTTCTGGGTATTTATCTGAGGAAATGAAATCACTGTCTTGAAGAGATATCTGCACCCCCTTGTTCACTGCAGCATATTCACAATAGCCAAGACATGGGAACAACCTAGGTGTCCATGAACGGGTAAGTGGATAGAGAAAATGTGGTATGTATATATGTACACACACACACACACACACACACACACACACACACTCTCATTCACAATGGAATATTATTTAACCTCAAGAAGAAGGGAATCCTGTCATTTGCAACAACAGGGATAAACCTGGAGGACATTCTGGTAAATGAAATAATCCAGACAGAGAAAGACAAACACTGTATGGTTATCACTTACATGTGGATCCTAAAAAAAAATGATCCTCATAGAAACAGAGTAGAATGATGGCTGCCAGAGGTTAGGGGTGGGTAAAATTGGGAGATGTAGGTCAAAGGTACAAATTTTCATTTATAAGGATACAATGTACACATGGTGACTGTAGTTAATAAAACAGTATGGTGCACTTGAAATTTACTGAGAGTAGCTCTTAAGCATTCTCATCACACACAAAAAAAGTTTAATAAAAAGTTAAAAGGTGATGGATGTGTTAACTTGATCTTGGTAATCATTTCAAAATGCATATGTATATCAAATCATCATGTACACTTCACATTTTATCTGTCATGTATTCCTCAAGAACGCTGGAAAAAATAATAAAAAAAGAAGTCTCATAAGTCTCATGCTGCCCTTAGACCACATCCTCACTCCTACTCCCAAGACCTTGCTTCTATACTTGGCAAGTGGTTTGAGATTCCTAATGGCAGAACTTCCTATTAATTGGCATTTTCTTGGATTCAGTTCCTTGCCAGATAACTGCCTTAAGCAAAAGAAAATAAGATTCAACTGGCAGGACTTGTTCTTAGTGAGCCCATGCTACCTCCCAGCAACTGGCATCCCATGAAGTACACACTGCTGCTTCATCATCCTGAACAAGGATTCGTCCTCACACTTGCTCTAGAGCCTGAAGTATAATTCACCCGGACCACGACACTAGAACTGGGTTTGTGTTCTGTGACAACAGCCCTCTCCTCTTGGCCATCAGTTTTCTGTGAGCTTGGTCCTTCCTTGATTCTAGTAAATTTTTCTTGAGAGAGGAAACGAAAGCACATTTTGGATTGGGTAGCTCCACTCTGCCCATGTGTGGGTTATCATGGCACCAAGAAACAGGTTGTTCTGCTTTATCTTTTTCCTTCCTTCCTGGGCTGTGTGGGTTCCATCCTAGTTTTACGGTTGCCAATTACTAAGCTGTAATTCCAATTTCTTTGACTTTGAAGAAAGAAGAGATTTATTAGCTTTACTACTTAACAGACACCCCATAAAAGGATATACTGAACGGAACAGAAGGTGATGTTTCGGGTCAAAGACCTGGCACTTCTCCGCTGTCCCTTCTTAGTAGATACTCATGGTTCTCCATTTGTTCAGCTTTTCAGAATGAGGCCAGAGGAGAGCAGAGGTCAGATTTCTGCTGACTGAGAGAACTTGGACCGCAGTACCCTTCCTCACCAAATAATGCTTTAAAAACATACCTTTCTCCTCCCTGGGGCTGCCTTTCGAAGCGGCTGATGTCATTCACCCTGGACAGGTCTGGGAAACAGCTAGGGCCACTCCGGATGCTGGAAAGAGAGAAGACGATGAAGTTCAAAATTGGCTGGACGTGTCACAGCGGTCATGGAATGTCCCACTAGTTAAAGAAGTTCAGGAAGAAGATTCCAAATAGCCCACACCTTTCCTTACCTTCCACAGCTGGCTTCCCTCCCCACCTCAATGCCGAAAATGGACCCAGAGCAGGCTGACCTACACTCAGGGGCCTGTTTATTAAAAGAGGTCGATGTGCATGTTTTGGGGTGAGTATATTAAGGTTTTAAGCGTTTAAAGAAGTTTCAACAATCCCCTTTTTAATTTATGGGTTTTTTTTCTAAGTATAGTCAGTTACAACATGTTGATTTCTGAGATAAGCAATCCTTTTCTTGATCTTTCCTTAGCAACAAATGCCTTCAACAAAAATCTATACACACACACAGAGATACAGAGACAGAGATAGGAAGTATCCATTTTATTGTCTCTCCAGCCTTATTCAGAAGATCATAAGAAGACCATGTTTTTTTTTCTCAGCCGTCATTCTGTCCAAGAACCAGGCTTCAGGTTATCAGCTTAAGAGTTTAGTACTTAATCACATTTAATTACCCAATCAATTCATCAAATGTCTATCGAGGGTTCACTTAATACAAGGGTTTTTTAACACAACTTCTGGGTTGAATGTGAAATTTCCACATTTAAGCTTTCTTCTTCTATTTTGCATTCATTATTCAAAACTTCATCCTTTTAGTATTGCTTACACTTTGAGTTATCCCCATTGCAAATTTTCTTGACTTTTCTTTTCCACTTCTAACGCGGCTGCTATTTTTTTTTCTTCTCATTTTCTTTCTATAAATCCATTCTGCAAAGCTTTTGTCAGGAAGCAAGGTAGACTTTGGAATTCTTAAGGTCTATTTCAAAGTTATTATTATAATGATCATATTCCTATTATTTTTACTATAGTTTTTTGAGCTTATGCTATGAGCCAGACACTCTAAAAATGCTCGAAATAGATTAGCTCATATAATCCCCATAACAACCCTATAAGGAGGGTATTGCTATTAACTGTCCCCACTGAGGTAGCATAAGCACCAAAATTAAGTAGCCTTCCTAGGTCACACAGCTAATAAGTGGTAGCTGTGCGACTCCTGAGGCCTGCCCTTAACATGCCCTCCTCCACAGGTGGGTACAGCAGGTCCAGGTGAGAGTCCAGAGCCCACGTGCTGAAGTTGAATGGCCCAAATGGCCAAAAGAGCAGCTCTGGCACTTTGCTTTCATCAACTGTGGTGGATACAATCAGATTTTGTTTCCTGCATATGAGGACGGGCAGGGTCTGACCAATGTACACTATGTCCCATGTGGTCTTTCCAGACCAGCTGTTTAGAGCCAACACCACTGAGCAACTGTTCTGCACTACATAGTGTCTGCCGTGCTTACAGGTTTGGTTTAACTGAATCAACCATTTGAAATAGATATTATTACCATCTTATTTTTCCTTTTTTAAAAAAATATTTTTATTGAAGTGTAGTTGATTTACAATGTTAGTTTCAGGTGTACAGCAAAGTGATTTACTTATACATATACATATACATATATATGTATTTCTTTTCCATTATAAGTTATTAAAAGAAATTGAATATAGCTCCCTGTGCTATATACGGTAGGTCCTTGATGTTTATCTGTTTTATATATAGTAATATGTGTCTGTTAATCCCCAACTCCTATTTTTCAATAGATTTCTTTATTTTTATTTTTATTTATTTATTTTTTGAAGTGAGGAGGCAATTAGGTTTATTTATTTACTCTTTTTTGAAATGGAGGTACTGGGGATTGAACCGAGGACCTCGTGCATGCTAAGCACACACTCTATCACTGAACTATACCCTACCCCATCATCTTGACTTTTAGATTAGAACACTGAAACTTGGAGGCCTAAGTCACCTGCCCAAGGTCACACAGCTCTCAAGAGATGGAACCAAGATTCAAACCCACACTGGGGAGATGCCAAGGACTGAAATTTAAGTATCACACAATATGCCTCCCTATGAAGTTCATATCAGAATTGCTTGGCAGGATTTTTCAAGTTTTATGTACATTCGTGGAGGCTCTTATGACACCCCCTGCACAATCACAGGAAAATCAGTCCATATTCTCAAATGAATTCTATAAGCTTACTAAAGAATTGCTTAAAGCCCAGGTGATTATATGATAAACTACAAGCAAAATACTCTGTGCCCCTAATATTCTGCTAACCCAATCCCACCTGCCCCAAATTGGAGCTCCCACTGTGGTCTGGATCCTCTCCACTGGTTTTCTCCTGGTTTGCATTCTTTTGGTATTTCTCATCTGCACTCAGCCTTTTGTGTGGGCATTAGGATTGCCTTCCTCCAACACAGAGACCTCAGCTTCTCTATCTGCAACTCACCAGATTTGGCATTTGGCAGAAAGAGTTTCCACTAACTGGCCAGACATTTTCCTCCCATTCAATAACTGCAAAATAGCTGCCGTCTTTTACCACACAAATATCTTCTCTCTCCCGGTGCCTGGACAGTACTTTACTAAGTTTATCTCTTTTCTCTCATTTTCATATAGGTCTTTAAAATATGTGCTGGGTGTGTGTGTTTTAAATAATTTCTGCCTTCTTGTCGGCAAAAGATTAACTCTTCTCAGGGCTTGGCCAGTATAGGAAGTGGTGCAACACAAAACTTCCCTGAATGCATGTGCATGGAGCAAATAAGCTACTTTCTTCCCTTTGAATCATTTTATTCCCTGTGGAAGAATATTTATTTCCAAGGACGGTTAGAGTTCTTCAAGTTCGTCAGGGACAGCAGTGAGCTGGGGTGAGGGCTTCTTTCTCATTCCTTGAAGGGTCATTTGAGTTCAGACCTGTCCTGAGAGAGTGTAGTGAACTGAAGCAAGGGAAATCCACCCAGTTCAGATAATGAAGGCTTCACAGAAAAGCTGAACCATAATGAACAGTAGATGACTGCCTGACTTTGCGGGTTTAATTATAAGAGGAGGGGTAACTTTTAAACTATAACTTTAATTCCATTGATTAAAATAAAAACTAGTGCCTTGATTTTATTTCAGATCTTAAAAAAAAAAAGATTATGTATCAGTTGTCCTATCTGAAATAGTTCTATTTAAAGGAACATGACGTTATTTGTGAACTGCTTTAAGAATACTGCCTCAATAAAATAAGGAGTGGCTTTGCTCAGTTTTAAAATTTTAAAATGCTTGGGGTATTAAAAGATACCAAACCTTGTTTTGTAGGTTTACTTTTTAGGCTTTTATGCCGTGTGTGAGGAAAACGTCTTGCATATATTATTCAAAAAGGGAAAAGTAGATAAATTTTCCCGTATTATTTGCCTCCTCAATTATGTTCCAATTTTCCTTCAATCTCCAGTGAGTTTTAGCCTCAATTGGCTCAAAGACTCACTTAAATCTGTTATATGAAATTGCAAACATACATGCAAGTTAAAATGCAGATGATGGTTGTTACCTTCAGACAAAGACACCCGGGGAGGGAGTGGGGGAGGGTGGGGAGAAATCAGGACAGGAGAGGCTGGAGGACGACTTGAACCATCTCCTGTCCTCTGAGGTCTATCTTGCTTTTCTTTCCCATAGGCTCCCCAGTTTCATTCTTCTTTACTGACACCTCCTCTCCTACCTGCTCTCTAGCTGCTGGATGCCCTGACCTTGGTTCTTGGACCTCTTCTCTCTTGCTCTACCTTCCCCCAAGGTGTTTCATTTGGTCCTAGGGTTTTAAATTCCCTCTGTATACTAGTGACTCTCAACTTCAGATCTCCATCCAAGATTTCCCTATTAGCTCCAAAATCATACATTAAACTGTCTACTTGATAACCATTTAAATGTGTAACTTCATGCTCACCTGTTTTTTCCCAACCTTGCACATTTAAGTAAATTATTCACTTAAATGCTCAGGTCTAAACTAATGCATCGTTCCCTTTATCTCTTTCCATTGCTCACCCTCCTAATTCAATCCACCAGCAAATCTTGTTGCTTTTAGATCTGTAATATACCCCAATTGGTTTTCTTCTCTCTGTTCCCAGCCCATTATCCTAATATAAACCACTGTTATCTTCTGCCTGGACACTGTAATAACCTACTGTAGCAGGCAGTATTGGTTGTTGACCCAGAATCTATGAGCCTCTAGGAGAGCCCTAACATTTTTCATGTAGCCACCTTCTTCCTCCTGGCCAGGTGCTTCAAGGGAGTCTGGCTCCAACCCCAGATCCCTGGGGGAGACAATAGTGGTAATACCCTTCTTACCAGTGATTGCTATAGGAAGGAGCACCTGCTTGAATTACAGCCCAACGAGACATGAAGGGAAGTCTGTGGAGGACTCTTGAGTAAGGAAGGGACCTCGCTCTTACAAAGGGATACAGGGAATATAGAGCCTCCTTCTACCTCAGAACTGCCACCGCCAAACTGCAGCCAGAGGGAGAGGATGGGACACACTCACAGAGGAGGGCACAGCCTTGAGAGCTCTAGTAAAGCGGAGCCAGAGTCCTGATGGCATTGGACTACAAAAAGTCTACAGCCTCCTTTCTCTGTACTTCCTGTTACAGGAGGGACTTCATTTCCATATTTAAGCCACTCTGAGGCAGCATTTTCTTAATTTCAAACGCTTCTGTGTCAGTCTGAGTTCCTAATTGCCAACAAGGGAGTCCATTAAACAAAATGTATGAATGTATGAACAAAAGAATATTCTGGAGTGAATCAGGTGGAATCCAGGAACAAACCCATGTTACGTCAGCAGACAGCCCCAGTGGAGGCCTTCCCATCCCCACCAGCACTGGGCTCCGGCAGAGCAGTCTGCAGTGATGGAGGCTGGGCGCAAGATCCACCACTAGCAACTTTACTTCTCCCTCCTCTGAAAGCTGAATCTCCCTCCACCACCTTTCCCAGAATCAGTTCTCTGCAGCAGCCCCTTCTTCATGTCGTCATTTCCTGAATTGAAGTCTTGGTCAGATGGGTCAGACTGGAAAAGCTCAGGCCACCTGCCTTCACCCTAGCTGCAAGGGAAGCTAATAAAGAGCGTTTCTGGCTTACACTTCAGGGTGACAGGGCCCAGAAGGGGGATGCATTAGTTATCTATTGCTGTGTAACAAATCAGCCCAAAACTCAGTAACTTAAAACAACAAGCAGCTATTATTTCACAGTTTCTGAGCTCAGGAATCTGAGGGCAGCTTAGGTGGTTGTGGTTTAAGGTCTCTTATGAGATTGCAGTCAAGTTGTTGGCCAGGGCTGTATCATGTGAAGGTTTACTGGGGCCACTTTCAAGAAGGCTTATTGGCTGGATATCTCAGTCCCTCACCATGTGTGCCTTTCCACAGGGATATCTGGGTAGTCTCAAGACATGGCAGCTGGCTACCCCAGAGTGAGTGATCCAAGAGAGGTAGAGACCATGGCGTGAGCCACATTCTTTTACAACCTAAGCTTAGAAGTGACTTCTGTCACGCTGTTCATCACACAAACTAAACCCTGGTAGCAGGTGGGAGGGGACTACACACGGGTGTGAATACTAGGAAGTGGGGATCACTGGAGGACATCTCTGAGGCCGGTTACCACAGCAGGAAGTTCTCCAAACATAGAAAGAGTGTGTAAAAGGAGCCTGATGGCCAGAAAGCATGAAAACTGTTCTTTAGAGCAGTGCCTTCCAATCTTGTTCACATTGTGGCAGACATGGAAAATGATGTTGTTTATTCAGGTTAACAGATGCATCTATTTGTAGACAGACAAACCCTGTGGCTTTGGCCAGGCCTGTTCTCCTCTGGACTAAAGCAATTGATATCTTTTACACCTATGACCTGCGTTTGCGTGAAAACATCCTAACTGAGGCACTTCCTAAGCAGTCTTCCTCCTCCAAATCTTGCCTCCTACAATCCTTTCTCCTCAGAGTGGTTATAGCGATCTTGTAATCCATGAGTTAAATCACACTGATTCAGTGTTTCAAGCTCAAATGGCTTCCAGTTGCCCTGGAAATTAAACCCAAACTCCTCTGTCTGCTCTATAGTGTAAACAGTATCTTCTTAGAGAAGCTGTCCATAATGGCCCTATTTAAATATTCTATTTCATATTAATCTGTCTTCTTCATATCACTATCACTATCAGAAACTGTTTTGCTCATTCTGTCAAATCTCAGATATTTACTGAACACCTACTATGTGCCAGATACTGTTCTGGGTGCCAAGTATCTGCCTGTTTGTTTTTTGCTTATTCTTATCTCCCATCCCCCATGGGAGTAGGGACCCTGTCTGTCATCCAGCATCCAAGACAGTGCCTGACTCTTGGAAGTGTCCTGTGAATACTTGTTGAATGAAAGAAGGTAGATAACAAAGGGCAATAGTCAGTTCCAGGTGGGTCAGGGTACTCCTGAGAACACAGGTCAGCAGCTTGGCAAACACATAAGAATGAGTGTCTTATGTAAAAGAATCATGTGAATCAGGAGCTCAGAATCCAAGTAAGCCGTCTGGATCTGGGTATCTACAGGACAGGGAGTAAGACTGTGGAGACCAGAAGCAAGAGGGGAGGAGCTGGTTCACAAAAACAAAGTTAAGCTTCCCCTCTCACTGTCATCTCATTTACTGTCAGTCTCATCAGTGCAGACTCCAGCCAGCAACGTGCAATGACAGATGTTGAACAGCAACACCTGAAATTCACATCTACCTGGAACCACAAGAACGTGGTCTTCTTCAAGACAAGCGCTTTGAAGATGTAATTAGTTAAGACCTAGAGATGAAACCATCCTGGATATAGGGCAGGCTCCTTCTAAGAAAAGGAAGAAACAGAGACATATACAGAGAAGACAGAGGCAGAGACTGGAGTGCTACACCCATAAGGCAGGGAATGCCCAGGAATTGCCAGGAGCCACCAGAAATTAGGAAAAGGCAGGAAGGATTCTTCCTATGGCTTCCAGAAAGAGTGGGACCCTGATGACAATTTGATTTGGGACGTCCAGCCTCCAGAAATGTGACAGAATAAATTTCTGTTGTTTTAAGTCAGCAAGGTTGTAGTAATTTGTTATAGCCATCCAAGGAAAATAATACAACTGCTTTCTTTTTTTCTGGGCATAAAGTAAGTGTTTAATAATTCAGCCAGGGAAGTTTTTAGCCAACTCTTTGCCCAGTATTTGGCACAGAGCAGGTGATTAAAAAAAATTCTTGTTGAAATAAATGTTTGATGATTGGGTGACCTGGTATAATTTCAAAAAACCCTTAGGAGAAATATATCAAAACCTTTCAATGATTTTGTCTGTGAATAGGAAGAGTCAAAAGCACCTGAGGAGCCTGACCTTTTCCTGCTGGCTGGAATGAAAATGCATTACCTTTGTCTGTAAAATCATACAAGAGCTGAGGTCAAAATGGTAAGAAAACAGAAGGGCTTGGAAACATGTCTGTAATTTTTATGACAAGGTTGAAATATTTTACCTTGACTTTGTATCTAGGATTTCATTCTTTACTACCTGTACTGCTTCCTTTTGTAATGAATGGAGCCCTCAGCTAAGAGCAAAATCACCCAGACTATTTCAGATCATTTTAGGCTGATGAATTGGGCATTTCTTGGTTAATTATAACTGTGTCAGTCACTATGAGCTTTGAAAATGTGTAAGATCAGGTTCCTACCTTGTGGGACCTCACAATCCCAGAGTAGGGACAGACAGGTGGTACCTAGTTAAAGCACAGGGGGAGGGATACATCAGGAGTTTGGGATGAGCAAATACAAACTAATATATACAAAACAGATGAACAACAAGGTCTTACTGTACAGCATAGGGAACTATTATTTAATAGCTTGTAATAACCTGTAATGAAAAAGAATACATATATATGTATGTATAACTGAATCACTATGCTGTACACCAGAAACTAACAACATTGTAAGTCAACTATACTTCAATTAAAAAAAAAGCCACAGGGGCATGTTAAAATTTTTCAGAGAATCACAAAACAATGCAGAAGGATGGAGAGAGTAACTCTACCAAGAAGCATTTGTCTATTATCTGGTTGTGTGGCCATAAGAAAAGGAGCATGTGGGTATCAGCGACCCACCGCCAAAATGAACATGTTGGACAAGACAAGGTCCTTTTGGGGACTGACAGTATAAACTTGATCTTGAGGGGGTAGGAACTATGTCTCAGTCGTCTCTCTTTCCCAGTGCCCAGGGCACTGCCTGGGCCGTAGCAGGCATCAGTCAAATGCATGTTGATTGGTTGATGACTGAACTTCATCTTCCTCTACTATCCTTATAGCTCAGAATCAGGCAGAATTCCTTGCCTCAAATTGACAAGATCTCAAACAACTGAATTTAAAGATAAATTTTACATACCTGCAGGGAGCTATTCCTGGAGTAGCACCATACCCTCATGAATCCTGCCAAAGGGCTTGAGAAGGCCTGGGTCTCAGTTTTACTTTCATAGTACTCTATCTGAAGGCTCCCTCTTCTCAACTGATGTAAGCCCCTCATCCCTCTATGATTCTCTTTGACTCTTAACACCTTGGACCATGACCACCATGTGCCTATATGCGTGAATGTGTCCTGAAGATGTATTTATAGGAGAGCAGAGTGTATGTGCACACCAAAATGTAAGAGAGTAAATGTGAAATGTAGTGGCGTGCGTGTGCAAGATGCATGAGAGAGACGCTCTGAGTGTGGGCTTCTGTGTGTTGGTTAGTCCAGTGAGAGGAAGGGAGTTCCTTATGTCCTGCAGAATTTCCAGCTCAACCTCAAACCAGAGGCCTTCCTCCAAGTCAACAGAGTTCATGCCAGATAACAAGCCCGGGGTGGAGGATAGGGCGGAGACTCTCATGTCTCTTGCCTGTCAATGCACGGGCCTCCACCCCTACTCCTGGCAGGAGGATTCTAGTCACTGTGAAGCTCGAGATAAAGATGATCATGGAAATGCTTCTAGTCTCAGGGTTTTTGTTTGTTTGTTCCTAGAATATTAAAAAAAAAATAGTAAGCAAGCAAGCTTGGTTTTCTCTACTGAATAGATGATGTTCTGTTAGAAGAACGGTTGTCTGGAAAATTTTTTTCCACAGACAGTTGTTTTCAGTTTATGACCTGCTCTGCTCCCGAAGGGGCATGAGAATAAATCATTTGTTTTCCAGAAGAAGAGACAGAACCATAAAAAACAAAGGCCCAAGAAACTGAATTTTTTTTTTTTACCCCTAGCTTAAACCATACTTGCCTGAGTGAATATGTATGAATTAAGGCCCAACAGGGCTAAGGTGTAAGCGGGTCCAAGTCTGGGCCTCCAGAGACTACTTCATGAGTATTAATATTAATCTAGGATTTTCAGGGACTGCAAAACAGCTTTGTGTCAAACCACTAACACTGTTTCTGGGTCAGGCTGACTCCTGAGGCAAAGGAACTTCTCTGTACTGGGGAAGTTCAAGGTTTCTTTTCTTGTCCACCAACACCCCTACGCTCCCCCGGCATTTGCTAGTCTGTGACGAAACTAATGGCTAACATAGAGCAGGCCCATTTGTGGAGCTGTTGCTGTTGTAAGTACTTTGCAAGCAATAACTCACTGAATTCTCAAAATAATGCTATCAGGTAAGTGCCATTATTATCTCCATCTTAAAAGTATGGAAGCTGAAGCCTGGAGAGATTGTCACCTGCCCAAGGTGACACAGCCTGTAAGTAGGAGAGCTAGGCTTCAAACCCAGGCAGTCGGCACAGAGGTTGTTTTATTAATTGCAATCCCTCATCATCTGACTGGCCAGCCCCTGTGGTAGGCAGGTTCTAGAAACAGACTTGTAATGTGAATATGATATAAACTTACTGTTTAAAATAGAATAGAATTTTCCAATTGTGTGTTTGAAGATTGATTAACTTTTAGGATTATAACAAGGCAAATATAAAGATGAAAAACATTGAGAATTTGTTGTAATAGCCCCTGGTTATAATTTAAAAAAATGTACTCACCAGAGCAAGGAGGCTTCAGTGCTTTCTCTGCCTCTACTTTTTTATACTATCAACTTCTTGTTGCTGGATACATTGCTCCACCATCTGTCCACATATGCCCTCAGCTGTGTTGAATCCTGGGCACTGAATTCCCCAAAAGTATACACAAAGAGACTAATTAATGAGGAGACTGTTGTGTGTGGTTGGAGGGGGCAGGGTACGAGGACAGTGGCTCTTCTGCAGCTGTTGGTAGGTGGAAGCCCTGGACTGCTAGGCATTCTCACTTAAGGGCCCCTCTATACTCTGGTTAATGGCTTTACTTGGGATCTACTAGATTTTTGACCAATATTCCTGTGTAACTTTGTGTTTTCTTGGGATGTCATTGGGGAAGGAGGGAAGATAAGTCAGGGTTGTCTTACCAGGTTCCACCTGAGCCTTTCTCTCTTCCAAACCAGATTTACATACATATCTTAAGAAGCCAGTAGAATCATGATAAAGGATGGTTTGGTATAATATACCATGGCATGCTGCTTTATTGGATGATGCATTCTTGAACATACCATTGTATTTCCTACACTCTGATTTATTTGATTAAACATTTGATTCCACGTAGAATCCGAAATCAGAGTCTCCACCCAAATTCACAACTACCTGTGACATACACTTGATTATTTCTCCAACTGATTAATTATCTGCTGTTGCATAACAAATTACCCTAAAACTCAGCAACTTAAAGCAACAAAAATTTCTTGTCTCACAGTTTCTGTGGGTCAGGAATCCAGGTGTGACTTAGTTGCGTTCTAGCTCAAGGTTTCTCATGTGATTGTAGTCAAGCTGTAGAGAGGGGCTGTGTTCTCATACAAAGGCTTGACTGGGGGAGAATGCTCTTCCAAGCTCACTCTTGAGGTTGTTTTCATACTTCAGTTCCTTGCAGGCTGTAGAACTGAAAGCCTCAGTTTCTTGTTGGCTGTTAGCTGGAGACCTCCCTCAATTCCTTCCTTTGTGGACCTCTCCACTGGGCAGCTCACAGCATGGCAGCCTGCTTTCCTCAGAGTAGGTGAGTAAGAGAGAAGGTTAAGGTGAAATCCACAGTCCTTTTGTAGCCTAATCTAGGATGCAGCATTCCATCACTCCGGCTGTGTTTTATTTGCTAGAAGTGAATCACTAAATCTAGCCCACAATCAAGGAGAGGGATTTACACAAAGGCATGACTATCAGGAGGTGGGGGTCAACGGGGCTCTCTTAGAGGCTGCTCATCATACCCAATAGGACAGGGTCATTCCAACTGTGAGAATTAATTATATTCAAGCATTTGTAATCTAGTACTCCCCAAATTCTCCATCTTTTGAGTCTTACCCTTTTCATAATATCAAAATAAGATGATTCAAGCAGCCATCCTGATACTGCACAAGGTACTTTTACCTCTGCCAGTGGTATAGCCCCTTAATTTCCAGGGAGGCCTTATGTCTAGATAAACCCATCCTGAATCCTACTTCCTGATCACAGCCTGCTCCTGAGGGGTTTTCTTTGCTTTGGGGTCTTACAGTGGCCTCTTTTACTCTTCTTTCACACCAACAAAGTAACACTAACACTAGGTTATTTTATATAACAGATTTCTACTTAAGTTTTAGAGACAATAGGAGGTAATTATAGTCCATAAAGAAAACACTCTCAAACTTAATAGAAGACATCATTATTCCTGGAAATATATCGGCCACTCTGCATCATTGGGGATTTCTCATTGTCCAGGAACCTCTGTACTACCTTAACCTCCTGACATATTGCTGAGGCTCTTCTCCCTCTCCAGCTTTGTAATACATCTCCTCTTTCTTCCTAATCTTCCTGAAACTGAGAATTTCTTCTTCATTTGTTTACTTTGTGATGTTTGTGCTAGGTGGGACCATCCTGATTCATCTCTGAGATTTTAGTAATGTTGACACTTGAATGAGAAGGGGCTGAAGCTTCCATCTGTCTTGTGTGGGGGCTTCATGGGTTCCATATGTAAAATTATCCACTTCCTACTCAAAGACCAGATATATCTACATGTTTAGGGTCACTGAGAAAAGGTAGCTTTGGCAAAGACACAAAAGTTCCTACTGTGCCTTTTCCTCTGGGAGACAGGTGTTTACTCATCTAATATTTACACAATCAGGAAGGGCCATTCAAGCAGTAGGTAAGAAAATTTGTTTCGATGTAAATTTCTGTGTCCATCTAGACAAAGAAGCATTTGGCAGCCTCTATTCTAAAATATTTTAAAAGTTCCCTTCCAGGCATCCTATGACAAGAGTGTAACCTCATTTCAGAAAGAAGAAAATCTATATTTATATAAATATATAAAACAAGCCTGGAAGAAAAACACAACCAACTGTTAGAGTAGTTACATCTGAGACATCTGAGAAGTGAGATTATTTTAAAGGCGTTCTGTGGGAGGGGGAATGGAAGGACTAAGTAGTAAGAGAGATTTTTTACTTTATATAGTACATAAGTATGCATGTTTAAAAGAAATCAAATGTATTATTTTTTTCATTGTATTTAAAATTTAGAAGTAAAGCATCCTGGCATTAAAGAAAAAAAAGTTGTAGACAAAGAAACACATACCAGCTTCATAATACTCCTCAGCAATGCTAAGTACCAGAAAATAATCAAACAATACATTATAGTTTTGATGGGAAAAAAGTGCAGAAGAATTTTGTCTCCAGATGTTTTTCCATTCCTGATGGTAACAGAAAGACATCCTCTGATACTCAAAGGCTCAGCAAGTACACCACATTCATGTTCATATGGAAAAAATACATGTGTGCGTGATATGCGTACTTCTATGTTATATTCCAGCTGCTCAGGTAAAGAATCAAAATAAAGAATCAAAATAAAGAATCAAAGAATTTTTAATTCAAGTATAAAATGATTGAAGAAGAATACAAACATCAGTAAAATAATTCATTAATCCATTCAACAAAAAATTATTGAATGCCAATTGTGGGTCAGGCATATTGCTAAGATGTTAAATGCATCATCAGCAAATAAAACAAAGACATCTGCTCTTACAGAACTTTCATTTTCATTACATAATATGCAAGCTGGTTCCATAAAAAGAAAAAAAAAAAAAAAGCGATTCCTGGTAAGAGGCATCCAGAGTATGGGAAAGGGGGGGACAGGTTACTATTCCCACAATGACATTTCAGAGATAGATGTAAAAACCTTAAATAAACCAATGAAAATAATATAGTTGTATATTAAAAAAATAATGTTCCCAGAATAGTATGCAAATTTTATTTTTAGAATGTAAGATTCACTTTTTATAGTGAATATACTGTCTGTCCATCAGTAAAAGGTCAGAGGAGAAAAGTAACATAATCACTCCTGCAGATGCTATAAAATCATCCCACAAAATTTAACTTCTATTCTTCAGAAAAGTCTTAGAAAATGAGCAAGGGAGGAAATTTCCCTAACGTTAAATGAGTAACAAAATGTTCTGAAGACTGAAACACCAGAAATATATATTTTTAATTCAGGGACAAAAAAATTATCCTTAATGTCTTCATTATTATTTAATATTACCTAGTTAATTTGCAAAATAATAATAAAATTAAAGAGAAATAAGCTATAGCTACTAAAGTAAGGAGAAAAATATTTTACGAATTCTTGATTTGTTGATCTAGAAGACCTCAGAAATTTTAACAAAAATCATTCAAACTAACTAGAGAAGTTAGGAAAATGTCCAGATGCAAACATAAACATAAAATGGGAATAGTTGCTGCTTACCACCAGCAGTAATCTAGTCAAAATTATGATGGTGAAATTATTTTATTCTGTGTCATCAAAACTAATTAGGCAAATTGATAAATAATTCAGAATCATAGAATAAACAAGATTATACTGTATAGCACAGGGAAATATATACAAGATCTTATGGTAGCTCACAGAGAAAAAAATGTGACAATGAGTGTGTATATGTCCATGTATGACTGAAAAATTGTGCTGAACACTGGAATTTGACACAACATTGTAAAATGATTATAAATCAATAAAAACTGTTAAAAAAACACAAATCAATGAAAAACAATTTAGAGAATTGTGTGTTATCTATATGAGGAGAATTAGAAAATATATGGAGAGATATAATAGGAGAATAAATGGAGCGATATACCATGCTCCTGAATGAGAATACTGAATTTTATAAAGGTAATTATTTAAATCTTCTCAAATAATTTAAAGGTTTAATGCGATTTCTAATTTTTACTTGACAAAGTGATAATACAGTTCATTTTTAAAAATATATATATAGTTCTGAATAGTAAAAAAAAAGTTCCAAAAAGAAAAAACAAAATGTGATGGAAAGAATAATAAAGAGAGATTTGTCTTACAAGATAATAAAGCCTACAGTAAACCTTCAGTTATCAAGATGCTGTGGATCTAGGGCAAGAATCAACAGTTTGATCAATGGAGCAATATAAACATTTCAGAAACCAATACTTTTATATGTAAGAATTTAATATATAGCTAAATTTCCATCATAAATCAGTATGTAAAAGGAAGAGTGAGTATTCAATAAATGATGCTGGAACAATTGGTTAGGTCTTGGGGGAAAAATAAAGCTAGATTAAATGACTTACTGATGTGCTTAAAATTAAGACAAAATAAAACTAAGCCAAAGTGAACTAAACTAAGCTAGAATAAACTATAAATGAGCATTTTGTAAATCCCAGGAAGGGGAAATTTTTCTAAGAATGAAAGACACAGAAGAAATCACAAAGTAAAAAAAACCCCAAAATAGTGGATTTAATTACTTAAAAGTCTAAAATTTGTTTCTCATAAGTTACCATAAAATAAAATTAAAAGAAATTTGACAACCTGGGAAATTATCTGTAGACAAAGACTTAGTCTTCTTAAAATATATTTTTAAATTACTTTTAAATCAAGATGAAATATACTGTTACCTCAATAGATAATAATGGATAAAGGACATGGACAGATAATTAACCAAGGAAGCATAAGAAGCCAAAAAATATGAAAAAAAAGCTTGATCTTTTTAGCTATGAAAGAAGCATGGGTTCAAATACCATGGAAAGGAAGTTCTCCTGACTCTAAATTTTAAAAACATTAAAAAAAACCTGTAATATTCAAAGTGGGGAGGGTATAGCTCAGTGGTAGAGTGAGTGCTTAGCATGCATGAGGTCCTGGGTTCAATCTTTACTGCCTCCATTTAAATCAATCAATCAAATTACCTCTCCCCCCAAAATAAAAATAGAAACAAATTTAAATTAAAAATTTTTTTAAATTAAAAAATAAAAAACATAACACTCAGTATTACAGGGTTATAGTAGCATTAGGTATGATCCTATTCAGAAAATAATTACTTAGTCAAAGGACATTAATATTTAACTATTTTGGTATAATTTTCTGAAATTATTTCTCAATAATTGGAACATATATTTTTAAAATAGAAGCAATTTAAAAACAGTTTGATTATCTAACAACAGAGAATCATTAAATAGATCAATAATAGTATATTTTTTCAGCAATTAGAAATCATATTCTCAAAGGAATTATTTATTAACATTGAAAAATATTCACAATGGAAATGAAAAATTAGAATGAAAAGTTGCTTACATACCATAATCATAAATTTGTGTATATGTAAAAATAAGCACAGGAAAATAATCAAAATCTAATCTTATCTTTATGGGTGGGTTATGAATGTGTTTTCTTTTATTATCTTTATTTTTTATAATTTTTTAAATACTGAGAATTTTATATATTTTTTCCTTCCGGTTTTCTGAGATATAATTGATATACAGCACTGAATAAGTTTGTGTGCAGCATAATAACTTGACTTATATGTATCACAAAATGATTATCATAAGTGTAGTGACTACTGGTCATCTCATATAGACACAAAATAAAAGAAAAAGAAAAAAACATTTTTTCCTTGTGAAGAGAATTCTCAGGATTTACTCTCTTGACAATATTCATATATATCATCCAGCACTATTAATTATACTTACCATGTTGTACATTACATCCCTAGTACTCACTTACATCACAACTGGAAGTTTTCCCCTTTGGCTACCTTCATCCAATATTACATTTTTATAATTTAATTTTGAAACAAAGGATAAAGGGATAATTCTAAAATTGAGGAGACATGGATTCATATACTCAACTAAACAAATATTTACCAAGTGTCTTACTAGTTAGTGTCAGACACTGTGTCAGGTCCTCAGTATACAAAGGATGAACAAAATAGGAATGATTCCTGCAAAGACCTTGCAGTTCCTGTGCCTCTCAAGATTTGTATTTCTGGTTTTCAGCCTTTCCTTTTCTAGCATTACCTCAGTCAGAATAAATAGGTTGCAGTCTTCTCATACTCAGCAACCAAAAAAAAAAAAAAAAAAAAAAAGCTTGCTTTCCTGCAAAGAAAACCTAGCAACCAATTCTCTTAACTTCCTATCCTTTTGCTCTCTTAGGCAGCCCACCCTTGGAGCTAACTTTTTTTCTGAAAGATGACTGTGTCATCAGCAGCAGCCAAATTGCCAAATGACACCTTCCTTTCTCTCTGATGTGTTATCAGCCCGGGAGCTCAGTTTAGCAGAGTTCTGTGCTGAGGTCCCTAAAGGAATGAATTGTTTCCTTTAAATAAGCTCTAAGATGAGCTCTTGGAAGAGCTACAGTAAGCCACATTTCCCCCTAAGATTTTGCTGTTATTTCTACAATATAGTGTGCGTACACAATACACTAGTACATCAATGCTCAATGTGGATTAGGTATACTAGATTTCCTAAACAAAACTTCAGAATTTATGGAAAGTATACTAAGTGATTCCAAAATTAACCTTCACTAATGCTACTGCCCTTAATTACTGATTAGCTGGGCAAGAATTTTAAAGTATATTTTTCCCTCCAGTTGAAAACAGCTTTTGTCAGGCAGGCAGTCATCATTTATTAAATCCCTTCTAAGTGGCAGTAATGATCCTAGCCACTGGGGATACTGAGATGAATGAGGCAGTCTTTACCCTTATCTCCCTAACAGGGTTGAACAGAGTGTAGAGAATATTACAATGCTGGGAGCTAAGGGTTATGTCCAAGGTTTGTTCAAGAAGCTTTGGGAGCCAAAGGAGAGATCAGCTCATAAATTCTCTTAAACAGATAGTGTTCATGTTAACTTTGCAAAGATGTACAGAAGTTTGAATGGTACACAAAACAGGCACAGGCAAAGAAGGGGCACCTGACAAGTTAAGGAACCCAGCGAGAAGCTCACAGCGAAAAAAATGTGACAATGAATATATGTATGTTCATGTATAACTGAAAAATTGTGCTGTACACTGGAATTTGACACAACATTGTAAAATGACTATAACTCAATAAAAAAATGTTAAAAAAAAGGAACCCAACAAGAATACCATAAAGTGTTTACTAGGGTAACTGACTGACCTAAAGGTTGTCTTGCTTCTGCTGCTGCAAAGCAATTGGAAAGAATGTTAGCTTTCTCTGTTTTTCTCATTGTTTTCACTCCTCCACATTCTGAGAAGTTATCAAGCACTATTCTAAATCCCTTTTATAGGTATTAATCCAATAAATCTTCATGACAACACCATGAATAAGAAACTATCATCATCTCTAGTTTACAGATAAGAAAACTGAAGCACAGAGTAAAGAGGTAATTTACTGGGTGAGTGACAAACCAGAATTCAAAGAGGCAGATTGGATCAAAGTCTATATTCGACAACCACCACCCAAACAAAGGGTTCCTATGCAGAATACATAAAGAACTCCTACAAATCAAGAAGAGAAAGACGAAAAATCCTCACAGGTTATAACCACCGAAGAAGAAATCTGAATTGGCAATAAACAGGCAAAAAGATGTTCAATCTCATTTGGATTCTGCAAAATGCAAAGTAAAGCAACAACATAATGTCATTTTCTCTCATCAAATAGGCAGACACTAACAAGTCTGACAATATCAATTATTTGCAACAATGTTGGGAAAATGGAATTCTCATACATCACTGGTAAAAATGTAAATTGGCATAAACAATTTCAGAAAACAATTGTTAGCAGCTAGAAAAATTAAAACTATGCAAACTTTATGATCCAGCAGTCCACTTCCAGTAGCACAAACTAGAAAATATTCTCACATGTATGTACCACAGAATATATGAAAGTGTAGTCCATTGTTTGTGATACTATAAAGCTGACAACATAAACGTCTATTATAAAGTGAATAGACAAATAAAACTTATGTTTATAATCATGTTGTGAAATACTCTACAGTGAATAAAATTTTTGAACCATATATAATCTATGTCTATAAGCAATTAACCATCATTAATTCTGAGTTGTGGGAGAATTGGTATTTGTCATTCTGTGTTTTTCCAGATTGCTAAAAGTTTTGACAATGGCACAGTCTTTTAGGACAGAGATCTTAAGGCCCTTTCCACACATGATCAAAAGACCAAAATGCCTCTGAAGATGTGAATGAGGAATGGAAAGTGTCTTCAGTGGTTAGCCCACCTACTCTCAACCAGCAGGAGGACTGAAAAGGCTGGATCATTGGTATGGACACTGTGCCTGGCTGGCTCAGAATCCACTTGTCCCAGAAGTTTAGTTTTCAACTCAGTCATAACCATGATCATCCCATGTTTCCTGGCTGCAGCTTTAGATCCAGTATTCACGATGGGAAGGACCAAGGCTTTCCTCATACTTTCTACCAGGGCTCATGCTTTGGCCTGATCCTGACTTCATGGCTCTCGAGTCAAATGGAAGCGTGAGTGCTCTTTTATTCTCCCAGGGGGAACATCTGCCCTCCCTGAGTACGGCCATGCTGTGAAAAGAGAGATTACAGAGCATCCCTCTACAGCCTCTTCCTCGGTAGCTCATCACCAGGCAAAATGTCACAGCAGCTGGTGCTCATCAGTTCACCCTCTGTGATTTCAAATACCAATTAAAATTGTGAACTCCTAATTGCCTCATTTCTAGCCACATTTTAAAGTAATTAATAAGTAATTGAGTAATGGGTTAATAATAGCTTTAATCATTTTTCTAATCATCAGTTCCTGCATATAGTCATCTTTGTGACCTGTGGGGAGGGTTGCACTCAGGTCATAACTTGCTAATAGACCCCAAGCCGATCCTATAAGGCAATCATTTCTTACCGGGGAAATTCACTTTCAGCCCCCAAAGCAGTTAAAAAAAAAAAAAAATCAGCCTTCAAGATCTGATTTGTCAGACATCTTTAAAATTTTTTTCCCTCCTTTTACATCTCCTATCCCTTTATTCTCATCCAATTTATTCTCCCACTGAAACTCAGAGGGAGGTGTCAACATCCAGGAGTGATTTCTAATTGCACTGAGGCCTTATCGCATGCCCACTCCTGAACACACACTTCCTTCCGTAGTAAGAACATTTACCAGGACTCCCAGTTCTGTTTCATCATAATTACAGCTTATAACAGCTGTTAGATATGAAGGGACTTACTAACCTTTGGGTTTTGATTCAAGGGTAAGGACAGCCACTGCAAAACTACCCAGGCCACCCCAAGAGCTGTAAGCAAGACAGTCATAAATAGATCTCCCAAAGAGATTGAAACCGCTGGTCTCATGATGACCTCCATCAGTTGAGAGCCAGGGCGACTAGGTCATCTAGAAATGGGTCAGAAAAACAATGGGTGGGTCAAATGGGTGAAGGGATCAAAGGGTACAAAATTCCAGTTATAAAATAAAAAAGTCATGGGGATGTAATATACAGCATAGTTAATAATACTGCATATTTGAAAATTGCTAAGAGAGCAGCTCTTAAAAGTCCCTATCACAAGAAAAAATTTTTGTAACTGTGTAGTGACAGATATTAACTAGACTTATTGTGGTGATCACTTTGCATTGCATATAAATATTAAATCATTATGTTGTACAACTGAAATGAGTATGTTATACATTAATTATACCTCAATTTAAAAATCCATAAAACGTAGCAATACCTAAGGCTATTTTTCTCTTTGTTATTTAAAAAAAGAATAACAACAACATCGGCAGTCTCTATCAAATATCACCAACCTCCAATCCTATGTATGCGTTTAGGGGTTTGAAAATGGGAACGCTAATAATTTTAAAGATGTGGAAAAAGAGTTCAGCATTATGAGTGTGGAGATGAGACTACTGCAGAAAATCTTACAGGTCTTGGTTGGTATATAGGGTCTTTTCAGGCAAAGTGGTCCTTCTGTTAATTATTTCTTCTTTCTCCTGTATTCACTTCTCTCTCTCTCAACTGGTCTTTTCCACCCAGAATGGAAACATACTAAAGCACCTCCCTTAAAAAAGCAAAACTAAAACAGCTCTCCTCTGACCTTCCCCTCTCCTCTAGCAACTTCCTTGTCTCACAGATAGGTTTTCTAACTTCAGTGACCCTACAGGAACAAATCCACCCAATACGCAGACAGTTACATGGTATTACATGGTACAGTGCTTCTCAAGGAGGTGTTGGGGTCAGCGTGGGCTGTCAGAATTTTGGGAAGAACGATATCAAGGTCACGGACAGGCACAGGATACGCTGTCCTTATCTCTAACTTCTGCTCCCAGATGAGAACTACTGTTGTAGAATTATGTCATGTTAACTTCTCATTGTTGAGTGTTTTGATCAGTCCTCCAGATGAAACCAAAACCCTGTTCCTGCTAGTTAGATCCAAATCTGGGAGACATAAAGCTGATTAAAACATATATACTCACTCTCTTAAGTTAGGTTCCCCAGAAACAGACTCTGCCACCAAGATTTGATGTAGCAGGTTTATTAAAGACTGTTCTTGAGAACAATACCTAGAAACAAGTAAGAGAAACTGGACTTTGCTAAGAAGGAGGTTGAAGTGGTATGTGGCTGCACTGAGGTTACAGCCAATATCATCAGAGCTCTGAAGCTGGGATGGCCCTTCAGAGATGTCCTGAATTGGGGCAAGGGGACTGGATTCTGATATCTTTGCATCAATCAGCCACTGAATGCTGGTTTCTCTGGGGAAGGAGTATAAACTTCGAAAAGGACAATTTCTGCAGAGGGACTTGGCCACGAGCAGACAGCAGTCAACCTTCCTGACAACTGGAAGAGGGTCTCAGAAAGCAGGCTTTAGCATCTAGTGCATCCACCTTCCTCCCTCCAAGTCACCCTACTCAAGCCTATTCAGGTCACTCAGCCTTGTCCATCCTTTCTGATGCACGGGTCTGGTGGACGTCTCACAACACTGAGGTGACTTAGTTCATCAGCCTAAACCTGCTCTAGGGTAGGGGGTGGGCAGCAGGATTTGTTTCATCCCTTTTCTCCTCTCCAGGAATCGGGCTCTATTCACTTCCAACAATAAGCAACCACAACTAAACTTTTTCTTCTCAGAGACTTCCTCCAATCTCAGGGACTTTCTCCAAAACCTGTTCGAAAGGTGACTAATCAAAGTCAATGCAACTCTAAGGAAAGCAGCTTCCATACCCTTTGTCTACCCATCCCTTTAATTAGAATCTCAGTAACTTCTAATGGGCAAAGTCAAAGGACACCTTTGTCCTCAATTTGACATCTCTAGAATATGCCTTTGTGTTACACTTTGAAACTCCCTTCTCTCCTTCCCCCACAGTTTTTGGACCTCACATTCTCTTCATACTCTATTTACCTAATCTTATCTCTGAGATTCTAGATTCCTCTCTTCTGTCTATCCCTAAAGCACCAGAATAGTATCTAGACTATAGTAATAACCCCCAAATTGTATTTGCCAGTATTATTCTTTCTTTACACATCAACCATATACTGGGTTTTTTTTGGGGGGGTAGGTTTGTTTGTTTGTTTGTTTATAACAGAAGTACTGGGGACTGAACCCAGGACCTTGTGCATGCTAAGCACACACTCTACTACTGAGCTGTACTCTCCCCTCTAACCATATGCTGTTGATGTCCATATCTTTACATCTGGCTCATATATCCTTAGTGAACAATTCTGTGTGATGTGTGAGTGTACATACTGGACCTGTCTGGACATTTAAATTCAATTATCTGAGGCAAGTTATACACAGTATGTCCTCTTTTTCGCTGAACCCAATTCTTCTATATTCCCTGCCTCAAGTAATGGTATCATGACCCACGCCCATCACCAAGCCATTCTAGGCTCTGAATTCTCTTCTCAGTCCATGTCTAATCAAACACCAAGTCTGTTTATTCTGTTTGCTAAGCAGCTTTTGAATCTCTCCACTACTCTCCACATTGCTACTGGCCCTAGTAGAAGCCTCATAAATTCTCACCTAAACCTACTAAATAGCTTCTTAATGGGTTTCCTCACTCCATTCTCCCCTCATCCAATTCATTTCCCACACTGCCACCAGAATGAGCTGCTTAAAACACACATCTAATCTTATTGCTCCCTTCCTTAAAAGCTTTCAACTTCCAATTGCCTTCTGGATAATGTTCAAACTCTTCATCATGGCATTTAAGAAAACCTCATGATCTGGCCCTTACCCAGCTCCCTGGCCTTATCTCTTCCACACTCCACTGCAGACATGCCAGGCCTTTTGTAATTTCCAGAATCTATCACATTTCTCATACCACCACATCTTGCTTCTGCTGATCCAGCTGGAACGTCTTTTCTTACATATGGAAACTTTATCAGAAATGAGTTAGGTTTTTGTAGCATTTCTCATCTGACCACACTGTCCAACGAAAAGAACTACAGGGGTGAGGGCCAGTTGTTAAGTTTTACCTGGGCATTCCATGGCATATATGATTGGAGGGGTAGAGATGAATGGAGACCATGGTCAATTCCTAGAGATACAGAAATGTACCACCATCACTTCAAAACTGAAGTTAGGAAAAAGTATAAAGGATATTACAACTTTGAGAAGACAGGAACCAAAATTCAATTTGCTACTGACCCAATGCAACAAATGAAGTGAAAATATCATTGGAAAACAGAGTGAGACCAAATCAACATACTAGCAATTTCAGGTTCATAAAAAGATGTTCACAAGAGGATGGATTAAAGGGCAACGACATGCCCACTGTCCACCATTAGTCACTACATGCAAGTAGAAGCCGGCCGGGTGGCAGTTCTCTTGGCTTTCTCCAGCCCGTGCTGCCTAAGTGTGGCAACCCCGCTTTCCTGGAAATAGACAAAGCTATGAGCCAAAACTACCCATAGCCGCCTGCCTAGGTCCAAGGGTCCTGCTTGGCAGTAATATTTCTGGTACCTCCCTCTTTTACAAACTTCCAGGTGTTAAAGAGAAAAACCACAGGCCCAAAGCAGTGTCACTTGTGCCAAAACACGTGATACCAAGCCTAGGTTTAGTACCTAGCCTAAGTGCAATCTCAACCTTCACCAAAAATGCAATTTTAATCAACCATCCGGAATTTTCTGGCCAGCACCCATGAGGTCATCTGTCACAGAGGCCCTCTCCATCCTCTCGGAGGGAGAAGAGGCAACGTGCATGATAAAATCCTTGCCATTCCCTCCCCACCCACCCCCTGCAAAAGACATCCTGCCTAGAAATAATCCTTTCTGTTTTTTTGCTAACAGGTTCCCTTGCCCTACCCTTCTTCCTATAAAAACCTTCCATTTCATACAACCCTCAGAATGCCCTCCTAGTTGCTAGGTGGGATGCTGTCCGATTCATGAATTGATGGATAAAGCCAATCAGTTCTTAAAATTTACTCTTTTGTTTTTAACACAAGGAATTAACATGCCCATTGGATAGAATTTCTACAGTCACTTACATCACCTGAGGCATATTACCATCAGTCACCTCTTAAAAGAGACCCACCTAAGGTGAATACCTATGCATCTATCTGCCTTGCAAGGGGAGGCCTGCCTACATCTTATCTGTGATCTTTTAGGAAGTAACTGCTTCTTTAGGTCAACAGATATCAGAATTATATAGGATTTGAAGGAACTCACTCCAGTGGGGGATGGGGGTGGAAACTATGTAACGCTTCAGGGGGGAAATCAAGAAGCACGTAAAACAAATCAGTACTTCCAAACAGAATATTAAACTGAATAACTAGGGAAAATTGGCCAACATTTAAAAAAAAGAGTTAATGTAAGAAAACAGGAGAAAACTTTGAAGAATTCTAAATCCTATTTTCTGTTAATGGGACATAATATTGATAAAACACAACAGGCTGCCATACTAAAGAGCAATTTGATGATAACAAAGTATTTTTCAATATAAAAATCATATTTGCCAAAATAAAAAATTTAGTAGACACAATGAACAACGAATGTATGCTACCAAACACTAAAGAGTTTAATTATTGAAATAATACCCCCACAATGGAGAGCAGAAAGACAAAGAGATAGAAATTATAAGAACACTCACGGAGGATACAACAAGGTGCTCCAATTTGAACAATGAGAGGATTGAAAGGAGAGAAAACTGCTGATGAAGAAGAAATGGCAATATAAACTGAGCTGAAGTAAACATTCTCTCAGTTGAAAAACCAAATACTGGCCAAGATTATTGAAAAAATATCTACATACACTTTACATACCCTGGTAACATTCTGAAATCAAAACATGAAGTTCTAAAAGCTTCCACGTGAAAAACAGTAGTTACTTAAAAAGAAAAATAATCAGATTGGCACCAATAACTTCATATTAAATACCAGCTATACAGTATCAATGGAGCAGTTTCTGTGGATTTTTAAGACAAAGAGATGTTAATTTTGTATTATCGTATCCAACCAAATTCTGTTCATTCGTGATGGCAAGGAATTTTTAGACATGCACACACTTAGAAAGCACTGCATCCATATTTCCTTTCTGAAAATAAAAAGATTCTTATAAAAGTACTCTAGCCAAATGAAAATTGCATTAGCATAAAGATCTCAAGATGTTGAAAATTTAGTGTATGAGAAATGGTAGCAATCAATGAGACTAGTGGTAATCTAATTTAAATAACAGTTGGTACTATGGTCCTGAAATATGTGAGAATTGTTAAGAATTCTTGAAATAGAAAGGACATAATGTAAGAAAAAATGAATTAACAGTGTAGGGACAAATTCAAGTGCAGATTCTCAAGCTTAACTGCTGCTTCATCACTTTCTAGCTATTATAATCAAGAGCAAAGTATTTTAACCTCTTGTGCCTTGATTTCCTCCTCAGTGTGATAGGATTGATAATGGCATCTGCTTCATAGGGTTACTGAGAAAAATAAATAAATTAGTACATAAAAGGCTTAGAAGAGTATTTGGCACATAGTAGGTACTTAGTAAATATAATCTGCCATCAGCATTGCTGTTATTATATCATTGAGAGGGCAGAAACATAGTTGCTAGTTCATTATTAACAGCAGCAGGGAAAAACAAAGGTTCAAATGCTTATTTAAATTAAGGAAACCAGTAGAAAACTTGAAATAGGTTATAGAACTTCGAAATCAAATGAGAAAAGGGAAACAAACACAATATAATTAATTCAGCTAAGTAACCAAGATGACAAATACAGGACAAGGAACTTGTCTGAGGGGATGATTATAAGCCAAATTTTGGACACCATGAATTTGAGATTCTTGGACAGTTAATTGGGATATTTGGGATTCAATTTAAGAGAGAAATCTGGATTGGGGCATATATTTTTGAAAATAAAATTCAGAGATATAGTTAAAGCATGAGAGGATTTCAAGAAGGAAGATTAGGGTCACGTGTATTGAAAGATCTGATAAATTAGTTTGGTCTGGCCACTAGGAGATCACTGGTAACCTGGTGAAAACAAGCTCTACAACAGGAGACTGAAGAGGTCCACTGTGGGACCCCAGCAGCGTGGACAATCAGATGGCTAGACCTAATAACATTACCTGGGAAAGGCTATAATCAGGCAAGAATATACCTGTCTCTGTGCAGAGATAGAAACCTTCACACATGTAATGACATCCTAGGAATAGGACACAGGCCCCAGGGCAGAGACAGTCATCACGTCATTCATTCAACAAATATTCTTGACCACCTATGTGCCAGATGCTGTGCTGGCCTCTAGGGATCCAGTGGTGAACAGAACACATCTTTCCAAAGGGAACTCTTATATACTGCTGGTGGGAATGTAAACTGGTGCAGCCACAAAGGGAAATAGTCTGAGATTCCTTAAAAAACAAAAAACAGAACTACCATATGATCCAGCAATTCTACTCCTGGGTATATATCCAGAAAAAAAATGAAAACTCTAATTCAAAAAGATGTAAGATCCCAATGTTCATAACAATACTATTTATGATAGCCAAGACACAGAAGCAACCTAAGAGCCTATCAACAGATGAATAGATAAAGAAGATGTAATACATACATATATACAATGGAATAATGCTCAGTCACTAAAAGAATGAAATTCTGCCATTTGCAACAACGTGGATGGACCTAGAGAATATTATGCTTAGTGAAATAAGCCAGACAGGGAAAAACAAATACTATATGATATCACTTATATGTGGAATCTAAAAAATAATACAAATGAATGTATATGCAAAACAGAAACAGACTCACAGATATAGAAACCAAACTTGTGGTTACCAAAGGGGAGAGTTAACGGGGGAGTGACAAATTAGGGGTATGAGATTAACAGATACAAACTACTTTGTATAAAATAGATAAGCAATAAGGACATATTATATATATAGCACAGGGAATTATAGCCATTACCTTGTAATAACTTATAATGGAGTATAATATACAAAAATACTGAACAACTGTGCTACACACCTGAAACTAATATAATACTGTAAATCAATTATACTTCAGTTAAAAAAATAAGGTCACACCTTCCCTTCCCCTAAGTGGTATGATAGTCTACAGCCATGAAAAAAAAAGAAGTCTTTGCTCAATCCATGAGACAGAGAGGTTTCTCTCTAGATGCTAAATCAGCAAGATAAATGCTGGCTCCATATAAGAAGGCTCCAACTTCTTTCTTTATGTTGCCAGAGAGAAATGTTTATTTCTTTTAGCATTCAGTATTTCCCGAATATAAGATATTTAGAATATAGGATTCATATAAGATATATAGGATGTCAACTATATTACACTTTGAGTTTCAGAATCCTGTGCATCCCATTAAAAGGAACTTCCCTTTACTGGAGTTGCAGACCGCCCACTTATTATTCATTCTCCTTAGATATGCTGCCAGCAAGAAAAGTCTCTCTTTCAGGGCTCCCTACAAACTCTAGGTCATTTATATAGGAGAAAGTCTGGGCATTTCTTATGGACATCCCTTCCCTTCCCTCCACCTCATCCACCTCAAACCAATCTTAGGAAGGAGACTGAGGAAGGGTCAGGAATACCTTTTCCTGCAGTCCTTGTAAATCCTCTACCAGGAATTTAAACTTCATAGTTGTCAATTATGTAGTGATAGATCGCAGTTTCCTGTCTGCGTCACTTCACATTCTCATGTAATGGTGCTGCATTTCCTTTTGCAGGGGTAGTACAGGGACCATTTCTCATCCATTACCTTGCGTGAGTGAGTAATGGAAGACTCAGAATTCAGAGTTTTATGTATGAATTCCAAAGATGTACTGTACTATATACAACTAGGGACTAGAGCAAGGAAATCTTTACTAAAAAAAAAATAGGTGCAGAGGGCACCAAAAACAAAAGCATACATAAAGCCCACCTGGGAACATGAACCCTGAAGAGGGCCAGAAGGACCTGTCCTTAACTTGTTAAAATCCAATGGGACTAGAATTGGATATTAAATTTGGGGTATGGGTTCAGGAGATAAAAATCAGTGATAAAAAAAGCAAGAGCAAGAGGTACAAAAGTTCAGTGATGACTTTATGGAATTTTAAAATGGAACTAGGATAAAATCTGCAGAGTTTCTGAGCTCTTACTGAAACTGCATGCACCCTCCATGAGCATGAAGTGATTTTCTTGTGGTATTAAGTCAGAATACGTCTTTCTGGGCTGTAGGAAAAATGAGAACATACGTTTGCACTAGTTCTAATACGCATCCTTTAGATTCAGTCTGCTCTAGTTTTCTGGAAAATTATTACTGTCGGTGGCTGGATAGTCCATTCAATGGATACATTATAGTCAACTTATCCATTCCCTTACTGTTGAAAAATTTACGTTATTTCCATTCTTCACTAATATTGTACTATGATTAACATATGCATAATGTATTTGCATTTGTTTTAAAATTACATTATATCCTTAGGATAGATATAGTTGCAGAATTTTAAGAAGGAATGTGATCTGGTCAGATCAATACCTTGGAAATATAATTCTGATAAAAGGGGAAAAGAATTGGAAACAGGTAAACAAAATAGGAACTATTAACAATAACCTAGGTAAAAATAATAATATTAATTATTCTGAACTAAGGAATTAGCAGGGACAATGAATACTAAAGGGAGAAGTAACAGAACAGGATGTCTGAGCAGATGTAGTAGGGAGAGAGAGGAGGAATTCGGGTAATTCCTTGGTTTCTAGGAGGTGAATGAATTGAGTTTAAGGTGTCTAAGACACATCATGAGGGGGATTTCAAGTGGCTAGTTGGGATGCACAGCTCTGGAGCACAGGATATTTACAAAGTGGAAGACACACCTATTATTTGTCTGCATGTAGGTAATACTTGAAGTTGAAATTGCATGGATACGATTGCCAAGGAACATCATGCAAAGAAAAGAGGTCAAGAAAGGCCGTACTCTTGGGATACAAAAAAATAATATGAGAGGGCGGAGGAAGAAGACCTCTTTCCTTCAAAATAGAGGTCAGTGATATAGAAGAGCCAAAATATGATGTGATTACAGAAACCAAGTGGAGAGAGCTTCAAAAATGGAATAAAAATATTTCCTAAAAAGGCAGTAAGCTACAGACAAGTCTAGTAGGATAAGGATTAAAAAAACAACTGGTTTAAACCTTCTCCTGGCGTTTCGATTCCTTCAGCAGTTTCTGTTTCCAAATGGGCTAGAATTAGATTCTCAGTAAATTATTAAAAAATAAAATGCATATTTATAAGTGATGCTTATCCTATGCCTAAAATTCAAAAAATTATGTATTATAGACTTATTTCTGCTATAAGCATTTTGGCCACTGATGTGTTTTATATGTTTACACCAAACAGCATACACTTACTGGTTTTAGAACTTATGTATAAATTTAATCTTTTTTTAAATAGGATTCATCTTTGGTCTTTTACTGTACCCACTAAAATATTTTGCCTATTGTCATTTCTTATTAAATATTTATCGGATTTATTTAATTAAATCTAAGGCCTAATTTGGAGCACTGAATAGATACTCAATAAATGTTTATTGAATGAATAAATTAGTGACTAAATGAACTTAAAGCTTTAGTCCGCAGAGACTGAATATTTTATCTTCCTCCTTTCAAAGGCACAGTGCTGTGCTACATCCCTGGGAGCACTGTTGAAGCTAGAGGCAATGTGGTATAACTGAATGAAGTGATAAACATACTAATCAGCGCATGCTAGTCACTGGCACCAGCTGTTCCAAACGTCTCTCCATCTACCAGAATCTGCACCTTTACTCATTCTCTTCATTCTCTTGTATAGATGAATACTTCCTGTGCTTATCTAAGGCCATCTGCTCCACTGATGGACTCAATAGTACGCTCATAAATGTTTAACAGCCTACTCTCCTGGGGGAAAATGCCCAGATTTGTAGCATCCACTGGTTTCGGTGGTGTAAATAGTTCCACTATGGCCTATTTCAAGCTACCAATGTGAAGTTACTGAACTGGAGTTGGGAAGAGATGCTCATGATCTGCTCTTGGGAGCCTGTATGAGCAGGGCTCAAGAACACCGCTAGACGTGGAAGATTGCATCCTTTCTTGTCACTCAACGCCATCACTCTTGTGACTCTCTTTTACTCCTAAAATAATTTCCCTCTCTTCTGGAACTTCCTTATCAGCTTATAAACATACTATTATTTACCTTATTAAAGGAAAAAAAAACCCCACTCTCTTAAGCCTACTTCTGTTTCCAGCTACTATGCCCTTTTTCCGCTCCGCTTACAGGGGAAAAAAAACAATTAAGGAGCTGTGTACACTTACTGCATACAGTTCTTCTTTCTACTCTTTCTTAAACTCATTCGCTCAGACTCTGCCTCTACCACTCCACCAAAATTACTCTCTTCAAGATCAATAATGACCTCATTGTTGCCAAATCCAATAATTCAAAGTTTAATTCCATATATAAAATCCATTTGATCTGAATTTAATTCCACAGCCTCATGTTACTTGACTAATCAGCAGTATTGAACAATTGGCTTCCAATATCACTTCGGTCTCCTGGTTTCCCTCCACCCGTCCTGACCACTGCTTAGCATCCTGTGTTGGTTCCTCTTTCAGTCTTGATTTCTCAATGCTGGAGTAGCTCAGGGCTCAGTCATGGCTTTTCTCTATTTACACTCCTCCACTGGGGACTTGTCTCATGGCTTTAAATATCATCTATAAAAGGACAACTCCTAAATTGATGTCTCTCCCCTGAACCCTAGACTCATATATCCAATTGCTTTCTCAGCATCCACACTTGAATGTCGAATGGGCACCTTGATTTATCACGGCTAGAACTGAGCTTCTGCTCTTGCCTGGCTCATTCTGCTTCACTGTACTCTAGACCGTCGCAGCTAATGGCATCCTTCTCACTGCTTAAGCCAAAACCTGGCAGCCATCACTTATTTTCCTCTATCCCTCCTATTTCACATCTTTCGTCAGTAAATCCTTTCAGATCTGTGTTACAGACACATCTAGGCTCTGACCACACCTCTCCACATTCTCTTTTATTAAACTTCTCATAAGGATGAGCCTTCTAACTGGTCTCCTGCTTCCTAAATGGTCCCTTGCTCCTCTATTATTCATTCTCAACACGGAGCCAATGTATTTCTATTCAAATTTAGATGAGATCATGTCACCCTCTGCTGGAAAATCTCCACTGGCCTTTCATCTCATTCAGACTAAAGCCAAGATTCTTACAATGACTAATAACACACCCAGATCGAGGCCTCTGTTACCTGCCTGATGTCATCGCCTTCCTTCCCTCCTACTCACTCTTTTCCAGCCACACTGGTCTCCTTGCCATTCCTCGAGCATGCTTAAGGTTCCTTGACCTTGAGGGCATTGTAAAGGCCGGTCCCCAGACCTGCAGCACACTCCTTACAGGTGTTTGTCTGGTTTAGTCCATTGCATTTTTTCCAAACTTTGTTGAAATGTTACTTTCTTGGTGATAACTTCCCTCACCTTCACCCCAGAACTCACAGTCTCTTAACTTGCTCTGTGTCTCTATAAGACTTCTAATATATTGTAATTCTTACTGTTTACTAGAAATGCAACTTTCTTTAGGGCAGGGAATTTTTTTCTTATTTTGTTTATCAATATACCTCCAGCTCTAAGAACGGTTACTGGCATGTAGCAGGTATTCAATCATATTTGTTGAGTGAATAAACGTTCTCATTTAACTCTCACAATACTATAAGAGAGGTATTATCAACTTTCTTACATTACAAATGAAAAACCTGAGGCTTAGGGATTCTATCTGGCCCACATTCAAAGAGCTGTTAAGTAAGTGGTAGAGTTGAAGTTCAAATTTATTAGTGTACTGAATAGAACACTAAAAATTATTAGTAGGGTCTGAGATTCACTAAATTACGAACTATTACAGCAGACAGATTTTTTAATTACCCGAATAAAATATTGGTTATACACAAGACTTGTGAATAATAATGATTTCTCCCAAAGGGTGGGGAGGTTTTAAAAACTGATTCCAATGATTTGGAGTAGGTATAACCACTCACTTTTGTCCTATTACAAGTTAATGAAAATCGCCTTAGTAAATCATGCATGCCTCCTAGAATACTGCCTGGCTTATAGGTATATTCAAATAGAGAAATCTTCCTTTTTGAAATTGAAAATGGAGAAGAGAGGAGTGCCACTTATTAGACGAAATTGTGCTGGATCAATATAGCTCTAAAATCCCTTGCAATTAGAACTAAATGCTTAATGTGAGCTCTATTCTTTTAGTGAAATACTATTCCCATCAGATATCCAAATATCTGAGTCAATTAAAGGGGAAAATTGGGCAGAAAGAGTGAAGGATCTCAAACTTTTAAGGAGATGTTCAGAGATGTACACATTGTACCGAGAGGACATAGGGCAAACTAAGGTCCAGAGGCGGGAAAGTGAAGAGTGCCGTTCACAGCATGGCGCAAAGTGGAATACAAAGTGTGTTTCAATGAAAAGTTGAAGGAAAACATGGGAGGTGATGGCAGTGATGCTAGTCATTTCTTTAGCACTGGGAAACATTGAGTGTTCTTGAAGATGTGCAGTTGCATACATGGGTGTATGTGTGATGACGAGGAGGAGGAGGATGATGAGAATGATGATACTGTAGCTGTAGACAACCAAAGGAGAGGAAAGGAGGTAAGTCTGTAAAATTTGTCAGCTCCCAAAAAGACCTTATTTACTAACTTATTTATACTGCACCTTAGTTCAAAGAAAGAATCTAAGATGGTTAATAGGCTGTTGCAGCATTTTAGAATGGGAAAGGCAAATGCTGAGAGATGTTACAGAAAAGGAGACAGCCACTTGAAGGAAATGGGAGTAGGAAGCAAGTAATCTAAAACATAACCAATGCAATGGAAAGAAATGCAGGTGGAACCAGCCTAGGTAAATTAAGCATATGCCCAAGCATACACACATGTGGACACCACGCCAACCTGCATGGAATGAAAGGCATATCGTGAGCTGTCACAGTAGGTACTGATCGTCCTGGTCCACGTGGGCTTTGGTACACAAGATGGTCACAGTCTGTATTTGTCACTGCATATGCAGAATAGCTTGTGTTGGGCTGTTATGCTGTGCAGTGCCTGCGATCAAGCGTTCAGGCTGACAAGTCCTGCGCTGTCACAGGGTATATGGACTGTTAGAACACAGGCAGGCTGAAACCTGCTGGGCTGTCAAGTTGCATACTGGTCTGCTAAGATATAACATCTCCTGGGCAGTCACAATACACACAGACTGACACAAAATGCCTGCCCCCTCACGTAAAATGGCTACTGTGGTTCTTGTGAAGCTGTCATGGTAGATACTGAGCTCTCCAGGCAGAAGGCTGTCACTGTGCATGCCAGCTGACAGATCCTGAACTATCACAGTTTATGTTGGCTGTCATGATACATACATCCTGACATACTCTGGGCTGTGACAGCAAAAATGAGAGTGTCACAAAAGACTCTCATGAGACTGACTCATGTTGGTCCTTCACAGTGTAAATGGTCTCAATCAGGGTGCATACAAGCTAACATACACTGTGCTGTCATAGATACTTGGTTGTCATGGTGCACGCAGATTGATGTATGGGGCCGTCGCAGTGTGTAATGGACTGGCATGGTACACATGCACTGACGGGAATGTGGGCTGATATGGCATATATGGGGCCATTATGGTACATGTAGGCAAACATATTGGGCTGCCTTGGTGTCAACTGGGATGTCATGGTGTAAACAGGTTGACACATGGTAGACCATCATACTGACAAAAAAGGTAGTCGCATGGGTTTCCTATTTTATGATCTAGTGAGGTATATTTCCAGCTTTTACATTAAACAACCATATAGTGCTAATCATATTACATTTAGTTCAAGTTACAAGGTGTATCCTTCAATTAATAAGCCCCTCCATTTCAAAGGAAGTACTCAAATAGTTGGGCAATCATATTCTTTCCTCAATACATCTGGGGAAATATCTTTGGCTTTTTCATTTTCCCTTCCGTTACTTGATATGTATGTATATTTTACTTATCTAGGCAGATGGCAATAAACATATTGTGTTTTCCTTGACAGATAATTTTGTTTCCTACACACAGAATATACTATGTTTACAGCAATACGTTGCAATATTTATCTTTCACTTCTTAAGGGTAAATATATTTGCAAACTTGAAAGAAATTATTGATAATTTTCAAATGTTTTCATTATCAAAATAAGATATTTATATATATATAAACTTTATAGGCTGAATATTTGTGATAAAATACATAGTGAAACATCATTTAGTATTTATAACATACAAAATAAACAGAAATTTCCATGAGAATCAAATATAATGCAATGGGATAAAAAATACAAATTATAACATCATATCTGCTAAGAGCTGTGACATCCTGGCCTCATATTTCTGTCCACAAGAACACAGGATGTTCTGAAATGTGTCTGAAGCATTTACACCTACTGACCTTAAACAGACAGACTGCCAGTTACTTCTCCACTAAAAATGGGCTTACTTGAGAGCAGCAAAGAATTGCAACTTGAGATCTATAACCATGGTTAAGCCACATGCAAGTCCTACCCAACAAGAAGAGAGCTCTTTCATAGCGGGAAACGGAAGCTGGGAGGGGTACAGAGGGCTATAGCAGATAAAGAGTCCATTGGAGGAATTTAGAGTTCGAAGTACAGTGGCTTTTCATTGGCTGAGTTATGAGAGTCTCTTATTGGCTAAGCTCTTGCCCAGCAAGAAGGGGAAAACCTTCTTCTTCCTGTTGGGCTCTGCTATGGTCAGAGGTCATGAGAGCTCTCCCTTCTGGCCTCCTGACTATTTTAATTGAGATTTCTGTTTATTAATTTTTACACCTCTCTCTTCTGATGGTTGAAATCCACGTTCTAAAAATGAGTACACCCGAAGTCCAGAAACGGTCCCGTGAACAGTACTGAAGAGGGGGCAGATGTGCCAAGTGTGAGCACTGCCCTGTTGAGCCGTTTGAGAAAGGAAGCTGCTCCCGGCTGTGGAGGTGAGCATGCACTGCGGGCAACACATCTGAGACTGGATATGGAAGTTCTGTAACAGATTTTATGATAATAGACAAACCACAAACCATTTTATTCTTTCTTTGGCATATATTTTCTATTTTGAAATAATCTCAAACTTACAGAAAAGTAGCATGTATAGTGCAAAAAAAAAAAAAACAAAACAAAACTTTTGAGAGTGAATTGCCAACTTGATGCCCCAATCTTCCCTGAAAACTTTCGTGTATTTTCTACAAGCAATGACCTGGCCTTAATAATCATAATATGAACATGAAAGTCAGGAAACTACTGTGGTACTTTAATATCATCTAAGCCTCAGATCCCATTTAAGTTTTCCCAATTGTCCCAATAGCAAAAGGATCCAGTTTAGAATTACATGTGTACTTGTGACCTCTGAAGATTATGGGCCAAAGCCCCCTTCCTGAAGCTGTCAGCTTCCCCACCCCTTTGGCCAGGAACCACTCAGCAGCATACAGAAGACACTCAGACCTCAAGAGAGCCTGAGGTTTCAGGAATCTGGGCCAGGAATCCAGGCCAAAAGCTACACACACACTTCATTACACTACAGTGGAGAAGACTTGTCTGCCTCGTAACACTTTATCTGGGCAGTGAAACCCATGACTGGAGCTCACCCTTGGTGACAGCTTGTCACAGGGTGACAACTAATGGCAATGGGAGCTGGGCAGGACAGGGCAGGTGTGTGCTCAGGTCAATGTCTTTGCCACAGCGCTGTGACACAGTCCTTCTCAGCTAAGGTGGCCTCAGTATACTGGTTGTTCCAATCCTTGCTCCCTGACCCCTGACAATAACTGAAATACTGTACAGTGATTACAAACTGTGACACAAATGATTCTCTAGCTCGATAGCAGCACATTTTAAATAGTGTCCAGGTTACTAGGGAGGAGAATGAATGCCTGCTGTTCTTGAGTAAATAGAAGAACCCATACAAATGATCCCTATGTCTGCTGTGTATCAATTTTGTGAGATCTTGTGGATAAAGAATACTGCCTGCCACTTCAGTAAACAATGAATGTTGCCTGCCATCAAGCCATCACCCACCGCAGCCACCTTTGGTGGTGTTCCCTGAGGGGAATTCAGGATAGAGAAAAAGAGGATACTAGCCCTAGATACTTAAGATGCTCATCAAAGGAATCATTTCAGTGAGCCCAGACTCTTGTGTCTTCCTATACATAGAAAAGTACTAAAATCATTAACTGGAATGAGGGAAGATATAGCTCAGTGGTAGAGCGCATGCTTACCATGCATGAGGTCCTGGGTTCAATCCCTAGCACGTCCATTAAACAAATAAATAAATGAAACCTACCCCCTCAACACACACAAAAAATCTAAATAAATAAAAATAAAATCATTAACTTGAGATGTCTGTTTTTTGTGATTATCAATAACTTTTGATGTTTGATTACATGTTTTGCTTTGTTTCATTTTTAGCAAACCTCCTATATATCCTGACTCTTCCCTTACCTCTTTGGAAGTGTTCTTCAGAGCTATCTGAGACGCTGTTTCCCAGGCTATAGTTCTCAGTAAGGTCCCTGAATAAAACATTAACTCTCAACTTTTTGGTTGTGTATATTTTTTCAGCCGACAGCCTGCACTGCCTCTCTATGAAGGATGCCTCCTGGAGTGCATAACCACACAGCTATAGGTGGCAGACCTCCTCCCCCAGTTCAGATAAATGATTAGCAGATACGAGATAATGTGAGACATGCACATGGAAACAAATAAAAAAACTTGAAATCAAAACTTTTAAATTCTCAAAGAAATTAAAGAGGACATATTCTTTGAATCAATGAAGAGATTAAATGATCAGTAAAATACTAAAAAAAAGATGAGGAGGAGTGCAGTCATGCTGTAACAGTCTGATTTAGCTAGTTGAGTCTACATTTTATTTGAAAGCACAAATCTTCAATAACCATTGAGAACCTGTTGTAAAGAAGAAAAAAGAAATGCTGGCTTGAGTGGCAGACACAAGAAAACTGTCAGACAACTAACAAAATTAAATAACATGGTATCAGTGTAAAAAATGAGGAAATAGATCAGTGGGAACAAAAAAGAGAGTCCAGAAACACATTCAAGTAAAAATATTATTTTCATATTAAAACAGAGACATTTAAAGACATTTCTATGAAAATGACTTATTATTGGAAAAATGGCATTTGGGTATTTGGCTCGCTATTGGGAGAAGATGAAGGTAAATCTCTACAACACATGAAAATAATTTCCATATGGCTTGATAATCTAAAAGGAGAACATTAAGTTATGTAAACATTAGAAGAAACCCAAAGAGCAGCATTTTATTATCTAAGAAAGGATAAGATCTGGAAGTCATGAAGAAGATGGACTGGTTTAACATAAAAATTAAAACCTTCCCAACTGCTTAAGAAATCATATACAAAGTTATAAGACAAATAATTATAGTAAGAAGAAGCATTTTCTGAATGAAAGATAATGGCTAGGTATTTACATTTTTACATGCAACATTTAATTCTTACATTCATTCCACTATGAGGAAAATTATTATTTCCTGTCCTTTACAGTTGTGAAAACTGAGGGTTTGGGAAGATTGCTAAATAGCTTCACTAAGTTTATCTAAGTGTCACTAAGTGACAAAGCTGAGATTTATAAATAAGCTTTGATTCCAAAACCAATTTGCTTTTTTTAAACATATGTATTCTTTTTCAGATTCTTTTCCATTATAGGTTATTACAAACTATTGAATATAGTTTCGTGTGCTATACTGTAGGACCTTGTTATTTATCTATTATATATATAGTAGTATGTATATATTAATCCCAAACTCCAAATTTATCCCTCCCTGCCACTCATTTCCCCTTCAGTAACCATAGTTTGTTTTCTCTGTCTGTGAGTCTACTTCTAGTTTGTAAATAGGTTAATTTGTATCATCTTTTTTAGATTCCACATAAAAGTTATATCATCTTTCTGTTTCTTACTTACTTTACTTAGTGTGATAATCTCTAGGGCCATCTATGCTGCTGCAAATGGCATTATTTCATTCTTTTTTATGGCTGAGTAATATTCCACTGTATATATATGCTATATTTTCTTTATCCATTCATCTGTCAGTGGGCATTTAGGTTGCTTCCATGTCTTGACTATCATAAATAGTGCTGCTATGAACATTGGGTTTCATGTGTCTTTTCAAATTATAGTTTTCTCTGGACATATGCCCAGGAGTGGGAATTTTTTTAGTTTTTAAAGGAATTTCCATACTGTTCTCCATAGTGGCTGAACTAATCTACATTCCCACAAAATATGTAGGAGGGTTCTTTTTCTCCACACCTTCTCCAGGATTTATTATGTGTAGACATTTTAATGATGGCCATTCTGACCAGTGTGAGGTGCTCATTCACTGCAGTTTTGATTTGCATTTTTATAATAATTAGTGATACTGAGCATCTTTACATGTGCCTGTTGGCCATCTGTATGTCTTCTTCAGTGGAAAAAAAAAACTTTGCTTAACAAGTATACTACATTGCCTCCTTAATACAAAAAAAAGGGAAAAATATTTGCATCACAAAAGAGTCAATGCAATAATATCTATACTACCTTTGGAACTCTTATATATCATTTAGAAAGCCAAACTTATTCAACAGAAAAAAAGGGTAAAAGATATAAACAGAAAAATCATCAAAGAAATATACATGACTAATACATATTTTAAAAAGTCAACCTAGCAAATAACCAATGAAATGTAAATGAAATAAAAAATGAAAATCAGATAGGCCTTAAAAATACATCTTACTTAGTAATGGTGTGGACAATTAGGTGCTCTTATTTGCCACTCGTATATAATTGGAGAACACTTTGGAAACACTGACCATCATTATAAATATATGTATGTATGGCCCAAATTTTCAGTTCTAGGAATGTAGCCTAGAGAAACACTCACAAAAATATTTTAAGATTTCTGTGTAATTTTTTCATAGCAGTATTATTTATAATAACAAAAAACTAGAAATAATGTAAATGTCCATTATTAGGAGGCTGTTAAATAGAAGATGCTATATATATTATATATAATTATTTATATTATATATATACATATTATATATACGTGTGTGTGTGTGTGTGTGTGTGTGTGTGTGTGTGTGTGTGTGTATAGGAAGATCTATAATCTTTAAAGCCAAATGAAGGCCAAATATCTTGATGTAAAATGTTGCACACAATATGTTCCTAAAGCAAGTGGCACTACATCTACCAGACTGCTAAAATCAAAGACATTAAATACAAACTTTAGGGAGGATGGGGAAGGGGGAAAATAATTCTGGTGGAGGTGTATTAGTCAGGGTCCTCCAGAAAAATGGAACCAATCAGATGTGTATACATAGAGAGAGATTTATTTTAAGGAAGTGTCTCATGCAGTTGGGGAGGCTGGAAAGTCCAAAATCTGCAGGGTGGGTCAGCAGGCTGGAGACCCAGGGAAGAGCCGCAGTTTGAGTCCAAAGGCCATCCACTAGCAGAGTTCTTCCTTCCCCCAAGGAGGTCAGGCATTCAGCTATCAGATGAGGCCCATATTATGGAGGGTAATCTGTTCACTCAGCCAGCTGATTTAAATGTTAGTCTCATTTAAAATACACCTTCACAGAAACATCTAGAATAACATTTGACTAAAGATCTGGATACTGTGCCCTAGTGAAGTTGCCACCTAAATTTAACCATCACAAAGGGTGTAAATGGGCTTGGAAAATGTCTTAGAAGTGTACACCGAAGTTGAATATTATCATATTCTCTGACCCAGTAATTCTACCCTCTGGTTTATAGTCAACAGAAATGCACCTGCATGAATCCCAAAAGACACGTACAAGAATGTTCATGGTAGCGCTATTCATAACAACTCCAAGCTGGACACTACCCAAAAGCCCATCAAAAGTGCAATGGATAAATATTTTGCAGTACAGTCACACGATGGAATGCCGGACACAATGAGAAGAAATGATATACTGCTACATGTAGCAATGTGGATCTATCTCTGATATACAACACTGAGCAAAACAAGCCAGACTCAAAAGCACACACTTTATTGTTGTTGTTACATTTATTGAAAATACAAAACTAGCCAAACTAATCTCTACTGTTAGAAGTCAGCATAGTCAGAGGAGTGATTGGAAAAGGGGCACAAGGAGGTCTTCTAGGGTGCTGGTAACATTCTGGTAACATTTGTTGTTGCTGTTGTTTTAGCTTGGAGTTGGTTACCCAGGTGTATTCAGTTTGTGAAAACAGATGTACAATTTTGATCTGTGCGCTTTTATGAGTGCAAACAATATTTCCATTAAATATTTTTAAAGTAGCAGGGCAACATATAATTCTAAATAGCCACCTATCTCTATATCCTGTCAATATATCTCTATATCCATCCATGCTAGCATAAGGGTAGATATGGATTTTAAGATTTTAAGGTTAGAACTCAATTTAACTCTGCGTATCTATAGGCTGGTGTTACGGGGAGTCCAGGAGAGAAGTGAGAAAAGCACGTTCACCTTTTCCTTTTGACATTTCTGTAGCATTGGATCTTTTAAAAATATGAAACATGCATTACTTTTTATTACTTTTCTTGGAGGGGTGAGCATCTTTTCAAGTATCTAGATCCAAATCTATTATTATAATTTTACATAGCCTATGTTCTGAAACTATCATTTTTAAATGGAGTTGCTTGTTTAGATGTTGAATTGTATGAGTTCTTTGCATATTTTGGATATTAACCCCTTACCAGATATGTCATTTGCAAAAATCTTCTCCCATTCAGTAGGCAGCCTTTTCGTTTTGTTGATACCTTCATTTTTCATTCAATAAAGTCTTTTCAGTCAGTAAATATATACAGCCCACTTTTAAGAGCTGGATGAAATTCCTATATCATAATTTACTTGACCAGTCCATTACTGATGGCCATTAAGGTTGTTTCACATTTTCAGTAATGTCAGTGGAGCAGTAATATGCATTCATGTCCTTTGGGTGAATTCCCAGAAGTGTGTTGCAGAAGGAAATATTTTACATTGCAATACATACCTCCGCACTCCCTTCCTAAGGTGATATGACTGTTTTACACTCTCCACAGTATTGCGGGAGACTTGCTGCCCCTCACAACTGAAAATTTGAGTTTGTCAATAATTTTAATTTTTGCCAGTTTGATAAGGGAAAAAGACTATTCACATTTTACTAACATTTCTTTGATTGTTCATGAAGCTAAACATTTTTCATATGTCTTTGTATTTCTTTGGTAACTTGCCTCAGAGTATTTTGCCCACTTTTCCATTAAAATATTAAGTATTTTCCTTACTGATTTTTAAGAGCTCTCTATTTATCTGAGATATTGATTCTTTGTCCAACATTTTGCAAACAATTTTCCAATTTGCTTTTCTACCTTTCAACCTTTTATGGTGTTTATTTTTAGACAGAAGTGTCATTTTTTTAAGTAGTCAAGTTTACCAATCTTTCCTATTATGTTTTCTGATGCTGAGGCAAACTTAGAAGGTCTTCCCCAACCCAAGGTTATAAAAATATTCTCTACTGGTCTAGTATTTATGGTTTCAGCAAGAATTTATTTTGGCATGAGTGGGGAGGATATAGCTCAGTGTTAGAGCATGTGTTTAGCATGCATGAGGTCCTGGGTTCAATCCCCAGTACTTCCATTAAAATAAATAAATAAACCTAATTACCTCCCCCCAACCCCCAAAAAAGAATTTCTTCTCATATGGTAAGTGAGGTAGGAATCAGACCTTTTTCTAATGGTTAGCAAATTGTTGTATATTCATTTACTAATCTTTGTTTTCCCTATTAATTTAAAAAGCTACTATTATCAAAGATAAACTCCCCATACACACTTAGTTCTAAGACTGGAATTGTATTTTTTTCCATTATTCTTTCTGTTTTTGTACCAGTTAACGTATATTTTTTCCGATTTAGTCAAATTTTTATTAAAAGTAAATTGCTTATTCAAAAGTGATCATGGATAACTCAAAATGCAGAGCAAGAAGGATAAGAGAAACATCCTACTGGCCAATAGATTGTTTTAATTCTCTCATTATATGAAACTCAAACCTTTCGTTTTTAGGAAAGGTAAATTGTAACTTCAGTAGACAGCAATACAGAAGGATTCTGTCACACAGACTAGTTTCCATTTAGTCAATTATTTCTAGCTGTCTCAATTGGGATAGACGCATTTACAGAACTGGCTGTGCTTGAGCCTTCTTTGCAAGGACCTTTAGATCTGCAATGTGCTTGGCAATTGTCTCCTTTTCCTGCTGTGTAGAGATGCTCCGTACCACGTGCTTCTCCACCTAGTTTATCATGTGCTCTTGTTCCTTTTGACGCATCATATTCTGCACAGCGATGTGATAGTCCAGGCGATTCTTTACCTACCTGTATACTCTATGCAGCCGTTCCCGGTAAGTAAGCCCCAAAGCCATTGCAATGTTATTCCTCTGGACATCAAAAAGGTAATGGCGTTTCTGAACCAGTGCCTGCTGTGACTTCTCCAGGTCAATTGCATCCTGAATGTTTTGGATGGAATCCTGTTTCACCTCTTCTAGTTGGGCAATTTTTTCCTCGTTGAGTTTATCAGCAAATTTTCCAATAGAGGCACCATATTTTTTAACTACATAGACAAGCACCCCTATTGTCGACATGGCAGAGAAGGTCTCTGGAGTTATCACATATATTTCTTTGGACAGTAAATATAAGATAAGCCCAGTTCCAAGCATGTAGGGTCCTGTTACACCAGTTTTAGGATAAAGGAACTGGAAGAATTCTTCAGGGATCACCCCAAAAGGAACTTTTCCTCCATACTCAGGAAGAGGTGGCACAGGGGCAAGACTTGGCTGCCCTGTGTGAAAGATCCTTGTTGCCTGCAAAACCCCTGGACCGAGGAGGGCTGCGTTCTTCAGAGAGGGGGCTGCTGCGGCGGCGGCAGAAAGTACCACCCGGGACAGCATTGTCAGGTAGTCCGCACGGCGGGCTCAGCGTCCCAGTGACCCGGACAGGAGAATCTGTCAGGGCCAGAAGCAAGATGGTCGCTCAGTTAACGTAGAATTTTAATTATGTTAACTTTTTAAAAATAGTTCAAATGTTGGTATCTTTTTGGTTTCTTTTTTTCACTTTTGTAAAGAAAAATAAAGTTGTGTTTCTTGTTTGAAAGAAAACATAAGTAAACCCTCTCCCTGCCCAGCCTCTCTCCTGCCCCTGCTGGGCACTGGGGTCACTGGCCCTGGACACGAGGGGCCAGGCTGGCCGGGCACTAGAAGAGGGGAGCTGAGCACTCTGTCAGGGCTTCCTCAGAGCCAGAGAGGAAGCAAGCATGCACCTCCCTAATCAGGTTCCAAGTCTGAAACAACGCTCAGTTTGGGAATGGGAAAAATTACATTTAATAGGAGTATAGAGTTTTATAGTATAGAGAACTGGAATTTTAAATGCCAAGAATAAGAAAAGATTTATTTACTTCCAGATAGTGACCAAACACTAGTAGAATTCACTGGAATTTCATTGAGGGACATGAAAGTTCAAGTTGAAATGCAGATTTGAAGGTATAGGGGTGTAATAAGGTTGCTTTCTATTTCTCTATTGAGTCCAGCTAATTCAGTAAAACTTAAGTTTGCCTATGTTGTGGAGAATTTTTAAATTTAATAGAGTAAAATACGCCAATAATATTTATCATACATGTACTCATGTGGTGTCTTAAGAAGTTCTTTCCTATCCCAGTGTTATAAAGATGTTCTCCTATATTTTCTCTTCAAATTTTTAAAGTTTTGTTTTTAACATTTACATTTTAATGCAGCAGAATTTCATTTATTGTATGTATACTGGGAGATAAAATCTTATTTTTAAATATGGATAACCAGTTATCCCAGCTTCATATATTTAGTCGCCCATCATTTCCCACACTGATTGATGCCACTTCTGTACTAAATTAAGTTTCCACATCTGCTTGGGTTTATTTGTGGGTTTTCTATTCTGATTCATTGGTCAACACCACAATGTCTCATGCCCTAGATTTCTCATGGTAAATACAATTGAAAATCTTAGACCAGATCCATATTATATATCATGATAATAGGGCAATGCTGTTGGTCATCTGAAACATACAGAATACATCATTCTGGCAAAGATGCCAAGTGTCAAAAATTAGTATCAACATGATTGATGGAGAATGGAAAAATGTCACGATGTAACATGGAAAGCTTTACTAAAAAGGAAGGACTCAACTTCACGTGTTCTAGCCCATATCCAGATCCTGAAACCCTAGTTGTTCTCACATAATACCTCTTTCTCTTTAGAGTCTGAAAATTAATGAAAATTTAGGAAAGTGTGAAAGTAACATTCCAAAACTTCAACTTGATGTCAACTCCAGTAAGAAACAGGTATAATAATGAAGGTAACAAAGAAATAATTTTAAAACCCTGGTTTAGACACTTTATACTCAGGTTTTCTGGGGTTTATCTGATCAGTTGTATAATAATTATGCTGCACGTGCATTTTGACAGCTTTTTGAAATTTTAGAGCAGTTGAGAGACTCATATATTCAAAGGGATTCTAATTAAAGGTTTAGAAGTGTTTGATTAAGTTTGCAATTAACACTTAAATGTTTTGGGGAATTTAATCTGTTTAATGCCTACATTGGATTTATCAGTTTATATACATGCTGTGTAAATATTCAGTGGAATGTTATTAATATTAAATGAATTCTAGATTCATATGATTAATAAATCAGAAAATAAACTATAAATAATAGTGTTTATTTCTCTTTCTGCACAGACATCATTTGGACATAATTTCACAATGACAAGTCATATCTTTCCCCTGGTCTTTTTCTGCAAAATGGCTTTTTTATTTTTGGTCCTTAATTAGTTTAGTAAGTACTATAAAAGTGCTCTGTAATTATTTTAATTGAAATTTCACTGAATCAATAAATTAATTTGAAATGAATTTTCCTCTTTATGAGAACACAAAGCATTTCTTCTGTTCCTGTTCTAAAAGGGAATGCTTCTGACATATTCCCAGTTAGGATGATGGCTTCTGCATTTGGTGAGGCTGATGAAAAACCCAGTGTCAATATTATTCTCATTTACTTGCATACGACCGAGACACTAGACCCTCATTAGACACAATCTGCAAATATTTTCTCCCATTCTTTGGTTTGTCTTTTCACTTTCTCATAGTACCTTTTGAAACACACAAGTTTTTTATTCTGATAAAATCCAATTTATTAATTTGGCCTTTGGTTGCTTGTGCTTTAGGTGTCATATCTAAGAAAACACTGCCTAACCCAAGGTGACAGAGATTTACTGCTATGTTTTCCTGTAAGAGTTTTACAGTTTAGTTCTTACATGTAGAACTTTGATTTTGAGCTTATTTTTAATATATGGTATAGATGGAATCCAAATTCATTCTTTGGTGTGTGGCAATCTGGTTGTCTAAGCCCCATTTGTTGAAAGAACTATTTTTTTCACTACTGAATGGCCTTGCTACCCTTGTTGAACATCAATTGACCATACATGTATGGCTTTATTTTTGGACTTTTAATTCTATTCTATTGATGTATATGTTTACCCTATGCCAGTACCACACAGTTGTATGATGTTATGTAGTTTATGTAATATTATCACAATAAATTAATTTTTCACTTGTTGATTTTGTAGACTGTTTTCTTAACATTAAGTCTCTTCATATATTTTAATTTTGGTTTGTGAGCTCAACTTTGAATCTTAAGGATTTTTTTCATTCTTTTTATTTTCTCCCTTCCCCTCTATGGTTACTTTTTCTTATTTGGTGGTTTTGTAGATGTGTTACCCCAATTCTCTGGTCTGGTATATGGCTTTTGGTTGTTGTTGTTAACAGAGGTACTGGGGATTGAACCCAAGACCTCATGCATGCTAAGCACACACTCTACCACTGAGCTATACCCTTGCCCCCTGGTATATGGCCTTTTAATGATTTAATGCTTCACTGTGATACTGGCAGCTTTGGTTATAGAATCCCTGGTAGCTTAGCTATGTTCCAAGTTTCCTGGCTTTCTATGCCTACAGCATCTGGAAGTAAAGCCTCAGGTAACATTCATTATTGTCAAAATTACTTCCTATTCTTTCCCTCTAACCTTTTGTCTTGCTAAAGAAAAGCTGAAAATATTTTTTTTTCTCTTAGTCTTGATTAAAAATTTATCATTTAATATTATTCTTTGATCTGCCATCTATTGTTATGGAGAAGTCTGCTACCAAGATAATTGTTGCTCTATGTGTAATCTGCATTTTCTCTCTAATAGTATTAAAGATTTTCTTTTATCTTTGATGTTCTGCAGGTTCACTGTGAAATGTTTACGTGTGGTGCATTATATGTATCCTGTTTGCTTTTAGGCGTATACTTTCAGTCTAAGGACGCATATTTATTTGACTCTGAAATTCTCAATTTTTATCTCCTATGATATTTATCTTTCAGTTCCTCCATTAGATTCTTTTGGACTCTGATCAAATAAATATCCTTCATGCCTCTTAACTGTCATTTCACAATGTACATATTAAATTCTTTATCCCTTCTTACTGTGTCTATTGTCCAATCATGTTGACCCCACTTAACCATGAGTGTTGAGAATGTGGAGGAGCAGGTGAAATCTGGGGAGAGCACCCTTGCCCCTGTCATGGCCCCAGTGCATGTCTGTGCTCTGACCAGTCCACTTCACTTTTCAACATCACCTGTCAATCTTCACTTCTTAGGCTACCAGCTCTAATACCTGCTTTGGGTTATGCCCAATCCAGCCCTGGGTGTAAAGTCTTGTGTGCCCTTCATAGACCAGGGCCCTGAGTTGATTAATTGACTCCCTGGCTTCACTCACTACTCATGCTTTCTCTGGCCTCCTTTCTCTTTAGCAGTCTGGGCAGTCTTCTCCTCCATTTTGTCTGCAAATATCAGTACCCTCAGGCCTGTCAGTGTCCAAGGATGGCTTCAGCATTTCTCCCACCAGCAAATGGGGCTTTGCTGCCTCAAAACCTATAGTTTTCCAAAAGGGTATATTAAGCCCTAGAATTCCTGTCTGCAGCCTCTAAGCTATACTGCAGCTTCAGTGAAAAGAGCACTGGATTTAAATTCAGAAGTTTTCATCGTCACTTCAAATTTAACCATCAGCATAATAAATGATTATTATAATAACATCTATTATTTATTAATTGCCCAAGATGTGCTTATTTCTCTTCTTAGCTCATTACACATATTTCTCACAAAGAGTCTACAAAGCAGTATTATTTTTCCTATTTAACAGATAAGGCTTAGAGAACTCTAAAATACAAACTATGGTGAAAACAAAACTCTTCCTCTCCTCTTCTTGAGAAGCAGTTCTCAAAGTATTGTCTGGTGATCTGGGTCAATACTATTATCATATTAATACTAAGATTTTTATTTTCCTTTTTTATTCTAATTCTCTTAGGAGTTCTGAATACACCAGATTGAATTCAGAAGTAGAATAAAATCCAGCTGTCTCTATTCAGCCAGACATTAAAGAAAATTACAAAAGGTAAAACTATGTTACCTTCTCACTATTTTTTAAATTTTGGAAAGTGTGGCCTTTTTTTTTTTAATATATAAACATGTTATTTCTGTTAATATGCAATGGGCTTGTTGTAATTTAAACTGAAAAACAGATTAAATATATTTTTAAGTTCTCAGTTTTTACTTCTGATACAGTAACTATAGATATAACTGACATAAACAGCTCCTTGGGGTCCTCAACAATTTCTAAGGTCTAAAGGAGTCCCAAGACAAAAAAAAATTGTTGAAAACCACTATCATAGAGTAATCCCACTTTCCAGAGATAAATATATCTGTGATTTCTTAGGTATCTCCCTTTTTTTCCCTAAGCATATAACAGCAAAAAGCATATTTACACACACACACACACATATGTACATATATATATATATATATATATATATATATATATATATATGCTCTATAGCTGATTTTCAATGTTCTACTAATTGTATATTTCTTTTTATATACGTTTGGTATTTTTATATTAGTTCTCCTAGAGGCTCAGAATCCTGTACGAGGGGTAGACATGTAAGCATCACAGGGAGGAGGAAAAGTGGGGCCAGAGGCAGAGCAGTCAGGCGAGGGTCCACACAGAAGGTCATATCTTGAGCCTGTTTTGTTTTATGACTTAAATTCTTAAAAGAATCTTGTACGTGCAAATATTTGAACAATCTTTATCTGGCCAGTCTATAATTTGACTTCACTAAATGTTTACTCACTCATTCTTCCAGAATTCATTTTGGTGAGAGATACACATTGAGTGTGTGTTGGATTTAAATGACTGGTTTCTTAAATTATTATCTAGCTATCTACTTGTCATTTAATAAATGCTCTCTGTCAGTTCTTTTGTGATACTGTTGGTTGGATTATACAGTTTTTAGAGTTCTATTCTGCTCCAGTGATCTCTTACATTCTATGGCAGAATTGGAAGCCAAGCACTTCGGTCTCTACCATGTTCTAATACTTCATTGCTCCTTTGTAAGTTCTGGAATTGTGTGACCTGTTCATTTCTCATGAAATATAGAAGCATTTTGCTGCTTTCTAAGATAAAAATCTTGTTGGAGTATCAATCTGAATTATGTGTAACTTCTAAATAAACCATTGAAAAATTACTATTTGTCATTCATAACACCTGTGGATATGACCTTGCCTACATCTGAAAGAGGATTTGAGTCAGTATTGATGGAAAACTCTTCAGGTTCTGCTGGACCACCTCCCCCCTACCCGCCCCTCCACCGCCGCTGCCCCATGCAAGCCATCCCTCCTCCCCCTAGTTCATTCTCTTGCTTTTTTGAATATGCTTTAATGTAGACCTGTGGCCTTGAACTTTATTCTTTTTCCTTTACTTCTCTTTTTATTATTGTTCACTTCCTTTTGACAGTTTCCTTGGATTCCAGCCTGTGTTCCCCACTAGGTGCTATGTCTTTCCCCTACTGCTTTGATTCTGCTATCTTAGACTATCTGCTAGTCTCTCCTGTTTTCCTCTTCCAGCTCTAGATCCTAGAACTCCAGCCAGAGTTAGCAGATGTTTATTCTCCTATGTATTAATGTGCCTTGCTATTCTTGCTCAAAACTTTTATTTATATTTATCGAAGTTTTATTATTTTCATTATGAAGCTATGTATTGTTATTTTATCCCAATGTCTTTGTGTGTGTGTTTGTATGTATATTGTGTATGTGTGCATGTGTGTGTCTGTGTGTGTTATATTAAGGTAGGGCCCTTTCCTGTTTAGTGTCTCCATTTATTTTTAATACTTTAAAATATTACTGATTTTTTTTTGCCTTGAAACTGACATGTCTTAGTCCATTACAAAAATTAATGCTATTAGTTTTTACCAATTCTTGGAAATGTTCTAGCTATACAGTTATTATCTACAGATAATAAAATATTTTCATTCTTTCCAGGATTTATTGCCCTCATCTAGAGGAGTAAGAGAACACAGCATCACTGGCCAGACATCACATTCATAAGAATGGGCATCAGTGCCACTGGTGATGACAAAGCACCTTCATTAGTGATGTAGCCTACAGAGGTACATCCACTCAGCAGACCAGAGAGACTCAAGGCACACGTGTGAGATGCTCACTGGAGACTTCCAGAAACAACAGAAGGAGAATCTGTAGTGTGGGAAACATGTAAACCGAAGCCAGAAAAATCTGGTTTCTTACCAGATCCTGATTATTATTTCTGATATGCCCCTTGGCCTTTGAGACTAGAGGAATATGAAGTAGACAACATCAACTATGAAAGAGTTGAACAGCTGCAATGAAAATTAAAAAGGAATTATAAAAATTCCTGGAAATAGCAGAGAAGAAGGCAAGAAGAGTCAGTAACTCAAAGAATAAAGTTAAATCTCAAATCTCAATCCTAGAGAAATGCCACAGACAAATTAAACACCACCAGGTCTAGGCACTGAGAAAACAATGACAAAGGTTAGAGTTCCCAGACTTTTGAAGTTCACAAATTGGTATTTTCTTCCTCCTTTAAAAAATTTTGAGGACTGACATAGTGTCATCTTTCTATTAAGCCAAGTAAGAATGTTAAAAAAGAAACACAACATCACCATTTCTTTATAAAAGAAAAAACATTTGTAACCAAAAATTTAGGACTGGCACAGGCTATGAATAAAGACTAGTTTTGTAAATTGAAAACAGTCATCTTTATTGCGAACTAATTTTATTTGTCCTTCTATTTCTAAATTAGCCAGAGATAAAAGGAAACTTCATCAGGGACTGGCACTGGTCCACCGACTAGTGTAAGGATATCACACTAGGGAGTGTTAAAAATACCTGACAACTGTATGAAATGGGTACTAACCAGTGAGAATAAATGTCATCACGAGAATGAGCATTAACCACACACAACTGAAAATAAGACCTGAAGAGTGTCACAAATATAAATCTAACCTGTGCACAATTGTGGTGCCAAACAAGATGTGAGGAACAATTAAAATAAACCGTAATTATGAAACTAAGACATCAACCTAAAATAATTTTCTTGAACTGATAAAAAGCATGTGTCCCAGAGTTTGAGATTTAACATTCTTCCATCAACATAAAGGAAGACCGAGAGTTACCAATATGTTGATTTTTCAGATTACAAATTTAAAGAACTTGAAGTACATGCACCCGGGGTAAGAGGAGACCTAACATTCAAAGGTGGGAAGAAAAGAAAATCTTTACTTTCATAACTCAAAGATTAGAGGACTAAAGAGGCTGGGGAAATACTTAGAGAACACTTAGGGGATATGTTTTCTCACTACAGATCAATTATTTTGCTAAGTTGCTGTTCTCTTTGAAGGAAGAAAGAAAACATTTCCCAAGCCACAATAATAGAAAATTCCCTGCCTTTAGTGAATACTATAATGATTCACTGAACTGGTTTTACAGAGAGCTACAGACTGAAAGGACAAGTGGCCAACATCTTAACATGGATCAGAGACAACTGTGAAGTACAAAATATGCTTTGATAACTATGGGGCCTCAGAAATGCGGTTAAAAGGTTTTAAGATTATTGGGAAATTACAAGGAAGGTTAGGTGCAGGTGGGTCTCAGTGCAGTAAAGGAAAAGGGGCTAAACAGTAAAACAAAATAAAGCAAAACTCTAGTTCTCTAGAAGGTCATGCAAAGATTTTTTTAAAAGTTAAGACTATATATTTTTAAAAATGTAAGTTTCACAGAAAAACTGAGGGGAAACGACAGAGATTTCTCGTATGTCCTCTGCTCCCACATATGCAGTATGCACCCCACCTCCCATTATCAATACCCCCCTCAACAGAATGGTACATTTGTTACAACTGATGAACCCACACTGACACATCCTAATCACCCAAAGTCCATACTTCACATAATAGTCCCCTCTTGGTGGTGTACATTCTGTGGGTTTGGACAAATGTATAATGACATGTATCCATCATTGTAGGCTCATACAGAGTATATTCACTGCCCTAAAAAATACTCCATGTTCTGCCTATTTATCCCTCCAACCCCTACCAACCACTGATCTTTTTACTGCCTCCACAGTCTTGCCTTTTCCAGAACGTCATGTAGCTGGAATCACACAGTATAAAGTCTTTTCAGACTGGTTTCTTTCACTTAGCAGTATACATTTAAGGTTCCTCCATGTCTTTTCATGGCTTGATAACTCATTTCTTTTTAGCAATGAATAATATTCCATTGTCGGGATGTTCCACAGTTTATTTATCCATTCACCTACTGAAGAACATCTTAGTTGCTTCCAAGTTTTGGCACAACATCCGTTGTGCAGGTTTTTGTGTGGATATACCTATTCAGTCCTTTGGGTAAATATCAAGGAGTGCAATTTTTGGATCATGTGATAAAAGTATGTTTAGTTTTGTAAGAAATCACCAAACTGTCTTCCAAAGTGTATGCACCATTTTGCATTCCCACCAGCAATGAATAAGAGTGCCTGTTGCTCACATATTTGCCAACATCTGGTTTTGTCAGTGCTCCAGATTTTGGCTATTCTAATAGGTGTGTAGTCATATCTCACTGTTTTATTTTGCATTTCCCTGATGACATATGATGTGGAGCATCTTTTCACATGCTTATTTTCCATTTGTCTATCTTTTCTGATGAGGCATCTATTAAGGTCTTTGGCACATTTTTAATCAGGTCGTTTGTCTTCCTACTGAATTTTAAGAGTTCTTTGTATATTCTGGGTAACAGTCCTTTATCATGTGTCCTTTGCAGGTATTACTCCCAGTTGGTGGCCTGTCTTTGCATTCTCTTGACATTATCTTTTGCAGAGCAAAAGCTTTTAATTTTACTGAAGTCCAGCTAATCAATTATTTCTTTCATAGATTGTACACTTGCTGTTGTATCTAAAAAGTCATCTCCATATCCAAGATTATCTAGGTTTGCTCCTATGCCATCTTCTAGGAGTTTTATGGCTTTGTGTTTTACTTTTAGGTCTGTGATTCATCATCAGTTAATATTTATGAAGGGTATATGCAAAGATTTTTTTAAATTATTATTTATAAACAGACATTAAAATTAAATAAAGGTAGTGATATAATAAGCTTAGATGCTTTTTAAAGTTGATTAGCTCCCTGCGGAGAAGACTGGAGAAGTATTTATGCATTTACCCTTTGACTGAGCAGTCCCAGTTCTAGAACTACCCTCCAGATACATCTCCACAAATATAAGACAACATATGCACAAGGCTACTCACTGAAGCATTTTTAAAATAGTAAAACCTATTAAAATGTAAGAGAATACAAATTCCGGTTAGTAGGAGCATAGTTAAACTGTAACTACCTAATGGACTACCATGCAGCTACAAAAATAATTAGAAAGATTTCTATAAATTGATATGGAACAATTTTCATTTTAGTTTCCACAATTAAGTAGGAAAAAAGGTGCAAAATAATGTATACAGAGAATGCTTCCTTTTGTGTAAGAAAGAGGGTGAGAATTAGGATATAAATATATGCCCACTTTTATAAAAAGAAACATAAGGAGAAATTACCAACTAATGACAGTCATTACTTAAACTGAGTGGCTGTCTCATACGGTCACGTAGCGTGTGAGAGCAGAGTGGAGGAGAGAAGGTTAGGAGTCAGTATCTAAGTATATTTTTATCTAAATGTACCTTTTCACTTTATCTGAGTATACATTTTCATATAGTTTTGATTTTTGAATAATGTGAATGCTTTATATATTCAGAAAATAAAATTAAATAACAAAGATCTAAAAAGAAAACACCTGCAACTGAATATAAAGATAAGGAAAAAACTAAGTGTATATTAAATTGATAATATAACACAGGAAAATAGAATTTTTTCAAATGATTTTTGAATACAGCACTGTGGCTTTCCATCTCTAGTAGCACCTATTCTAAGGAAAAGATTAAACTGCAAAGAAATCCTGAGCTATTTATAATACTCTATTTTTCGTAGTAATATTAGTATTGTAATTCTGAAGCAGTTTTATGTATCTTGTGAAATAAAGAGAATATGTAGGTACCAAGTTTTATTGTATGAAAAAAAGAAAAATGTGATATAAACAAATATCACAAACTGCTTAAGACATTAAATCTTAATGGGAAATATTAGTATGAATGACCAATTTTACATATATGCTCAGTTGGGGTCAGTTGAATATGGACTGGGTATTAGTCGATGTTACAGATTATTATTACTCTTTAGGTGTCAAAATGATATTGTATTTATGTATGAGGATCTCTTTACTCCTCAGATACCTAAGGCTATGTGTGTATTTTGGAGTGTAGTTCATGGATTCTGCATCTTTCAAATGGATCAGCAAAAATAGATCACTATTTCTCATGCTTAAATTGTTCAAAATTTAGCGTCCATGCAAGCAGGAAAAAAAGAGAAAGATACAGGCAGAAAGAAAGAGAAAGCAAAAACCTAATAAAACTGATTTATGAAGAGATAGAAAAAATCTGAATAATTTAATAACAATTAAGCAAATTAATCTACAATTTGAAAATTTTCCATAGAGAAAAATCTAAACCTAAATGTCTTAATGAATAAATTCTACCCAAATTTAAAGAAGAAATAACACCAGCATAGTAGAAACTCCTCCAGAGAACTAAGAAAAGAGGACACTTTCCCATATGTTTGATGAGGCCCTATAAATTTGAACCCAAAACTTAATAAGGACATTGTAAGAAAATTATAGGCCAATGTCATTCATGAACATACACGCAAAATTCCAAAGTAAATAAATAAATGTAAAATTCCAAACAATGTTAGCAAATTAGAGGCTCCATTTCCAGCGGTGACAGAATAGGTTGTATCAGACTGATCTCCCCCCAATAATGGTTATAATCTCTGGGCACCAGAGCAACCAAATGCAGGCAGATATCACAGGCAATACGAGCCTTAAAAGAAGGGAAACACATTGGTTTGACTTCTATTTGCTGACTACGTACCTAACAGCCACCCTAACTCAGTGTTGCACACAGGAAATGGAGCTCAGTTAGGAAGCAGCAGGCTCACTGTGCCAAGGACTCAGAGCCTGGGGCTGCTGAAGTGACTGGAAGTTAAGAGAAGAAATCTTAGCAAAGAGCAGCCAAAGAAAGGATTCTCAAAATCTGTGTAAAACTCTTCTCAGATCCTTGATTGGCTCCTCAACTGCGCAGGCATAAGGCAAGAGTCCAAGAAACCCAGCAGAAAGCAGCAGAAGACAGGCTAAAAGAGCTAAGCAGGGATTTCAGCATCTTCTTGGGAGGCAAAGTTTGGAGTTCAAGTCATGACAAATTAGGGGAACCAGGTAAATAAACATTTCAGGTTTGCCATCGAAATGCCAGAAGAGTCACCTTAAAATAAAGCAGAGAAGAAGTAATTATAGCAAAAGGCTAACAATTGGTAAATCTGAGTTAAGGGTATATGGGTGCTCATTGTACTATTCTTCCAATTTTTTATGTATGTTTGAAGTTTTTCAAGCACAGAGTTGGGAGAAAGCATTGATTAGGACTTTCTAATGGCAGACTGCCTAAATGTACCTAGCTCTCCTCTCTTCAGTGCCTCTCCCCCAGTTATAGAAAAGGGTCGGAATTCTCAAGGAGAAAGAGTGAATGTTTGGAGGTAACAACCCAGAATTTAGGGGGCTGAAAAACAAATGTAACTGATTTTCCCAGTTGGAAAAACAAAGCTGCAGTCAAATCCAGAAATGCAGAAGTCCCATAAGTAGACGGGCTCACACTCCCAAACTCCAGAAAGGCCCTAGAATTGTGTGTAACTTGATGATGAAGCATACGGCTTTGAAAAGAAAAAAAATCCACAAAAGAAGCAATTAGGTGTTCACATCCCCTCTCTGACATTTTACAGATGATTGCCTGGCCTCCCACCTCAGCGGAAGACTGAAAGTTAATTGTGTGGAGAAGATCAACTAGAGGGATTTGATGGGAGGACACCGAGCACATGTAACAGCTGGAGTACTGCAGTGGAAACTGGAGAATGAAATTAAATGATGAGACCCTCCCAATCTCTTCTGATTTCTCAGCTTCCAGATTGATGACAGACAAAATGACATCCCCTCTAAACATACACAAAGGTGATTAGGGGTTACTGTATGGGGAAATCCACCTGACTAAGAGAAAACATCTGAATATCAACACTTTGTAGTTCTCAAATGAAATAGATTTGTGCTTCCTGGTTCACCCAACTGAAAAAGCAAACAAACTACAACAGCCCCGTGCATACAATGCTTCTAGTCACCATTGTGCTGTCTCTAAATATGAATGGACCAGCCAAAGATTTCCAGATACTTATGGCACATGCATAAGACAAGTTCAATAAGATGATGCTTAAGACCTGCAAGTGGAGTTTCTGAGCCATACATTGCTCAGGCAAGGGTTTCATATAAAATATAAAAGTTGTCTGTAGTCCAGATTAGAAATAATCCTTTTTTAATAATGGACATCCAGTGTTTTTAGGGCTCATTAGTGCTTACTAAGGGCTCATGTCCTATTTTCTCTTCCAACAGTCCAATTTTCTTCCTCAAAAGTGAAGACAAGATGGGGACTCCTTGTTAAAGGTGGTTTTTCAGCCACAGCTTTTACCTTCTCGTCTTCCTAAAATCCTATTAAAATGATAATAAAGAAAAAAAAAACACTTTTAATCCCCATACCTTTTTCTCAAGTCTTTCCTTCTCTAATATAATTGTCTGTAATGTTTCTATTCTCTGTTGCTTCCAAATCCATTTTATATTTATTTCTGAATCTGTGAAAATAGGCTCTCTCTGTCTCCCTCCTTCCCTCCCTCTCTCTCCTCTCTCTCCCTCCGTCTCTCCTTCTTTCCTCTCCAAGCTTTCCCAGCTAACCTCTCGTCTCTAGTTTTAGGATCTCTTTGAGTCTTCATTATTACAGAGTCTATAATATCTTTAATTTCTCAAACATGCAAAATAGTTACTTTCCAAAATTTCAATCTACGTTCTGGAGTAAGTTTTCATGCACATTTTTACATCCCACAATTATACACTGCAGTGTTTATTTACTTCTTTGTGGCCAAAGTTTACACAAATTCTGTTTCTTTTTCCTGTTCATACCTACTGTTTGTCTAAGAATATTCTCCTTTCTCTTCCCCTGAGCTCTGTCCTTAGACCTTAAGGTGGCCTGGCCGATACTACCTTGTTAGCCAGTTAGCTGGCAAGGCTGCTGGGGGAAGAAGAGGAGCTATAATTGTAGACAAGTTTATTGAAAATCATTGCTTTATGTTCTGATCTCTATGGAAAAAAAAAGCATACCCCAGTTCTGTTTGCACTTCCTCTTTTCCCATTGCCCCTACTACATAATGGTTTAGGTGCTTGATGAGACAAAATTCTGAGTTAGAAGAACTTAATTTACATAGTTACATAGAAAAAGCTTGAAGGAGTTTGTTTAGACCATAAAAATGCCTCTCAGAAACTCACTGGGATTAATGCTTGGCAGCGTGCCATTTTTTGTCTGCGGTCCTGTCTTCTGGCACTGCCTAGGCTAGACAATCACAGAAGTCTCTTCCTTACTGCGTGGAAGAAATAGAGACTTTTAGTTTATTTGAACAATTATTTCTACTGACTGCCAGGTGTTAGGTAAGTTCCAGTTATAAGATGTTTGTTCGTTCATTCAGCCTGCATGTACTGCAGACCCACATGGTGCCAAGCACTGAGGTAGACGTGGGCACACAGGGATGCCTGAAACAACATCAGTGCCTCCAGGGTCTTTGGGGACAGATAAACATGTAAACCAGTAACTGCAGTGTGATACTGTAAGTGCTACAGACGGGATCCAAAGGGAGTACTGCGGATGGTACTCTTAAACCTGGCTAGGAAGGCGAAAGAAAGTCCTTCAGGACAGGTGACACTGAGATGAGTCTTGAAAGGTAACACAAGAGTTTACCAAGTTGACAAGGCCATGCTAGAAAGAAGGAACATCTTGAGTAAAGTCTTGGATTTAAGAAAGATCACATCTAGGAAAAAGATCGTGTATAGTCTGGCTTGCCTGCAATTCACAAGCATGTTGAGGAGAGGCAGTAAATGAGAGTGGAAAGATATTCATGGCAAAGATCTTAATAGATTTTATATGTCAAGACAACAAGTTGGGGATTTTTCCTACAGATCATGAACATGTCAAAAGGATTTTTTAAAAATAGAAGATGACATCTTTTAATCTGCTTAAAAACAGCCAAAAACAACTTATCTGAAACAGGTCAAATTCTTGCTCTTCATTCTACTGACGATCAGATTTGTTTGATTAATCGATAATTTATCAAATATGGATATAATTCTACATTAGGGACAATCTGTGAGTTAGCAAAGACACTCTCTGTGACCAAACTTTGATCAGGCTCCTCTGAGATTAGACCTTTCAGATTAGACCTTGACCTTGGCCCCCATAGTTGGCAGGGGGGTATGTCTTCAGGGTTCAGTTTTAGCTAGAATCCTGCTAAGTCAGTTTAGAGAGAACTACCCAACCTTGATGTCTGATCACCCCATCCTGCCTTCAGCAAGAATCCTGTCAAGTAGGTTTAGCAACAATCCCCCTGCCTTTGATGTCTCTTCTTCCCTATTTTCCATCCACTGACCTCCACGTTTGGTTCTGTGACTATAATCCCCAGCTGTTTTTGTTGTATTCAGAACTGAGAGTAGTTCCATACTGAGGTAGCTTTTTGTCTGCTGCAATAGTTCCTGAATAAAATCTGTCACTGCTTTAACTACTATCCAGCTCTGTTTCTCTTTGACAGTTACATATAAGACTTTATTGTCTGCTGTGTATGTATGTCTATACACACACACACACATGAACACACACACATATATGTATATATATAAAAATAAATATAAGTATAGGGGGTGAAGGGTATAGGTCAGTGGTAGAGTGCACATTTAGCATCCATGAGGTTCTGGGTTCAATCCCCAGTACCTCCATTAAAAAAAAAAAAGACTTAAATATAAGACCCCAAACCATAAAACTCCTAGAAGAAAAAATAGGGAAAATTCCTTGACGTTGGTCTTGGCAAAGACTTTTTGGATATGACATCAAAATCATAAGCAAGAAAAGCAAAAATAAACAAAAGGACTATATCAAACTAAGAAGCTTCTACACAGCAAAAGAAACAACAAAATGAGAAGGTAACCTATGGAATGGGAGAAATTATTTGCAAAATATATATCTGATAAAGGGTTAATATCAAAATATATAGGGAACTCATACAACTCAACATCAAAAAAAAAAAAAAAAAAAGAACAAAAAAACCCCCAAATAAGCCAACTTAAAAATGAGCAGAGGTTCTGAACAGATATCTTTCCAAATGAGAAAAACAAATAGACAACAGGTATATGAAAAGATGCTCAACATCACTAATTATCAGGGAAATGCAAATCAAAACTTCAATGAGATATCTCCTCATATCTGTTAGAATGGCTATCATCAAAAAGACAAGAGATAAGCATTGGTGAGGATATTGAGAAAATGGAACACTTGAGCACTGTGGCTGGGAAGGTAAATTGGTGCAGCCACTGTGGAAAGAGTATGAAGGTTTCTTAAAATATTAAAAATAGGGAGAGGGTAATAGCTCAGTGGTAGAGTGCATGCTTAGCATGCATGAGGTCCTGGGTTGAATCTCCAGTACCTCCATTAAAAAAAATAGAACTACCAGATGATCCAGCAACCCCACTTCTGGGTATATATATCCAAAGGAAATAAAACCACTTTCTTGGAAAGACAGCTGTACTTCCACGTTCGCTGCAGTATTATTCACAGTAGACAAGATATGAAGAGCAACCTAAATGTTCATTAGTGGATGAATAGATAAATAAGATGAGATACACACTCACACACATAAACACACACTTGACTATTATTCAGCCTTAATAAAGGAAATCCTACTATTTGTGACAAAGTGCAAGAAACTGGAGGACATTATGCTAAGTAAAATAAACCAGATATAGAAAGACAAATGTTACATGATCTCACTTGTATTTGGAACTAAAAATGCTGAACTTAAAGTAATAAGAGTAGAGTCGTAACAAAGTAAGAAGATTAAGGGTGGTTACCAGAGCTGGGACACTGAGGAAAGGGAGAAATTAAAAAAAAAGAAAGAAAACAGACAGTGATTGTCAAGGTCTAGGGGGAGGGGTTCAAGGAGCTACTGTTTAATAGATATAGAGTTTCAGTTCTACAAGATGAACAGTTCTGGAGATGGTGGTGATGGTCGCACAACAACATGAATGCACTTAATGCCACTGAACTTCACACTTAAAAATGGTTAAGATAGTAAGTTTTATGTTATACGTATTTTACAACAATTTTAAAAACTGGAAAAACTAAAAAAATGTTTCTGGAAAAAAAGAAGAAGAAAAAATGAGGGAGAACAGATAATTTTCCACATTCCTTAGAAAAAATCCAGTGCTTACCATGGTCTCCAAGGTTCCAAAGGTCCTGCACTTCCTGCCCCCCACCCCACCCAGCACTACACCCTCAGTTCCTAACAATCTTCTTCTCACTCACTGTGTTCCAGCCATCCCAGCCTCCTAGCTATCCCTAGTCCCTGATGCCTCAGAGACTTGGATCTCAATGTTCTGCTGCCTGGAACGCACACTCATTGTTCTCCAAGTTTCCACCTCTGCCCCATCCCAACTTATCACATAGCTTAGAAAACAGACAGCAATTACATGGGGAAAGACTGCCTTTAAATTTGGAAGAAATATGACAAAACAACCAGTCTATAGTAAGGGAGACTCCATTCTTATAAATGATTGTGAATTTGAATAAGCCAGTCTGTCTGTCTGTCTGCCTGTCTGTCTATCTATCTATCTATCTATCTATCTATCTATCTATCTACCTATCTATCTATCTATCTATGCAAATTATATGTTAAGTTATGGAAATGTGAAGTAGAAAGACTTCTCAGTCAGAGGTAGACTCCTGTGGAGAAGCATTCTGTGGAGTGTATCTACAAATCTCTACTAACTGAACTGAAAAATTAAGTAAGTCAGCGGGCATTTCTTTGGAATATTTCTTTTAAAATATGTTTCTTTGGTAAGAAATAACAAGGTATAGGAGAGAAAATTCAGATAAGAATCCAAAGAAAGAGAAGGGGTGGTTGGCAACTGAGAAAAGTCACTGCTGAGCCACAAACTTAGGAGCCAGAACAGGACATTTCAGGCAAAGCAGTCTGAAAGACCAAGTGCAGATGACTGGAAGAAGAACTGGCCCAGGTAGTTTCCCAGCTGATAACCAAGGAAGAGAAAGAGAGTTGGCATCTACGTCTCATCAGCAGATAAGATAATATTTAAAAGAAATACTGCAAAGAAATGCCTGATGACTTCCTTAATTTCATGATCCTAGAAAAGGTATGAAGCCCCTACAGCTATAAGTAAACTTTTCTTCTGTGATCTTGTGCAAGATCCTATTCAGCTAGACACATTGTCCTGACATTAAGAAATGCTACCCAAGGTCAGTAGGCCAGACAATCCAAATGGGTAATTTGGCACCAAGGACTTGAAGACCCAGATCTTACAAGCTTGATCATTGGGATCTACTCCATTATCTGAGACATCATATAGCTGAAACAGTTTTGGAAATGATGAACAAAGTAAGAAGTGTCATACTTCCAGATCTCGAAACTTACACAAAGCAACAGTAATCAAGACAGTGTGATATTGGCATAAGGACAGACATAGAGACCAATGGACTGGAACTGAGAGTCTAGAAATAAGCTTATGTATCTAAGGTTAACTAATTTTTGACAATAGTGCCAACACAGTCCAGTGGAGGAAGAACAGTCTTTTCAACAAAGAATGCTGGTACAACTGGATTACCATATGCAAAAGAATGGTATCGGCTCATATCTTACATCATTTACAAAAATAAACTCAAAATGGATTAAAGACCTAAATGTAAGAGCTAAAATAATAAAATTCTTAGAAAAAAACACAGGGTAAATCTTCATGACCTCAGATTTGGCAATGTTTCTTAGATATGACCAAAAGTATATATAAAAAAAGAAAAAATAAACTAGTTCATCAAAACTAAAAATTTTTATATGACCCAGGAATCCCACTCCTGGGCTTGTATCCAGAAGGAAATCTACTTCAGGATGGCACCTGCACCCCAATGTTCATAGCAGCACTATTTACAATAGCCAAAACATGGAAACAGCCTAAATGTCCATCAACAGGTGACTGGATAAAGAAGATGTGGTATATTTATACAATGGAATACTACTCAGCCATAAAAACCGACAACATAATGCCATTTGCAGCAACATGGATGCTCCTGGAGAATGTCATTCTAAGTGAAGTAAGCCAGAAAGAGAAAGAAAAATACCATATGAGATCGCTCATATGTGGAATCTAAAAAACAAAAACAAACAAACAAACAAAAACAAAGCGTAAATACAGGACAGAAATAGACTCACAGACAGAGAATACAGACTTGTGGTTACCAGTGGGGTGGAGGGTGGGAAGGGATAGACTGGGATTTCAAAATTGTAGAATAGATAAACAAGATTACACTGTATAGCACAGGGAAATATACACAAAATGTTATGATAACTCACAGAGAAAAAAATGTGACAATGAGTGTGTATATGTCCATGAATGACTGAAAAATTGTGCTGAACACTGGAATTTGACACAACATTGTAAAATGATTATAAGTCAATAAAAAATGTTAAAAAAAAAAAAACTAAAAATTTTTGTGCATCAAAGGATATGATAAAAAAAAAAGTGAAAAGACAACCCCAGAATGGGAGAAAGTATTTCTGAATCATTTATCTGATAAGGTTCTAGTACCTAGAATATATAAAAAACTCTTATAATTCAATGACAAAAAGACAAACAGCCCAAATTAAAAATGAGCAAAGTACATAATTTGTCCTTTCACAGGAAGATTTACAAACAACCAACAAGCACATGATTAGATATTCAACATCATTAGTCATTAGGGAAATGTAAATCAAAACCACAATGAAATACCACACTTCATACCCACTAGGATAATGATAATTTAGGGGGAAAAAAACAGAATATAAGAAGTATTGGCAAGGATGCAGATTAACTGAAGCCCTCATTCACTGATGGTAGGAATTCGAAATGCTGAATCCACAATGGAAAGCAGTTTGGCAGTTCCTCAAAAAGCTAAACATAAAACTACCATAAGATCCAGCAACTGTACTCCTAGGTACATAACCAAAAGAATTGAAAACAGGAGTTCAAATAAATATCCATATATGAATGTTCATAGCAGCACTACTGACAACTGCCAAAAGTAGATACAATCTAAATAACCACCAACGGAAGAATGGATAAACAAAAGGTAGTATAGCTATCACAATGGAATATTATTCGGTCATTAAAAGTAATGAAATACTGATACATGTTGTAATATGGACAAACCTTGAAAACATTATGCTATGTGAAAAAAAGCCAGTCACAAAAGACCACATATTACATGATTCCATTTATATGAAATGTCCAAAATAGGCAAATCAGGAGACATAGAAAGTAGTGGTTGCTTAGAAGTGAGGGTTTTGATAGGAAATGGGGAATGGCTGCTAATGGGTATAGTATTTCTTTTGGAGATAATGAAAATGTCCTAAAACTGAATGTGGTGATGGTTGCACATTTCTAGGTCTATATTAAGAAATATTGAATTGCACTCTTTAAATGAACGAATTGTATGGTATGTGAATTACATCTCAATAAAGCTATTTAAACAATATGCAGTAAAGATGAAATAAAGAGTAATTTCCAACTATTTTATTTTGCTCCTTAAAGATACAAGGCATTTTTCCTCTTATAAAATTAATAATATTTTAATATAATGTTATATTAATAATATTATAATAATATTATTTTTAAATTGTAGTGAGAGTAATAGCTTTTTGAAAACCTTCATTTAACACTTTGTAATACACTGAGTCAACAATTTGGTTTCAAGTTCCAAGTATTTTGATCTTTAGTTTTTAACGGCATTCATAAATGAAAATTATACCTCACAATAATGCAGAGATCTAAATGGCATAACTGTTTCAAAGGGAACAAGTTTCTCTGGCGATACTTACTAAAAATAAAATTAATTTTTCAATCCTTTCCACCATCCAACAGAAATTTTCATATAAATTTGAGAGGAAATATCCTTAGTTGGTCTTGGAAATGAGTAAGAAAGTGCTACATTTACATATTTTAAACAGCTGAGTTTAAAATCTATGGAAACCCTTTAGAATATTTTTTGAATGTTAGAAAATTGTTTCTACATTTTTAAGGTATGTATATAGGAGATTTTTACTGGTGACGTAACATTTTCAGCAACAGAAATCACAACGGAAATGTTTCCAAAAAATCGTTTTCAAAATGTTCACTCCATGCCTTGATTTTACTTCATTAATAAAATATCACATTTTCTTTAAAGAAGAAATTAAATGAGTTTATTTCTTCAAAACTGTCGGCTAGTTAGTATACTAATGACATGGTTACTGCTGAAAAGGTCAGCAAATGCAGAATGTTTACTTTTCTTTAAAGAGAAGTCTGTGTAGTTCAGATTGAGCTTGACAATTATTTTAATATTCCGTACATAAAATAATATGTGGAGCTTAAAAGATTTTTATAATCATATCTCATTCCATAAATAAGCATTGTGAAGAGTCCTCTATATAAGAAAAATCAATCCACTTAGCTAGACTTGTAAACTACAAAGCATTAACAAAATCTGAAAGCAAAAAAGATGTGAGAATACTTCATGAACCCCATGTCTTTATTGGATAAAACCTATGCCACATTTGATTGTCTGGCAGACTAAATGGAAGCTCACTGTCATTAACATATCACACAGGAATAAGGGAAACATTCTAAAGATGACAGAGTAGAAAAATGGAAAGTACTTGGGTCCTTGATGTCATTGTTCTGCTGCTGAACTAACCAAACCTGGGATCATCTATCACCAGATTCTTATTGTGTGAAATAGTAAATCCTCATTTTTAAGCCACTCTTAAGCTTTCTTTTTACTTGCTGCCCAGTGCAATCTAACGTGTGCACTGGCTCAGGGTCTTCACACCTGCTATTCATCCTGGTGTAAGAGCGCTCTTACACCAGGGCTTCGTGCAACTGATCAGTTTTGCTGTTGTTGTTTATACTGAAATATAGTTGACCTGTAATATTATATTAGTTTCAGCTGTACAACACAGTAGTTTGATATTTTATAGATACACTCCATATAATATTATAAAACATTGACAATATTCCTTGTGCTGCACACTCCTTCCTTGCAACTTATGTTTATCTAGTAGTCTGTACCTCTTAATCCCCTTCACTACTTTGCTCCTCCTCTCACCCTTCTCTCTGTCTGGTAACCACTAGCTTGTTCTCTGTATTTGTGAGTCTGCTTCTGTTTTGTTGTTTAGTCCCTTTGTTTTATTTTTCGTTTCTGTACTTTAATGTTAATTCTTTTTTTCTCAAGTTACTGTAGCCTTACTCCTTCCTAGGTTACTCTCCATCATGTTAGGCTATGTAGTTTTCTTTGAAGAATTTAATTTCTGAAAGGTTCTGATCTGCTTATTTTCTAATATTTTTATTTTCAATCTTCCTCATGGGCAGAGTCTTCACCTATTTGTTCACTGCTGTGTCCCAGGACAAAAAAAAACTGCCTGGTACATGATGGAATTCCTTCATTTTATTTCCTAAAACTTCTCCAAATAAAGCCTATGCTCCAACATACTGAGCTTCTAACAATTCACAGAATACAATCTATTCCCTCTTGATCCTGTATCTTTGAATTTTCTGTTCCTTCTGCCAACAGATCTCTTCTCCCTCTTCCTCAAGTTCTAAAATTTAAAGTACACACTACGTGTCAGGCACTGTATTAATATGAATATGAAGTTAAGTAAAACAAAGTTTCTACCACAATGAGTTACTACTTCACACCCACTAGGTCACTGGGATGGTTATAACAGACAATAACAATATAAGACAGACAGTAACAAATGTGGCAAGTATGTGAATCTGGAACCTCATGTGCTGCTGGTCAAAATATAAAATGATGCAGCCATTTTCAAAAATAGTTTGGCAGTTCCACAAACAATTAAGCACAGAGTTTTTCATACAATTTAGCAATTCTACTCCTAGATATATACTCCAAAAAACAAAAAACATATGTCTACACAAAAACATATATGAACATTCACAGGAGCATTATTTATAGTGGCGACGAAGTGGAAAGAACTCGTGTCCATAGAATTGTCAATAAATAAATAAAATGTAGTATATCCATCTAATAATTATTTAGCAATAATGAGTGAAATACTGCTATATGCTACAGCATGGATAAACTTTAAAACATTATGCTAAGTGAAAGAAGGAAGTCACGAAGTACCATATATTGTATGATTTAATATTTACATGAAATGTTTAGAACACGCAACTATAGAGAGAGACAGAAAGTAGGTTAGTGGTTGCCTGTAACTAGGGAAGAGATGGGCAGGGCTGACTGGGGTGATGGCTAATGGGTATGGGGTTTCTTTTGGCGGTAATAAAATATTCTAAAATTGAATGTGGTAATAGATCCACATATCTTAATATTATAAAAGCCACTGAATTGTATACTTTAAATGGGTGAATTGTATGGTATGTGAATTATATTTCAAGAAAGCTGTTAGAAATATGTAAATCATCAAAACCCATAAAACCCAAATCTCTGCCATCCCTAGATGTCTTCCAAGACTAAACTCTAGTTTTCCTCCTCAAGGAAGTCTTGGTTCTGTGTCCCAGAATTCTATAGCTGCTTATTTCATAGCCTGCATCACTACTATTGTAAGTCTTACTGCTTTGTCCCTTCCATCACAGTGAACGTTCCTTCTGTTCTGAATCCCAAGAGCCTAGAACACACAGAGTACATGCTTTAGTGAATGTTGGTTGAGAGAAAGAATATGAGGAAGTAATTAGATTAATAATAAAGAGAAAAGGAAGAGTTCTGTTTTATTTTAGATTAGGAAAAGATTGCAAAACTTTAAAAAAGCATAGTGTGATGGAGCAAATCCAAGGATGGGGTATGAAAACAAGAGATCGAGTTCTCTAGAGCAGAGCAGTATCAAGTGGGGGGGTCGGGGGGAACTTAAGGGTTTTCACAACGTAGATGCTCCTCGTGTAAGGAGATCAAAGTTGCTGGACAACAGGGGCCTAGCTGTAGCTCTATCAAATGACCACTTGTCACTTGAAGTTGTTCTGAGTGTTGGCAGGAAAGTCTGAAATAGACAAGAAAAAGTCAAGTCCCAAAGATCTCAAGAAATGTGGAACAGTGACAAGGATGGAAGAGGACAATACAAATCAATAATATCCATTTAAAAAGAAGATACAGGCATCACCTTTTTAGCGTAGGGAAGAGTTTTTTAGAAGTGAGAGTATTAACTAAGTAAGTTTTAGAGCTGTATTAGCAGAATCTCTCTGCCACCTCCATAGTTCCTTCCAGGTTCTGTCAAACAACTGTTGGTCTGTTGTAATCTTTACAACACCCTTTAAAATGTCAAAGGATTTCCACCAATTTCTACTGATATTTATCTTCTGTTGCCTTGCCCATTACATCAAATGCCCTGAACCGTCATAAACTTTGCATTTTAACATCCAGCATGAAAGTCTTTCCCGGCAAGTTTGTGGCACTACAAGCACTCTCTTGGCGTATCTTTTAATAGAAAAGGTCAAAAGAGTTCTCAAAAACAAGTTAATAAAAGTATGAAGAAATACCACAGGGCCACCAACAGATTTGTGAAGGTCATTTCAACTGCAAAGAGCGCAGGCTTGCACACTAGCACTCACTGGCCGAGACGGTACAACCGTGAGAACAATGAGGTACCACACTAACCTGGACTGAGGGCTTTCTGCATGTCTACTATGTTCTTAGCACTTTACATGCACTAATTCTAATCCTTAAAGCAGTTCTACAACAGGAGCCTGTGGGAGGGTACTATTATTATCTCTGTTTTTACAGAGCAGGAAATGGAGAGAGTGGTCAACATCAGGCCAGTCTGACTCCCAAGCCCGCATCCTAATCCCTTGACTGTACTTCTCGCTGAGCCTCTCTACATACTAGTTGCCTGGACCTGAGAAAGATGTGTAATACTATTATATTACCATATGTAAACATACATATATGTTACTTGTGACGTGAAAAGCACTATAAAGAATGTGCACTCTATGCAGAAACACTAACTAAGGTATAATTATTATATCTGCATTATTAAAAGAATGTACTAAAAATGGGCTGGAAAAGGCAGTAGGAATTCAGTAGACTACTTATCATTCCCTGAACACTATTATCTTTGACACCTTTGTGCTGCTACACAAGTTCTTTCAATGCCTAGACTGCCCTTTTCACCCTTAGCTGCCTACTGAATAATAATTACTATTCATACTTCAAGATACATAATATTATCACTTCCTCCATGGAAACTTCTCCAAATCTCCCGAGCAGAATTAGTCATGCACTTGGCTGGATTCTCAATTGCTTTGTTTATACACCTTTTATACCATCTGTAAACGTTGTGCATGAGACAGAAACCACACTAAGTACTTTAAGCAGATTTAATACAGGAAATTTGATGCTTATATAGTGTTGCAAGGGTTCCAGGCTAGGTCTTCTGAAATGGACTCTAAGAGCACCACCACCAAACCACACCATACCTAGGATTCAGGGGACGGAAAATCAGAGTTGGAAAGTTGCCAACACTGCAACCGAAATTGCCTCTTGCCAGCCACAGAGTTGGCAAGAGAGCCTATACATGCTGCAGCAGAATAACCACAGTCCCCAGGACCTTGACTGGCAGCAGAAAATAACCAAAGGGGCAGGGGTTTGCCCTTCCAATGCATCAAACTGGTGAACCTAATTTATCCAGAACCTAGCTGAAAGGGAGTCTAGGAAATGAAAGTTTTAGCTTTCCAGCCTTTGCAAACAGCAAGGCTCACCAGAAGGAAGAAAAATGAAGCTGAGTGAGTCAGTTCGTATCACCTACCAAGCACAGTGAGGGCTGAATTTGGGTGTATCTGCTTTCACTAGTGGCTCATAAGGGGGAGCAAAAACATCTTATTTGACTTTTCTAATCCCCTCCTTCAAAAGTATCAATAGATATTTGTGGAGTAAAGACTAATTCTTTACTATCTCCTATTTGTTTTGCTACTAAGGTCAACATAGACTATGGGGCATTATTCGGTCTCTTACTGAATGGACACACTCCACATGTACTGAGAAGCAAGCAAGTGAGCCTGAAAAGCTGGAATATGGACCAGGTGAGCAGTGGGAACTTAGATCTATCATACCTAAGTCAGCTGCTTCTCAAATAAGAAGTGTGCTGAATAACCACTTTCTATATTGGAATATACCCAAACCCCATAGGTGTTTGGAGATTTTCCTAAACTCAATTTGATCACAAAAGTTTGGGGGGGGGGAGAAAGAAAACTGTATATTAGGAGAATAGCCTCTGGGCTTCAGGAGAAAAATCTCAGCATTGTCAATAAATAGATCACTTTCACATAGGTTGGTTTTTCACAGAACCCTGCTGTAGTCTTATTAAAAGTGTTCAATAGCTCCCATTTCCACAAAATAAAATAAAACATCCTTATCTGGCATTCAAGACCCACTGGCTGATAAATCTTTCCAAAACCAACCCCACCCATTATACTTAATACTTCCAAGGGTCCACTCATTCCCCAGATGGGCCATATGCTTCCTTCCATGTTTCGCTCTCACCATTTTTCTTTCTGGAACACCCTCTCCTCTTAGTTCTGTTTTAAATGGAACCTGAATTTCTCTGAGTTTCAGCATTCCCTATCCTTTACAACTTAGTCTCCACCCTGTTTCTTCCATGAAGCTCTCCCGAGACCCAGTTCTTTAATATTCTTCCCTTTTGCCACCTGCTAATGCCACTGCCTGTTCCATTTATTACATATGCTTTGAATCTTGTCTCTTGTTTTTGTCTTAAGTACACTATATTTCAGTTAGAGTGTTAGGTGCTTAATAGCAGTACATGGTCTTAAATATTTTTTCCCCTACATATTGGTCTGATAACTTACCTCTTTGTTAAATGTGAGATAATAACAATTATACTTTTTCTTAGGTTTTATTTAATGTATATTTGATCATTAAAGCAATATAATTTTGTTTAATACCTACAATATGTTCTCCCTACAACCATTCATTATGGAAACTTCTGGACATGAAATATTAAGGTTAAATATCACATCTAGAAGATTTTCCCTATCTGGCCTCTGCCTCCAGTAGGCTGGGTTTTATTATATTGATCTATCACAGCTGTAATAGCTAGTTTCTGGTGCATAGTTAGTTTCTGGTTCATCCAAAAAAAATCTCGGTTGCTTAAAGTAACAGTCATTTATTTCGCATGATTCAATGGGTCAGCAATCTGGGCTGAGTTCAGCTGGGACAGCTCATCTCTGCTCTATGTGACTGGTTGGATTCACTCACAGAGAGATGCTGGGAAGGCCAGGCCTCCCTCTCTCTACATGGTCCCAATGAGTCTGGCCTTGACCTGGTCTCATGGTTGCAATCTCTTAAAAGAATGAGAGCACAACTCAAATGATGTCACTTCTGCTGCATTCTTCTGCAAAAGCACATCATAAGACCAGCCAAATTCAAGGGACAGGGTAATAGACTTACCCTAGTGATAAAAGGAGTTACAAAGCCTCCATGGACGTTTTTATCTACTAAATCCACTGTACTCCATCTGTTTATTGTCTGTTTCCATAATTAGGTTGAGAAATCCTTGTATGCCTTGTCTTGATATGTTTTCATGTCCTGGGTACTTGGCACAGAGTAAACTGCTCCATGTGAAATTAGATAAACATCAGGCTGCATGTCAGGCAGTGGTTGGAATACAAAGATATAAGGAATAGAAGACATGGTCCCTGCTCGCAAGGATTTTACCATCTGGTAAAAGAGGGAAAATGGTGAGGCAAGACTAAAGGGCCTTTTCAAACACTAGAAAAAGTACTATTCCAACAAGAAAATGGAAAACGAATTACCTTAATGGGATACACATGTCAGAAGAGCAAGCACACATAACATCTGGTAACTGGGAAATAGAGACCAGCACCGTGTTCTGAGGATAAGATTTGGATTCTTAAGTAATAATTAGTAGATGGAACCAGATGATAAATGGCCCAGGATAAGAGAGTAAAACTGTATGTTCAAAAAAGTAGTGGCTGCCTACTTTTCCTGGAATAGGAGCTGGTGCCAGGGCACAGTGGGAGGCTGAAGGGGCATCTTGGAATAAGGCTGCTTGAATTTTAACTTGGTGATTGAATATTAGACCAGAAGAGCAACAGGATAAATACTGTGTTTAGGGAGAGAGCCACGGCACTGTATGTAAAATGGACAAAAGAGGGAGAGACAGGAAGCAGAAAGAAACAAGTATGCTGAGGGCCTAAACCTCACGTTGGCAGCGAGAATGGACTAGAGGAATCCTGGAGATGGACAGTTAACTGAGCCCCTGCCGTTCTTTAAGACGCAGTATTTCACCTGATCCTTCAGTAACTCTGTGATACAGATGTCAACACCACCATCTTACAGATGAGGACAGGAAAATTCAGATAACTTAGGTTAACTAGCCCAAGATCATATACTTGTTAGTGAAAGAGCTGGTTCTTTTGAGTTAAAGGTTGTAGTCTTCTCTTCTTAGGATTAAAAAATATTTTATTATCTAACTTATTTTACCACAAGTTTGTGCAAGGTCCTTGCCAAATGTTGAGCAGGTCTCTAACATAATCAGACACTGTCCCTGCCCTCCCTATTCCTAATACAGTGGAGAAGTGAACGGACACTTCAAACAAAATGCAAGGGAATGAAGAGGAGACAGAAAAAGGAAGATTGAGCACAGAGGCATCCAGCCATTAAGTTCCAACATAAGCATGAAACATTCATTCAACGTATATATAGCACTTACAAGTGCAAGCCCTGAGCAGGGTGCTGGGGAGAAAAGATGAATCAAACACTATTCCTATCTTTCAAAACAGTAGAGGAAATTGGCATGTAACAAATAAATGCAGTTTAACTACTGCAAGGGGAAGATGGGATTCTGTGCACAGTAAACCAAGAGACATTTAGGAAGGGATTATTTCCTGATGAAGCATCAAAGAAAAGCTTCACAAAGGAGTTAGACCTTGATCTGCGTATTGATAGGTAAGAAGATGGCCAAGTAGCAAAAAGGGGTAAGGAAACTGTGACTGGTGTGGAGGTATACGGAGCAGGGGATGGTGAGTGCATTATCATTCACTGCGAGGCTGGAATCACATGGTAGACAGGTGCCAGATCCCGTGAGGCAGGGCAGTTTCACTGAGGCAGTATAAAACAGCAGGTAAGAGGGTAAATGCTAGGGTCGAACTGATAGGCTTCAAATCTGTACTTCCTCTCTGTTTGGTTTTAAATCAGCTGTTCAGCTTCATTAAGCCTCAATTTCCTCATCTATAAAATGGAAATGATAACAAGACAATAATAGACAGGTGTCAAATAGAAATCAACCAAAAGGTTTTAATCTGATAAGTATGGATTGAAGTATTTGGCTTGGATTCAGAATAAAAAATGGGCTTCCTAATACTTGCTCTCAAAGCCACATGTTGGACCCTACATGTGAGGAGAGTTGGAGCTGCTGAAAAAGTACTTAGTGTGAAGGACTGAAGCCTTCTAACACCTTTGGAGACCCTTGGAGACCCTTAGAGTATGGTCCACAGACCACAGCAGCATCAGCATTACCTGAAAGTTTAATAGAAATGCATACTCTCGGGCCCTGGCAAAGACCTACTGGACCAGAGTCTGCATCTGAATGAGATCCTTTAGCTGACTTCTGTGAACATTGAAGTTTGAGAAATGCTACCAGAGAGCACTAGAGAAACTGGATAGATGAGAGACTCTCCATCTGGCCTATGAGATCCAGCCTTCCTTCTCCCATGGGAGGAGCCAGTGAAAGGGGCATAAGAGGCAGAAGATTCTACCTGATGCCTGTGAAGGTGTAAGTTCCTGCTTGGGGCTGGCAGGAATTCAGAATGGGTGAGAGGATGCTTTCTCCTGTAAGTATAGAGACGGGGGAGGAAGATTACCCCACGTATGTGACTCTCGTGTGCAACAATCCTGGAGATTGTGAACGCAGGACAAGAGGAAAATTTGAAAAGACAGCCAATTTGGAATATGTTACAGTTTCTTTTTTATGTTTAAATCTTAGCTCCAGCTAGAATTTGTTCTAAGTCTCTGCTCAAATGTCATCTAATGGGACATTCCCTGAGCACTTTACAGAAACCCCTACCACTGCCACCATCTCCAATGTTCAGTACTCCCTGCTGCCCTTTCCGTTACCTTAGTTTATCTGTCTCCTCCCCTCCCCACTAGAATGTAAGTTCCACAAGGAGCGGTATCTATTTTGTTCATTGCTTAGAACAAAGGGGCACTGGGGACATATAGTAGGTAATAGATAACTATTTGTTAAATGAATGGATATGAGTTTGAGATCTCATGGGGCATCAGGTGGAGCTGTCACATAATAACTGTGTTTATAAGTCTGGAGCTCAGGGGAAAATTGGAGTTAGACGTAAAGGATGGTAGTCATCAGCTACTGACGGGCTGTGAAGCTTGGAGGCTAGATGAGATCACTTGGACAGAATCCTGCCTTTAAGGGGAAGATGATTTCCCTGTTTGGTTGAGGTGACGTGGGATCCCAGGAGAAAAAATGGTGTCTTCCCCAGAGAGGCCTGGGTACAGAGAATAAACAGGTCACCACAAGTGCCATCAGATGCAGCCACCTTTTCTTGTTTTCCTTGGACAAAGCTAGCAACTTCTTGGAAAGTTTTATGATGTCACAAGAGGCAAAACTGCCAACAGCAGCATTTATCATTTATGGCAAAACACTTTAATAATTCACTGCTTCAATTAACATTTGCTGTTAATCAAGATTTCATGTCTGAAAGCATCACACCCAAGCTCAGCAGGTCGGTTCAGAATCAACTCCATCTGTCTGTCATAGAACCCAGTAGGAAGGACACAAGGAGATAAATGCCAGGCCTACTTAAAGCTGGTGGTGGGGCCCCCTTCTGAAGCAAGCTGCTCCTGGGAGCCAGGCACCCTATGGAGTTAGGCAAAGCAAACTCTGCCTCCAAAAGGGGCCTGGACTTTTCAAAGGAAAAGCAGAATGTCTTCCCTATGTGAGAGGAAGAGATTACTAATTAGATTAGGTCTCTTTCAAAAACCCTTTATTTCAAGATTTTCTCTCTGTTTCTTCGTTTCCCGCAAGCTGAAAAAACAATCTGTACTGGAGCAGAGCCTTGTTCACATATTTGATCGTTTAAAATCTGATCCTCTGCTGATAACTGTTTCTGCTAAAAGGCAGCACTTCCCTCCAGGAACAGAAAAGAAGCCAGAAAGGATGCCTTTCACCATTTATTGTTGCTATTATTATTATTATATCTACTGTTCTAAGATGTATAAAATCTTATTTTAAAAATTGTAACTTAAATAAGCACACTTTACTGAGATGAAATCATATTAAGGGATTACTAGATAGCATCAAATGATCAGAGATTCTGCTCTTTGACTTAAATAGCAGTTACTTAATCTCTCTGAGCCTCAGTTGTTCTACCTATAAAATGGAATAACAGTATGGAACTCAGAAGGCTGTTGTAAGTATTAAACGAATCACTGCAAAACACTTTGCACATGACTTGTCTCCTGGGAAGCACTAGACCACTTTATGTGCAACAGGTGCGATGCACTTCACACCCTTAGGGACTAAAGGTGAGCACAACTCCTTTATTTTTTTCAATTACTCACTTCAGCTATTCATTCATTCAATAAACATTTATTAAATGATTACTATGTACTAAGGATTGTTCCAGGAGCTGAGGATCCATTCAAGATCCCTGCTCCCATGGAACTTGCAGTCTAATACTAGAAGAAATACTAAATGAATTAATTCATAGCTAGACACTCCTTCAATTATTCATTCATCTGTTGCCACTCCCTCCCTGACTGCACCCCACCCCCCACTACACCATAAACTAGTTGTTAGCTTAGATTAGAGAGGTGACAGACAAATAGGTAGGTAGACAAAAATAATTATGAAAACATTAAGTAGTGGTAAATGCTAACTTGAAAATATTAGAATGATGGGAAGTGGGGGCTACTTTTACTTGGATGTCCAAGAAAGGCCTCTCTGATGCTGGGATGTGGAAGCTGAGGAGCCAGAAGTGCAATGAAGCAAAGGGAACAGCTGGTACCCAGGCCCTGGGGTGGGAATGAACTTTCCTGCTCCCGAAAAATGTGGCTCCAGTGCAGAGGGCAAGGGGAAGAGTGATAAAAGAAGGGGCTGGAAAGGGGTCAGACCTTGCAGGGCCTTGTAGTCCAGTGTATGGAGATTCAATTTCGTTTCGAGGAGGATGTTAAGCCACTGGCGTGTTTTGGCATGGGAATGACAAGGTTGATTTCTATTTTTAAAAGTTAACTCTGTGTAGAGAGTGAATATTACAGGGGAGAGAGCTGAAATGAGTCAGGAGGTAAGTAAACCAGGACAGCAATGCCAGTGGCCCAAACCAGCATCACAGAAGCAGAAGTAAAGAAAGGCAGATGAATTTATGTAGGTTTGAGAGATGGGAGTCATTAGGGCTTATTGATAAGACTGGAAATAGGGAAAGGGAAAACAGATTTCTGGCTTGAGCAACTTTAAGAAATCCAGTTTCTCCCCAGTGAAACCCCCACCATGCTCAAAGTGCCAGAACACCAGGGGCTCACTCGCTCTGAACAGCTCCATCCTACTTCTAAAAACACATGCAGGAAAACACGATCGCTTCACATCCTCCACTCTTCCGCTGCTGTCTCATGTGATTGGGCACTGGTTTCATAAAGTGAGGGGGTGCTTGTTTACAGCTGCGGCAATAACCTCTATAAAGATCCTTCACCTCCGCAGTAACGCCTCATCCTTGGATCCCCAGCGTGTGACTTGGTCAGCTCCAGAAACACACCTTCGCCATTTCCCCCAGAGTCCACAGCCTGCCGGGGTGGCTGCGCCTGCTGCCGTGCCAGCCCCAACCACACCCCGAAGCAGAGCCCCCAGCCCCACCCAAGGCCCACGCGCCGCACTCCCGGCCGCAGCCCAGACTCACCCACGGCAGGCTCCTGTTTGGGGCCTTTGTTTCATTTCCGGCCCTGGGCCTCATGTTTGCTATGTCGATGGACTCTAGGAGTTTTCCCATCAATGAATCGCCTTCTGCAAATCATTTCACATCCTCCTCTGAGCTCAGCACACTGTGCAGACAGGACCACAGCTTTTGCTCAGCTACATAAAGAGAGAAAAATGCTCTTTTAAACCTAGTCCCAGGGCCAGGTAAGCCTACTGGTTATTTATTTAAATAAATAATGATTCAAATGTTTTGCTCACAATTAGCCAGTTGCCATCTCCATTAGTAGAAATAGAAGAAGGCCATAAAGCCAAATTTTCTGCCTCAAAAGTTACCTACTTATACAAGCAAAATTAAGTTTATGTCTCCCTGAAAAAGTGTGTATATATAAAATACAAGTAGTATTCTGAAAAATATATATAGTAGTCAATGAGTCAAAGCCAATATGGAGACTGACAATCTTCCAAGAACATAATTTATCTTGGTGGCAGGTGGGGAACATGCCATTTTGAGGTGAGATGAACTGATGCTCAAATTAATTGGAGCAGGCAGCGGCCATCCTGCACAGCAAGGAAAGGGTCTTTTAGAGGAGTGTGGGTCCTTCTGTGAAGCAGGCCAGGCTCCGAGATTGCCAAATGCTCCTTAACACAATAATGGTGAAGTGTATCGTTCCAACGTAGGCAAGGCCCAGAGTCATGCTGATACAAATTATTTCCTTCTTGGTACATATTAAATTGTATTGTCCTTGGCAAAAATTATATTCACCTTGATGAGATGTATTTACATGTTAGGATAAATAGCAAAAAAAATCTAGTTTTCAGTTTTCTCTTTAGGAAATTAAAGGTAAGCCTCACCCCACCTTACCCCTCCCAATTTAGCAATGAATTGAGCATAAGGAAACTGCAGTGAATGCATTGGCGAAACTCGAGATACTACTGTAGTTTGCAAAATGCCAAGATGAAACTCTTAATCCTAAGGTGTGCAGGGAGCTCCCTGAGTGAAGAAGGAGGGCGCTGGAAAGAGAGATGCAAGAAGGGGAAGCTGACCCAGGGAGAAAGCAGCGTCAATGGGAGGGAATGTCCACTGGGCACATCTGAGCAGAGGCTGAAGGATGGCTTTTGTGGCACAAACTGGACTGAGTTCTGAGCTTGTTCCCATAGTGAGGTGGCCTCTTCCTTCCCTTCTATTATTATAGTTCTGCCTGTTTTTCTGATGAAGAACAGGGAGACTCTGGCAGTGCAGCCAGGAAAAATTTTGTTGTTCCTAGTCCCATCACAGGGCTCTGGCTGAGACATTTTTGAAGGGTTGTGGTCCATGTGGATTATTAAATGACAACTGGTTTTCAGAAGTGACTATCTCAACAAAGATCACCCCCTCAAAAGTGGGAGACTCAATGGCCCGTCACAAATGAGCAGAGCTGAGAAGGGCCCTGCCACACTCAGATTACAACGCGGAGCCGGGCCCCACTCCTGTGTGACCACATGGAGGACTTGCAGGTCTCTTCCTGGCCCTTCTTTCTTGCTTTATATAACATTTGTGCTCTTGTAAAATCAGTTTTATAGTTAATTTATATAAATTGGATGTCAACCTCCCTTTTATTTCTGCTATCATTGTAGACATTATAAACCCAAAAGAAGAAGTTTCTTTTCTTTTTTTTTTTTTTTTGGTGTTCTGATTCTATTTTTTTATTTTTATTTGTTTGTAGGGGTAGGTTTATTTATTTATTTTTATTAAGAGTCTTATTTTTTTCAGAGCAGTTTCAGGTTCACAGCAGAATTGAGCAGAAAATACAGAGAGTTTGCACATAGTCCTCCCCACCTACGCATATTACCCTACCCTCAACATCCCTCATCAATGTGGTATATTTGGTACAATTGATGAACCAACATGGACACATTATTATCAACCAAAGTCTGTAGTTTACATTAGGGTTCACTCTTGATGATGTATATTCTATGGGTTTTGACAAATGCATAATGACATGTAGCCACCACTATAGTATCATACAGAATAATTTCATTGCCCTAAAAATCTCTTGTGCTCCAGCTATTCACTCCTCCCTCCCTCCCTCTCCTCAAACCCCTGGAAAGCACAATCTTTTTATTGTTTCTGTAGCTTTGCCTTTTCCAGAATGTCATTTGGTTGGAATCGTACAGTTTGTAGTCTTTTCAGACTGGCTTCTTTCGTTTAGTAATATGTCTTTTAAGTTTCTTCCATGTCTTTCATGGCTTGATAGCTCATTTTTCTTTACTGTACATGTATTTTTAATTTACATATATGTACTTTTCATTGTTTCTAAGAACATTTAGAGCTATAGTTTTTTAAACTTATATAGTTATCAAAGGAATAAAGCCAACCACAAAATAAGAACTAATTCAAAAAGATACATACACCCTGCTATTAACAGCAACATTATTTATAATTGCCAAGATATGGAAGCATCCTAAATGCACATCAATAGTTGAACAGATAATGAAGGTGAAGCATATATATATGTAATGGAATACAACTCACCCATAAGAAAGAAGGATATTTTGTTATTTCAGTCACTTTTTTTTTTCACTTCAAAAATCAAGAATCTTATAACTGGCAGAGACCTTTCCATTACATCAAAAACATCAAAATACCTAGAAATAAACTTAACCAAGGAGGTTACCTATACTCCAAAAATCGAAATGACACAAAGAAATGGAAAGATTTCTTATGCTCTTGGATTAGAAGAATCAACACTGTCAAAATGGCCACACTACCCAAAGCAATCTACAGATCCAACACAACCTCCGTCAAAATACTCACTTCATTCCTTACAGAACTAGAACAAACAATTCCAAAATTTATAAGGAACCACAAAAGAGCCTGAACAGCCAAAGCAATCTCCAAAAGAAGAAGTTTCAATTGAAGATATCAGCTGATGAGTAGAGACGGTCTCTGTATATCAAAAACTAACCCAAAACTGAAAGGCAGATGATAAACTGGGAGAAATATTTGCAGTATTCTAACAGATCAAGTGTCAATCTATTTAGAATAAACATTTAAATGACAACAAAGATAGTAATTTTTCATCTATCACAATAAAGATTTTAAAACGAGAATGTTCAGTGCTGGCAAGGGCATAGGATAACAGTTTCCAGATAGCTATTTGGTAATATGTTTCAAGAGCTTTAAATATGTTTATATCCTCTGATCCATGACTTCTACTTCTGGAACACATTCTAAGGAAACAATATAAAATAGGATCCAAGATTTAAGCACACAGCTGCCCTCTGAAGCATAATTTACAAAAGTAAGCCAATGTCCAACATTTGGAGAATGATTAAGGAAGTTATGGTAAGTCTATATAGTGGGACATGATACTACTATTGAAATGATGCTTGTGAAAGTTTTTAATGATAGAGGAAAACTATTATGAATGTTCTTTTTCAAGTGAAAAATGCAAGCTATTACTTTATATATAAAATATAATTCAGCTATGTAGAATTTCATCACAAAAAGATTTGGAAAGAAATATGTTAAAATGTTATCAGTAGTTGCTTTAAAATGCCTAGATTATTTTTCTACTTATTCACATGACTATGTTAGTTCCATACTTTCTGTAATGAAACTATGCCTTTACAATTAGAAAAAACAGCAAAAATATAACATAGTTTTACGTTAAAAGGAACCAAGATTCTTTGGATAAATGGCTGAATTCAGGTTTGGGGGATGAAATTTGTAAGATGATCCTGCAGCATTTTGTTGGTACCTGAAAACAAACGTTCAAAGACTGCTGGAATGGATCGCTACAATTCATTTCTACCTATAACATACATGCTTGAGTCAAAAATAGACCTGACAGACTCCTGAAAAGTTTCTAGGACAAACACCATGAATTACATAATGAGTCCTCCACATCCACAGGACTGGGGGGAGGGGGCTGGGTACAGTTCAAACAGTTTCCTCTTGATTGACTATAGACACCAAGACCAGTGCCATAATCTTCTTTCATCATTGCATCCTCAGTGCCAGGCAAGGTTCTTAACACATAATATGTGTTTAATAAAATGTTGTTGAATGTATTTGTTAAATTAGTTTCCAAGGTTGGCTTTCCCGGACAGAAAATGCATTTAGACTAAAGTTACAATAAACTTTGTATCCTTGGGCCATACAATTTTTCTTGGTTAGTGAACACTTTAACATATGGATATTATCACAGTTGAGTGAGCTATTCTTTCCAAAGCCTTATCTCCTTAAATTTGATGTAGACGACTTAAAGGCCCTGTCTAGCCATGAGTGCCTCTTAAGAGTAGCTTAAGAGATCTTGGTCTGAAATGAACAAAATTCCAATCTGCATCATTTTTGTCTAAAATAAATTAGAACGAGTGTGAATTTTCCCAGTCATCTACTTCTTCAGATGATTAGTGACCCCGGGAAGATATTTCTGCGTAGGAACACTCAGAAAAGGAACAAATTTTGGGGAGAGGAGTCTACTAATTAGGACCTGAGATCCCTGAAACATCAAAGATGTATGAAGTGGTCTAATTGGATCAGACACTGGCCCCTAAACCACCACCATTGTGTGGTTCACAGACTCATAGCTGAGCTGAGCGGGGAACTTCCTTCAAACAGCCCCTGCAGTCAGCATGAAAGCAAGTCCCCCTCATTGTTCCAGCAGGCGCAGGCTGCATTTATTCTGGGTCTGCTCTTTTAATCCTCTGTGAGCCATCCACATGTGTAAGGCCTCTGGTCTATTATCGGAGTGTAATCTTTTCACTTTTCAAAATAGCTTCTCTCTGGAGCCAGAAAGCTTAAATAGGGCACTGGAGTGCTAATCAGCTCCTGTTCATGTGTGGGAATGGCAAGCCATCTGTGTAGCAGCCGAAACAGAGACACAAAGCTGGACTCCCTTGGTCTGACCCAGGGATGCAGTAAATGCCACCCTCGGCTCCTATTTCAAAGATAATGGTCCGGGTTCCAATAAGTGTAAAAGGGGAGAAATTAGTGGTAGGGCAGGTGACATGCACTTCTACTATGAAAAAACAGAACAGGCATCAACACTTAGTTTCCTTTGCAGTCATCAGACTACTGCTAGAATCAGAAGTTATTCATCAGAAGCAAATTCATTCCCATACCATGAGGGAAAAGACATCTGAACCATCTATCTTTTGGACTTGATATAGAAACACAGGTTCATCTTCCTAGGACCTTTCCTTCAGGATTTGTGTGCCCATTTTGACTTTATGATCACCTATGTGCCTAAACATTGGTTCTTTAATCAAGAATAAAATTAAGTGAGGGGGGAGAGTACTGCTCAAGTGGTATAGTGAATGCTTAATATGCAGGAGGTCCTGGTTCAATCCCCAGTACCTCCTCCAAAAAAAACCAAAACAAAACCAAAAAAAAGCCAATTACCTCCCCCAATTAAATAATACAATAATAAATAAAATATTTTTTAAAAAATTAAAAATAAGTAAAATGCTATGTTTTAATACATAATCTCAATTTTCCCTGCATCGACATGCACTTTCAGAACACAAAGGAAGCTATTTCAGTTAATTTTTTGTTTTTGTTTTTCAACTTAAGAGAAGAAAACACCTGCCTAATTTTCCTCTGGAGTTTAGAACAAACCTAGGAGGGACACTGGCCAGAGAGGCCAAAGCCAGAGCTGGGTGCTGGGTTCTTAGTCAGGGTAGAAAGAGTGGGCTACCAAAGCCCCTAGAAGTGGGTAACATCAGAAGGTGAGAATAGGCCAAAGCCAGGAACACCCCATCTCAGTACTCCACACACCCTACATTCAATCCAACAGCAAAGCCTTCCAGCTGTACCTTCAAAATACATTCAGAATTGTATCACTTCTTCCTGCTTCTACCATTACAACCTGGCCCAAGCCACCATCAACTCCTTCCCGGGTAACTGTGATAGACTCCTAACTGCTCTCTCTTCTGATTTTATCTGCCCCACCTCAAGCCTATTCTCCATATGAAAGTCCAAGTTGTCCTTTTAAGACATGCCAGGTGATGGGACTTCCTTATTCAAAACCCTTCAAGGATTATAGTTTCAGATTAAAGCCAAAGTCTCAACCATGGCTTAGAAGACCCCATATCCTGTGTTCCCCTTGTCCTCACTAATACGATGACCTTACCTCTCACCAGTCTTGTTCCACTCACTCTGTTCCAGCTTTTACACTAGCATTTCCCTCTAATGAGATGTTCTTCATACCAGACACAAGTATGCTCTCACTCTAAATTCCTTTCAATTTTTGTTCAAGTGTTGCCTTATTTGAGATTTCCCTGATCACACTACCTTAAACAGTAACCCCTAGGACTCCTTGTCCCTTTTAGTCTTACCTATTTTATTTTTCTTTATAGCACTACTGTAAACCATACCTATGTATCTATAAACACATATATATATTTGTTTATATTTTGTGTCCACCACTACACCTAATATCAGAAGGTAAGTTCCATTAGGGCAGAATCTTTGTTTTACTCACTGGTGTATCCTCAGCACCTAGAATGGAGTCTGGCACATAAGAGACATTCAGTCAATATGAATAAATGAATGAATGAAAGTCACATCTGGCATTTTATTCAGAGAGATAGGACAGAATTACAACCAAGAGACAAAGCTAAGGACTAGAAAACAGGAGAATACAGAGACAGAAGGAGAACTAGGAGTCAGAGCAGAGTCCCAGTGAGAATGCCATGGTTCAGAAGACTGAATCTCACTTCTACTGTCCACCAGATGTTGAATACGGAGTAAGTCAACTTGATTCGAAGCCTGATTACATGAAGATCAGCTAGTTTGAGGAATCTACTTCATTACCTGTGGGGAAATCAGAAGATGTCTTGCTCTCTAGCACCTGTTCCATTCTCTGGACATCATCAAGCTCCCAGGGAGACTATCTTGTGTAGTCTTCATCTCTGTGTTTTGAACGTCTGACCTGGTGCCAGGTAGAGGACACATGTTTGATAAATGATTGTTGAAATGAGTGGACTGTGAGTATGTCAGGAATCCCTCTGCAAACTTCTGGAATGTGGGGTGTTGTAAGTCCTGACTCTGCACTCTCTTCCTTCTCTCCAGAGTCCCTGTAACACTTCTCAGCTCAATATTATACTTTGAAAGCCAAGAAAGAACCAAATCAGGACTGAGACATATACTTTCTTGTCCCCATAAGTATTCAAGCATGATCTCTAAGCAGGGTCTGTTCTTTCTTAAAACAGGATTTGTTCTAGTATGGCCTGTGGTTAAAAATAAAGCCCCTTCACTTCTTTCTTTTCTCTGAAGCATGTTTCTGCAATTCTAGCATACTTGGATGTTATTTTTCTGGACACAAGTCTTGTATGTCTTATCATTGTTCTTCATGTCAATTTTATTCATACAAATGTTCATTACGTTAATTCTCAGTCAATAGTGCATGTAAGGAAGCCTCTGGTCATGTGCCCTTCTTTCATCTTTAAACTGTCCTTTGGTATCTGAGCTGATCAGACAGCTCCCTCTACAGTCTGCTTGACATCTTCACGTGCCTCTTCCTTTTCTTCTTTGCTATCATGTTTTGTATTTTTTAAATCATAATTTTCCAATTCTTTTAAAGCCAACTTTAAAGTTTCGCATTGCAGAACTATGATTGTCTTCTTTCTCCTCTTTAGAATATCTACCATTTTCAAATCTAATACTACTCTTTCACTTTTTTCTCAATGTTTACATCACAAACAAATTCCTCATTATTGGTTAGACGTCGGCCTCTGCCAGGGTTCTCCAGGGAAACAGAACCAACAGGATAGAGGAAGAGACAGAGATAGAGATTCATTATAAGAAGTTGGCTCAAGTGATAATGCTGAAGATCCAGGAGAGCCGATGGTGTGGTTCCAGTCCAAAAGCCAGGAGGCTGAGACCCAAGAAGAGCCAATGTTTCAGTCTAAATCTGAAGGTAGGAAAAGACCAATGTCCTAGCTCAGTTAGGCAGAAGGAGTTTGCTCTTACTCAGGGGAGGGTCACCCTTTTTTGTTCTATTCAGGCCTTCAACTGATTGGATAAGGCCCACCCACGTTAGGGAGGGCAATCTGTTGTACTCAGTCTACTGATTCAAATGTTAATCTCATCCAAACACAGCCTCAGAGACATACCCAGAGTAGTGTCTGACCAAATATCTGGGCGTCCCATGGCCAAACTGACACATAAATTTAACCATCACAGGCCTTTAGTTGCCAGGTCCCTTAGTTCTTTCTTTACTTTAAGAAAATAAAGTTTCAGAGAGGAATCAAGGTCATTCTAGACTCTGCTTTCAACCAGAGGTTTCCTCCAGATATCTAGTTAATTCTTATTTCCTTTCATGATGACATCCTGTCTCTGCCAAGTTTGTTTTGCATGAAATGTGCAGCATTCAGTCATATATTCCACAAGCAAAAGTTTTATATTGAGCACCTATTATGCAGCAGGCATTGTGCCAGCAATCATCAACTCCTTTATCTCACCCAGGGGCCTATGGGCACCCATGATTATTTCATTTCAGTTCTGCTATCCTGATGGCTTCACCTACACGCTCTCAGGAGAAGGGCCACTCTCAGTCCCTGTGTCTTCTTGCAAGCACATAACTTCTTCATATATAAGCAGTATTTTTCTCAATGGATAGTCAGATTGATTATTTACTTACTTATCTGCACATCGTTGTGGCTTATAATTCACAGGCAAAGCTAGCGGTTTACTCATAGCAAGATAAATGCAAGGAGCAAAAGGAGTCACAACCTGGAAACAGATTCACCCACTTGAACAGGGCAGAGAAACAGTGACACCCTCTCGGCTGACAGCGGCTGTTAAGTGAGGTCCACAATTCAAGGTGTCTCAGGAATGTTGAGTTATGGGCAAAAGGACAGCACTGCAAGAGCTGCTGGACCAACAGAGGTGGAATGCTGTGATGGAGAATCTACAGAGTTCTGTGGGCAGAATTCTGAAGGACTGGGAGAGAAGCTGCTGGCATCCAAGATATTTGTGTTTCATTAGCTGGACTGAAGTTCAGGTACAAGACCACAAGAATTGGCAAAAACAAGGCCTGACCTTGGTGGTTCACAGCTCAGACTTTGAAGCCAGAATGCCTGATTTTAGATCCACATCACAACTGAAAATTCTCGGGCAAATTATTTAATCTCTATTTACCCTGGTTTTTTCATCTGTAAAGTGGAAAAACTTACAGTACTTACTTCACAGGATTCTTGTGAAGTTTAAATGAATATATGTAAATTAGAATACGTAGAACCTAGCACAAAGTAGGCATTTCAATTTCGTTCTTGTTACTTTACAGGTTGTCTAAATAGGAACTAATGCAGAAGATTCTTATCAAAAGTAAATGAGGTTGAGATAAATTAGGAGTGTTTTCAGGTCTGAAAATTTAATAAAGAATGTTTATATCAGAATAGGAGAGTGAATGACTGCAATGTGGTCATAAACGTGGGAGTGAAAAAGTCACCCTGGCACACTTGGCCAGGCCTAGAAGGCCTTGTTGAGCTGAGACTATGGCCTTATAGTTATGTCAGACCTTATGAGCAGATGTCTCAGAATCTCAGATGGAGAGGAAGCTGTCCCAGCTTGGGGATTCATGCAGGGCGGTCTTGGGATTGTGTCTGACCTCTTTTTCCACACAATTATTTAGTCATTTTCATTATGAAATACATCATATACAAAAGAATATATAACATATATATAGACTAATAATAAAACATACACCTGTATATCTACCAACCAACATAAAATACAGAACATTACCAGAACCTTTGAAGCCTCCCATGTACTCCTTAATCATAACTTTTTCCCTTCCCCCATAAGTTACCACTATCCTGGATTTTCTTACAGATGTTGGCACCAGTACCGTGTGTCCCTAAACAACACACTATTCAGTTTTTCAGTTTTGAATTTTATGTGTATGAAATCAAACTGCTTGTCCTCTTCTGTAATTTGCATGTTTTTCTCAGCACTGCCTTTGAGATTTATCCACATGATACTTGTACCTGTGATCTTTCATTTTTATTGTGACTTGTTAATTCTTAAAGGTTTCAAGTCAGTGGGAAAACAAAAGATTTTCGATTGTAGGTACTTAATGACATAGCTTTAAAATATGTACAGCAAAATTTATTGAAACTACAAGGGAAAACCGACAAGACCACTATCACAAGGGGAGATTTTAATCTAACTCTATTAAGACAATAGATCAAGCAGAGAAAAAAACTGTCAATAATAGAAGAGGCAGAAAAGAAACAGCTGTACAGGAAGGAAGGAAGAACTGGTGAGCAGTCAAGTATTATCAAGAGAACTGGTGTGGTTTAGGGTGAGATTATTAAAAATAAGCATTCACCAGACCCTCCTTTTTATCTGCGCCTCTTGCTGGACCAGGAATAGAACTTGAAAGAGAATTACAAAATTTCCAAAACTGCTCTCATACCACCCATGCCTTTTCGTAACTCTTCTTGCTAAGGAGAAATATTGTTTTGAATAGTTGGATCCAGACCACTAATTGGGCCACATTTAATGACAGAGGGTCACTGTAGATTTAAAGACTGCCCATATATTGATTCTCTCTCCTCTCTTTTCTCTTCAACAAAATGGCAAGTGGCCTTAAGGCCACCATCCTCTGTGGACAATTCTGAGGTTGAGGCTTGGGCTTCTAAAAAGGAGCATGAACCAGTGCTCCTTCTTAAACTGTGCCCTCCAGTGCAACATATAAGAATTCTCAGCATTAGGGCTCAGGGGCCCACGTCTAGAAAACAAGTCATATTTAGCTTCTTATTTTTCATTATTCCTTGCAGGCAGATTTTTCATGGGGGTTTGTAGTGATCATCTGCTCTCCTGAAAACGGTAACACCTATAGCTCACCAAGTGCCACGATTCTTTTCTGACAAGAACTCACTAATTATTCTGAGATTTCTTCCCTAGAATATGTCTTTCCTTCCATGGGAATCATCCGGATCGTGCATCTTCAGTTGTTTAGAGTTTCTTGTGCATCTTAACCTCCTCTAGGCACTATTTCCAAACTCTTAACTCTTGATTAGGCTTTAATTCTTCAGGTCATCAGAATCCTGTACTTTCATATTTACTATCTGTAGTATTTCCTCCCTTCTCTCTGGGAACTCTTCCTCCTCCCCATAAGTAAAAGAATAGAGGAACACTTCTAAATAAACCTGTTCACTTTCCATGAAACAGAATGACAGTCATGCCTTATACAGAGAGAGAACAAGACCCTATGTGAGGGAACAACTCATCTGTTACTGTATGTGTGTAACCCTGTTGTAAGGTAGTATTTTTGCAACTTGAAAGAGGTGGTTACACTTCTCAGCCTGCAATTATAAATCCATGGATCTGTAGAGCAGAAGTGGGGTCAAAGTCTCACCTGAAAAGTCACTCCCTGTGTCAATCACATGAGGAATAAACCCATCTTTTTCAGACTAAAAACTGGAATTGAAAAAGTGGACAACAGATACACAAAAGATGCAGATGCAACAAATATACAAAGTCTCTCCTTCAGTCTGCACTGGAAAGTGACAAGTTTTTAGGGAATTCATCAGGAGGGATGGGGACAAGTCAGTCAAAGTTAAAACTGATGCACAGGGACTGGCCAGAAACTGAGAAGGGACACAGATTTCAATGAATTAGGGCCAAATACAGAAATCTCAACAAATCAGGTATGATGGGATTGGATCCCTCCCTGGAGTTTGTTAAATGAAACATTTTGACATTCCATCTACTTACCAGTTATTCTCTATGCTTTTCTTTTTTTTATATTGATTTATAATCATTTTGCAATGTTGTATCAAATTCCAGTGTAGAGACAATTTTTCAGTTATACATGAACATATATATATATATATTCATTGTCACATTTTTTTCTCCATGAGCTACCATAAAGTCTTGTATGTATTTCCCTGTGCTATACAGTATAATCTTGTTTATCTATTTTACAATTTTGAAATCCCAGTCTATCCCTTCGCACCCTCCGCCCCTTTTATACCCAGCAAAGTCTTTGGGAGTTTTAATCTGCCTTCTATCTACTAAGAACAAAGACCTGGTGATCCCCAGGCCCAGAGGGATAGGCTCAGATGAAGCTGGACTGAGAGAACCCTCCAAAGAGTGGAAACTCAGGGCACAGGGTCAACTCTATTTTTAAGCAGCCTCTCCAGTTCTTGCAATTCTTCTTGTAAACCATGCTAAGTCTGATTTTGCTTTCCTTAATGAGGTTAACATCTTTAAAATTTAGTTCAAGCCAGAAGAAAAGCATAACATACATTTTTCACATGACCTGACTTTGGCATTTCCCCAAGGTCTGTGGTATAAATGAAGTCCTTGAGTTCTTGAGTTCCTGACCTGTGACCTGCCTCCTCCTCCATCTCCCTTCTGGAAAGGAGGCTCTGTCATGTTCTTGATAAGCTCATTACTGGAGTTAATTCTCTAAATGAGTCCTCAACCTGGGAAACTCCCTCTGTGATCAGACCTTCCAAATGTCAAAAAACCTTCCCAGGTACCCCCAAATATCATTTGCTTTGTATTCGTCAACACAATACTTTGCCTATATGTTAAGAAACCATTTCTTTGTCATTGGGTGTTTACATGAAAAACACCTTTTGGGGTAAATATTGTGATAATTAAGTTTACAAACTCAAATTTTAAAATTATTAACTCTGTTGTTTATCAATATTCTATGTGTAGAAAGGAGAAATCACACACAGTTCATATAGGGAGAGCATCACTATCAGAAACTTAAAATATCAAAGTGGCAATTGTTATTTTATAAACCCTGATGTGAAACAAATATACAGAACCAGTTTAGGAACTTGAATAGCTATCAAAAGTTTCATTTCCAGAACTGCCTTTCTCTGAGGTTTATGGAGCCAGTATGGAGGGCAGGGTGGGGAAGGAGGTTCTTTCATCCTAAGAACTGTGCTTTCTTTCTCTCTGGTTCAGGGTTTCTTGTGATATAGTGATCACACAGACCAGTAAGGAGTGTCTTGTGGCCCAGGGAGACAGTGGACACTTCCAGCACAAGAAATGTGAATGGAATCTTCACCCCTCATCATACTGGCTCTTCCTGCCTGTCCTAGCAGGGACTGCTCCCTCCAGGCTCAACTCACAAAGCTGTACAAGGAAGGCCAGGACTGTGTCACCAGATCATTCCCAACCAGGACCTTCCTAAAGATCCCTAGAACACCAAACAGGAAAGGATCATTTCTCCAGAAGATCTGGGTTCCATAGAATACCTGTGATTATTTGGGGGTGTGAGGGGAAATGTTGGAAAGAATGGAGACTTTGCCTGGAGAGGACAGTGACCCCACTGTGAAGGCTAAATGAAGTGAATTAAGGGATTTGGAGTTGTTCAAGAGACCACTTGGAAAAGACCAGTAGCCTGCTTTGGATCTTTAAAAGTGAAGTGTTGTGTACTGAATGAATGGAAAAAAAGATGCTACACAGAGGACTGCTGGTTCAACATGGCAGAGTGAGCAAACTTTGCCTTCCCCAATCCCTAAATCCCACTAAAATAATAGCAAAATAATACTTTTTAAATAGTATAAACACATAACAGCAAAGAGAACAATAGAAGGTAGAAGGGAGGTGTGAGGATGTAGTCTCAGCAGACAAAACATTTCAACGTACTTCTGAATGCACATGGAAGACTGCTGACAAATGCAATAAACCAGAGAAAGGCGTAGCCTGAACAGAGCTGCAAAGCACCACGGGGAAGAGGAAATCACATGCCTGGCAAAAATCTATAACCAGAAGGCGAGGGTTAGAAGTGAGGTTGAAAACAAAGATTAACTGAAGATCTGTTTATAGAACAGACTCTTCCAGCCTTCACAGCCATAGAGAGAGATTAGACAGCCCATCATTTATCACCAGGAAAAAAGTCTCTAAAGAAACTAAGTGAACTATTAAGGGAGAAGTAGGCTGCCTAATGAGACCATTGTCATACAAAGGTTAGGCCCTATTTTTCACAGAGTTTGCTCACTTTCTTAAGAATTCATTTTGAAGAAGAACTTCCACTCAATAAACTTCACCCACATACAAAGAACTCCTAGTCAGCCCTCCCAGTCCCTCCATTCTTAAATATGAGTAGATGTTTCAGTTACCCACTGCTGTGTAACAAATCACTCCAAAACTCTGTGGCTGAAAATAACAAACATTTAAGTCTTACACAGTTTCTGAGGGTTGGGAACTCATAACTTAGTTGGGTCATTCTGGCTCAGATCTCTCATGAGTCTAGATCTTGGCTGGGACTACAGTTATCTGAAGGCTTGACTGGGACCCAAGGATCTGCTTCCAAGCTCACTCATGAGGCTATGATCCAGACCTTACCCCTTGCTTTGAGGGCCTCTCATAATGTTACAGTAGTTAGATTCCTCCAGAGAGAGCAATCCAAGGGAAAGGACAAAACAGGAAACAAGAAGTCACAGTGCCTTTTATGACCTAACTTGTGAAACTGCAAATCTTGTCAGCCATATTCTACAAGTTGCACAGACCAACTACACAAGGACAAGAATATCAGAAGGTGACATCAATGGACACCATATAGGAGGCTGGCTGCCACAGCAGGCAAAAACAGACATGTCCAGACATGTAGAGAAAGCCTGAAGCATGAAAGAAAATGACTAATAATCAAATGTAAAATGGCACTGCTGATAGTTCATGAGGGAATGGAAGAGAACTTTTAGAAACACGTTGCTCGGAGCATTCATCAGTATCCTTAGACACATTTTACAAGCAGCAAGAAGGGGTGATGAGCCAAAAGAAGATAGGGAAGGGTATGAAAGAAGAGGATTTTGTAAACAGCATTGCATTAGATGGAGACATGTACAGGTGCTCTTCTCTATTCCAAGGTAGCCTGGGGAATGGGGCACCATCAGTCTAGCCCTAAGAACTTGAGTTGAGCTCTGAGTATAACTGCTGGAAGGGACTGTTGAAGAGATGCTGCATTTTCTTAGGTCTTAGAATTAGTACCTGTGTCTGTTCTAAGCCTCTTCCTGGAAGTCCTGAATAACCTCAATTAGAACTGCTGTTCATTTTGCTTTCATTGGATGTGGGTACCACTGGAATACAAAAGCACGCATGCTCTATTTCTGAACACGTAAATATCTGTAACACAACCAAGAGTTAAATATTGAGGATACCTTACTACTTTTCATGTTTCAAGTTACTTCTCTTTTCTGAAAATCTATTGATATTGTTTGAACTCCACTTCAGAGTCTCTCTATTTCTACTCTTTCTCCATACAAACTCACAACTGATGTGCACTCGGGGTGGCACTAGACACTGCAGACACAACAATGAGCAAGACGTGGAGCTTACACTGTACAGGGAGACAGGCGGTTTTCAGTGCCTCATACAACAGCCTGCAATGCTGGCAAGGCCAAGGAATTACGCATGTTTATAGGAGGATTTCCTAATCCAGGCCTGGGGAGTATACAGTCACAAAGGGTTTTCCACCCCCTACCTCCCTCTCTACTTGATTTTGCTTCCTAAATATTTCTAAGATCTATCACAACCTCATTTTTACCACACTGTGTGGCGAGGCCAAGCTATTGCCATCAACTGCTCAGACTATTCCAATAGTCTCATAAATAAATGATCTTCCTGAACCCACTTTTGTCCCTTTGCCATCTGTTTTCCACATAGTGGGTACAGTGTTATTTTGAAAGCACTGTATTTTATTGTGTCATTTTTCTGTTTAAAACATTTCAGTGGCTTCCCATTGAACTTATAATAAAGATAAATTCCTTAACATAATTCATCCTGTATCTATCTTCCTAGTTATATCTGACCTGAACTTGCACCTCCATCACTCACTTAACTCAAGCTGCAGTGGCATTTTGTGGGCTACAGTCTGCATTCTTGCTAGGGGTTTTTGAATATATATCATTTCCTCCTGATTTCAGTATTTTCCCTTTCCCTCTTGGCCTTGTTAACTCTACCCCTTCCTTCGGATCTCAACTCAATCGTCGTTTCCTCAGAGAAAACTTTCCTGACTTCCCTTACGTCCTTGATAACATAAAAATATACCTTATTTTATTGTTCTTATAGTAACGTGCTTTCCTCTTTCATAACATTTGTTACAACTGTGGTATTTCTCCTACTTGTGTGGTTGTTTGACTAATGTCCATTTCCCACCCTAGGCACATGCTCCCTAAGGTCAGGAACTCTACCAGTTATTACTGAACAACTAATAAACAGGAGGCAATTTGGATTTCCTCCTTAAATATGAGAAAATTTTAATTCTCTCCCTAAATGGAAATGAATTTGAGCTAAATTTTTAGATAATAAAAAATCAGTTTGTTGTATTACAACTAAGCATGATAACTATCTGACCAGAGGAACCAATTCATCAACATATACTAAAGGAAACCTCCCAGCTCCCTTAAAGGCAATCCATAAATCTCCAAAGACAGCACCTGAAGGAGAGTGTCTACACAGAAAAGGGGAGGTTATACCTCATAGCCCCTCCAAACACTTTCCCTGAAGACCCTAAAATCAGACATACAAGCAAAGAACCAAACTTACTCTCACCCACCTTCTAGTATCTTTAACTTCTCTTTCTTTATGTTTCCTAAAGTTGACGTTATAGAGGAGACAAACGCTTGTCAGCTTTTACTCCCTTAAAAGGAACAGGCTTTTTCAGGGTAAAGAAAGGACCAAGTCTCACTTAATCTTTGTTGTAAAATAATGTTTTCTCATTTTATAAGTGGTTCACAGGGACGATAAGAGTCCCTTCAAGAACCTGAAATAGGGCTGCACTTTGAGTTTTTAGTTTACTGGTTTGTATCAGAGATATGTAAAGTGACAAAACAGAGACAGAATAAGCTCTGGCCAAGACTCGAACAAAACTGTATTATTTAATATACTAACACATACAGGGTAAAAACATGACAATCTTTAGGAAATTTAGTCAGCAAAGTAAGCTTAGAAAAGGGAAAGTCAAATATTGGTAGTGTTTTTTTTTCTTAGTCAGAAGAGAGGGTGTCCTGAGCCAGTGTGATGACCAACCAGGTGGTGTGGCAGGTATGACCCTGAGCACTTGGCAATTTTCAGGGCTCTATGACTCTAGGCATTAAAATCCCCAACCAGCTGCTCTTTTTCTAAATTGCAGGCTCACTAAGCAGCCTTCTTGTTATAATTAACTTTTCCATTTTCATTTGTCTCCAGAGAAAGCATTTATTTTCTTTTAAGTCTTCTAATGGCTAAACAACTTCTTTTAGAATCACAGTATAGTTGATGCACAAGATTGTTAAGTTTCAGTTGTACAACACAGTGGCTCACAATTATTAAAGGCTATATTCCATGCACAGTTATAAAAATTTGGCTATATTCCCTTTATTGTACAACACATCCTTGTAGCTTATTTATTTTATACATGGTAGTTTGCACCTTTTAATCCCTTACCCCATCTTGTCCCTACCACTCTTCCCTTTCCCCACTGATAACCATAATAAACTTCCTAATTTAAATTAATTAATTGGCATTTTAGGCTTCAGTCATTGGCCTTCATGAGGTTTTTTAATGGGAGTCCACTTTGAAAAACAGAGCTCGCTTTTGTCATGCTGACAATCATGTTTCCAAGCTGATGGTTTGAGACCCATATTCAGGCTTATAGGAGGCTTGTCATAAATTTTCCAAGGAAATGTCTATTAAAGGGATCTATCAGGATAGCCAGCCAACTTCCCAATGGGATACCAAGCTTTTCTCTAAGTGACTATATATTAAAACTGCCAGAATTCACATGGAAAGCCTGAACTTCTACCTCCACCTGGCACTAGTGGCCTCTCTCTCTCCCTGCTAGAGAAGACAGAGGAAAGAATCAGGGAACTTGAAGAAAAAAACAACAGAAACTATTTAATTGGAACAAAAGAGAAAAAATAGACTACAAAACAAAACAAAACATAACAAAAAATCCAGTGTCCCAGAAAGAGAGGAGTAAAAGCGAGGGACTAAAAAAAGTACTCAAAGAAGTAATATATGAGATCTTCCCAAATTTAGCAAGAGACATTAATCTACAGATTTAAGAAGCTGAGTGAATCTCAAACAGGATAACCCTCCCACACCAAACCTACCCAAACTTAAATAAACTTCTGAAGACTAAAAATAAGGAGAAAATCTTGAAAGCAGCCAAAGGAAAATGACACACTACATAGAGGGGAAAATCAACTTGGATAACGGTATATTTCTCATCAGAATCCACTGAGGCCAAAAGGAAGTACCAGCACAATATTTTTCAAGTGCTAGAAGAACTGTCAACCCAGAATCCTACAGCCAATGAACATATCCTTCAGGAATTCAGGGAAGAATCAAAACATTCTCAGATGAAGGAACATGAAAAATCTGTCACAAATAAATCTACCTTAAAACAATGGCTAAAAGAAGTCTCTAAATACAAAGGAAATAACAACAGAGGCACATTAGGAAGAAAGAAAGAGGGTGGTAAGCAAAAATATGAATGAAGACAATATTTATAAATATACCCTTGATTTATAGATTATGAAAAATAAAAAGTCTCAAATCAATCATCTAAACTGGTACCTCAAGAACTTAGAAAAAGAAGAGCAAAATAAACCCAAAGCAACAAGGAAGAAAAAAATACTGAAGATACCAGAAATCAATGAACTTGAAAACATAAAAATTATAGAGAAATCGATGAAACAAAGATGGAAAGATCAATAAAACTGACAAAACTTTAGCAAGACTGACAAAGATGAAAAAGAGAGAAGACACAAATTCCCAGTATCAGGAATGAAACACAGGACATTACTGCAGACCTTGCAGATGTCAAAGGGATAATAAGGGAAGAATATGAACAATTCTGCATCCATAAATTTGACAACTTAGACAAAATGAGCCAGTTCCTCAAAAAACACAAGCTACTACAACTCACCCAAGATGAAATAGGATAATTTTAATAAATCTATAACTGTTAAAGAAATTTAATTCATAAATAAACCCCGCCCCCCAAAAGTAATCTTCAGACTCGGATGGTTTTACCAGAGAATTCTACCATATGTTTAAAAAATAATTAGCATCAATTCCACATAATCTCTTCCAGAAAGTAGAAGATGAGGGATCACTTCCCAATTAATTTTATCAAGCTAATATTACCCTGATACCAAAATAAAACAAAGCCAGTATATTAAAAACTAAATTTAAAGACCAACATCCCTCATTAATATAGATGAAAGCAACTCTAGCAAATACAACTAGCAACCTATGAAAAGAATTATATACAGAATGACCAGGTTGGGATTATTCCAGAGATACAAGGCTGGTTCAATTCAAAACTCAATCAGTGTAATCCACCATATTAACAGACCACAGAAGAAAAAATCATATAAACATAACAATCAACACAGCAAAGGCATTTGACAAAATTCATTTATACCCATTTATGGTAAAAACTCTCAGAAACATAGGAATAGAGGGCAACTTCCTTAACTTGACAGAGCATCAAAAAATGCATGATAGTATTATACTTAAGGGACAAAGACTGAATGCTTTCCCCTGAGATTGGCATTTACCACTCATATTCAACATTTCACTCTAAGTTATAACCAGTACAATAAGGCAAGAAAAAGAAACAAAAGGCATACAGATAGAAAAAGAAGAAATTAAAATCTATATGCAGATAACATGATTGTCTACATAGAAAATATCAAGGAATCTACAAAAATCTCCAAGAACTAGTAAGTAGGTTCAGCAAAGTAATGGGATATAAGATGAACATATAAACACTATTATAAATACTATTACATTAGCAATGATTACATGGGCAATGAAATTTAAAATACAATACTACATATAGTCACTTTAAAATGACTCACAGAAGTGTCAATCTAACAAAACATGTAAGGGACTAGCATGCTGATAGCTACAAAATGCTGATGAAAGAAATCAAAGATCAAAATAAATGGAGAGATACACTAGGTTCCTGGATTGGAAGACAACACAGTAAAGATGTCAATTTTCCCCAAATTGATATGCATGTTTAATACAACTCTTACCAAATTCCAAGAAAAACTTTCTGTCTTTGGCTTTTGACCTAGCTGAGATGAGACTACTCTAACATTTATATGAAAATGCAAAGAAACTAGAATAGCTAAAACAATTTTGAGAAACAAGAATTAGGAGGAAAGAGTCTACCTGATTTGAGGACTTATTATATAGCTACAGTAATCAAAACTGTGTGGTACTGGCAGAGGGATGAACAAACAAAACAACAGAACACAAAAGAGAACCCTGAAATTGACCCAGATATGCCAGACAGATTGTTGACAAAGGTTCAAAGGTTATAATACAGGCAATTCAGCGGAGGAAAGACAACTTTTTCAACAAACGGTGCTGGAGCAATTGGACATCCATAGGCAGAACTCTGACCTAAGTTTCACACCTTATATAAAATTAACTCGAAATGGTCACGGACTTTATGTAAAGTGTAAAACTATAATACTTCATTAGAATACTAATATTTCATAAAAAAATCTTAAGGAACAATTGACTAGGCAAAGTTACCTTAGATTTGTCATTAAAATTAAAACTTTTTCTCTGTGAAAACCTGTTAGGGCAAAAAGGCAAGCTACATAGCATAAGAAAACATTTGTAAGCCACATATCTGATGAAGGACTAACATCTAGACTATATAAAGAATCCACAAAACTCACCAGTAATAAAACCAATCATCAAATTAGAAAATGGGGAAAGGGCATGAAGAGACTCCAACAAAGAGGATAAAGCGGATGGCAAATAAACACTTGAAAAGATGTTTAACATTGTTAGCCATTTGGGAAATGCAAATTAAAACAACAACTGAGATGTCATTACACATCTATCAGAATGGCTGAAATGAAAAATAGACACTCAAACTGAATCACTCATACACTGCTGATGTGTAAAATGGTACAGCCCCTGTGGAGAACAATTTGGTAGTGTTTCCAAACACTAACACGCAACTACCATATGCTCTGGCAGTTGCACTCCTGGGCATTTATCCCAGAGAAAGAAAAGCTGAGGGTCATACCAGAATCTGTAAACAAATGTTTATAGTTGCTTTATTTATAATAGTCAGACAACCCTGAAGTCCTTCAGTTGCTGAATGGTTAAACAAACTGTGGTACATCTGTACCGTAGATTACTACTTAGCAATAAAAGGAAACAAACTACTGATGCACATAAAAACCTGCCTGAATCTCCAGAGAATTATGTTGAGTAAAAACAGCTAGTCTCCAAAGGTTAACTACTCTATGATTCCATTTGTACAACATTCTTAAAATTACAAACTTATGGAACTGAAAAACCAATCAGTGGTTGCCAGAGGTCAAGCAAAGAGTACTCTGAACTGAGCAGACTGGGTAAAGGTGCTCTAAAGTGGGATCTTTCTGTGCTATTTCTTACAACTGCATAGGAACCTATAATTATCTCAAAATAAAAAGTTAGCTTAATCTTCAAAAATGAATACTTTTTCCTTCAAATTTTGTCTTGATTTTGTCATTGCTTTATGCTTCCTATCATAATAGGAACAATAAATGTTGATTGAACATATTATGTGATAGACATTTTAATATTACCTCTTTTGATGATCACGTAACACTCTGAGGCAAGTTATGCTATCCCCATTTTATATGTGCAGTATCTGTCTTCGAAAGTTTAAATAGCTTATCCAAGATCACACAGTTGGTTATCAAGTGTCAAAGTCAAGATTCACCTGCAGACTTGCCTGCCTCTAAAACTGGTGTTCTTAATATCATAATATCCTTCAAAGACAATCTCTGTTGAGCATCACTTGGGCAGGACTTTATTTCTGATTAAGAGCTAGGAGCATGAGATTTTAATTGTGTTTTCCCCTCATCCAGTTGTTTTCTCTTGTAGGCTCCTTTCCTACACTGCTCCTCCATGCTCTAGTGCAGATACATTTCTTGTATTCCAGAAGCATCACAGGCAAGCTGAGCTTTTTCTGCTTCACTGACTGACCTAATAAAATCCAGTATTTCTTAAAATAAGCTTCTAAATAGCTCAAGGAATCATTGTCAGTCATTGCCTGCAGCACCCAGAGTTTGTTCTGTCCTCCTGAATCTCTCACCCTTCCCTCCATCCACCCTATTCTCTGATGATTCTGGGCAGTGTGGCTGTGGTTTTTAAGTTATATTAACCAGAAAATCCATTCATTATTATAATTAATCAGAAACCTCACTTAGGGGTGCTTCCTCAGCCTATGATACAAAATATCTTGCATTTTCATGGCTTGGAGATACTGAATTAATTCAATATTGCATGGATATGGGAGGTTTTCTTAGAACTACTGCCATACAGGACTCTATAAAGATTCTAGTAAACAAAATGCTACACAAACCAGCTATTCTTTCAGCAGCACTCTCTCTCAGTAAGTCCTTTGGAAAAAAACTGAATATACATTTAAGTTTTACCATGGTCGAGCGCTGTGTTAAGTGTTTTAAATGTGTTAAATGATTTAATCCTCCCCAAGCCCTCATGAAGTGGGCATTCTCACATTCTTATTTTACAGATGATAAAGCAGACACAGAGAGGTTCAGAGACTTGCCTCAAACCACACCAGGGATGGGATTTTGAGCTCAGGCAGTCTGATCACAAGCCCAGAAGCTTAACCATCGTATTTTACTACTTCTTCACTTGATGAATTGACTTCTTCATTTACTAATTTCCACCATGTACTTTTAGTGATCATTAGTAAGAAGCTGAAGTCAGGAGAGAAAATGGAAGTCAAAAAAGTGTCAGAGAAACAGATTTCTTAAAAAACTTCTAAATTTTTAAAATAATTCCAAAGTTATACAAAGGTTGCAAGAATAAGGAGAACTCCAGTTTGCCTTCAACCAGGTTTCCCAATGGTTAACTCTGACACATTTTCTTCATCATTTTCTCTCCTTCCTCCCTTCCCCATCCTCTATCTACATATACGTATGTCTGTATGCACACATTTTTTTCTTTCCAAATTAGTTGAGAATAAGTAGTTAGCATGAAGACTCACTACTGTTGTATCTTAAAGAAAAGGACACCCTCCTACATAATCACAAAATTAATAGAATTAACACTGAGACCATTTAAATTTCACAAATTGTCCCAGTAACGTATTTTATAGCAAAGGAAAGTATAAGGATCTTCTAGCTCAAGATCCACATTTCACTGTCATTTTTTATTCTTTTTCAGTCCAGAACAGTTTCTCAGTCTTTCCTGTTCATGATCTTGACATTTTTGAAGAGTACAACATAGTTATTTTTTTAGAATTCCCCTCAGTTTTATTTCACTCTTGTTTCCTCAATATTAGATTTAGGTTCTGCACTTCCGGCAGGAAGGTCACGGAATTAATGCTGTGTTCCTCTCAGGACATCTTGTCAAGAACACAATGTTGATTTGTACCATTCCTAGTGATGCTAATTTTCGTCACTGGGTTAAGGTGGTGCCTATCAAATTTCTTCACTATAAAGCCACAGGTTTCCCTTTGTAATTAATAAGAAACCTGTGGGGAGATCCTTTGAGATTACATTACTAACACTTATACCTACTAGTCTTACACTCTACCAATGACTTGTTACTAAATAATTACTATGATGTTTGCTTCTGATGACTTCCTAATTCAATCATTTCTTGTACATTTATTCATTGGTATTATAAGAAAGAGCTTTTCCTTTTCCTGTGTTCATTCATTCATTCATTGACTCGTTGATCCTTATTTTAATCAACAGGTTATATTACAGTTACTATTTATTTTCATGCTCAAACTGTCCCAGTTGTCCTTCAAGCTGACTGCTGTGTCCTTTAGACAGGTCTTCACAATGCCTTATTACTTCCTTGGTTTATGACGAATCAAGATATTCTGGGCTCCTCTTGTACTTCCCTTTCCTCAGTCCTGAAATAAGACATTTCCCAAGAAATGTCTCTAATAATAAGAAGGCCTCTAATAAGGTTTCCCTTATTTGATAAAGCTATTTAGAAACCAAGATCTGGGTACTAGATGTGCTCTTTGTTACTGGGGTTACATTACTTTCAGCAGACAGAGCTCTAAAATGAACACACACATACACAACACACACACACCTACACACACACACACACACACACACACACACAGCTATATCCATGTCTCTCCAGTTAGGTATAGCTATAAAGAGTTCATGGAATACCTTCAATTCCAATCTAACAACACTGTCTATTCTAACATTCACCCTTTCAATGTTTGAATATCCTTTCTCTGACAGTGAAAAATCTGCCTCCCACTTCTCTTAATATATATTCTTTCTTGGTCATTTCTCTTGTTTACAAACAATGCCTCTTCCACCCCAGACCCAGGCTACCTCCTCAGCCCTGAGCACCAACTCAGCCCAGACCATGCCGTCCTCACAGGAATATCTGTATTTTTTTTTACAGTGAAGCACCCACAAGTAAGTTTAATTATGTAAATAGATCAAGGTCTCAGAACAGCAGGTTGGTGGAATCTGTGAGCTATTATCTAAGACTATACAAGGTTCAGTGTACATACAAAAGATGGAGGCAGTCAAGAGATATTCTATGTGTAAGATGACCACTGATCAACCCCTCAAAGCTGCATCTGGCAGAGAACGGGAGGGGGCAGGTGAAGTGCATAGCACGGGCAGAGGTATGGCAGTATGAGAAAACAGATTTTTCTATTCAGGTAATTATAAGAAGACACTGTCAGTGAGATATAAAGCTGTATACGTAGGCAGGATACAGGTTTTTTTGACATGATCTACAAAAAAGTTTAAAAATTATTCAATAGAGAGTGAGGAGCTATTGCCTAGTTTTAACATGGAAGAATCAGGATATCCTTAACATTTTTAAAATGTCACACTGTCAGCAGCACTGAGATTATAATTTAAATGAAACTAGACTGAAGATGAGAAACAGCAAGAGACTTGTCATACTTCAGGGAAGAGACCATAAAAGTGGATGCAAGACATGTTAAGGAGATAAAAATCAATGTTTTACTAGTGATTAGAGGTGGGAAGTGTGGAAAAACCTGGAACGTAGGGGGACATCTGTGATCCTCACATGGAAGACTGAGTTCATGGTGGTGATACTCACTGAGCACAGAGAAAGGAGGAAGTGTGTCAGGGAGAAGATGATGAATTCAGTTTGTGATCTGTTGAGTCTGTGTTGCCTCCTGGATATTCAGTAAGAAACTGAGCAGTAGATGTGGGGCCCTGAAGACTGAACAAGATTGACGATGTATCTCTGAGAGGCAGCAGTGTACTGGTGATAGTGGAATCCACGGTAACAGACAGAACAACCTAGAGAAGTTTGTTCTGTGAAAAGAGAAGAGATGGCTAAAGACAGTCTGGAAACAAAGGCATGCTCAGAAGAAGCAAGCCTTGCAAAAGGACCTTTGAAGGAATGGTTTAAGAATGAGGCTGAGAAGCAGCAAAAATGTTCAGAAGTTAAGCTGATGGGAGTCACTTCCCATGTCAAATTACTTCTAGACAGCTCCCCATAATACAGCCTCCTCAACTAAAATTACCCACCAAACAAAAAGGGAACCAAAAATGTACATGCAGCACCAAAAGCTGAAAATTAAAACTATCAATAATATCGGAATCTTTTAGGAATCTCCAATAACTTTATTCCTTAAAAAGCTTCCTAGCTTTCTCTCATACTGCTGAGGCTCTGAAAGCCTGAGTGGAGACTAACACGTAATTCACAATCAGCAGAACTACCCACAAATTGCTGTACGAGCACCCCTCTCCTGGTACTTTTGGATCTCCTTACATGCATTTTCAGCTCATCCATTAGGCTGCTCCTTCCACCACTCATCTGAATGTTTCTTTCGTCACTCCACCTTTGTGCCTTTTATGCTCTCTTCTCAAAGTTGAATGTGTAGTCAACTTATTTGGGGATTTTATTAAAATGCAGATTCTAATTGTGGGTGGAGTCTAACAGGGGATGTGTTGCAGCTGATCCCAGGACCACACTTTTGAGTAGCGAGAGTACAGAGTCCTCTGTGCCTTCTCTCATATGTCCACCTGTATATACCACACCGCCCTCAGTCTCTGTCCCTCTTATGACCCTATTGCTGCTTGTTTCAACCTCCCTAAATTCTCTCCTCCTTTCTTTTGACCTGCTATGCACCTATTACTTTTATCATGGCATTCAACAGTGCCATTGTCTTCCTTATTTTATTCTTATCCCAACAAAATTTCTATTCACTCCTTCAGTTCAGCTCAATTCTGTATCAGGAAAGCAAATTGATTACATCAAGCCACACAAGGGTCTAAGTTTCTGAGAGCCAATTGATGTCCCTCTGGGGTGTTTGTCCATTCTATCTCTCAGGAAACAAGTTTGGAGCAGGGAGGTTTTCCTTAAATCACACCAACTGGCATCACTGTGCAAGACTAGGGTTGAAAAAAAGAACTTTCCCTGAAAAGGAAAGCGTTGCTCTTTTTCTCAACCTTCCCCTTCTTTAATCACTTTCTGAGACTTGAGCCCTGAAAATCCCAGTCACTCGTAAACAGGCAGTGAAGATTACGGAGGTTAGAGTTTACAAACCCAAAACTGGGACACAGTGTCATTAAGGACACAGAACATCTGAAAATGTGATTCCCCCAGAAAATTCTAGAACCTTGTTTGCAATGTGAAAATTAAATAGGGGTTCAGACCCAACTCTGGCACTACCTGGGGACTCAATAAAAGTTTTTTGATCTTCTTAAACCTTGGTTTTCTTATCACCAAATGGCATAATAAAATCTGTTTCAAAGGGTGATTACAGGAGCCAAACCCCAAATTTCCATATAATGTGAGAATCCAGAAGCAGCTCTCAACCTTTTACAAATAGCATTACATTAAATCTGCACAGCAATCTATGTGATAGCAGCCATTTCTTACTACAATTTTACACTCGAGAAAACAGAGAGGCAGAAAGGTTTACTAATTTATCCAAGGTCACATAGCTATTAGATTGTGGAGCTAATTAGAATTCAGGCAATCTGACTCCAGAGCCTACAATTTTTAGCCTACATTATACTATTTCTAGCGAACTATAATATAGCTTTCTTTTTGGACCTAATGCAAACAACCAGCAATTTTCAGCATGATGAGCATGAGCATTTTGAGTGTGAAGCTCACATCTGATCTATTTCGTATCCCTCCCCACCCTACCCTTGTGCTTTGGTAGTTGCTCAGTACATTTCATTAAACTAAAAAGAAAACAAGATTCCATTACAAGTGGCAAACAGTTTTGAATGGAGAAATATGTAGACCTTGGTCACTAAAAGAATCATTAAAGGCACAGAATTTTACTTAGGGAATAAAGGACCCAGATAATCAAGCAAATTCCTCTGTTCAACTTTTGCATTAAAAGCTCAGAATTCATCAATCTTAAAGCACAAATCCCTGGTAAGATTCTAGGTCAAACTAAGAAATCTGTGATTTGTTCTAATTATTTCTTAAAAGCATATAGGCTATTATAATAAAATATTTGCTTGACCTTATTCTGTCTTATTACTCTAAAAAATGGAAGGAGGTATGAAGGAATTGACACTTTCCTTTTACATGGTTCTAAAAATATCCCAGGATAACATATCACAAAAGCAACAAAGAAAGTGTCCTGTCATCAAATCTTGTCTTAAGCCTGCAAAGCCCGATGCATCTCATCAAGAACAATGAACAACACTGACATGGTGGTGTTTCTCACAAGAATTGTACATCAATTTTAATACATCCCAGCACTCTGTAGTGCTGTGGTGACACTTCTCTTACTCTGCAGGCAGTGTGGAGTCAGAGGTGACCCATCTATCAGTACAACAGGATTCTGCAATGTGAATTACATTCTAGATTAGGTATCTAATTTCCCATAAGCCCAGCAAGCCAATAAGGATTCTGACCTTCTAGAACTTACAGAGTAGGGATGGGGAAATAGTTATTAGACTTAGAAAGGAGATTACTATGTGCGATAGTAATGGTCACGCTGCAGGCATTCCTTAAATGTGTGGTGATCCACAGCTGTCCATTCACATTTAATAATAAGGGAATAAGACTGACAAGTTCTGTATCTGTGGGTGGAGTTTAGCTACTGACAGGTTTCATATCTGTTCAGATGTATTAAATCATTGGCCCATGAGCATAATTAGGACTCACATAGTGATTTAAACTTTATAAATTAGATTGTAAATAAAAATTGGGAGATTTTACATAAAAATTATATTTTTGGCTTCTTTTGAAAAATAGAGACTAACAATACTTAGCTCACATTCACAAATGCCAGTCGGCCAAGAGTTGGCGGCTATTCTGCCTGCAGAATACGTGACCTGCCTGGTTCATACTGACATTGGAACTTAACATATCTACTTGAGAGCAAGCAAGCAGGAGGCTGGACTTTCTTCTGGAGAAGCCTTACTTATTAGAATAAAGAAGACTTTATTCTGAAGTGTCAGATCATACTAGCTGCCCTTGTCTTTCCTGGAAAGATCATTTATTTATTTGTTTTAATATAAAAAAATTAAGCCCCAGGTGCAGGGAATTGAATCAGCCATGCTCCACACGTCATTATCAGTTTGTGCAAGGCCCTTCCCCTTGTTACAGTTTATTCTATTGTTTTTTTCTGTTAATTCCCTACCCACCCTCCTATTCCATTTTGCTTCATGGGCACCCAGCCTATAATTTCCATAATTTTTGTTTTTCTATAAAAACATCTATTTCACAAAGAGCAGAGAAGGGGAACCCAGGCCAAGCCTGGTCTTAACTAAGAATCCTTTTGGAGGATACAGAGACAAGAGTCTGGAGGGGAACAAGGCCACAGTTATATGCAGACTACAGTACTAAAGAGAGAAAAGTGCAGCACAAAGAGAACCCTGAACATCTGCAGAAGGTCCACCTAGAGCATCCAGTCAAGAACTGATCAGTGCACATGTATCAGGAAACTATCTGAGGCTGGGGGAAGCACCATCCACACAGCTTAGGATGCAGCAGTACCAGGTCCTCCTGCTGGGGTCAAGAAAAGTGCCGACTGCCGCCACAGTAAATTAGCCCTAGACTGAGCACTAGTCCACTGCTTTTCTTAATTTTGTAGTTATCGTGCTGCTTAGCCAGCAGTCATACCCTTAAGGAGATGAGGTCTGGTTAATTTCATCTCTCTGGGGTGTCATTCTAGGTATCTATAAATATAGTTGTTTAGAAACATCTCTAAAATCAGATGAGTGTTTCAACAAAGCACATCCCTCCCCCAAGGTTCATAAATCTAGTTTTGCTGTTAATCCTTTCCAGAACAAATAAAGCACAGAGGAGTTAATCCAAATATATTAGTTACATGGGGAGTGTTTACTCCACTGGAAATAATGAAAATAAATAAAGCAGTGTTATTATTGAGGCCATAAAATCCATTTGGTGAAAACTAATCTTCTTAGTTTGTTATTTTAGTATATCAAAACCTTCGTAATATTTATGATTTCCTTGCATCAGGGAAATGGTGCTTCTTCAAAGCTTCTAGAAAGCAATTTTTCAATTCCCTGTTGTGATGTACTTTTGGAATTCTGCTGTCAAAAACATTTCACTGGACATAAAAGAGGAAACACACAACGGCTTATCAAAACCCCACTTCACTGCAGCCTTTTATTTAGGTTCATTTCTGGTCTTCAATTTTCCTTCTATGCCAAAGCAAAAGCTTGTTTTCCGCTGCTCGTGTGAAGTGCTTTTATTTGTACTCTTATATGTGAGCTGGGTTACAATTTCTACTTTGTGTCTTTTCTTCCCCACTGGACTGAGAGGTAAATATTCAAAGTTAGAGACCATAATCAGTGTCATATGTTTGCATTTCCACCTTTCAGAAGCTTGCTCAGCCAGAAGAAACACTGAATTCATCTTTACAAAATGAGGGGACGGGAGGCTGAGGACAGCTGCAAACACGACGTGGTTCCCTTCCACAAGCCCCGTGCCATGCATTCCTCTCCAGTGGGTTGGATGTCTTCTTGGAAATCACTGAGCATGTGAAGAATGGAACTGAATTTCCAGTCTGCCTAAATGCCCAGATTGATTACTATCCCGAGAACACGTCCCCTGAAGTAAATATTACATAAATGGTTCGTTTTCCCAGGTCTCTAATTTCGGTGGAAACACCCATCGTACCAGCTGTAGAAGGTTTAGAATCTCACCCAAACACATAATGAGGTCTGGAGAAAAACACATAACAAATGTCCAGACTAAAAGGAAGGCTGCAGCCATACACTGGTACATGTGGCCTCAATAATGAAATAAAACACAAAAGAAAACAAGAATGTTGTAACAATCTAGTTCTCTGGCACAAATTCAAGACTGGCGACAGAATCCTGTTATGTACCTTGATGTTACTGGGAAAATAAAATCATATGGTACTACAATGCAATGGAAAAATTAGGACATTTATGAGTTTATAATCTCAAACCAGACGAGAGTCAACAAGTTGCTGCCTGTGAGGTAGTTGGAGGATGCAGGTGAGGGCATGCTTGACCAGGGAATCAAATACTAAGGATTTATCTCAAATTATATCCAGACAATTGCCACCAGAAAGGGGTCAAATGAAGGTAGTGTGTCCCCCAAGATTCTGACAAAGTTGAGCCTGACTCTGCATTTTATATAAAAAAATCACTGTAGGACCTTTAAAAACACACATAATCAATTCCAATTTAAGACTGAGATTTCTTAGTTCAAAACCAAGACTGAACGTGATTGAGGGATAAAATGCTAAGTGTAAAGAAATTAATGATAAAAGTAATTCAGACCAGGCAGTAGCCCTCAGAATGCCACAACAGCCACCCAAGAGGTAATCCTGTACTATCCTTTTATCTTCTCCCTGGGGGAGTGTGACGTGTGAATTATAAAAGGATACTGGGTGAAACTAGGGATTGTGTGAAGCTTCATCTTTGTTAAGTAATCTACATCCTAATTTTTAATACAGTTCTTCTCAATAAACATTTTCTATAAATCTGAAATATGAATGCTTATTAAATAGGGGGAGAATATTCCCCATTTAGTATTTTTTCCTAGAACTGAGTCATTTGGACTGACATCACAGAGACCTGGGCTCTTATGCCCTGGCCTGCCTGGCATAGTGACTGTTTTTCAGGCAGTATAACCTAGGAAGTAAAACCTTGGGCTCTAGGAGGCCACTTAACTGGATTAAAATTATTACTTTACCAAATTTCTATCTCTGTAACCTTGGGCAAATTACTCACTTTCTCTATGCCTCAGTGTCCTCATCTGTAATATGGGTATAAAAAAGGCATCTACTTCATAGGGTAGTTGTGAAGACTAAATGAGATAAATTATCTTAATGCCTACTCAGAGGAATCACTCAAAAATATGAGTTATTTCTGTTAGAGCCAGAAAGGAAACTTAGAGATTGTATAGGTCAAAATTATCTTAACTTCTCTCAATTTTCTATTTTTGAATTTGAAAAATACTAGGCTAAACAGACTAAATAACAGCATAATTTACACCAATATTCTGATATTATCCTACGTATATAAAACCTTTTTTTTTAAAAAATGTATACTTTCTTTATAGTAATAAGTTCCAATATGAATTTTAGACTGTAAATTTATTTTAAAAAGAAAATACAACTATAGACTATACATTACTTAACAAAGCCTCACAAAATTCCTATTCTCATCCAATTTTTTAGTATCTTTTTAAAACTCACATTTCATGTTTCCTCCATATGATAAACAGATACGGAGGGGACATTCCTTGTATTGTGTTACATTACATGGCAAAGGTGATGGGATGTCCTGAATCATGGGATATGGGGTCTCCATGCTTATGGAGACGTTATGGAGATGTTATATGAGACTAATGTTCTGGTCTGTTGTCATATGAGAGTCTGCATTAGCAAATTGAAGAGACTCTCCTTCAGGCTTTGAAGAAATAAGCTGCTGCCAGTCCCCAGCTGACAGCCAGCAAGGAAACAGGGACCTCAGTGTTAGAGCTCTCTAATCATATGAAGATGAATTCTGCCAATAGAAGGAATATACATGTGTATAAATACATATGATAAATACATTTATTTATTTAAAAGGAAATAAAGTTTTACCTTTATGCAATCAAATGAAGAAATATATAATTTTTGATACCTCTACTTTGGGGCCTAAAAAAATCTTTCCAAACTCAAGATTACATAAAAAACACACCTACATCTTCTTTAAAGCTTTTTGCAGTTTCTATTTTTTATATTTAAAATGTTAATCCACCATTTAAGAAGATGAAAAAAGTTCTGTAGATGGAAGAGAATGATGGCAGCACAACCGCGTGAATGTGCTTCATGCCAATGAATGGTGTGCTTAAAAACATCAAAATGGTAAATTTAACGAGTATTTTACCAAAAATTAAAAAAAAAAATTATCTAAAGAAAAAAAAAGAGGTAATTCACCTGGAACTTATCTTGGACTATAATGACAGGATATATAAATTTTTTTTCCAAACAACCTAGCCAATTAAGTCACCACTACTTATGGAATTACTCACTCTTTCCCACCAATTTGCATACTTTCATAGATTTGGATACACTTTTGGCCTTTCCAACTGCATATAATGCTCATTATCTGATCGGATGAAGACTTCCAGTTGCCTCTATTTCATTTTCATTATATCCTGAAGAAAGGCAGCACCCAGCCAGAAGCCACTGGCCCTGGAGCTCAAGGCAGATACAAGGAAGGAAACATGAAGCCACAATCCTTAAGCTTTTGGTGCCCTCTAGTGAGCTGTCTTCATGGGTTATCCTCTGTTCAGAGTCAGAAAACACTTTCTCGTAGCCAGCTTCTTAATGCACTAGGGCAATTATTTAAATATAAAAAACAAATTAAGCCTCATCATGTACAGGATGGCCCTCTGCCTCCGACCTTCCCCTGCAGTCCATCTTTCAGATGCCAGGGATACAACAGTCAAATGTTATAAAACAGCTGACATCACCACTCCTATCTTCAGAAGTTTCAACGGCTTCCAATTGGCAATGGAATAACGTACATGTAAATTAGTAGAGAGGGAAATAAAAACCAACAAAGATGAGGAAACCCCCCAAATTCACTACAGATGAAACAAATGGATCTAGCTGTATCTAAAGTGGGTAACATAACACACTACAGAGGACCTTCTTTGTTTCAGGGAAACCTTGAAATTCACATCCTCCAAAAAGCCCTCCTCTAGTCAGAATTCACTTGCTCCCTCAGCACACTGACCACGCCTACCTCATAGCACTCATCTCTCTCCATTTTGCACTCTAGGTAGTTTAATGCGGGACAACCTGTCACCCACCTTAGACCATGAATGCCTTAAGAGTAAAGACAGTATCTGGTTCACCTCAGACTCAGACAGCCCTGCCACCTTTAAGAAGAATGACTTTCTCTGTTGAAAGGGACCCTGAGATTTTAAAGAGGGTATCAGGGCATATGCAGCTCATTCCAGAGTATTAATCCAGACAATCCATGCCTGTTTCCTAGTTTCTACATTTTACCTGTTCATTTTCTTATTAGTTTGACCTCAAACTGATCTCATATTCTCTGCCTTCCTTATTTGTGGATCCACATTTTGGTATTCCTAATTTCTGCTCTCCTGTTAATCAACTGTAAGGTGTGCCTTTGTAAGTTAGTATGTTAGTGATTCATCTGTGTACCTTCACTCATTTGGACAGCTTAAACTTTCAGCAAAAACTATGTTAATGTCAAAAAGACTAGTAACAAGAAAAACACAGTCTGTTTACTGACAACTTACTATGTGCTACATGCTTTAATGTATTGTCTCACTTAACTTTCACAGAAATCTAGTTTATTTGTCCTTCACTCCTCAATCATCACTTCCTTAAGGATGCATTCTCTGATGTGCTATACTACACCAAACCTTTATTAAATATAGCATCTCGTAGCACTATGCATCTCTTTCATAGTGGTTACCATAGTTAAAATTTTACACTTTTCACCCAAGTCTATCTTCCCTTTTGAACATTAATTCCTTTGAGGATTAATACTATCTACTGTTGTTCACCAGTGTCTCTGTTGCTTAGCTAAGCCATCAGGATTAACTTGTCTAAAACTAATCCCCGGCAGAGTGGCCTTCCACAAAACACTGGCCTTATGCAAAGTTCAATGGAAACTGGTGAAGGTCCAGTTTTTAAGGCAATCGATCATGGCCAGCTGCACAGCTTGGACAACAGTAGCTCTTTACAGAAAAGAGCTAATGCTTCCCCAGTCATGAAAGCTGATGTAGTAAATTCTGCCACTAGTTTGCCATCATGCAGCTTCAATTGCAAGACTTTTACCTCAGCCCCCTAACACCTTATAAGAGGTGTGAGTCACAGTAACACCTTTGCAGCCCCACTCATATTCTACTGTCTCTGCTTTCTCCCATCCTTGACAGCTGGGCTGGCCAAAAACCTCCACCAGGGGTCTCAGTGTCCTCTTAACCACTCTGAAGTAAGGCAGATTTATTATCAAGGCCTCAATTTCTTCAAGCCCCAACCATGAGCAGTGAATGACAAGAGGGTTAAAGCTAAGGTTCTTTCATGACACACTGCAAGTGTACCCTAACCCCTAATTATTCCTGGGTAGAGGCTGGCACTTCCTATACTGTAAAACTCAAAAGCCCCAGAGCCCAAATGTAGGAGTTCTCTCCCAAAGCTGATGTCTAATCCTGCTGAATTTCTGTGCATTCCCCTAGAATGCATCTGGGTAACCACCAACTGCTCCTGCTCTGTCTCTGTGAATCCTCCTTAATTCAGCAGCCAAGTACAGGTGCTGCTGTGCTGTTTGCCTTGCTAGCATGAAATCAGCAGTGCTTGATATACAGCAGGTACTCGATAAATATCAGCTCAACATTGGATCTAACACGTGAATGGAGGGGTGTACAAACAACCTCACGAGGTGAGCACTCTTATCTCTATCCTAGAGGTAAGGGAAACAAAGCAGAGAGTGATGAAGTAACCTGACCAGTAACACACAGTTAGTGAATGATGGGTGTAGGATCTGAATTCCGGTCTACTAGATTTCATGCCATTTATTCTGAATCACTACACTCTGCTGCAACCCAGGGACTTCCCTAGGTGCACAGGCCCAGCAAGTCAATTGTAAGTAACAATAATGGCATCCACACTTTAAAAAATCTAGGCACTGTGCTAGCTAGTTTATCCATGAGGTGACGTCTAAGCCAATTATACCAGAGTGATCATCCTGAACTCTACGAGATTTGAAGGAATCAGGGTTTTCTTTTGTCTTTTGGTCTCTCACTTCTTAAAAATTGAAACACAGCTGATGCACAATATTATGTTAGCTTCAGGTGTACTACACAGTGATTTGACACTTGCATACATTATGAAATGATCACCAAGATAAGTCTAATGGCCATCTGTCCCCTTACAACATTAGTACTATATTACTGACCGCACTGTTTATGCTGCATGTTACATCCCTGTGCTTATTTATTTTATTACTGGAGGCTTGTACCTCTTAATTCTCTTAGGCTGTTTCACCCCTACCCACTCACTTCCCTGAAGGAATCAAGGTCCTGATAATAACATACATCTGCCTCACTTCAGACTAGTTAGGAATGGGACACTGCACCTGCTGATGGAAGTTCTCCGTCACCTTAGCTATCAAGAAGTGGAGACGGCAGAGGCAGCAGAATATAAATCAGGGCTGTAAAGAGTCAAATACATCTCCCAAACTTCAAGGTGGGTGAATATAGTTTGAATAAATACAGTAAAACTCTCACGTTGAACTTTTCTGAAGACTCCTAGTACATAAGCAATTTTTCCAGTCAGTGGCAATGATAAAACTGGAAAGGAAAACCATGCTACTGCTGCGCGTAGAACGCTGTGGGACAACCGCTTAATGATCCCTACTCATCCCAGGCACTGTGCTGTGTGCTTTATATGCCTTATCTTACTTTAAACTTTCAAAAATCTTATGAGATGATTGTTGCCATTTGCACATGGGAAAAAAACTAAAGGTCAAAAAAAAATTTTTAAGAAAATTGCCCAGGCCACATAAATAACAGAAATGAGGACTCATATATATGACCAAAAGATTACCTCTCTACTGTAGCAAGGAGCCTCCAAACATTAATGGGGAAGTGAGAGTATTTTTTTCCTAATTTCTTCCCTAAAACTTTCATAACACATCCTCAGCTTTTTCGTTCTCCTTGAATATTTTAGTAAGTATGAGAGTGGATCAACATCGCTCTGTAGTTCCTCAAGACTTAGTTTATTTTTGGTACTCGATACCCATGTTCAATGTCACACACAAAATATGTGGACTCAGAATCACCTTGAAAGAGTTCTGTGAAAGAAACTGCTTCAGAAACATCATTGCAAACATAGAGATTCTGAGAGGAATTCCCACCACCACTGGATTTCACATGGGCACAGCCAAAGCAACACAGTCTGATTCTGTCTGGTGAGTTCGTGAATATGCCCCAAAGAGAACGTAGTAACTGTCCCCAGGCAAGGGGAATAGCCCTGAGCTATTCACCTACAGGAAATAAGTCTACCTCCAGCATCTAAGAGAACCCCAGGATTCAAGATGCAATCAGAGATGGAAGACGTTCAGGCCTCACCTGGTGGAGAAAAACTCAGCAATGCTGTCAGTTGCCACGTGGACAGTTTGGATGCTCCTGGAACCCTGTTTCGGATAGAAGGAATGTGGAGAAGGGGGTCTCAGGAATAGGTTGAGACAAGGACGGAGATAAAAGGATTTGGCTATGAGATGCACATCCCTTAAATTATACCCAGTGAGTAAGTCCTGTGAAACGAGGATAATTCTGTTTCTCATGTAGGTGATTATAAACGAGTTCTCATTTGACTAGCTCTCTTGCATATTTTCCTACAAAGATAGCTCTAATACATTAATTTCCACTAAGGAAATATCTAGTCTGTTATAGATGTACATGAGAAATCCACAGCCTTTGTAAGCTATGATCTCTTGAGCTCATTTAAGCTTTATTTCCAAATGTTTGCATCTTACTTTTTTAAAAAGTTACTAATAGTTTCCATAGCCATGAGACTACTCTTTAGAAATAACTACTCTGTTAACCGGGAAAAGGTTTTCATCGCTATAGTACTTCAAAAAGAGTATCAAAGGGAAAACTGTATTTTCATCTGAGATATAGTTCTCAGATATAACAGTTTTATGCTTGCAGTTACCGAGAGCTAGCTATGAACACAGTCTAGAATAGGAATGGTCTATGAACTGAGTCCAACAGAATAAGGCATCACCCACAAAGAGAGAACAAAGCCTGTTGCTTAAAATCCATCTTTTTAAGAGATAAAACATTACAAATTCAGCTGAAGCCCACACCTCATCCCATCTTCCTCTCTTCCTTACACTAAATATCCTTATTGTTGTGTGCTCTATCCAATCATATTTTTGTTCTTTTTGTTACACCTGTATTTATGCAATTTGCCCTTTTTTCACCCAACAAATATTTTGGTATTTACCTATGTCGATACATGTGGATCTGGTTGATTCACATTAGCTTCTACATTGAATTTCACTGAATGCACCTCAGTTGATCCACTCCAGCAGGCTGTTTCTACTTTCTAATGTTCAAAGAGTGCTGTAAGGACCAATCTTGTGCATATCTCCGTGTGTACATGTGCAAATTTCTCTAGGTCCTCTCCTTGAAGCAGATTTTCTGGGTCGAAGGTATACACCCTCCAACTTTACCAGGCATTGCCAAAATTACTTCCAAAGTGATTGCCATTTTATACATATATCAGAAAGGTATGAGTTCTTTTGCCCACTTTTTTTTTGTGTTTTTTTCTTTCTTATTGATTTCTAAGTATTCTTTGAAAATTATTTCAATGAAAATAAATTCTTCCAATCTATGGTTGATAGTTCACTTTACCAATGTCTTTTATCACACACAAAAATTCTTAATAATAATGTGGAAAACTATTATCATTTTCCTCCTAGGTTTGTACTTTTTATCTTAAAAAGAAACTCTCTACCTCAGTGTGATATATTACTTTATTTTCCTCTAAGTGTTTGAAATTTTTTTCCTCTTCACATTTTTATCTTCAAACCAACTAGAATGTATTTTTGTTTATGCTGTGAGTCAGGGAATCTCATTTTATTGTTTTGCAAAGATAGCCATTAAAGGAAATCCATCCTTTTACCAATTACTTCTAAAGCTGTCAACATAATTTTTCACATACAAGTCAGCCTCTTTCTAGGCTCACTATTGTGACTACTGGTCTATCTTGGTCGATGTCCCACAGCTTAAATTGCTTGAATTTTCTAGTAAATCTTGATATCTGGTAGGGTTAAGTCCTTTCTAATTTTTCTCTCTCTTTTTTTTAAATTGCTTTGGCTCTTCTTGCTCTTTATTCCACCATGTAAGTTTTAGGATTAGCTAAACCTCCCATTAGTGTCTTTTTAAAAAATCTGTTTCTTAATAATTTGTTGGTATTGAAAGGAAGCTATTGATATTTCTTTTTTCAGCTTTGTGGTTGATTGGCCAAATCTTTTATTTAGCATTCCATCGCTGATCAATACAATATATGGTGTTACTGGGAAAGAGAGGAGGGAGATCTGTGGAAAAAAATCATGTTGTAACTTCATTTGAAGTTGTACTGATTTTCCAAATTAATTTGCTAAGGTTGAGAACAGTTATGATAAAGTCTTCCCAACCATAACATGACAAGTCTCCATTTATTTAGGCTTCTTTTATGTCCTTTAATAATGGTTAATAATTTTTCCATAAAGGTCTTACACATATTTGCTAGAGTAATTCCTAGATTTTTTTTTTTTTTTGAGCTATTTCTTGCATTTGGTCTTCTCGGCCACTAATGCAGCCTCTCCTGTAAATCACCTACTAATAATTTTGTAAAAGAAATCATGTTTTTAGAGTCATGTATGTGCGTTACACTTAAGACTTTCTTTAGGTAATTTTTGTTGTTGTTCAGGTGTTCATCTGTTTCCTCCAGCAGTTTATACACCAAACATGAGTCCTAATTTTTTTTTTTTTACCTGATCCTTCTTTCTTTGGTTGTTTTGAGACCCCTGACTGTACAGTTACCTTCCTTTCAGATAAACAGGGGGGAGTCCACAGGTGCTGAATGGAAAAGATGTCTCTTGCCCTGAGTTTGGGATGAAGAGAGGAGACTCTCATATCCTTCCTGAGGCACTCTGAAGGAAGCCTCTATGATCTTTGCTCAAGCCCTTCTCCCTAAGAGTATGGACCACTTAACGCACGTTCTTGCCTTTTGTGGACAGGAAGACCCAGGATGTCATACCAGGTTGAGATCCTCAGATGCTGAAAAGCTCTCAGAGTGGATTCTCTGAGTTTCTGAGCTCTAATGATGCTCACTTCTGATTTCTCCACTCCTAAGGGAAGAAGCCCAGTTCTCCACAGGAGCCAGCAGCTGGCTCTAGAGCCAAGGGCAAGGAGTTTGGAGTTAGGAATGGAAGCCATTTGATCCCCAAATCCACCATTGATATATTTTCTACTTGTTTCTTAATACTTTTTAGGTGGTGAAAATAAGTGGTATTAATGTTGGAGAAGGGGGAGTTTTGCAGCTTTGCAGTTGGCCAGCCAAATCTTTAATTTAGTATTCCATCCTTATTCAACACACGAATGGTATTTTTGGGAGCAAGGGAACAGGAGATTCTGCAGATTTCCAAAGAAAATGGCAAAAGGCAAAATATGGCCAGGATTCTCCATTTGCTTTTTTTAGATCTACTGAAGGAATAGAATTTTCTTTATATATGCATCTGATCTAAGTGGTTTTTGTTGGTATTTCTGTCCGTTGTTTTTTTAACATGGGCAACACTAAGATTCAGTTGAAAGACACCTTGAAATCTTATAGGAGTAGCATACACCAATCCCTCCCACTCTCCCCCCAAAATCTGGTTGGTTTGAATGGACAGAATGATCCAATTGTCCACTTTAGGTGGTCAGATGTTTGTAAAAGATCTGAGACCTTTTGGCCTCACTGATCAGGAAAATTTACAAGGAAGGAAGCCTTTAGGAGACTCTACTTGGAAACACAAGAAGACGAGTACGCAGGTTCAAGTCGTATGCTTTTAAATGAGCTTGTTGAAAGAAACGTTAACAATTCCAAAACGAAATGAAACGAGTTTTAACTTTTTCCTCGCAAAAGCACAAAAAATTGTGGAGAGGAAGTTAACAGGACATTCTTAAAAGGTAAAAACAACTCTTCCTTGTACTAGTCCTCTGGTAGTTACCACAGAACCGGCTCTTCTTTTCGGGCGCTTCTGAGAACGGATTTCGGCCCCAGGTCTGTTCGGGCTCAGTATCGGCTCCGGCCTCCCCCTCTCTCCGAGCGGCTTCCCAGGCGGCCTCCGCCTCGGGGGACCCTGCGGCCCGAACGGCTGTAGGAATCGCGCGGGGGAGGGCAGCCCCTCTCCATGGACGGCGGGAGCCCGCGATCCGCTCGGCCTACCCGGTCGCGGCCCCTCGAGTAGCGCTCGCTCCGGCCACCGGCGTAACCGTCGCGGCCTCCGCCGTAGGCGTCGGGGGAGCAGCCGCGGTACTCGTCGTAGCGGCCGCCGCCGCCGTAGGATGGCGGGGGCCCCCGCGCGGGGGCGGCGCTGCGCGGGTCCCCGTAGCTCTCGAAGGTGTCTCGGTAGGAGCCTCCGCTCGGATGGTCGGCGTAGTCGCGGTCGCGGCCCCCGTAGCCGTCTCGGTCGCCGTAGCCTCTCGATGGACAGTCGTCCCGGGCGCTGGAGTGGCCGTAGTCGCGGTAGGTGTACTCTCGCGGCGAGGGGGCGAAATCCCGGGGGTCGCGGGCGCTCGGGTAGTCGCGGCTCGAGTAGCCGTCTCGGGGCGAGTAACCCTCCTCCCGGGGGCCCAGGTAGGGGTCCCGGCGCGGGGGCGGCGGCTCCCGGCGCGGCGGGCCTGCGTAGCCGTCTCGCCCCCGCGCGGCCGGGGCCCGCCCGCGCATTCCGCCGCCGCCGCTGCGAGCCGGGCCCGACGGCGCGGCTCTCTTCGGGGGCGGGCCGGCCCTGCGGGGCGGTGGCGGAGGCCCGCGCTTCATGGGCATCGGGGCCCTGGAGGGCCGCAGGTCGAAATCGCCCGCGTAGCTGCCGTCGTCCCCGGGCCCACCCCGGGATGGGGGTCGCCGCGGGCCGCCGCCGCGGGCCCCGCGCAGGCCCCTCGGGCGGCCGCGGCTGCGGGCGGGCAGCAGGCCCCGCCGGCCGCTCTCGAACGCCGGCTTGGTGGCCTGCGCCACCTTGATGGCCTTACCATCCAGGGACTTGCCGTTCATGTCTCTGGCGGCGGCCTTGGCGTCTGCCGGGTTTTCGAAGGTGACGAACGCGAAGCCCCTGGACTTGCTGGTTTCTCGATCCTTCATCAGGAGCACCTCGGTGATGCGGCCATACTTGCCAAACGCGGTCTCGAGGGCTTTCTCGTCGGTTTCGGGGTTGAGCCCGCCGATGAAAAGCTTCCCCGGGCGATCCGCTTCCACCATGTCTGCGGGTCGAGCGGTCAGTGGCAGCGTGAGGCGGAGGCGCGGCACACGTCGTGGCCTTCGAGCCCGCTCGCCGAGGGCGACTCCTACCGGTCGGGCGGCGCGTCGTCGCGTCGTCCCCGGAACCGCGGTCGCCGCCCCCGCTGCGCGGGCAGAACGCTCCGGGTTGTGCCCTCTGGGGTCGGGTCCTCGCAGCCAGGCCCGCTCTTGCAGGTTGTGATTGGTTGGTGGTGTGGGGAGGGCAGTCCCGCCGTCCAGGAAGGTTGGCGGTTTTGCGGCTTTCTTTCCATTCGTTCGACTTCGACCGATTAACCTACCCTTGGCTTAAGTTCTTCAGTTCACTCCTGAAAGCACAGATGCAAAATGAGAAGTCGTTAGGTTAAAAAAAAATTCCCCCCCATTGTTCTTCCTGAGAGGAATTTTAATACATTACAATCCAAGTTACCGAAACCACATTCAGACGGAAAAATTAACTGAAAAATGAAATAATGGCAATTTAAAAGTTTTAAAATGCAGTTTGTATGTAGTGTATTAAGAATAAGATTTTTTGCATTGCCGAACGGGGAGAGAGAACTTGGTAAGTGTGGAACAGGAAGATGAGGGAGTCATTCTTTGTACCATCTTTCCCTTCTGCATCGTTTTCTTCCATTTTTCAACTTTCAAAGGCCTCATGGTTATGTAGTGTTGGAACTGCCCTTTAAGCTAAACATTGAAACAGAAAGTCACTTGAGGGACAAAATAAAGACGAAATGTAAAAGCACTTGGACCCTCTGGAAACAGGCATACCTCAGAAAAACAAAACATTTGGGGGTCATTCAGGCAAATTACACAATTCAGATTTGTTCCTCACGATATTTTCTGAATGGAAGTAAGTGTGACGAGTAAATGGGTGAACCATCTTTCCCTGAGATTGTAATGTCTAAAGACATCTTTTTAAAAAACTATCTTTACTCAGTGCTGTTTGTGCATGTATATATTTACTTATGTTATATTGTTTGCTGCAATAACCATATAACATTGAAAAAGGTAGTGAAAGCAGGTGTTTTTACGTTTTGATTTTAATAGCGAATCTTTTAAGGTTTTGAGATTTTTAGCATGCATGAATGGAAGTAAAGTTTAAATGCATCAGTTCATGTGATGAACTGCAGTAACAGATTTTTATTATTAAATAATTACTATATTTCTAAGGTAAACTTGTTTGGGATGTATTCATTCTTAATTATATTAACGATTTTTGTTTGCTCATACTTAGAAATTTTACATTTCTGAGCGTAAAAGGTATCAGCCAATACTTTTTTTCCCCCATACTGAGTGGAGATTTCTCCTAAATTTCTTCTAGTTTCAGTCTATTCAGAGTTTTAAAAATTTCTTCTTGACTTGGTCTTTGGAAGATATACTTTTTTCTGGGAGTTATCCTTTTTACTTTAACTTCAAATTTTATCAATAGCCATGTCCTGTTTTGCTTTCTCTTTTTTGTGACCAGTGTTACCAGAATTTGTTTATATTTTCAAAATACAAGCCTTTTTCTTTGCTGATCCTCTGTATTTTATTTGCTGCTATTGTCTTTTTTCCCCCTTCTTTCCATATTCTTTTGATTTAGAATTTGTGTTATTTTTGTCCTGGTTAGGTGAGACACAGTGCATTAAGAGTTTTTAAAAAAAAACATTTCTTCTACTTGTATCTAAGTTTAAAATTTATTCTCAATGTACTTACTAGTTAACAGCATGTCCTGAGCTGGTACATGGTGTTTTCATTGTTGTTTAGTTCCTAACATTTTCTCATTTTTCGTTTTCTTGACTCACGAAGAATTTTTAAAATTTTCAAACATGTATTTCTGATTTTTCTTTAACTTGCTCTATACGATCCATTCATTGGTGTCTGCTGAGACTTGCTTTGTGACCTAACACACATGTGTGTTTGTATGTGTATTTTTTTTATGTGTGTCTGATGTTCCATAGATGCTTGAGAAGTGTGTTCTCTAAATATTTGGGTAGAATTCTTTCCTTACATAGTGATGTTCAAGTCTTCCTTATCCTAACTTATTTTTTATTTGATAGAGTTGTCACTGAGAACTGTTTTAAAATCCCCTAATTGTGGATTTGTCAATTTCTCTTTATTTTTATGTCCATTTTTGCTTCATGTAATTTAAGATTATATTGTTAGATATGTAAAAATTAAGAATTGCTATGTGAATGCCTTTATTATGTAATGATTCTCATTATTCATAATATTTTTACCTTAATTTGTTTTGTCCAATACTTATATAGCTCAGTATTTTTCAGATTTTTTTCTGCCAGCTTAGTGTACGCTGCCTGTTAACTATGCCTTTCTTGCCTTTTTCCCGTCTTTCTTGCTTTCTCTTGTATCACAGGGTTTGTCTTCATTCATTTCTCTAATAATGCGGACACAGTCTTATGAGTGGGTAAAATGGCCAGTGGTCCCAAGGGTCTGGGACTCCTTGACAAGGGAGGCTCATGCATTATGGTATCAAAACTAGAGCTGCAATTAGATTGAGAGAATATAGAAATGTAAGGATTGATAGGATTTAAGTGGAAGTTGAGAATGTTTAAACATGTAATGCTTTACATGATGTGATTGGGTCTGTCTCTTTTACTTGAATGAATTATGTGGATGGACATTGCATTGTAAAACACAAGGCATGTAAATTCACCTTTCAGGCAATATTAGTTGGACATGGTCAATGGGAACAAACAAGATCGCCTGAGCCCACACAGTACAGGATAAAACCTTGAGTGCTGGTATCGAGTGAATTCTCTCTACCATAGACCTATCTGGAATGTATACTGGGGCTAATAGCAGAAGCCTGTGAACGCCCCACAGAACTGACTGGAGAATTTCCATTTGAGGGGCAGTTACTAGCTTGCTGTTGGACACTGTCCCTATGACTGAAGGACATAAAATAATCTTATCACCTCATACCCATTAGTATGGTTACTATCAAAAAAAGAAAGGAAGAAAGAAAGAAAGACCAGAAGAACAAATGTTGAGCAGGATGTGGAGAAACTGGAACACTTGTGCATTATTGGTGGGAATGTAAAATGGTGCAGCTACTATGGGAAACAGCACAGTGGTTCTTCAAAAAAAATAAAAATAGAATTACCATATGATTCAGCAATCTACTTTTGGGTATATCTACAAAAGAATTGAGTCTCAGATATTTTACATCCATGTTCATAGCAGCACTACTTACAATAGCCAAGACATGGAAGCAATTTAAATGTCCATAGACAGATGATTGGATAAAGAAGTTGTGAGATACAAACATATACACACACATACACACATATATTTATCATACATATTTATATGCCATTTGCAGCAACATGGATGGACCTAGAGATTATCATATAAGTAAAGTAAATCAGACAGAAAGACAAATACATCACTTACATGTGGAATCTAAAACAATGACACAAATGAACTTATTTACAAAAATAGAAAGAGACATAGAAGACAAACTTATGGGTACTAAAGGGGAAGGGAGGACATAAATTAGGAGTTTGAGATTAGATACAAACTAGAATAGACAAACAACAGGTCCTACTGTACAGCGCAGGGAACTACATTCAATAGCTTGTAATAACCTATAATGCAAAAGAGTATATATCTATATATGTATAACTGAATCACTTGTTGTACATCAGATATTAACACAGCATTTAAATCAACTATACTTCAGTTCTAAAAAAGAACCATTATAGTACGTATTGCACTAATTTGGATCACCAGGTGACATTTCTTCAGACCAAGGAACATCCTTTACAGCCCCTATTGTAAAGAGATGGACAGGGAGCTCTCCTGCTTAGATAATAGTCTGGTAGAGAGTTGGAATGGACAGTTAAAACATCGGTTGTCTAAAGGGCTAGATATAGTTACGAAGGGCTGGCTTGCACATCTTCATGAGTGTGCACACACACACACGAGTGGGGCTAAGGAGTGTCCTCACTAGAGTCCTTGTCTTTTTACTGGTGGATCTGGGATGGAGGAGGATGCTAGTAAGACTATGCAGTTTTTCCCACAGGGGGGATGACTGATGACTATAATTTTTTCTTTCTTTCCCACATCACCTCACCTTTCTTTTTCTTACATGTGATGAAATATGTATCTATCATTCATTTCTTACAATGATTTATAGCAAGTGCCCACTTTGGAGAAATTCATTTCTGGCCCTTTTTAGGGAAGGGCCTTCACAGATTGGGACACTGGTGATTATTATGAGTCGTGAAACTGACCAAGCAGCAAAGATCTGGGAACTACAAGAGAAAGGAGAACCCAGGACAGCAAGTAACGAGAGCAGTCGCAGCCTCAAAGCTCTGTCTGGGGTTCTGCTTTCTCTGGTATGGAGACCAGGGTTGGGGTCGCCTCCTTTCCAGGCATGCCCACGCTCCTACCTGGCGCCCTAAGCCAAGTTCTGACCGCACCTGTCTTAGGGACAAAGACCGGCACCCACTGAGACGCCAGCCCGGCCAGTGGTGCCCGCCCCTCCCTACCTACAGCTAGCACCAACCTGCTCCCGTGGGGCGGCTAAAGCCTGCTGAGCTCCTTTCCTCAACTACCTAGGATCCAGGGACTCCCACTGGATGTGGATGCTGCGATTCCAGAAGCCTCCGGAGAGCTGGCTGTTCCTGGAGCAGTCTCCCAAACTGTGGGAGTCAGTGGGTTTTCCTGTGCTAAAAAGATCACCTGCTTCATTGAGTTGCTGGGAAGCTGGAAAGTAATGCAGATGTTCCCAGGAGGAGTAGGATATTTTTGCTTTCATTCATTTACTGAGAAATCTGTTAGTGGTAGGAAGGAAACACGGTGGTGCTTCATTAGGAAATGGGGAGAAGGTGCTGGTACTTAGAGTGCTCAGCATCGGGGAGGATGTGATAGTGAAACTGCAGTCTGTAGATGATCCAGAGCTGGCTCTGTGAAGAGTGGACGAGCAGAGCAGGCAGTGAGCACCTGCTCTATGGCAGGCACTGTAGGTGAAGGAGATTCTGAAGGTGATGACAAATAGTAAAGGGGGCTGTTAAACGACTAATCACATCTGAAAGACAAAAGTACTAACATGTGAGCTCATAGTCTTTCTTTCCCCTTGTTGCTATAAAGGAACCCATTAGTTTTCACCCTGTCCTCTGTTCTTAAAGAAGTATCAATATTTGCTGAGAGAAGATTTGTGATGATAAAGTAATGAAGACTAAGGCAGGAAGAGAAAAATATTACAGAGGGAACAATATATGCAAAGGAAAACAGACACAATGATAAGCTAATCAGTGTTTTTCTGTTTGAAAGTACTGTTGTCGACCTGGAGACTGGCGTGCTAAGTAAGCCAGAAAGAGAAAGAAAAATACTATATGATATCACTCATATGTGGAATCTTTAAAAATAAAGACACAAATGAACATATTTACAAAACACAGACAGACTCACAGACACAGAAAATAAGCTTATGGTTACCAGGGGGAAACAGAGAGGGTGGGGAGGGATAAATTGGGAGTTCAGGATTTGCAGATACTAACTACTATATATAAAATAGATAAACAAAAATAGCATAGCATGGGGAACTATATTCAATAGCTTGTAATAACCTATAATGAAAAAGAATATGTATAAAGGTTTACACTGTGTTTAGGGGTCAAAAGATGAGGCTGAATGTAAGCATTAGAGGTGGAAGGAGGGGGAAAACAGACTTGAGCATTTTTTGTGTTTTGTTTTTAAAGAAAATTACATTGAAAGTGGTGTGGAAAATACAGTAGAATTCAGTAAGAGAAGCCAGGAGACCAGACAGGAAATGATGATTTAAAGAAGCTGTAGTAGGAGACTGAAAAGAAGTCTTTTCAACCTAGTTTTTCATTATAATTTTCTCTTGCATTCTATGTCGTATTGATGATAGAAGGTATGATACGTGTTTTCTCCCCACACCACCAAGCAATTAACTCCATTCTCCTCAGATGAGACCAGCTGTCGCACAGATTTAACTCAGTTCCGACACTGTCTGCCTGGAGATAGCATCGGATCCTGTAGGTTAAAGTGCTCCCACTTCAGATGCTAGTCACAAGTCCAAGTTGTTAACTGTGCATCTGATCAACTGACTATAAATCTGAGGTTTCCAAGACCCCCTCCTGAGGTTCAATTAATTTGCTAGAGCGGCTCACAGGACTCAGGAAGGTAGTTTACTTTACTTACTAGGTTACCGATTTATTACAAATGACAATAAAGGATACGAATGAACAGCCAGACGAAGAGATACATATGGCAACGTCCTGAACAGCAAGAGCTTCTGTCCCCAAGGAGTTTGGAGCCTGGCAGGTGGATATGTTCTGGTTTACCATTCTGGAAGCTCTCCAGACCCCTCCGTTTGGGTTTTAATGGAGGCCGCAGCACACAGGCATGATTGATTAAATCACGGGCCATTGGTGATTGACTCAACCTCCAGCCGCACCCCATCCCTGGCGTTAGGAGGTATGACTGAAAGTTCCAACTCTTTAATTGGTTGGTTTCCCTGGTAACCAGCCCCCCATCCTTAAGGGATTTCCAACAGTCACCGCAATAACATTAACTCAAGTGTGGTTGAGAGGGGGTTGTTATGAGTTACCCATTTCACCTGTATGGCTCTGAAGCAATTTCAGAAACTGAGGACAAAATTAAAATATTAGAACAAAAGATGCTACCATTGCTCTTATTAGGAAATCCCAAGGGTTTTTGTGTGGCGAGCCAGGAACAAAATTTATTTTATTATAAATCACAACACCCTAGGAGGGTATAGACAGTTGTCCTTCAGACAATCTCCCTCCTCCTTCAACCCAAAGTTCACTTTCTCCTGGGCTAAGAATCAAGAAAGTTAGTGAGACATATTTTTTTAGCCTCCATTGTATAGATAATTGAAGTATGAAAATACGAAATATTTGCCAATATTACAGAACTTGTAACTGATAGTAAAAGGACTAAATCCCAAATCCTTTGATTCCAGATTCACTTGATGTGTGAAACATCATCTGATGCCAGTAGAAACCCTCAGTTGTGACAACCAACAATAATCTTGGTGGCCACATCGCCAACAGAGATCTACTTGTTCTAAGAGGTGAGCACTGTTAAGAAAAATTATCCAAAACAAAATTAGGCAAAAGGTATTACTGGTGTTACTAAGTGTCCTTTTAATTGTAGTTTGAGGCATATTGTCTAGCAGACTGGGGGTTGTCTGATTTCCTATGGGTGTGTCTCTTTATGTTCAATTAGCTAAACAAGGAGGCCATTAGACTGAGGTGGTTCTAAAACTTTAGTATTACCTTGCTACTAAGCAAACCAAAAGGTTATAAATGCCTCAAGGTTAAGAAATCGAAACCTAAGGACAACCAATTACAGCCAGCTAGGCTTTTCCAAATAAGGAAAATACTTCAGCTTTGGCCAATCAAGTAATTTCCTTGCTTTGCTTTTTGCATCTTCTCTATTAAAGTCTTTCCCCTAGCTCCTGTCGGGTGGAGTGCGCCTAACCATTTCTGGTTTGGCATTCCCCTATTTAAATAGTTTTTTGTTTAAATAAACTCTTAAAATTTTTGATGTGCCTCATTTTATATTTTAACAGTTCTCTGACTCTTAGTTCTATTGATCAGAACATTCACAACTTTGTAAGGGTAAAGGTTATCTTGTAGAAACCTAATAGCAGTGCAAATAATTCTTACCAGTGTAAATTTTCTCTATATGGTTGAAAAGATAATCCCAAAGGTTATCATTTATTGCCTAGTAGGACATTAATCAGTTTTGTATCTACCTTACTATGTTATTCTAACTTCTAAAAATGCCTTTCATGATGGATATATAAACTCTTGTTCCTCAAATGCTTTGTAAATCAGCATCTCACTAGCTCCCTTACTAATGAATTGATAATATTCTTTCACAAGAATTCACTCTGCATCTCTATAAGAGTCATGATTTAAAATCTTTGAAAATTATTTTACTGCTTCTCTGGATCTACAATGGACCAATTAGTCTTTGGAAAACATTTTAAACCAAAGCAGGGGAAAGAAGAGATCTTTTCTCCTTGGTTGCCAAGCTGAAAGCATGTGAGCTCCAAGCTGCCTGTAACATGTTTCTACCACATTTACCCAATACCATAGCCTCAAAATATCTAAAGGAAAATTTTAAAGAACTATACAAATAGGAAATCTGTCCATCCTATTAAAAGATTTAAAGAAAATATTCTTAATAATTTATAGACTGAGAAAATTAGTACAGGAAAATTTGAACTGCATCATTAAAAACCTTGACTTAACGGCTACATATACACATACACATTTTCACTCATGGGAAAATGCATATTATTTTCAAGTACACATAGAAAGTTGATTATATATGAGGCCAGAAATTCTATTTTAACTAATTTCAAAAATGATTTTCATACAGAACACATTATCTGAACTCTGTTACGTTAAAAACCAATAGCAAGATGATAACTTTTAAAATGCCTGTTTGGAAATTTATAAGCATGCTTCTTTGTGACATATGGGTCACAGAAAAAGAATTGTGTAAATCAGAAAATATTTGGACCTGAATGTTAGTGAAAATACTCCATATTCTGGATGAATTGGAGGGTATTATGCTTAGTGAAAAAAGTCAAACAAACACTGTATGATACCACATATATGTGGAATCTAAAAAGTAAAACAAACTAGTGAATGTAACGAAAAAGAAAGAGACTCAGATCAACAGAGAAAGAACAAACTAATGATTACCAGTGAGAAGGAGCAAAATAGGGGTAGGAGATTAAGATGTACAAGCTACTATATATAAAATAAGTAAGCTACAGGGATATATTGTACAGCACAGGGAATATAGCCAACATTTTATAATAACTATAAACGGAATATGTTTAAAAATTCTGAATCACTACGTTGTATACTTGAAACTTATATAATATTGTAAATCAATTATACCTCAAAAAAAAAAGACTCCATGTTCAAAGCATGAGAATTCAGCTAAAATGTAAATAAGAAGGGAATTAAAACCTTAATGCTTAAAATAAAAGGCTGGAAATCAATAAGGTAAGACTCTAACTTAAGAAGTAAGCATACTGACAAAACAAATTCAACGATAACAGAAAATATGAAACAAGAATTTACAAAATAAGCTTATAAAAAAGAAAACAGACAAAATATAAAGAATCAACAAAGCTGATGTTTGATTTTTTGACTATCCTCTTTGACTCCTTAACTACACCATTTAAAATTACAAACCATCCCTAACACAGAGCTGTGTTTAGGATAAGGGGAATGGTTTGCCTGATGCATGAAATTTAAGGAGATGCCAAAAAACAAAGAATCTCAGTAGGGGAGGAGGGTATAGCTTAAATGGTAGAGTGCATACTTGGCATGCACAGGGTCCTGGGTTCAATCCCCAATTACTCCTCTAAATAAATAAATAAATAAATAAATAAACAAACCTAATTACCTCCCCCACCAAAAACAACAACAACAAAACAAACAAAAAAGAACCTCAGTAATCAAGATAAACAACATTTTAGGGGAATATTTGTAAAAGTCAAAATCAATGCAAAAATATTCATGGTAACCAAATATTAAACATTTAAAGAAAGACAGTGTCTGACCCTGTACTTGAAACCCTGAGAATAAATGCCTCACTTGCCACACCCTAATCCCGGCCCATAGGTTCCCTGACAGCAGTGATACCAGGCATGTTTTCAACATTTAAATGGCGGTGCTTCTAGTGTACTGTTGTCAGCACAAGGGAAACAGTCCTTGTCGTGCTACAGAAGTAGTTGACAATATAAAGGGGATTCCTTGGTCTTTCTCCACCAAGTAGCTAATGTCGTAAATTATAACATTCCTCCTAGTACTTGTCCTCTCTTGCACTTGTTATAAATCATAATAGTCATGGTATATTTTAATTAATTGTTAAATTAATTTTCAAATACATTTGGTCTTTGCATATATATTCATAAGCAATATTCAGCTTTCTCTTTAGTGCTACCTTTGTAAGTTCTATCATCAAAGTTCTCACTGTATAAAATGAAATGAGAAAGTTATCTTCCTCTGTTATCTTCAGTGCTCTGAAATTGGGTTTAAAAAACAAAAGAATTTTCTTTTCTCTGAAAATTTGGTAAAAAAAAAAAATCACCTTGATGAGAAGCATTTATCAACACCTTGGCTGGAGTTTTACTTGGGCAGCTTGGAAATCCTGTTGTCTTTGAAAGATAAGATGCTCACTGCAGCCCAAAGCTGCTGTGGGAAAGGAACACCCCTTCTCTGACATGTACTTCCTTTTCTGTGTTTGTTACAACAGCCCGAGGCTAGCTTTCTCTAACCAGCATGATTGTCATCACAGGGAGTCAACCTCAATACTGACCCCTCTCTAGGTATCATCTCTGCCATATGTCAGCGTATCACTGTTCTGTGCAGCTATCAGCTCCAGTTACATTACCTGCAAGTTGTCCCATGATTGCCATCTGCCCCTTTCTAACTGCCTTGGTTCACTCTTGTCTCCAGCCCTGCTACAGTGACCCAGGAGCTGTTATCCCAGCTAAGAGGCTTTCTTATCCCCTACAGACAGGGAGAAAAAACTGGTAAGAGTTGGTGGTGGACTAAGGAATGCCACAAATTCTTTGACGCTATTGCCATCAACAAGTGATGGCCCTTGAATCTGGGGTGGCCTCGATAGTTCTGACCAAGGAAGTGAAAGAAAAGTGACCTTATGCCAGTTCTGGGCCTAGCTTTTAAGAGCATTGGCAACTTCCACTTGACTTTTTCAAGCCCTGAATCTCTAACAAAGTAGTCCTTCCTCCCTGCTGGAGAGGCCCTAAGCCTAGAGGGAAGAGGGGCCCAGCCCAACTCAGCCTGCCAGTCACCCATCCTGTCCAAGGCACCAGGCATGTGACTAAAGTCATCCTCAGGCTTCTACAGCAACCCGGCTGTCAGCTGAACACCACCAAGGGACACAGGGGGATGTCCTGTGGAGCGTAAGAAATGCTTAGCTGAGCCCCTTCTGGTTCTAATCCATCACATCATGAAATATAACAAAGTGACTCATGTTTTTAGCCCCTGTGTTTTGGAATAGTTTGTTACATAGCGATAAATAACCAAAACATTCCTTCCCAGAAAATGTCATTGTGCCGTGTTTCTGCCAAATGGAAGAATCCGTTTTTAAGTTCCAACCCCAATAACCTTTATATCTCCTTGTATCTTCACAATCAGCTACGGAAAAGATTGATTGCAGAAGTGGACTCCTGTTTCTACTGAGATTAGTGAGTCTTAAATATTAATGTATCAAAGAATTGCCTGGAAAATTATCAAAAATGCCTGTTTCTAGGGCCCTCACCCAGATACCTTGATTCAGTAAGTCTGGTGTGGGGGCTTAGGAATCTCCATTTTAAAAAAACACCCAAATGATTTTGACCCGAGTGGCCCCAGGCACTCAACGGGGAAGCATTCAGTAAAATGTGCCGCAGATGGCGAGGCTGTGAAGAAAGCCCTGGCGGTGGAAATGGAGAGAAAGGCAAGCCAGGTGCTTGAACGTAATCTTCCCCAGCCCCCCTCCTCTAGTCTCACTTCTAGGCTTCTCTGAATTCTTCAATTCCAAGTTCAGTGAAAAACATGTTACACTTGCACAGAGCTTTAAGTCTTCCATTTTATTTTTGCCTCTTAACCCCCGTGTGAACTAGAGCATTTTACAGAGAAGTGACTAACCTATACCTGGCAGACGTCAAATGCGGGACATCTGGACATGAAGCCCCCCGGCCTTGTCTTGCCGGGGTCTTTATTTGGCTCTGTTCAAGACTACCAGGTTTTTTGAGTCAGAGACACCGCCACCAGGAGCCATCCTCTTCGTCAAGGTCATCACAGTCCTGCTGAATGGCAAGGTGTGGGTTGCTGCTGCACACCGCTTCTAGCAGCTCCTGGGCTTCCTCGTCAAATGCCTCTTTGCACAGCCTGAGAAAACAAGGGAACATCTCTACTTGCCACGAAAGCACCTCCCGGTTTCCCCACAGCCCTTTACTTTCTCTGGGGATTTATTTGAGCGGGGGAGACCTGAAAGAGAATATGAACATGGCTGGGCAGCGGGCAAGGAAACTGACCGATCCACTGAGGGAGATACAGCAGCTGAAGGACAACAGAGTATAGAGAGAAAGAGAAAATAGGTTAAGATTTTAAAGGATCTGCCGAGAGCCTTTTCCTATTCAAGCAAGATAGTTCTACTAATCATGACTATGAAAACAGCCAACACAAACGCATTATATGCTAGGCACTGCTCTAAATACTGCCTGTGTTGACTCAGGTGGTCCAGCCTCACAGAAACCCTGTGGGCAGATGTTAGCATTTCATCCAGTTTACAGATAAGGAAACAGAAACACAGAGACTGGGGACTAGCGCGAGTTCAAGTATCTAGTAAGTGGCAGGGCCGGAATTTAAACTCAGGTAGTCTGGCTCCAGAGTTCTTGGTTCCTAACTCCTATGCTACATCATATCTCTTGGAATTCAGTGTTCGATGGGAGAAAAACAAATAAGGGCCTGGACAACACCAGAGGACCCACAGTCAGGCTGAGGCTGAGGCTAGCCCTGAACGAGTGGCTCCCCAAACCCCTCATTCCAGGAACCTTTCCCCCTGAGAAGCCAGTGACGACTTACCCTAGAACCTGCAGTTTACATTCAGGAGACCTCAAGACTTCACATAACTTCTTAATTCCTTCATGCCCTAAGGTATTCAAGGTCAGGTTTATTTTTATCAGTCTTTGGTTGCTGCTCAGGGTAGAGGAGAGATCCTGACAACAGAGGGCGGTCAAACCACAGTATTCCAACCTGCAGGGAGGAGAGACTAAAGATGAAATGAACTATCTCCCATGACAGCACACACACACGAGATCTGAGAGCGGGGCATGTAGGAGGACCCCAGAAGCTTAAAAAATGAACACAACATGGGTAAAGTCAAGGAATATAAGTATAATGTTCATTACTTCTAGCTATTTATGGGTTGAAGATATCCACTCCTATATCATATCATGAATTACAAAGTCATAATTATGGTCCAGGGAGTAAATAAAATGTGGAAACACACAAAGGAAAACTATGAAGCAACTGAATCCTTGAACAGGATTAAAAGTATAGCAACATAAGTAGATTTTAGAAATACGGTGTTGAGTGTAAAAGGGCAAGGTATATAATGAGGTCTCTAGCACCATGCCATTTATGCAAATAAAAATGCATACACCTAGAAACAATATTACATCTTTTATAAGGACACACAATTCTATGGTGTATTTCAAACACATTAGGTAAGTTGCCTACAGGTGAGAAGGAGATATGGTTAATGGAGATACATTAACTAACCAACCAACCAACAGGCAACAGAGGGCCCTTGCATAAACCAAAGATAATATAATATCACGAACTGATGAATCATATTCAACTCAACCTTCTGGACCTGATGATTCGCCCCCAACCCATTAATTTTAATTTTCATCTTCTGTTTATCTAGCCTATCAACATTTAAGTGTCTATATAGGTGCTGAGTATGTAAAAATATTTTCCAGTTGCTACCCACATGGAACACACATAAATTGGTGGGGGCAATAGTCCAATTTTGACACAAGTTACATAAATGTCATACAAAGTAAACGTTAGGGTTAAAAGCATTGTAAGAGAAAAGGTCATCAAGAATTCATCAGGAAACAATCATTCTGAATTTGCAGTCACTAATAAAAGTCTCAAGATATAGAAAATAAAAACTAACAGGACTACAAAATGAAATACACACATCTGTAATTATAACAGAAATTTTAACCTATTTTTCACAGTAATTGAATTATCTGGAAAAAAAATCACTAAAAATACCAGATGATTTGAACAACAGAATTAACAATCTTAACTGATATGAAAACTGCAGCCCAGAACTCTTCGTGTTCTTCTCAAGTGCACTATGGACACATACAAAACTGACTATACATGGGCCGTGAAACAAATGTTAACAAATTTTAAGGAGCTGAAATCATGCACAGAAGTGTTCTCAGACTACAGTGCTAGAGATTAAATGTAAAAAGATAACAAGAAACTCCTCTTATGTTTGAAAAGTAAGGAGTACACTTTAGAATAATCCATGAGTTGAAGAAAAAAATCTTCAGGAAGTTAAATATTTTAGACTCAAAAATAACAAAAACACTACATATAGTATAAAATCTTGTAGGGTGAAGTTAATGCAGTGATTTGAAGGAAAATCATAAAGTCTGTAGGAAAAGAAGGAAATATGTATGAGCTAACTCATCCAACTCAAGAATTTAGAAAAAGAATGGTAAAATAAACTCAACAAAAGTAGAAGAAATAATAAGATAAAATATTAATGAAACATGACTGATATCTAAATCACTAGAGATGATTGAGACATTAAACAGATAATAATACAGTATTATTAGACACTTGCCAATAAGTTTTAAAATTGAAAATGGATAAAATTACAGGAATATTATCACTTACCAAAAATTACTCAATAAGAGAAAATCTATGTAAGTATATAATTATTTAAAAATTGAGGCAGAAGTCAAAAAACTCTCCACAAAAATGAACTCCAGATCACATGACTTCACCAGAAATTTCTACAAAGTACAAGGAAGAAATAATTCCAGTCTTACACAATCATATGCTAAAACCACACATGACTGGCTAAACTTTTAAAAATTAAGTCTGATAAAATTGACAAGAACAGAGAGCAACAGGAACTCTTGTACATTGCCAGTGGTAGAATAAATTAGTCTAATCCCTGGGGAATATTCCCCAAGATATTAAATTCCACTCTTAATTATTTACCCTAGATAAATGTGTACATGGGTGTCTCACAGTTAATGTATTAAAATGCCCATAGCAGCACTAATCATTAAAGAAAAGAAATGAAAACAACCCAAAAGTCCACCAATAGAATGGTTTATATAGCCTAGGAAAACTACTAAACAGAAACCTCAATTAAATAGAACTGGGAGACCAGCAGGGGGAGCTCTCACACCCTGCAAAGATAGAACCCCACTGGAAGAAAAAGGACTTCTATTTCTGGCAAGGACTCAGCCGATGAAAAGCCCTGGACTCTTAGTTTACTGTAGCCCTCCCAACTTCCTTTCCCCTGTATAAAAGCATTCTCCTTCCCTTGCCATGTGGAGACTGCACATAGCTCATCATGGTTACAGATGCTGAATTATAATTCTCTGTTGATCCTGAATAAACCCATTATTGCCAGAGAAATATCTGGCAATCTATTGGTTTCAGGTTAGCAATAGTCTGTGGTATGGTCATTCATTCATCTTTTATAGCAATAAAAAATGAATAAAAACAGCCACTGGAAACAACCAGATAACTCTTACAATCATAAAATAAAATCATAACACAAAAGAATATATAAAGTATGATTCCCTCAATATAAAATTCAAAATCAAGCAAAATTCAAGTCCATTGTTTATGATTATGTACATCATGGCTCACTGTACAAGAAAACACATAAGTGACTGCTATCAAAGTCAGGATAATGTTTACTTCTTGAAGAAGACAGAAGTTGTTGTGATTTGGGAGGGACTGAGGGAAATTCACTGGGAAAATTTCCTGGCCTGAGTGTGATTACATACACGCTTGATTTTTTAAAATACTAGTTTAATCTATTTTTCTGTATTTTATTTAAAAATGTTTAAAATATGATTTGGCAGAGCTTAAACATAACAGAACAGAAAAATTAAAATGACAGAATGAAGTTCTCATTAAAAGGAGCAAAAAAGTCACAACTGCTAACAAAACACTTAGGAATATGTAGGATGAGTTAGAAAAGTCTTTAAAAGATTAAAGAAAATTATCGATAAGGAATACAAACAAAAGAGATCCAACATAAGCATAACTGGCGACCTTGCAAAAAAATTGACAAATATAAAGAAATTAAAGATAGGAAACCTTACCCCTAAAAAGCACAATCTACAGGCTTAAATGGAACATCATGTCCCCAGAAAAATATTAATAAAGAAAATTCAACACAGGACAAATTATTGGGCTAAAGGAGAAATTCTAAGGACATCCAGGGGAAAAAAATTTCTTTTAAAAACCAATAAGGACATTGAAGGGGAAGAATCAGCTGGTTTCAGACTTTCCTACAACCAGATTCAATGCTAGCAGGCAGCGGACTCGTAAAACTCTCAGAGGATGACCAAAATATTATGAACACAACCAGGCTGCTATTCAAGTTCATAGAAAACTAAGACATTTTCATATATGCAAAAAAAAACCCTGGAATAGCCCCTTGAAATTAAATCAAAAAGATTACTGACCCTACCTCCCTCAACAACTCCCGGTCTACATAGCTTAGTGGGGCAGTTTGGTCACTAAACGTGGCTGTCCCCTGAAATGGCTTGACTCTTTTTGGCCACCTCCAGGGTAACGGTTAAGATGAAAGGGATAGCAGGTTATATATATTTAAAAAACCCCAAAAACCTATTTTGAAGTTTCACGATTGTATCCTGACCATTCCTGGGCATGCTTCTTTTCTTTCCCTGACAGCAGCTCCAGGCCAGCCAGATTGGTAGGTGGTAGGCTACCCAAAAAGGCCTTTGGGATTCAAACCTAAATCTGTTTAGACAACTGGGTTCTCTTTTGGATTGACAAGGCCCTAGATCATGAGGACAGTGATCATCTGGTTGAAGACAATGCTGGATAAATCTCCTTAGGGACCAAGGAGTGGGAGATAATGGGTTTCTGTAGATACTGTAAAACTACTTATGTCTCTCTTCCATCTGATCCCTCTGGCCTGAAGGCCTGGGTGCAAGCAGGGGATGATTAGAGAAAAAGTGAAGTCACAGGCACCGGGATGGGATGCACTGACTTCATGGGGGGGAAGACTAGCAACACTAAGACCCAGGGAAGGGCCACCTTAGAAGCTGGAAGGTGTAGGAAGTGGGTAGAACAGTTAAGGCTCTTTTTCCCCCCAGATCCAACACTGCCACCTGGCAAAATGATTCTGTGATCTGCTTAGTCAAGCAGGAGCTGCAGCCGGTGGCCTGACCCACTGCCCCGTTGTCATGCTGTCCACGTGCTATGAAAACAGAAAAGCTCATGTGGACATGGCAGGCTCTGAACGATTCTGTTGTACCTGAGGCCATAGATGGCAGACCCCAAATGTGGATCCCTCTCATCTGGGTACAAACATGACAACCGGTAGGACCTTGTTTCAGTCTGATACAAATTCCTAAGATTCTCTTGACGCTGGAACAGCCTTGGGTTTATGCCTCATGTGGCAAACAAAGCAGCTGTAACTACTTGGTGACGATGCCCACCTGACATAACCAAATCAATGTAACAATGACCCAGATCAAATATAACAGCGAACCCCACGCTGGTGCAGCCTGTGCTCCTTCAGGTCGTATGTCTGTCTGCACGTGGGGAAGTGTGGACCACTGCATGTCTCTTTAATGGGGAAGGGGTTGCTTTTGGCCCATCTTTTGCCTCCTTAATTTACTGCCAGTGACACCAGGAGCAGCAGGTCCTTCTAAACTTCCTTTCAAGGAATTGTAATGGAAAACAAGCACTATTGTTCCTCCTGTTGTTACTCAGTTGGCTGAGTCCAGGACCCTGGGGGCATAGTTTAAATCAGTACTGCAAATTTGGCCTCTTCCTGTGCTTGGAGTCTTGTTGATAGGGGCCTTAATTAAATATTGTATGAGAGACACTGAACAAAGGTGGTCCCAGCCTCTGCTGGTCAGATTAATCAGAGTGGCCAATGGAGTGGCATATCCTTGGGAATAATCAGAAGCCAAGACTGTATTACTGTGTAGAAAAAAGGGTTGGATATTGTTGGGAGACCTTCTTCCATGGATGGAACTCCTATATGTACTGCTGACAGAAATGCCAGGCCCTGACAACTCTTTACCTGGGCCATTTCCTAGGATGTTTGAGCAATGAGCAGCCTTGAGGTTTGAGGTAATGTCTCCCTCCAGGACAAAGATCAGGCTTGCTCACTGCTTGCTGTAAAATGGTGAGTCCACCAAACTCAATGCTCCTCTCCTGGAATGCAGCCCACTGCATGTGCAGGCATCCATCCTCATCCCCCACATCCACCCTGGGGGCCTTGGGGCACAAGGGAAGAGCACACCAAAGTGCCCAGAGCTAATGGGGGCTATGCTATGAGTAAGTAATAAAGTCCTCTGACTCTGATAGGATTCTGTGTCTCCTGCCAGCATCCACAAAACAGTAATAGGCTGACTTATTAGATTATAAAATTAAAATTCAGACCCAACAGTTACAACATCATCATTGTTGTGGGGCAAAAAAACCATATATAAACAGTCAATGCAACCAGAAAAAAGAGCACTTTCTTGGGAGAATCATGAAGACATATCACAGTGCCTGGGCTTCCCACATTCTGAGCAAAATTCTTGACCCAGATGTCAGTAATTCATGCCGTGTAAGTAAAAATGTACTAGCCAATATCAGTTCAAGATTTAAAAAGAAAATAAAAATCTAAACAATATATGATTGGACATAAAAAGTACTCAGCACACAGAGTGAGATTTTATTAGGTTGCAGCCTCCTTGAGAGCATCAATAGCATTTTTCCAGATGGAAGATGATTAGTAGAATCTTTGATTTAATAAGAAAATTAATTCAAGGACAGATGGAAGGATAATAGAACACAGACCTAAATCAAAGACGACTTACTTAATACATACTCTGGCCAAGGCACCAAGGACACAAAGAAACAAACGTGAAATGTGGCTTCTGTACTAACAACATGCACTGCATTGATCCATATATTTGAAATTCACATTCTCATTTCTGAGAGTAACTTACCTTCTAGCCCCATTTATTTTCTGTCCTCTCTCCATATACTAAATCTCTTCTAGCTACACAAGCCATCAAACAGGTAGCATTATCATAATAGAAAACTGAACTCACCCAAGCCTCTGAATATTACAGTCTGGATGTCTCAAAGCCTCAAACAGAATTTTGACTCCATCATCCTTCAAGTCATTGTTCCCAAGGTCCAGGCTCCGCAGGTTTGGGTTGTTCAGAATAGCAGAGGCCAGATCCAGACAACATGCACTGGTGAGAACACAGCCCATCAGTCTGCGAGAAGCACAGAGGGAAGTGAGACCCTCAGTTGTGAGGCTTAATTTGCTTATTCCCAGGAGAGAGGCCCAGGTATTTGAGCCTTTTTTTCTGAGCCTTTTCTATCTACAATCTAGGATGCCCACAGGAAGATCTAACATTAACAGTAGAAACAGATGGGATTTCTTAATGAACAGAACAAAAAAAACGCAAGTGAAACTGCTTTCTCCCACAAACAGGTTGCTTTCTAACAAACTTCCCAAATCTAGGGCATAAACACTTATTTCTACCAATGGACATAAGCTTTCCCAAGGAACCCGCAGATCTCTAGGCTTTCAATTTCTAATGTATTTTTGACATAAAAATGCTTTCCAGGAATCTGTCTCAAAGTGTTATCTCCAAGGAAGATAGCTACACACAAAAAGATATTTCTTTCAGGTCCTTTGTAGGGTATTTAAGAGCATTCACGATCTGGCCTTGTGTTCTCTTTCCATACTTTGTCTCACCCATTTTCCCACCATACACGTCCAGTTTCTCCCAAATATACCACATCTATCTGCATTTCCCTTCTTTTCACTCCTTTCCTTCTGCCTAGGAAATCTGCACATAACAAAATCTTCTTTATCTTTTAAGCCTAAAGAAACTCAGTTTCTTCCATCCCATTCCTTGCTCCCTGGGACTTCTGCCATATCCTTGTAACAACAGATGGAATGTAGTATAGTTGGCTTTGTATTTTTTTCCCTGCCATCGGCATTTTGTGAGTTACCCAAGGACAAAAGCATCACCTGAGAAATAACCTTTAGTCCTCTGAGCATGTAGCTCATATTTGGCTTAAATACTGGCTGAGAGAACTGGCATGTGCCCACAGAGGCTGCGAAGGCAGCTAAGAAAGCAGTGTGTCCAGGCGTTACAGCAATGCTTACATGCATAGGTCACTTAGAAAGTATGTCTCTGTAAATTACATGATGGCACTGGATTAAGTGATAAACTCCATTAAGTATAATTTTGTCTTCCAGTTGAATAATCATCAAGGAAACCAAAGAATCACATCATAACCCATACCCCATACATTTCCAAAAGGAAGTACAGATGCTTATTGGGCCGAAGAGTTGAATCACCGTAGTGTTTACGGATGTGTTACACCGTAGTGTTTACCACAATGTTTACAATCAACTACTAAACTCATTTGGAAATCTGATTCTCATGAGTCAGTCGTCAGCCCAAGCACCTCTGGGTATACCAACGATCTTCAGTTTAGAGTTCTAGCAAAGCAATGCTGGGGTTGGACCCTTAGTGACTCACCCAGGCTGCTAGTCCCACGGGAGGCCCTGGTGGGAAATGAGCTAAGATCTCTAAGTGACATCTCTCTCTTGCTTCACACTAGCCACAATATTTACCTAGTGAAACATTAAACATCGTGTAGCCATTAAAATAATAATTGTATGTAAGTACTTAAATGTGCTTCTGAAGTCTATCATGTAAAAAGGAAACTTCTAAGTCTGCACAGTGGTCACAACTACACAGACGCACATCGCGCACATGGACGTGCGCCCACTACCAGAGGAAGAGAGAACGTGAGGAGAGCAAAACTCTTTGCTGTTTGAGAATGACTGGATTGCTGCATATTTTAAAAAACTTCCCTTCCCAGCTTCTTTAGACGCTGACCGAATTACAAGCCTGAGTTTAAGAGAGAAAAACCAGTGAGCACAGTTTCAGCTTCATGGATGTGCGGCAGAAGACACAGAGTAGACTCCCTGGAGCATGACTAAGGGGAAAAAAAAAACGGCTAAAGCTCGGCCTGGTGTCCCCGGTGCTCCTTACCTGAGGGAAGCCGACTGTCGTCACTGCAGTAATTGTTTAAGGAAAATCGGACCCACAGACTTCCCCAGCCTGTCTCACAGAATGAGGGGGAGAGGGAATCGGCTGTGGATTCTATTCTCTGACAGCTAATCGGCTCCCTGCCTTTCCTGCTGCATCCCCCCTGCCCTCACAGTACTTAAAGCGACGCAGACGGGAGGCCACGGAAAACCTACTCCAGGGCCTGGAGATGGCAGCCTGGACGCCGGAAGACTTCGCACAGAAGCTTCACTCCGTCGTCTCGCAGGCAGTTTGACCCCAGGTCCAGGTGCGTCAGGCTCCTGTTGCGCAGGAGCGAGGCAGAGAGACACTCACTGCTGAGTGACGAGAAGTGGCAGCGCCTCAGCCTGTGGAGAGGATGGCGAGGGAAGACGGGGTCACTGCTCAGAGCCCTGTATCTTTAGGAAGGTTTCACATTACCGTCCTGTATCCACTTGCCAGCACTGCATCTCAGACCTAAGGCCCTCCTCCCTCGCTGCCTCTTTGGCTGTCTCACTTGGGTACTTAGGTTGGTACCAGATTTGGCTACAAAACTGGAATCACATTCTTCAGAATTATAAATAACACATTAACATCTTTACATCACTCATAAATACAGTGTTCTACTGCAGAAGCAGCTGCCTGGAGCGGAGGCGCAGGCACGCGAAGTAGGATGGGCGCAATCGTAATACAATAAGGACTTTCTGTGCATGGGAAAAGTGGCACTTCCCACCAGAAGGGAAAAGATGTATTCGGATGTAAATGAAGTGCAGATGATAGGCCTGATGTACGGGGGAAAGAAAGTTTAAGTTATAACACAATACATTTGGAATAATTTAACATTTAAATGTTAAAAATTCATCCGCAAAGAGTAGGAAAAAGATGATAGAAGTGGATTAAAAAAAAAGATTTCCAATTATGAAAAAACTTCTAGAAGTCATGCAGGGGGGAGGTAATTTGACCTCACAGAAGTTTTGAATGTCTGTAGTCTAAAAATGACCATAAAAGAAATACAGCAACATGCCAGGTAAGTTACTTATAATATATAAAAAAATAGCAATAATGTAATAGTAATAATATATATATTAATATATAATATAATTAATAACATAGCCTATAAAACAGAAAATATCCAGGAGAAAACACCTTATGAAGAGGCAATTCCTAGAATATTAAAGGTTAACATTTGAAAAGATGTTCAACATCAAATGATTTCAAAAGTTATTTTAAACTATCTAATTAATATTGACCAAAAGGATTAGAGAGACATAGTGAAGATATTAAACAATGCAGGCCCCTGAACTGCAGAGGGAATGCACACAAGCGATCTGGGATGGGTGGACTTTAGGCCTGAATCCATCATTTTCTTGGAAGCATCATGCAAGCTGCATAATCTTTCTATGCCTCACATTCCTCATTGTTCAGTGAGGCATTTCAAACTCAAGTGGCTAATCTGACACCAACAGGTGCTTTTGTGCCGATTAAATTTTGCACAGGGCTCAGCACAGAGTAAGGACATAATAAATGGCAATGATTAATATCATCTTCATCATCTTCACTGTCGTTAGGGATAACAGGAGAGAAAAAAGCAAGGGACAGAATATGTTCATAATATTTTTCCATTTTAAATGTATGTCAGAAGGTCTGTTATATTGGAAGGATGAAAACTAGTAGCTTACACAAGGCTCTGTAGAGTGCACTGTGGATGTTTCAAGGCATGGCTAATAAGCTTGACTCCACCATCTCCCAAGACGTTGTCCGCCAAGCATAAATGTGTCAGCCGTTCATTGCTGATGAGAGCCAAAGACAGATCCTCACAGCCAGCTGCCGTGAGGCCACAGTGTTCTAAGCTGAAGGAGAAATACAGATGGGGAGGGAAGAGAAGGTTCATGCTTCTCTTCTCCTTCACAGGGAAGCTAGCTGGTACTTACAACCCCTCCATCTCTACTCCAGAAGCAGCCTCGGCAGACCTACTTTAATTTTGAATTCCATTGCAGCTATGGACAGGGTCTGATGAGATAAACAGAGAAGGAGAAAAGAGAAGCCTGGAAAGGAATGAAAGTAAGAAGTCTGTCATTAAAAAAAGTGTCTCTTAAGAGTCAAGTCAAAGAGGAATGCAGGTAGACAAAGAAAAGGAGGCAGTCATCCAGGACTGACGGATCAGCCAGTTAGTGTCAAGCCCCAAGCAGCTTCCCCGTTCAGATCATAACGGAAGTATACAAGACTGCACAGAATGACTCTACAGAAAACAGTAGAGAAAGACTCACGACAGTCTCTCCAGGTAACACTTTGGATGCATCAAGGCCTCGCACAACAGCATCACTCCGTCATCCAGTAGGTTATTAGTCGATAGATTCAGAGATCTCAGGCTCTGGCTTCTGATGAGAGCCTTAGAGATATTTAGACAACAAACCGTAGTTAGGCTGCAGGATTCCAAGCTGGAAAACAATACAGAAAATTAGAAATGACCACTCCACAGAGAATTATTATAACACCCACTCACTTAGCCAGAGGGTGTGATTTCTCAGTTGTTGGGACCTGTTCTGAAAATCTGGCTTCTCTACATCAAATGAGAATGATTTACCTAAAGCCCGGGGCTCTGCTAGAGTTAGGAAGGGTAGGGGGGAGGGTAGGGAGCTTCCCTCTTCCATCTCCACCTCCCTAACTCCCTACAAAATATGTATGAAAACATTAAAAAATATTTTTAAATGGTCATTTTTTTGAATCTGGGAGGAATTTCCTTTAACCGCATCATGGAAGAAGATGGACTGAAGGAGTGTACCCCTTCACTCTTTGACTTTGAGGCAGAACAGAGTTGGGCTGGAAAGCAGGGGCAAAAGTGGGGACTCCCACAGAACTCTCTGCCCAGAGCTCATTTCTTCATGGGAGCCAACCTGCGTTTTCTGAGGAACCCCATCCTTAACAGTGAAAACAAGAAATTAATAAAATGGTTTCTAAAAATAAAGTAAAAGAGGAAGGGAAGCAGAAAGAGAAAAGAAGAAGTACATGGAGAGCCCCTGTTTTTACAGACTCATATTTAGCAACAACTTGGGTCTGGGAGTGGCTGGGCATAATGTCAGCTGCTTGTAAGAAGACTCAGGCAGCGGCACTCCTGGAACTTGGACTTGGACTTGTTCCATTTATTGATTTTGAGGACTTATCAACTTGAGTGCCTTCAGAATTGTTTCCCTTCATCAAAATCAGAGCATAGAGAGGTCAGAACAGGGGAAGCTCCCACCTCAATCCAGAATTAGACCTTATTGGACGACCTAGAACATGGCTTAAGGCTGAAAGCCTCAGCTTGCTCTGAAGAGGTGTTATGGACCGAATTGTCTTCCCCCTGATTTGCATGTTGAAGCCCTAACCCCCACCCCCCACCAATGTGACTGTATATGGAGAGAGGGCCTCTCAGGAGGTAATTAAGGCTAATGAGGTCTTAAGAATGGACCCCTAACCCAGTAGTACTTGATGTCCTCATAAGAAGAGGAAGAGACATCAGGGGTGAGCACACGCACAGAAAGGCCATGTGAGGACCCAATGATGAGGCAGCTGTCCACAGGCAAGGAGAGGGGCCTTACCAGAAACTGACCCTGCCAGCACCCTGATCATGAACTTCCAGCCTCCAGAACTGTGAGAAATAAATTTATATTCTTTAATTCACCAAGTCTGTGGGGTATTTTGTTACGGCAGCCAGAGCAAACTCATACAAAAGGGTATTTATTATATCAGCATCAGGCAGTTAGGGAAACTTATACACTGTGTTTGGATAGAGCTCTTTTAGACAGAAAAGAGATTCCAATATTATGGGACCTGTGGATAAAATGTTAAAGTTTACAGAAAGAGAGTATTACACTAAGGAACAGAAAATAAACACACATATAAAACCCAAAAACTAGGAAATGGAAGAAAGTGTTTAGAAAGGTCTGCTTTACATTTTAAATGTACAGGAAGATGACGACTCTGTGAAATGAGAAGAGCACTTCGTGAGTGGAGACGACAGTGAGAAAGGGAGCAGGTTTAAGATAAAAGAGTGCAACGAAATTAGAAGCAACAACACTGAGATCTGCATTTGAGGCAATAAAGAGCAAAATCATTATGAATAAATCTGAGAGACTCTGCAAGAAGGAAGGGAGAAAAAGATGAGGACAAAAAAAAAAGAGTTATATACGAAAAGAGCTACAACTAATGACGATTAAATGCTCTTGAAAAACAGAGAAACAGAAATGGTGACAGCATGTGCAAGAGAGTGAGCCCTGAAACCATTTTAAAACTCCCATTTAAAGAAATTATTTCTGAGAAGGGGGGAAAAAAAACCTTATGAGCAGATCAAAAGTAATAAAATGTGAAAGTAATTTAAAAAATCCTGAGGACACAAATGAGAAAGTAAACACTACAGTTGGGAAGGTGGGAGGGAGTTAAGGGGTTGAAGTGTCAGGTTATCCTCAGACTTCTCTCTAGAACACTAAATGCTGGAAATTACCGTAGCAAAGTCAGTGTTAAGAACAAAGTGGAGGCCTGAGACCCAGACACGTTGTCATTCATCTACAAAGGGGATCAAAGGGTGTAAAGAAAGTCATAAAATGCATCCTTCACATGCTGCATGAAAATGTTAATTTAAAACTGTATCAGCCAATGATGCACTGAATCAAAATTAAGAGTTTGTACAGTGGGAAAGGTGAATTTAAGAAAACAAAACCAAAAAGCTAGCAGTATACATTGATTTAAAACTATGTGCATAGAATTAATCTAAGTAACTGTTGTATTCAGGTGCATTGCCATGATAAAAAGTCAGAAGTTTTGGAAGAGTTCAAAGTGTAAAATGTCTAGCCCTTGTAATCCTAGATTAAATTAACTTACCGGAAATTGTACCACAGAGGTATACTAAATGTTTTGCCTTACATAAGGGTATTTTAAATGTTGTGATCCTTTTGAATTTGATCAAGTATTTATTTGGGGAAGAAAACCCTGAAGGGCGGTAACTAATAATCACCAATTAAATTAAAATCAGGCAATATAACCTGCAAATTTCTGGACATAGCTGGACACAAACCAAAAATGAAACAAAACGTAGCTCATCTGTGAAGCAAAAAATAGAAAATGGCACTGAAAACATTAAAAAATGCTTCTAACTGGAGATATAAATAGTAGATGTCCTAGAGTCCTTTTGTTCAATAATCTGTTTTGCTCTTATCCTTTCTGTATTATAAATTTGAGTTTCTCGAACTCTCTCCTTTTCTTAGTGCCAATTAATAGAATTTCAGCTATGGACCTCCTAATGTCTGACAAATGGAATCTGAGCCCCATAAAAAGAAAATATTCCCTCTTTCCTTTGCAACTGCAAAGAAAAGCAGAGATGGTATCACAAGTCAGAAAATATTTTTTAAAATAGTTTTGCTTTCTTTTATTGTTTTATCATAACAAGGGAATCTTATAAGATACCTAGACCTTATGAGATTATTGATTGCGCCCCAGTGACCACCCACACTGGGAAAACATCTAGTCCTACATAACGCAGTGTTAGATTATTACAAATCTCTCATGACTTCTGCCACCAAAACATTCTATTCACTGGTGCAAGAGCCCTACTAGTTGGCTCGGAGAGATGGTTTCCTATCTGAAAGCCTGGTAACTGGGTCTACATGAAGGGTCATCACTGGAATACATTGTTCAAGTCCCAGCTGATGAAAGGGATAATAGCAAGTCCTGCCTATCTGGCAAGTGCCACGGCATTCTGTCTTGGATCCGTGGCTCTCACTGGAGGAGAACATCTTTCCCTCTGTTTAACACATCTTTGCTGCTAACATGTTTATGATTAGACAGAGGAACCCATGACCTACTTCTCACTGGGGTTCCAGACCAGAGGCTGCAGGTTACAGAAAATCTCTCAAAATGTCCTAAACCTGCTTCATAGTTGGTAAAACCCACACCCCAACCTGGCTTGCTGACAACTGAACACATGGTCAAGAATTACCCAGCACCTTTCCAGGCACACTGTGAGTTGCATCCTGTAAAAACTAGTGAAACTCTTAAAAAAAAAAATTCCCCAATGGTAACAGAATTCATCTGCCTATTGTCAAAAAGAAGGTCTTGGTTCAGATTTTTCTTGGCATCTTTTTCTACACATACATTATAATTTGCTTCCCACAAATACAGACCTACTTTGGTCCTTCCTGCATCAAGGTTCAGTCTTGTGCCCCCTGAACTGGATCTAGGGATTCCAAAATTTCTAAGGTAAAACTTACTATAATGATTTTTTTTTTGTTTTGCTTTTTTTGGGTTGGTTTTATTTTGTCAGAAACTGATTTAAATGTCTTTCATTGGAAAATAAGATTTTTCTCGAAACCTGTCACACGATGTGGAGACCAAGCATGATTGCTAATCTTTTCACTTTCGTAGAGAAAGGAAATCAGGCCCATCACTAGTGTGTGGTAGGGAGCAGGCACCTGGACAGTTGCCACACTGTTCTTCCTCAACTTTCTGTGCTGCTCACTGAGTTGCAGTGATGGGTGAGGGAGATTCAGTGTCAAAAATCAAGTAAAACTGAGCCTGCCTCAGCACTGCCCTCAGCTACTGCTTGTGCAGCCTTTTCTGTGAGAGTTCAAAGATATAATGACTATAGCTGTTCCAGCATCTAAATATGAAAAAATATGAAAAATTTATAAATTCTGGGTCTCCTCTCCCTTTTTTTCCCCCCAGATTTAGGAGATGGAGACACAGAGAACTATACAATGAGGGGCCTTCAGTGGGGGGCGGGGGGAGTTAGAAGTCCTATCAGGAGGAAATAAGCCTGAATCTACGAATCCCCACTCTTTCATACCAAGAAAGTAGATCTAAGCTAGCCCTGTGAACGGCAAGTCCAGGCTGTAAGAATCTATTTGGCAGACGAAAGTCTCAATTATAAACACACGCACACACACGCACAAACTCATGACTTACCTCAGGTTCTGTAGTTTACACTCCGGGTGTTTCAAGGCATCACATAGTGACTTTACTCCATTATCCCCTATATCGCTCCCTTTCAGGTCAAGATGCATCAGGTTCTGGTTGTGAGTCAAAGAACTAGAGATATCCTGACAAGCGTCAGGGAAAGAAATAAATCTCAACCTTCAGAAGGAAAACACACAAGAGGGATTACAAAATCATCTCTGTCCCTGGTTCCAACATCCCTTTCCTTTCCAGCACAGCTCCAAGATACTATCTAAATATTCCTGCCATCTCTTATCTTACACTGGGTTACTCCTGTTTCAGGTCAAGGTCGTAAATTCAAGCTTCAGGATGTTGCTTAGGAAAAAAATGGGTTACAACTTAAATGTCCATTATATCCTGACAACTGATACTCTCAACTTTTTTTTTTCTTTTGACTCTAAAGGCAAAGAAAGTGTGGCATCAGGAAAAGCAGAAGAGAAGTTTTTGAACTCTTAGTCCCAGGAATGAGGACCGAAAATTATCGAGGCCATTCCTAATACTGCAATCACAACATTAATCCATATATTAATCCTTTAAATAACCCAACATGAGTTCACAGTTAATATCAACTATTTGATGTGCATCATTAGCAAAATACATTATTGCAAAATATTCCCTGTCATCTCGTGGACTTTGTTAGGTGTAGAGACAACCCAAAGCAAAATATGAAGGAAGTTAAATCTGCCAATTTTTCTTCCTGTTTTCCATCTCTTAGTCATTGTTAGCTATATCTGATTCTTCTATAGTGCCTCTGCTGGCTCCAGATGCCCAGTGTGTTCCTACTGCTAACTTTTCAAAAACTTCCCTTTGTGATCTCACCTCCCCTCACTTCTGAAGATCACTCACCCTTTGCCCTCACCCTCCATCCAGCCAAGCACATCAAGAAAATAAAGCTTTTACCCATTTAGAGTGCTCACCATCATCTCTAGTAAAAGTTCCCAATGCACTCACTAAACCTAAGTTGAAAGTACAGTGTCACTTGTTAAGGAAGAGTGATTTGAGTAAGGCAGGCCAGACTAAGGTGGGAAAGACTGAGAGCTGCCCTCATGGAGCCGTCCCCCGAGAGACCCTTGCATTCTAAAAGAGGAAGCCATTTAACCCGAAAGAAGCACTAGCTACTGTTAGGATCTGGGTTGGGGGCATTCAGTGAAGGGACACTGTGCGGGAGATGAATGGGGGGTGAGTGAAAAGGATTCCAGGAACGCCTTCATTGTAACGTGTGTGTAACTGCCTCCCATACCTACATGCAAGACCTGACCTAATCTAGTCGCTTAAAATCTAAGGTCAGATCTCACGAAAAACACTGAGATTTTATGGGCAGTATTTAGGGGGAAGCCTGTTCCCCATAAAATAACATTAATCAACAGTGCTAATGGAAACAAGTATCTTATCGATTGTTCAGCATTTGGTACATACTGCTGAGCCCTGAGCACGTCGATGAGCACAGAACACAAAAGAGAATAGGATCAGTTCCAGCTCTTAGCAGAGCCAATAGACAAAGAGAGGGAGACCTGTAAATGACCAAGTGTAAGAAGGTAGTAGGGTATCTAGAATCAAATTAAGATATAATAAAAATTTTTAAAAGGACATAGCAAATGTTGGCGAGGATGAGGAGCAGCTGGAACTGTCATATACTGCTGGTGGGACTATACAATGGTAAAATCACTTTGAAGAATTGGTTGGCAATTTCTTAAACAGTTAAACATACATCTATGAGCTAACAATTCCATTCCTAAGTATTAGACCAAGAGATGAAAACATCTATCACACACAATAGATTTGTACAAGAATATTCAAGGAAGCCTTATTCATAATTGCCCCAAACTGGAAACAACCCAGGGGCCATTAACAAGAGAATGAATAAGCAAGCTGTAGTATAGCATACTATGGAATGCTAATCAGAATGAGAAGAAAGAAACAATTGAAATAGCAGTGACATGAATAAATTTTTAAAAATATTTTGTTGAGCAAAAAAAATGGACAGAAAAATATATATACTGTATGAATCCATTTAAAAGATTTCCAAGAACAGACAAAACTAATCTAAAGTGATAGAGGTTAGCAAGTGGTTGCCTTTGGGACTGGGCAGGGTGAGAGGAGTGAATACAGAAAGGACTACAGGGAAACTTCACGAGTAGATGTAATTACTTTCTTGCTTGTTTGGGGTACTGGTTACACAGGTGTATGCAACTGTCAAAACTCAATGAACTGGACACTTCATATCTGTGCACTGTATTGAATGGAAAAAAAAATAGTATATTCCAGAATTTGTTTAGACAATGCCTTGTTGACTTCCCTAGAATGCCTTAGCTCTGTGCTCCTCTCCATGTAGAAAATTCCTAACCAAGCCTCAAAGACCCAGGTCAACTGCTACTATGTTCTGTGTAATCTTTCTCAGAACAAGTTAGCTATGCTCCCCCGTCCCCAGAGCTTTCCGCAATTCATGTTCTTAGAGTATTTTACCCAGTAGACTTTAATTATCTGTTTACTGTTGGTTCCCTTTAATAGGACTGGGAGGTGGGATAAAGAAAGAAAGTACAATGGCTCCATTATGTTTTCTCATGTCAGACTTACAGTAGTTTTTGTAGTTTACAGTCTGGATGCCTTAGTTCTTGATTAAAAGTCTTCATTGCTAATTTATCAAGGTTGCTATGACACAGGTCCAGTTCTCTCAAATGTTCATTTGTATGAAGCACAGAACAGAGATCTTGCCACCAACGAGTAATGCGACCACCATCCCTTTGCCTAAATGATTGGAAAAAGAGACCAACAAATCTATTTCAGCCTAGGCAGCTCTCCGAAGATGGTATAGGATGAAAGTAAGTGTATTTGGAAGTGGTAAGACCACCCAGTGCAGCTCTGGCTTGAACACCATCCCCAGGAAGTCTTCCTCTTGGCACTCCAGGGGTTTTATTGGCCCAATAGAACGCTCCCGCCATCCCTGCAACACACACAGAATTAAAAACTAGGGTGAATTCACATTAAAAGAAGAGATTCAAGAAGGACAAGAGAGAACTCTCCAAATACCTGAAGAGCCAGTATCAAGAAGAAAAATAATATATAAGCACAAGGAGTAAGATTAGAAAAAGCGGGTAGACATTAGGAGACTGGCGTAGATTAAGAAGCACCGGCTGTGAGCTCCAGTTCTGCCACTTACTAGCTGTGTCACTTTAAGCAAGTTCCATCAGTTCTCTGAGCTCCACATTTTCTTCATCTACAAAATGCAAATGCCATCTCCCTTCACTGGGCTGTAAGGGTTTAATAGTCAATTTCAGTGGGTACACAAAAGCACTGTGTAAATTTTGAAGTGGTGTCCAATTTAATTCCTGGGCTTATCATCAATAGGCTCATTTAAACAGTTAAAGAGTAATAAGGAATAAAATAGAAGATAGCCTAGTGATTTTAAGCATAAGCTCTAGAATGGGACAGTCCAGAATCCCAGCTCCACCGTTCACTAAACTGGGTGATTTTGGCCATATTACTAACCTATCTTCATCTTAAAAAATAAAGGTAATAGCCTCCATTTCTTAGGATTACTGTAAAGAATAAGTAAGACAATCTATAGAGAATGTTTAGTGAATGTTTCATGTTATAAATGTTATAAATCCTAACAATTTGAGAGCTCCTATTATTTATATTAAAACACATAAAAGTCTAGCATGCTGCCTTATATATTATAGCTACTGTAGGGGAGGAAAAGTATCTTTTCCCCTCTGTTCCCCTGGGTTCTGTGAATGGGGCCCTGTAAATGAGACTGACAAAAGATATCGTAAGAGAAAAGCGTACAAATTGTATTAGCATGTGCACTGCAGCTTCACGTGGGAGAAACTCAGTTCTGAGTAACTCAAACGAGTGGTTAGAGTTTGGGGTCCATAGGCCTAAATTACTATGGGAAAGGCATGGGGAGAAAGGGCACTTATAGAGAAACAAATGACTTTTTAGGAAGATAAACGGGCCCCTAGGAGAATAGATGGGAGGTATGGTCATTGTTGACAATGTCTATCGGGGTGTGGTGCCAACTTCTGTCTCCAAGAAGACAAGATTAGAACTGCTCTGGGGAGGGGATTTATGACAACTGAGTTCTTTTGGGAGGACTGCTTTTAGGCAGACAAGGGATTTCAGGAAATTAAATGCCTTCAGTGTAAGATAATTCTTCAGTAAAAGCTGTATATTTTGAAGTGGCGTGTACTGATCCTCTCTACTACTCAATAAATACTGGTTCTCCCATGACTTACTTAAAGTGAAATGAATGACACTGCAGAATGGTGGTCTCTACATCACTGGGGGTCTTAAATTTGAGAAAACTAGGCAAACATTCAAGTGCTCACTATGTACGGATACTACAGATAGAACAGTGAACAAGACAGAGATCCTGCTCTGATGACGTTTACAGTATACTTATGTTGTAGAAAAAGACTGAGGTCACCGATAATGTCCCTTTTAAAACACTGAGTTCTCATCCTCTTTTATTTTCGCAACAATGCCAACTCTAGGATTACACAGGTGAGGGAAAGGTAACGCAAAGACTAGCAAGACAGTGGCCAGAAAGCCTTCCTAACACTTATTATTAAGCATAAAATACATTCCAATGTCCTGGGTTCACTCACATCTTCTGTAAATAGAACTATGAAGTCAGAATTAAGAAAATTCACTGAAGGTGACTAATCACAACTCCTCAAGGACAATAAAGGTCATAACATCCCAGCCTAAAACTCCTACTCCCACAGTTCAGAGAAGAATGAAATACATGTTCTTATAAGACGAATACAATTGTATGTAATGGCAATGAGAGCTTGGGCAAAATGGGACAACCAAGGACTTATAATCAGACGTGTGACATCCGTCAAGTTATGTATCTTCTTGGTACCTCGGTTTTTTAAATAAGTAAAATGGAAATAACAGTATGTACCTAGGATTGTTGGGAGACTGAGCTGGGACTTAGAAGACTGTCAGGTATGTGTTAAGCAAATGTTAGCTATTATTTGGTGTGTGCTTGAATTAATCATTATACACTTATTTCTCTGAATCTCACTTTTATAATCTTAAAAATAAACTGAAATATGGTTTTGACCAGCGTTAAGCTGGGTAACATGCTAAATAGCCCCTGTATTATGTAACTGTATACCACATAGTAAGCCCTCAATGAATTAAATCTGGAACTTATGAGTTCAATTCCTCCCCCAGACTCAGATGGGTAGAGTCAAAAAAGGCAACTTGAGGAAAGGCAGAGGGTAAAATAATATGCCTAAAATGCTGAAGCTTCATTTATGCTTTCAAAACACTTCAAAACCTACTATCTCTTGCCCCACATCTGACTCTCTCCATTTAGCTGTTAGAGGGCTGAGACCTTTCATACAAGCCCTAGCTCTGTCTAGGTGACAGGGAAGGCGAGTACAGTGAAACAGCCCAGAGAGAGGACCCGTGTACACTAGGTTCAGTGAGAAATTCCTCGTCCCTGTTCTTCAGGAGGACATCATCGTAAAAGTTAAACACTGTGTTGCAGTGGATGGAAGGTAGCCCCGTGCCGCATCCCGCCTTGAGGACTGAAGCATTCATTCCCCAGTTGTTGGGGGTGTTGACAGCTGACCGCTCTCAGCCCCCTCCCTCCCTTGGGATAGCCCCCAGGCCAAGAGAGCTTCCGCCCATTCCTCAGGGAGGGTTCCGCCCATTCCTCACCAGGAGCCGTGCCTGGTCAATAAGGGGTTTCAGTGCCTGGCCTCCTTGCATCAGGGTGGGACAACTGTGAAAGGTTATCCTGGCTCTGGGACCTCGAACAACTCCTCCCTGCCCTCGGACAAAATCTATTCCCTTCACTCCCTCGCAGGGCACTTCCAGGGAACTGACCTGACACACTTACCAAGTTTCAGCTTGGGGGCTGGAGTTTAACTCCTTCTTGTCAAATACCACGGTTACAGACAGTTTAATGGTCCGTAAGTACTGGCAATGCTTCAGGCAGAATGAAGACACGAGCAAATGGATTTCCTCACAAATATTAATGACAACCTTTGGGAAGTATCTCATTGCCTGGTTTATAAAGGCTTCATCTTGAGTTTCATATAGAATGTGAAACAACTCCAGAAAAACCAGGTGTGATGGAAAAGGGTCACTGTTTCCTAGTGTTTCCATCCACTGAAGTGTCTTCCATTTCATCTCCAGGGACATTCTACAGTTGAAAGTTTCCTCCAGTTGTTTTACTAGATCTTCATTCAAAAGGCCAAACAGAAAGCATTTCATCTGCAGCAAGTGGGGGTCATTACAACTGCTGCTTTCAAGTAACAGCTCTGGGTCTTCAAAAGACTGGAAGGAACTGTCCCCGGTGTCCCAACTGTCTTGCAACATATAAAACATAGCTGCAAAAAACTCCTGAATGTGGAGGTGGGGGAACACATAGCAGTTTTCATACTCTGCATCCCTTTGAAGAATATTCATGTCCAGGAAAATTGAGACATCAGATTTAACTAACCCATGCTTTCTGAGATTCTCCTTGTAAAACACATAAGTCATAGTCCATACTCCTCTGGCAGCCAAGTGACACAGGCTCCTCAGTTGGGTTTCGCTGGGTAGACTAGGAAAGCTTCCATCTACACGTGTGAACAAGCTAGAGATACAGCAGGTAAACAGAGCTGTGGTTGTCCTGCAGGTCAACGTGATATCACCACCCTTCTCCATCTGCTGCTCCAGACAATTACAAATGACCCAGCACACCAGGGGGACTTTGCACATGCTGAAAAGCATCTCATTGTTTCTTAGGGAACTGGACACTTGCAGGGCCCACCTCTCATCTTCAAAAAACTGGCAAATATACTCCTCTCTTGCATTCTCAGACATACCTAGTAGCTGTATAGAACGCGGACTCTTCAATAAAGGCTTTAGTTTCTTAAAAGCTGTGAGTTTTGTCGTCACCAATAAGGACGACTGGGGGAGCATCACTTTTCTCAGCAAACTACTCACGAGGAAGGACACAGGGTGTACCTGGGTCCAGTCGCCACACAGTACAAACTCGGGTTCCTCAAAGGCGAAGTGCAGTTCATCAAAACTATCAATAATAAAAAGGAGACTACTCGGCTGGGACATAATTCTTTCGATGGGCCCTTCTGTGCTGGGCCAGTCATCTGACAGCATTTCAGCAAAGCTTTTCTCTCTCAATGGGTTAATTTCTCTTGCATTGAGATAAAAAACATAGGCAAATTTCTGCTGGTAGAGATTGCCCTGTGCCCAGTCTAACATCATCTTTCTCACCAAGGTTGTCTTCCCGACTCCAGCAGGCCCCTGAAGGACCACTGTCTGTGGCTGCACACCGGTTCTGACATCCTCACCAAACAAACGTTCCAACAGTTCTCGGCTCTCCTGAGTGATTTCATGACAGAAATTTCCAGATTCTCCAAGCAAACAGTTCTTATTCGACATGATGCGAAATTTTTCCTCTATTTGAATTCTGTATTTTGTTCCATCACCTAAGTCAGTTAGAAAGGAGATGGGGGGAAAAGATACACAAGATTAAAATAAACTCTATGGTTTGCAATGTTAAGAATACTGGAGGACTTAGAGCAGGAACAAGATACAGGCTGAAATCAACCTACAGCAGTTTACATGAGAAAAGAATGGAAATAAAACAAAAACATTCCTGCAGATTTAAAACCTACATTAGAAGCTGTGTAAAAATAGAACTGATAATGCGGACATTTAGGGTGGAAAAAAAAATTAGATTCGTTCTAGAAATATTTTTTATCTCCTTTGTACTTCTACTCTACAGAGAAAAAGGATGGCATGTGTGGGGAACAGAGCCATCATCCAGATAAAAAGAGGACCTAGGCAACAATTAACAATAATTGCCAGAGAGGACCTGAATCTACAGATCAAAAGAATCCACTTTATACAGATAAAACATTAACGGAAATGAACAGTTACAGGATCCTCCCTGAGGAGCGAGAGGGCTGAGTCCCACATCAAGCTTCCCAGCCCTGGGGTCCTGCCCTGGGAAGATGGGCTGAGCCCCCAGAACGTTTGACTTTGAAGGCAGCAGGGCTCACTTGCAGGTGAGCTGGGGGGCTGTGGGAAACAGACTGCTCTTAAAGGGCACACACCAAGTCTCACCCGCTCTGAGGCATTCGGTACAAACATCTAACATAGTTCATTTCCCACTAAATTATGCTTTGTTCTCCCCCAGTGGAAGGGATGGTATTAGAAGGCAGGGACTCTGTCTTTGAATGGTATAATACCTAGTGAAGTGCTGTATTTTTAAAAATTGAGATTATAAGGATGATTTTTAGTTTCTTCATTATACATTTATCTACCGAATTTTCCAGAGTAAATTTCTATGGAGATGGAACCTTGGTTTCCTAAATTTATGGCCAGTTACGCCACAAAAATAAACTTGCTTATATTGTATTAGAAATTAAAGTCCAAGCAGGAAGTTATCTTCAAAATCATTTAATACAGTAAGAAAGTTCTATTTACTAGTGCTCGGAATGAAGTAGGTTCTCAGTTATTTCTTGAATGAAATTAGGTGGCCCGTTAGAATGCAGCATAGCTGAGTTAAGAATGAAGGTTTCTCACTTGGTTGAGTTTTCTTTGTAATGTAATTCCATTTATATAAACTGGAATTCAGTTGTACAGAATTCAAAACAAAGTAGGGGAAATGGAAATGGTACTGAACTAAGACTGAGAAGACCTAGAAACTACATTTTACATAGACTAGCTGGTCACTGTCCCAGAACTCAATTACAGCATTATTTCTAATGGAAGTAAAGAGATTCAATAAGCCAAACAGTCCCCACCAACTCAGGGACTCTTCAGTCCATAAAACAAGATCAACATACCTTTGCTCTTCAGACTGTCAACTTTTGACTGGCCATTTCCAAATACAGCTCTCTTGAGGCTCTGAATTAACAGAGCCCTGTTTCTGACTTTGTCCAGAGAGCCAGTTTTGCCAACTCATTTTTTTTAAATTGAAGTATAGTCAGTTTACCATGTTGTGTTAATTTCTGGTGTATGGCACAGTGACTCAGTTATACAATATATATATTCCTTTTCATATTCTCTTTCATTATAGGCTATTACAAGGAAGTGAATATAGTTCCCTGTGCTATACAGTAGGACCTTGTTGTTTACCTATTTTATATATAGTACTTAGTATCTGCAAATCTCAAACTCCCAATTTATCCCTCCACCCCCTTTCTCCCACTCTGGTAACCACAAGTTTGTTTTCTATGTCTGTGAGTCTGTTTCTGTTTTATAAGTAAGTTCATTTGTCTCATTTTTTAAAAAAGATTCCACATATAAGTGATGTCACATAGTATTGTTCTTTCTCTTTCTGGCTTACTTCACTTAGAATGACGGTCTCCAGGTCCATCCCTGTTGCTGCAAATGGCATTATGTTATTCTTTTTTTATGGCTTTTTCAAAGATAACCACTGAACAGGTAGGATATTACCAGAAGTCAACAAGTGTTGCACAAAGGTCCCCTGGGAGATAGCCCTCCTTCATCATGCTTCAGAAGCTCCAACCTCCCAAAGCTGACTCAAACTTACCCAGCACAGCTTCTTGATGACCTTGTACCTCTCTGGCCCCGGTGTCCTCTGGTCTCACCGTCTTGGCTATCCCTGCAACAGATTCCAACAGGATCATGAGATTTACCAAAAATAAGGAGAATTTGGTGATGACCAGAACACAATTTTCCTCAGTGGTCCAATTCTCTGATCATTTGGGTTTAAGAAAACTAGAGCCAACAGAGCCTCAGACTGGACCAGCTTAGCTGAGGGAGATGTGAAGTGGTGTGAACAGCACTGAAGCAGGACACCTCTTGCCATGCCTCCCACCCTGTAACTCTAAGGCAAGTGGGCTCGTCTAAGCCTAAGCTTCCTCGTCTATACTGACCTCACAGAGAGAAGGGGAGGCTCAGAAGATACACAACATCAATGTATACACATTTTGCAGCTATAAAGCCTTGTATATGTGTAAGGAACTTAGATGACTACAGGATTTCACAGCTGGGAATGACTAAAAATATCATTTTGGCTTACGTCCCTTAATAATTTTTTGCCCACTTCTTATCCTTCAGCAAAGATTTAAAATCATATTTGTGAGTCCTTAAAATTTAGCCTAACCTGTCACTTTATTTGTAGTTTAGGCCAAGGAACATTAGATGGGACAATTCTTATCACTCCATTCCTTTAATCATTCTAACTGGTACAAGATGGATGGATCTCTCCCAGTGAAGGAGCCAGGCTGAGTAACAGTACTCAAAACCCTATGGCCTCTTTGGTGTTCCTCAAATGACCCAACAAGCTCCCACTGTACTTGAGCATCATGGAGTGTGTATCCACAGAATAGTTTAACACCCATGTCCCTTTCATAGAATCAATGGGCTCCAGGAAGCACTTCCTCCTCCCCACCCCGGGATGTGTCTCCAGCATCACTCACAGCTGATCTCTGCTTTTGCTCTCTGGCACAGGCCCTTCAGGTTCATCTTGCCAAAGATTTTGAGAGCCACATCCCAGGCCTGCCCTCCCGGGTAATACTGGCTCATCAAGTTAGCCAGATCCTCCCGCTTGGCCTTCTTCACGTCAGACCAGGGTATCCTGCGGGACCCAGGTCCCACGGTCTCGTTCTTCAGGAATGACTTGAATATATTTAATTCCTCTTTGTTTAGCTCCTCCAAATATAGGAGCAGCCCAAAATCAGAAAAGTAGGAGGAAGAAGACACATCTGTCATCTTGTCCATGAATCAATATTCAAGCTTCAGTGTGGAAAAATAATCAAAAGATGGAATAAACAGGACCTATGGAAAAGTAAGATTAGAAAATGAAATACCTCTAAAAACCTAGATTAATTCAACAAACGTGTGTTGAAGTCCACTGTATGAGGGTTCAGGATTGACCTAGTGTCCGCTGTAATACATGTTCTATCATAAAAATATTCCTCTGATACAAACCACTTCACCTTTCTTCCACCTTTCCAAGAGTTACTCCCAGTCCCATACTTATGAGCTGTAAGAAAGAAAAAAACAGCAATTCATCTTTCATTACTCTTCTGCCAAGCGAGGATATCAGAGCCAATCTCAGAGGACTACAGTATGGATTAAAGGAGGTAGAGTTCACGTGTCGCCTGGCTCAGAACAGACTCCTCCTAAGTACTGGCAAGTTTCCTCATTCCCTCTCTCCCCCACCAACACCCAACATATATCTCAGCCTATAAAATGTTATTGTGCCCCCATCATTACTCTTGAAGCACATGCAATTGGCATATGTCACCTTTCATGTCTTCTTGTCATGTCATCTCTGGTCACAAATCCATACCAAGTCCCTGAAGGTCTGTGTTCCTAGTTCACAAGCTCCTTTCACATCTGTTTCCCAACACCACAATTATTCTGGGTGAGTGCAAAGTTAAAACCCATCCCAGACAGCATTCTCTCCCATCCCTGACCTCAACTCCCATGACCTTGTTCCACTCCAGCATTTCACTCTGATGTTCTCGCTCAGAATTTATCAGCAATGACCACACGAACTGTTAAACTGCCAAGTCCCTTAAATTAATTAAACTCTTAAATTAATACCTTCCAGTTAATTGAGCAGTTTCATGTCCTCACTCCCATGGTGACAGTTCTTCAAATGTTATCAAATCCTAGTCCTTTGAGCCCTGTGTTTTCCTCTTATTTATCACCTGTCTTAAAAGCCTTATTGAATTTCTTATTTAGCACGGGCACTCCAGTTCATAATTTAAGTTGTATCTTCAAGTTACTCACCCCCTCTTCGGTGATTTGCCTAAAGAGACAGGGATAGTAAGTAGTACAGCTGGAACTCGACCTAGATCTTTCTCTAAGCCCCCTCTCCTTTCCAGTCTTTCAAAACGCCATCCCCTACTCTTGCCAATGGGATTGGAGAAGATGGAATGGAGAAATTAAAATGTACAGAAGGGAGGCAACTATATTCAATACATTGTAGTAACCTATAATGAGAAAGAATATGAAAAGGAACAAATTTATATATACATATATGACTGAAACATACTATTCACCAGAAATGGACACACTGTAAACTGACTATACCTCAATAATAATATTAAAATGTTCAGAAAGGAGATTTTACTTCTTAAACAAAAAGTGAATTATCTCAAAATTACATAGTAAATCAGGATTTTATCCTACAGTAATTAGTGAGATACCAGCTGTTTTAATAATCACCACATTTGTTGAGGATCTACTGTGATAGGTTCTTTATGAGAATTTTCTCTAGTCCCAAAAGTTTGGTTTTAACTACAATTTTATAGACACTGGGACTCAGAAATTAAGAAGCTTGCCCAGGTTACAGAGTTGACAGGTAGCTTATCAGACTGCAAAGTTCATTTTCTTTCTACCAGGTGCCACCTGCCTTTTCATTTCACTTGATCTTCCCAGGCACTGGGAATTCAGAGTGATATGAAATCTGTGTGGCTATGCTCTGATAGCTGCCCTTGTGCTAGGGGAAGAGAATGGCAATCTTCTAGTTCCAGGAGAACACGAAGGAAGGAGGGGTTCTTTTCCAAAGAGGGTAGAGATGACGAGGTCTTGAAGAAGTTACATTTTATCTAGGAAACAGGCTATTCTCCCCTTTTCATACATCCCTGCCTGGTTTCCTTTCTTGCACCAAATGGGATCTCCTATAGCAGTTTGTCAACCTCACCACTATTAACATTTTTTTTCAGGTAATTCTTTATTTGGGGGACACTGTAAGTACACTATATGATGTTTAGCAGCATTCCTGGCCTCTATCCAGTACATGCCATTAGAACCCTCAATCTCCCACAGTTGTGACAAACAAAATGTCACATGTCCCCTGGGCAGCAAACTGCCCTGGTTGAAACCAATTCCAAAGCCTTCTGTGTATACAACTCATCACCCCTTCTCGGTGATATAACTGTAACAAATCAAAGAAACAAGAGTAGATAGCTCAGGAAAAGGCACTCCCATGAGATTTTAATGTATGATAGAAAAAATGTCATAATTGGGAAGAGAAACATTCAGTGTAGATTATTAGGACAACTGGTAAACCATTCAGACAAAAATTAGGATCCTCACAGAATAAATTTCAGATATAACAAATAAGCAAATTGTTAATACTTCAAACCAGAGGGGTGAAAAAGCAGAACATATTCATCACACCTTACCAGAGGAAGAACTTAAAAGCTTGGGCACAATAAAGGAAATGATCAAGAACAGTATGAATGTTAGAAGATACATCGTTAACTATGTTGAAATTAAAACCTCCTGTCCAGAAGAATTCAAACACAAAAGGGAAGCCAAAACCAGCAAATGTTTACAGGAAATCTGACAAGTAAAGAGTTGAAGTGTAAATTGGTAAAACCACTTTAGAACTGTAGGCATTAACTACTAAAACAGGAGCTATGCTCCCAGACCCAGATGCCGGTTTCTAACACCCTTCTCCAACAGGAGCAACGAGGGCTCCTTGGAGACACTGCTGATTCAGGGGCTGGGCTAGGAGTATACAAACTGAGCCTAGACCTTCTTGTTGTGCCAGAAAGTAAGGAAAATAAAAGGATGAAGTATGGCAAAAAAACCAACCCAAAACAGCTCCCAATGGCCAAATTAAATAATGTAGTATTGGATTATAATCTAAAGTATAAAGCAAATGTCCATAGGTCGATACTGATGCAGACAAACAACTGAATGCAAAAATTAACAGGGGGAGAGAGACAAATTTTACTTAGAGAAGAATTCCAGATACTTTACATAGATATTCTCTCCTCCAGGAGGTGGATCTTAACCCCAGCCCACCCCCACCCAGGAGTGTGGACAGTGCTTAGTGGTTTACTAAGCAGAGAAACCTGACAAACACCACCCTAGCCTGGCGATCAAGGTTAATATCATCAATCATAAGCCATTGTTGACATGATGTACCACTGATGTGATCTGATGAGATGACACATAAACACTATGATATTCTTCCCCCAAATCCATAATCCCAGTCTAACTATGAGGAAAATATCAGACAAACCCAAAATGAAATGCTACAAAATACCTGACCAGTACTTCTCAAAACTGTCAAGGTCATCAAAAACAAGGAAAGACTGAGAAACTGTCACGGACCAGAGGCAACTAAGAAGACAAGATCACTAATTTTAATATGGTATCCTGGAAAGGATCCAAGAGTAGAAAAGAGTACTAGGAAAAAAAAGTGAAATCTGAACTAAGTATGAATAAATAGTCTTAATTTATTGCCTTAGTTGTTACAAATATGCTACAGGAATACACGATGTTAAAACAGGGGAAACTGGGTGATGGGTACACAAGAATTTTCTGTAAAATGAAAACTATTCTGAAATAAAATGGTTTTTAAAAATTGGATTATGCATACCCTATGGCCTAGCAGTTACAGTCCTTAGAATATACCTAACAGAAATAAATGTGCAGGTATATACCAAGAGACATAACAGAAATAGCCATAGCAGCATTGTTTATAATTCCTAAGCACTGGAAAAGATCCAAGAATAAACCTGTAGTAGAACCAATAAATAAACTGTGATTAATTCATAGAATGAAATCCTACACAGCCATGAAAAAACATGATCTGCAGATACATGCCCCTAGCATGAATCACACAAAGATAATCCGTGAAAGCCAAACCCCAAAAGATCATATACCATATAATTCCATTTATAAAAAATCAAAGCTAAAAAAGTAGAAAACTGAACTAGTATACTGTTTATGGTTGCAGGCATAAGTGTTAGAGCCATATTCTTTCTTTTTTTTTTTTGAGGGGGTAATTAAGTTTATTTATTTTAATGGAGATATCAGGGGTTGAACCCAGGGCCTTGTGCATACTAAGTGCATACTCTACCACTGAGCTATATACCCTTCCCTCTAAAGTCGTATTCTTTAAATGGGGTAGGGGTAAGGAAGTCACTACCATAAAAGTCAGTTTAGGGTCACATCTGCAGGGAGGGAGGAATTTGTAGTCAGGAAGTTTCCCGGGGCTCTGGGGCACTCTGAAGTAATGCAAATAGTATTAGTAACACTCTATTCCTTGAAATGGTGATGGTTTACATGAATGATCACTGGGTAATCGTTGACTAAGATGCACACCTAAGTTTAATGCAATTTTCTACGTGAGTTATAGTCCATGCTAAAATATGGTTTTAAAAAGGTTAATATCACCAGAAAGACATAATACGAATATATTAGAAACGCACCAAAAGCAAACTATTGTAAATAACCTTTTCATAGAGGGAGGAAAATTGCTAACAAGTATTTCAGAAAATGTTCAAACTTAAGCAGATACCAAAACTAATACAAACCAGGTGATATCACTCCACACTTATTAAAACTGCAAAAATGAGCTTTAAAGAATACTATATGATGATGAGAATGGAATGGTGCAGATTTTGTTAGCGTAAATATTAATTGCTACACTCTTGGAAAGCTGCATGTCCACAACTATGGAGTAAAACATGCATGACTTTTCAATTATTAAACTCTCTCTGGGAAATTATGCAACGGAAAGTTTCCCAAATACAGGAAAGAAAGTTTTGTGCATAATAGTAAATAATTGTCAACAAATTAAAATTTAATTATGATTAATGAAATAAATGCAAAGATACAGCCCACACTTGATTTTTCAGTCATTAAAATGATTTCTTCATACAGCGATATGCAACATGTGTATGGTTAAAAGCATATGGTAGGAATATAAGGATAACCAAGGAATTAAAACCTCTGCATTAAAGACGAGACAAAATATATTGAAGTATTAACCACAGTTGTGTTTTGGGTTTAGGACAACGCGTGGCAACTTTCTTTAATCAGAATATATTACTTAAATAAGCGGGAAAATAAAAAGGTGACAGAGGTATTATCAATTTGTCAAATCTCAAAGAGATAAAGAAATGAATGCCCCGCCCACTGTACTTGAATTTGGCGCGTGGGACCTCACTGGTAACCTCTGTGAAGAGAGCAATTTTAGGTCACTGCTGGGGAGGAGGGTGTAGGAGTGATAAAGCCTCGCTATTATGGGTGGAGGGAGCAAACATGCGATACTCTTTCTAGAACTTTGCTAGGAAGAAGGGGAGAGAGGAAAACTGGTATCAGGGAGCACAGAAACTACAAAGTTTAAGGCTGGCGGTTTTGTCTTCGGTCTGGAGAGGGGCTTGGAGGCGGCACAGGCTGGAGAAATCACCGCGGAGCACAGGTGGAGGGAAGATTCTCGGAGTGAAGGTTAAACACCTGCTCCAGGGCAGAGAAGAGAGAGACCTGCCTGAATTCATCAAAGTGGGGATAATCTTACCACCTGACATCAGGAGAGTTAAGAAACGGAGCATTGCACCCGAGTTAAAGGCCACTCTAGGTCCACCCAAACTGGACTCCTTGCCCACGTGCGCACCCGCGTCTTGAGCTCTCCGCCTCCCCCACGTGACCGCGGACTTTAACGTGGAAAGTGACCTCTCCTGCCCGAGGTCATGGCCTGCGCCCTCCAGGCTGCTGCCTTCTCCACCCAGGGGGATCCTGGCAGCTCTCCTCTTGGGCTTCAAGCTGGGGTCTGCTTGCCCTTCCTGGTCTTCCACCAGAATGAGGGCGCTGGAAAGACTTACGGACTCTAACTCTGTACTTCAGAGCCGGCAAAACACATGCACAGAAGAGGCCCATTCCATACCTCGGGTCACACAGTAGGCATTCGTGGGGAAGGTGCAATTCCAGCGCTGAAAGCCACGAGCCAAGGAGGAAAAGGGAAAGGAAGGGCTCAACAGGTACCTGTTGTCTGATGCGAAGTGGGAACTCTGACCCTTTACGCCAAATCTCCCGCCTCCGCTGGGAGCCGAGCAAGCGCGCGGAGGGCTGCTTAGGCCGCCAGGAGCCGTTCGACCCTCGCCGCCCGGCCCAGTCTCTCTTCCCATTGGCTCGCCCGGCAAGGGGCTGCTCCCACGCTCCCGCTCCCCGCCTGGGTCTCGGATCCTCTTTACCACGCACTGCTCCTGGGAGAAGATACATTGTTCTATACAGGATCCTCCATGTGCAGCACATCTGGGGGCACACAATCTCCTTCCTTTTCTGATAACCAGTAACGTGGAGAAGAGGGAGCCTGGGAGTTGGACCCTGGCTTCTGATGACCTTTCCTAGACGGGCTGACTCCTAATAAGCAGCAAGCCTTTATTCATCCCTCCCATAATCTCTATAATTGTTGAGCACCTACTTCATGCCTGACAATTTTCTCGGCCTTCTCTAGCAGGGAAGGAAACACCCAACATTTGGCTACTCATCCCCGACCTCCACGCCTCCCATGGAGCTTACATTCTACTGAAGGAGTACAGATAATGAACTGTAGTATATCAGATAGTGATCACTGCTAAGGAGAAAAACAGAGTTGGGTAATGGCCTAGTGCTGGAGGGTAAGGACCAGGGAGTGGGTCCTATTTCTCTCTGGGTGGAAAGGGAAGACACTGCTAAGGTGACATTTGCAGAAAGTGAGGGCATGAGCCATGCAGATATCCTGGAAATGGAGCATTCCAGGGGGAGGAAATAGCAAATGCAGAGGCCCTCAGGCAAGAGCCTGCCTGATAGATTGAGGAACATTGGAGTCAAATCAAGCATCATGGTCACCATGACTCTGGGTTGATATATGGATAATGCAATTTCATCCAAATCCCACAGGATTAGAACTCTCTTCTGTGAATTTATGGTCTTGGCCCCTGAAGACAGGGCTTTCAAAATTGGCTCAGACCCTAATAACTCTAGCATCTTCAGGAATTAGAATCATCTAACTCTCTGATGAGAGAATTCGGATCAAATAGGCAAAAGGTGTGTCCCCTTAGAATGGCTTCCTTTTTGTCCCAATTACCCATCCTGAAAACCTTTTCCTATTGACATAACAGCAAGACTTGGGAGATTCTAGAGTTGCCTGTAACCTCATTTAAAGTAGCATTTCTCTAGCTGGAATCTTCAGGGAGATCTTTAAATCTTATTGGCAAAGTAGGAGCCAGTATTCATTGGCTTTAAGCAAATGTACTCTCTGGGCAACTGATACTAAGGGCTCAGGCAGGCTAGTTGGCAACATGGATCCAACAATCTTAATCACTATCAGAAATCAGAGCCCTAGATCATAAAGATTTATACAAACTCAAAAGGACAATGACAATGAATGGTGTGAGAATGAGAGAAAACAGGATAAACTCTCTTGGTTTGGCTCCAGCCTACTATATGAATATAATAGTCATTTGAGTATCATGCTAAATGTTATATTCACAAGTACATACATCTTAAGAGAAGCTATGAATGTTAGGGGTTTTGGTTCTGAAACCATTTCTAAGATGCTCATAACACCATGAAATAGAACACATTTATTTCATGGAAAAATTAAAAACTGAGGAATCTGTTAAACAAAGTTTTAGAAACCAAGTGTCCCAGGACTGTACCTTAGTAAAAATGAATTAGACATTTTTCATTTTTATTTAATTTATATATACCTGACCACGTTTCATTTTATGTAAATGCTTAAGATTTATAATATCATGTATTTTAGTGTAATCTTTTTTTGTTTCTTTTCCCTTTTGATTTAGCTCTTCCTCTAAAAGGAACCCCTGGGAAGAATATGCTTGCCTTTAATTGCATTATTATTCTGTTCTGTCTTTTCTCTATTACTTTTGGTAAAATTTAATTTTCCATAACTTCTTTTCTTTTAAAAAATTTTTTATTCAAGTGTAGTTGATTTGCATTGTTAGTTTCAGGTGTACAGTAAGGTGTTTCAGTTATACATATGCATAGATATATATTTTTTCTTTTCAGATTTTTTCCCATTATTTGTTATTACAAGAAACTGAATCTAGTTCCTTGTACTATACAGTAGGTCCTTGTTGTTTATTTTATACATAGTGTTGTGTGTCTGTTAATCCCTAACCCCTAATTTATCCCTCTCCCATGTCTTTTCTTAAAAGGCTGAATAATAAAATTAAAACGTAAGTCTTCTAATTAATAACTACCAGCAAAAAGGCATCTCTGAAAATTTTTATAGGTATTTCCACAAGCCCCTGCGGCTGGAAGGAGAGATGCCATTCTTCTTCATAAAACTAATCTAATATGGTGCAAAGTGGAAAACAGTAATAAAATATCCATCTTATTTTGCTGTCCAATAAGGAGACCTGCATAAATATTCATAAACCTACCACCTTGTTCTATTTATGTTTATATTTGAAAGTGTTATTTGTACAGAGTACTCTTATAAGATACTTGGACTTTTGAAACTATTGTAATGCCCTGTGAAAATATCTTTAACATCTAAAAGGTATGAATGCTGAGTGATTGTAGTCCTTGCTCATCTGATAATAATATCATAAATGACATCTCTGTGTTACTAAAAGGTAATGCAAGGAGATTTCTCAAATAAGAAAACTAGTCATTTTCCTTATTTCCCACAAGCACAGAGGTAAAATAAAAGTCGTAGAATTTGCTTTTTACTAAGAGTTTGAGAGACTTATAGGCCCTCAATTTTCTCCCTCTCTTAACTCACATCAATCTTTCCCAATAAATAAACCACATTAAGTACATCAACTAACTGGAATGTATCATTTTGTATTTTTTTCTCCATGCTTGTATAATTATACTCACAATAACATACCAAACACACACACTGAGTTACAAAGTTGGAATTACATTATCCTGGCTTTTTTGCATCTTAAATTCCTCACCCAACAAACAATTTTGTTCATTGACTATTGATGCCCTTCCCCATCGCACTCTGTCCCACCAAATAGAATGGCTCCATAATGGATAAAGATTTTTATCCACTTAGTTTACCGTTGCATCCCCAGCACCTACAACAGTGAATGAGTCAATCAACACAACACCTTATGGATGTAAAAAGGGACTAAAGTGGAAACAAACATGACAAGTTGAAGGAAAAACAATTAAGCCAGAATGGCTAATAGGGGGAGAGGGAACAGAATAATGAAATATGGAGTCGGAGAGGTAGGAAAGATGAAAAGGTAAGGAGAGAAACATCATATAGAGCCATAGAGATCACTGTAAGAACTTTGGCTTTCACTAGGAATAAACTACAGAGCCAACGGAGGGTTTTGAGCAAAGCGTATAGTCACAATTATGCTTTGAAAGAATCATCCAGGATCCTCATGAAGAGAAGTGGAGTGGCAATAGCAAAAGCAAGGGACCAATTAAGAGCCTATTATAATAATCCAGGTGAGAGAAACTGATGGTAGCAGAGAAGCCCAGGACTTGTCAGGAAGAGAGGCGGGAGGAAAGCCCGACACGACCAGAGCCTTAGCAGGAGAAGCGGGTCCTCCGCAATGATAATACGAAATTTGAAAAGCTCTCTTCGCGGATGTGTGGCTCCAACTTCGAATGTAGGGACGACTCAACGACCAGAACTAGTGGGGTGCCTATTCCGCCGAGGGCGCGGGACAATGTGCGCAACCACCCCTCGCCCCCAAAGGTAGCTGTTTCCCTGAGTCTCCAGCCCTGCCTCCCTTCCAGGGGCCCTAAAAACACCTATAATCGTCCCATTAACGTTAGTATCTTGGGTGGCTCAGCACCTCCTCGGTAGAGTGCAGTGATCCACCACCCTCCTTCCAGGAACGCGGGTGGTTTAAGTCTGGGCTGCGCCCCGATCCTTCTGGCCAATCAGGAGCCACGTCCTCCGTCGCTCTTCTTTCCCGCCCCGCCCCTCCTGTCTCCATGGGAACGCCCCGAGTGTCTACTCCAAGGCCTGGGGCTTCGGTTTCTGACTAGCGGGCTGCGGCCATTGTTTGTCTAGACGGAGAATTTTGGCTGGTCCCCGTCCCTCCCCAGAGGCTCTGGAAGTGAGGCAGACTCCCGGGAGCATCAAGCTAGAAGCGAACATGGGCGGGGAGAGCTGTGACTGAAGATTGAGTGGCAGAAGGACAGCCAGGAGGCCGAGAGGCCGCTCCGCCTTAGAAATCTAGGAGATACCAGCGTAGGGGGGGTCCTACACAGCCGCCCTCCCCACGTTAAAACGGAGTGAGGGACGGGAACGGAGAGGCACAGGCGGCTTGCGCCCTGGGGCCGGAGTGCTAGGTGCCGGGAGGTGTTGGGGCGGAGTTCGGGCCGGGCGTCTGGATGCGCAGCGGAAGCCGGGCGTGTCTTTGCTGCAGGAGCAGAGGCCGCGCGGGTCCCGCTCCGTGAGAACCGTTTGTACGTCTGAATCCCGGGCTTGAGATGTAAGAATTCTGGAGGCCCTTGCTGCATAGGAGGAGCCCAAATCTGTCCTGCTCCTGGGACACCATGAATCATTTTTCTCTCTAGAGAAAGAAGGCTCTTAACTGTTTATCATTTTCCCCAGGTACCCGTGATCAGCAAGGGAGGACCGGGACGGCAGAGGCTCATGCCCCCGTTTTACAGGTGAGGAAAGTGAGGCACTGGGAGGTCTAGGAGTCTGGTCTTTTTCCAAGTTCTACAAGTTGTTGGTTATAGAGTTGAGACTATGATCAGATCCTGGGAGTCTAAATCTGGGATCCTTCGCTAAGGCTCTGTACTTTTATTTATGTTGTAAGAAGTAGGGGAGGGTGGTGGGATTATCTTTTTACTTAACTGATTGAACAAAATAAGAAAAATACTTTTAGGAGGAAACTAAGTGTGCTGCTATTATTCCGATTATTTTTTATTGTTCTTGCTATTCATAATGAACTAGGAAATCCTTGAGGCTCAGAGAGGTTAAATTATATAGAAAATATCTGCATCCCTGGAGAGACTAAACTGTGCAATCAGATTCTGGGTTTTCATGCCCAAACTAGAATTGTACGTTTTTTAAACGGTTAGAAATAAGATCTTGGGTGCCAATTCTTATAGCTCTCCTCCCTTGAAAAGGAACAGAAATGTTCTTGGGTTCCTTCTGACCTCTTTCTAGGAGACTTGAGGGATCACGTACAGTTAGTATGTGGGGATTGTGGTGAGTCTGGGAATTTTACATCATGCTGTCTTTCATGTCTCCTTCTTTTTCCCTCAGCTCAGCCTTTTCAACACTCCATCCTTCCCCAAAAAAGGAATATAGAGGAGGAAGGAATGTTCATTATTTTCCTCACAGTCTGATCCCAGGTGAGTGGGATTGTCTCTCCTCTTATAAAATGCCCCTGAATTCTCCATGGATAGTGGGAGTAGTGGAAGTAGCTAAGGGAATGGATGGGCCAGACTAAATAGAAAATGTTCCTCACTGGGCTGGGAAGCTTTCAAGCCTCCTATGCAGCAAGTCCCTGCCTCCCACCCAGTTTCTTTTCCCAACATTTACTCATTTATTCAGCCAGTCATTCAAGTCTACTATATAATTCAAACTGGTTTTGATAGCCTGAGATAAAGAATGTCTTTCCTTAACCTTGGGGAAATAAGGCACCTGAGGTTAATAAGAATTTCTAAAGTTATCACACAGTAAATAATGCTGCAATGAGTAGCACTTCTAAGCAAAAGACAGGAACAGGGACTCAAATTTAAATAATTGTTATAAATTGGAAGGTATCATTCCAGACATGAAGATTGTCAGTCTCAGGCAGAATATGAGGGGACAAATAAGGAAACTGGTCTAGTTGCAGTAGAGTGTAAGTGTGAATGTATAAGGTGAGGGCATATTGTGGAGGGCTGGTAATGTTTAATCGATTACTCATCCTTGTGCACCACTCAGAGTCCACTGCCATTATTGACATTTGGATGTATTTATTTACAGTCTTTTATCCAGTACTTAATATACATACATAATCACTAATCGGTACAAATACTAGTATGTGTGCATATGTATCCATACACAAACATACAAACATAATTTAAGATACATGAATATAGAGAAATTAGTATATATAAAAAAATTTGAATCATGACAAATAGGCTCCATTAGGGTAGGGAATGTTCCCGGTATATAGAACTCTGCCTAGCAGATAGTAAGCACTCAATTAATATTTGTTGAATGTATGAATGGCTGTTATATGTGTAATTCTTTTCATTTAACATATGCAGTGAACTTTTATCCAAGTATGTTTTGGTAGCATGAGTTTTAAAGATTATATAGTTTTTCATTCCAGGTATGTGCCATGCGTTATTTAAATTTCCTTTTAAAAAACTTAAGTTTTTCCCAATATTTTACTATTGTAAACAACTAATAATAAATATTCTTATACATAACTTATTAAGTGTATCTCTATTTCCTCAAGATATGCTCTGGGAAATAGGATAACAGATTCAAAGGATATAAACATGTTTTAGGCTTTTGAAAACTTAAGCTCTTTTGTAGAAATACTGCATGAACTAACTACTACAACCTTTTGATGAAAGTTCCTGTGTTGTTGAACCTTTACCAGCACTGAATATTACTTTTAAAATTTAGCCTTGAATTGCACCCTTTCAGTCTTTATTAAGAGCGACTATTTTAAACATATACGTATTGGTCATTTCATTCCTTCTCTGATAAATTGACTCAACATACATTACTTTTTTTCCTACTGAGTTTTTGTTTCCATTTGATAAAATGTACTCTTTGTATATAAAATATATAAACTATTTGTTATATGCTGTAAGTATTTCTCCTAGTTTATCATTTCCCTTTTACTTTTAAGGACTTCTTTGTTGATATAACTTGAATTTACATCAAGTGAAATCTTTTTTCTTTTTCTTTTTCTTTTTATGTATAGTTTTATGCTTTGAAAGCTCTTCTCCATTCCCAAATCTAATATGTAATTACTTTTATTTTCCTCAATTATTTTTTATAGCTTCACGTATTTTAAAAGTTTAACTCTTAAACCTATCAGGTATTTATTTTGGTGTGAGAAATGATGGGAGAACATAAAACATTCTGTGTTTTTCCCACTTACTTTCCTAGTAACATCTGCTTTCTCCACTGACTGTGGTGCTAACTTTTCATATACTAAATTACTATATTATTAACACACACATGCCCTCATGCACCCAGATCACTTTTGGGGCTGTCCTGTTTCATGGGTCCATTTCTCACTTCTTAGACAGGTAGAAGAATGTATTTAATTTTATTCCTTTATATGTAGTGCATTTAATCGGCAATGAAGAGGAATTTCCCCTTTCATTTTCACTCAATGAGGATAAGGAAAAGGAAGGAAATAGCTCATATATTGGGAACATTCCACAGAATAATATTATGATGATTTTCATTTTGGAGAAAAGGAAGTAAAAGTTACATATGGTAACTTTTAGATATTGGATATATTAGCCTGTTAGTATGTTTTATTACTATAGCATATCAAAATACAAGCCCTGGACCCACTACCTAAGCTTGTTTCATGTCTCTACCACTTTCTGGTTCTATAAATCAGAGTTACTTAACCAGATTCACATCTATGAAGTGGAGAAATAAAACCTACTATATAGGGTTATTGCAAAGATTAAATAAAGTCATACATGTAAGTGATTGACAAATAGAACTAATAATTGGTTGCTATTATATTAGTTAATATTTAAGCTATAATGCGTATCTGGTATAACTCTTTCTAGTCACTAAGACAAAAGAACTGAGGCATGGAATCTAGCTTAAATTTTTTTTCCAAATAGTGAGTCAGCTGTCCCAGTATCATTAATTAAATAAGCCATCTTTTCCCCACAAGTTTAATGTCACCTTTGTCATGTTTAGAATTCACTACAATAGTTGGGTCCATTTCCAGATTTCTAGTCTTTTCCATTAATCATCTTTTTTCCTGTGTCTACCACACAGTGTTAAAATTATAGAGGCCTTATTAAAGTTTTAATATGCCATTGGGTTAGTCTCCCCTCATTATTCCTTTTTCCTAATTTTCTTTTATCTCACAAAAGCACTTGAAAATCAGTTCATGCCCCCCACCCCCAAGTTGTTAGTATTTTGATTGGGAGCCCACTGAAAATTTTGATAAGTTTAATAAGAACAAAGTTATATTTATTTCTCCCACCTAAGATTGAAGAATATCTTCCTATTTTTTTCAATCCCTCAGAATTCTAAAATTGTCTTTATAAAGGTTCCAAGTAGTTTTGTTAAACTTATTTTCAGGAATTTGTATTTTTTAATTGCTATTATAAATGTCATTTAAAAATAACTTAATTATTATTTCTATGTCTGAACTCTAAGCTATGTAATTGGATTTTATATGTTAATTTGAACATTTATTGGGATATACTACATACATGCAAAAATATATGAAAACATATATGTACAATTTAAAATACAATAACAACATGGATAGCCACCATGTAGACCAGCAAATAGTTTTAAAAGCCCCCTGATAAGCCCACATCTTCATTCCTCCTTCTGCTAGAGAGACAACTATTAAACTATTATCTTCAATATTGCATTTTGTATTCCCTACCTTTTTTTTTTCTGAGTTTTAACTACCTATGTCTACATTTCTAAACAAAACTGTGTAGTTTTGCCTATTTTTGAACATTATATAAATGGAATCACTGCATATATTCTTCTGTGAATGGCTACTTTAACATAGTGTTAGATTTTTACAATGCAGCCATGTTGATGTAGATGCAGTTTATTTTCACTGCTGTGTACTATTTCACAGTATGAAAAACAGCTTATATATCCAACTTGGTGTTGTTGGGCTTTTTGGATTATTTCTAGTTTTTTGCTGGTGAGCAGTGATACTCTAAATGCGCTTGTACATATCTTCTGGTATAAATGTGTAAGTTTCTCTATGGTACAAACCTAGTCCTGGAATTTCTGGGACACTGAATTCCCTTATAATTGCTAATAATTTTCAGTTGGTTTTCCCAGAAAAACAATCAGACCCTCTACGATAATTTTGTCTGCTTGCTTTGGCAAGTGCTTTCATATTAATGATTTTAAAATAGTGAATTTGTGGTATCCTTGTTTCCAATTTTAATGAGAATGCTTTTAATGATTTACCTTTGGATTTGAGATATATTTGCATTTCTTTATTTTTCTGTAGCTAACTTGCTTTGTTTGTAGTTTTAAAGAAAGGATCAGTGGTGAATTTTAAGAGATAACTTTTGGCATTGATTAAAATAATTATATGGCTTTTCTTATTTGACATTATTATGATGGCTTATAGTTAATAGAGTTCCCCTTTGAACCTTCCTTTACCTTTTGGAATAAGCTACTAGTTCATCATGCTATAATATACTTTGGTATTGTAGCAGATTAATTTAATTCTTTGGGTGCGGAGAATTAGGTTTATTTATTTATTTAATTAAAATGGAATTACTGGGGATTGAACCCAGGACCTCATGCATGCTAAGCAGGTGCTCTACTACTGAGCTATACCCTACCCCCTGTAGATTGCATTTTCCAAAGATGGCCATAACTATAATTTACCCTATCCTTCACGCTCTTCTTACAATGTGACTTTCATTCTTTCCACCAATAGGTGGGATTGTGTCCCCTCCTGTCAAATTTGGCTGGGGCATGTGTTTGCCTCAGCCAGTGGAGCACAGCGGAAGTGATGATATGTGACTTCCCAGGCTAATTCATTAAAAAGGATGCAGGTTTTGCTTGCCTTTCTTTCTCAAGAAACTTGTCACCATGTTGAGGGGCATCCCAGGCCACATGAAAGGACCAATTAAAAAGAAACTGAGACCTTCCATCAACAATCACAGTCAACCTGCCAGCCATGTGAGTGAGCCACCCTAGAAGTGAATCCTCCAACCCAGTCAAGCTTTTAGATGGCAACTCAACAACAATCCCATGAGAAATCCAAGTCAGAACTGCCCAGCCAAGCCACCCCTGAATTTCTGACCCAGAGAAACCGTGAAAGATAATAATTATTGTTTTAAGCCACTAAGTTTTGAAATAACTAGTTATGCATCAGTAGATTATAAATACAGGTGTTGCTGCAGTTTATCAACCTTATATTTTACTTTATTTCTGAAGTTTCTATCAAGATTCATTACTAATATAGAGCTATAGTTTTCTAACATTTGCTGTCTTAGTGTTTTCCTAAATTTCTTAAAATTTTTGACAATTATTGTATACCTTGGAATAATTTAATATAATCAAATAATCTGTTCTTTGAAAATTTGAAAGACTTCATCTGAGGAAACTTTTGGGTTGTGTGAAGATAATATTTCATATTTCTTTGATAACTTGACTAATTTCTTTCACAATATCTGATCTGCTCAGGTTTGTTTTCCTTCTTCTCAGGGCCATACTGAGTGGTTTTCTAGGAAAAAATATATTTCCCATTCAGATTTTCAGATTTATGTTGTAAAGAATGTGGAAAGTGCCTACCCAAGATTCAACTAATCTTTGCTATTTCCCTAATCTCATTTTTAACTTTTTTCTATTTGTGCTCATCCCTTTTTGTCTCCTTTGGTAGCTTGTTGGGGATTAATCTATTTTATTGTTAATATTTTCCCCCTGAAGAACTGGCTTTTGGATTCATTTAGCAATGGTAAATGTTTTTCAATTCCAACATTTTATTTCACTAACTCTGTAACTTTCCCTTTAACATTCAAGTTTTTAATCCATCTAGTATTCCCATGTATATGATATGTTGGAGCCCAGTTTTATTTTTTCTCATATACTTAATCAGTTTCACAACACCATCTAGTATAAATAATTCATTCTTTCCTCTTTGATTTTTAATGCCATCTTTCTTGTTAATAGGTTTTCATATATGAACAAGAATATTGCTTAGTCGTTGAGTCCTCAGTTCTGTTCCACTGGGCTGTTCTGATTTTACTACTGTAGTTTGGTGATATGTCACTATCTGGTAGGACAAGTCTTCCTGCTTGGTTGAACTAAGTTTTTTTTTTTTTGAAGTATAGTCAGTTTACAATGTTGTGTCAGTTTCTCATGTATAGCACAATGTTTCAATCATACATGAGTATACATATATTTGTTTTCATATTCTTTTTCACCATAAGCTACTACTAGATATCAAATATAGTTCCCTATGCTATACAGTATAAACTTGTTTACCTACTTTATATTATATCAGTCAGTATCTGCAAATCTCGAACTTCCAGTTTATCCCTTCCCACCCCCTCCCCCTCTGGTAACCATAAGTTTGTTTTCTATGTTTGTGAGTCTGTTTCTGCATTATATATAAGTTCATTTGTCTTTTTTTTTTTTTAGATTCCACTTATAAATGATATCATATGGTATTTTTCTTTCTCTTTCTGGCTTACTTCACTTAGAATGACATTCTCCAAGGCCATCCATGTTGCTGAAAATGGCATTATTTTATTACTTTTTATGGCTGAGTAGTATTCCATTGTATAAATATACCACAACTTCTTTATCCAGTCATCTGTTGATGGACATTTAGGTTGTTTCCAAGTCTTGGCTATTGTAAATAGTGCTGCTATGAACATTGGGGTGCAGGTGTCCCTCTGGATACATGCCCAGGAGTGGGATGGCTGGATCATGTGGCAAATCTATTTTTAGTTTTTTTGTGAATCTCCATACTGTTTTGCACAATGGCTGCACCAAACTGCATTCCAACTAAGTCTTTGTGGACTTCTTTTCCCTACTTATAAATTTTAGAGAAAAAGTATATCCCTGTGTTTTGTTTATAATCATACTTTTAAAAAATCAGACTTGCAGAGATCTGACTTATTAAATTTTTAAGAGCATCTTTTGGCTTTATGCGTTTTCTCAATCATCTGTTTGTTACATCTTTGACTTTCAGCTTTATCCTTCTTTTTTGAAGTCTGCTCCTTTTTGAGGGGGGTGAGGATTTCTCTTTTCTAAGTTTCTGAGTTGAATGCTTAGGTTTTTTATCTCTAGCCATTCTTATTTCCTTTAAGTATTTATTTATTTGAGTCTTGAAATTTTTGATGTGTAATTATTATTATTCAATTCAAATTTTTCTTTATTATCATTATATTGTCCTTTAAATCCAAGGGATATTTAATATGTTACTTGGATTCCAGAAGTGTAGGTTTTTTAATTCCATTGTTGATAGTTCCTAAGTTTATTACATTGTAGCTAGAGAATGTATTCTGCATTATAGACCAATACATGGCCAATCCTGTAACAGTACTGTGGGTTCATGAAAAAAATATGTATTTTTACATTTATTATAATTACTGCTATTTTTGCCATCATATACTTTCTTTCTTTGAAACAGGATGTCTTCTGTTTTTATTTTGTTTTGTTCTTTATAGATCCTACTTTGGTTCTTATGGTGGTTGCCCTTAACTTGAAACCCATGTTAATTTTGATTTATGCCCACTGACTTCTCAAACTTATTAATATCTAAGAAGTTTTTCTACAAAGACAAGTACTTTAGCCTATGCTCATGTCCCTTTTCTCCATCCCTCCCTTATCAGCTGTTTGTATTGTCAACAGCCGTAGTTCAGGGTAGGTGTAGATATGCTCTCTCTTTTTCTTTTCTTTTTTTGTTCCAGGTTTTGTTTATCTGATTTCATTTGTTTTCATTTGTTTTATGATCACAATACACTTTATTAAGGTACTTGATCACCTTTCCTTATTATATCTTATGCAGCCTTTCTTGGATTTGTTTCTCTTCTTAAATGATTTGTTAAAAATATAGAGAGGTAAGTGTATATGTTTAAAGCATATATAGGTTAACTATTAAAAAACAGAAGTTTTATGTATGAAATCAAAATCATAGAGGAAAAAATAGGAGGCAATAAAAAATAAAACTCAAAGAGAAGACAGGAAAAGATGGAGGAAGAATTTTTAAAAATAATAAGTAAGATTTTAGAAATAAGTCCAAATATATTAGCAATCACAGTAAATGAACATGGATAAAACTTACCTATAAAAAAATTAGCCATACAGATTTGATGAAAAACAAAGTCTTGCTCTATGCTATTTGCAAGAGACCTACCTAAAATAATGCCACAAAAATTAGATTTATTAATCATGAACTAATATATAGTTAAGAATGAGTTTCAAATTTGTATATAGCAAAACCTGACAAAATAATAAGAATGAATCAAAATTTCAAATACATAAAGAATTATTTTAACAGACCTTTCTTGAAAAGGACTTTTTAAATAAGACTTTAATAGTTGGAAAGATAACTGTGTTTATGGATAGGAAGACAAGAGGGATGTCAAGTTTACATAATGTTCTGGGGGAGGTTTATTTATATAGAAAGAGAAGAGAGTGGGAAATTATCAAGCTCCCTGGAGAAATGGTGAATCTTGGTCAGTATAGAAAAGGCAACAAAACTGAACCTATGACATTTGTTGTGGTAAAGTAAGGATGTTCTCAAACACTGAAAGGGATCATGTCACAAGAGCCCAGAGCCAGCCTGAAAGAAATCCCACTAATCTAAGATAAGGGGGGGGGGTGTTGAACATCTAAAAGAAAAAGTACTGCAATTTGATCAAAACACATCAAATATGTAAAAATCAATGAATTCATAAAAATGCTGAAAAGCAAAATAATACAAATCGTATGAGTTGTAGTTGGTGGTTACTTTGTCCCATCTCATTACTCTGCAAATTGATTTTTTAAATGGGGTACTTTGGGAAGTAATCAAGCATTTATCCTTTTTTGATTGGACAACATTTCAGGGTAACCAGAAAATTTGTGATGGGGAGTTCTTCATTATAGGATTACAGCTCATATATGCACAAGGAATAGCAGAATTAGAAAACCAAATTGCAATTCTTAATGAAATAACAGATCTAAGAAATAGTCATCATTTACTGCTAAAACTTTGAGTGAAAGATTTATGGGAAACATTAGAATCGAAGGACTGCACTGACAGCGCTTGAACCCACCGCTTAGTAAATTTAGCAACCCTAAAGTACCATAACAGGAAGTATATAGCAGGTATTCTTGTCAGAAAAAAAAATGAACTTTAGTCTTCAGAGGCTTCGGGAATAAAAGGACCAAGTAACAGGAATGGAATAAAGAACAAGTAAAAACACCACAAGGAAACAGTTAGCCAAATAATTGATGAGGGATGTTCTGTAAAAGTGCTATTCAAAGTCCAGTCCCTGGTCCAGCAGCATTAGCATCACATGAGAGCTTATTATAAATGAATCTTGGGTCCTACCTAGGACCTAATGAATCAGAGTCTCTGGAGATGGGGCCCAGGAAACTGTGCTTTAACAAGTTCTCCAGGTGATTCTGATACTTAATGAATTTTGAGAACCAGTTTTCTACACAATAAATGTCTGGGTTTCTTTAACAAATCAATGGCATGATAAATTAAAAAAATTAAAAGGTAGAAGGATACTGTTACAGACAAGAGAGATTTAAGAAATATACAGTAACCAAATATAAGTTGTAGATCTTTTTTGGATCCTGATTCAGACAATTCAGCTGTAACAAGTATTAATTTGAAGTGAATGTTAGATATTAAGTACTATTAATTTTGTTAGGCAGTTAGGTTTTTTAAAGTCCCTATTAGTTAGTGAAAGATATATATTGAACTATTTCTGAAATAATTATATGTGAAATGATTTAGGCTTGGGATTTGCTTTCAAATACTCCAGCAAATAATAATAACAATAATATTAATAATAGGGGAAGCAGAGGATTGAAATAAATTTGACAAAATAATATAATATATATTGATATATTTATATATATAAATGATAATTATTGAGTTGTTATATGGGACCTCACTATATTGTCCTCTTTATTACTCTTGTGAATGTTTGAAATTTTCCATACTCTGTCGATGATGCAAAGTCTTGTAGCAATTATGACAGAAGCTTAATCAGTTCTGGTTGGTGGTACACAAAGGGCTATAATTTCATTTCTCATAAAATCACTGCTAATCTAGTGTAATACTGTTTCCTTTCATTTTACCTTATGTAATATTAATAATGCAAAAGCGACTTCATTTTTGTCCACATTTTTGTTATAGATTAGCCTATCTTAATTTTAATCTTTTAGAATTCAGTAGTTCAGTGTGTCTCTTCTAAGCAGTATGCCTCTATACTTTAAAACTGTTTTAATATCCTTTTGTCTATTAATAAATTTAGTTGCCATCTTAATTTATTCTTTATGTAACTTCCTTCTTTTTCCATCCCTAGATTTTGTACCTACTAATTTTGAATGTAGGTGTCCTGCTTTTAACTTTTCTAGTGGGGGAAATCATTTGCAACATATTTTAAAAAATATTTTCAAGGGAAGTTTTATAGTGTTTTTTAGTAAACTGAAATGCACATGCCTAAAGGTTCTAATTCTGGAAATGTATCATCTAGATATGTTATTACAAGTGAGTGTTGTTCAATGATACATTTGAGAGAGTTGATCACTGCTCTATTGAGATAGCCAGGAAACTAGAAATAGTGTGCATCAGTTTGGGAACAGTTAAATCCTGGAACATCATAAAGTGAAATGCCATGCAACATGTACAATATCTTAGTCATCTATTGCTGCATAATAAATTATACTTAGCAGCTTAAATTAACAAACATTTGTTATCTCACTCAGTTTCTAAGGGTCAGGAATCTGGAGCAACATAGCAGTGGGGTTCTGGCTCAGGGCTTCTCATGAGGTTGCAGTCAAGCTGTCAGCAGGCCTTTGTCACTGGAAGGCTTCACTGGGGCTGGAGGATCCACTGCTAAGATGCTAAGTCACTCACATGACTATTGGCAGATGCCTCATTTCTCATTGAGGACAGATAGCCTCAGTTCCTCACCACGTGGGCCTCTCCACAGGACTGCCTAAGTATTCTCACAACATGAGAGGTAGCTTCTCCCAGAGTGACTGATCCGACAAAAAGAGCAAGGAGGAATCTTTTATGAGCTAGTCTCGAAAGTTGCACACCATTGCTTCCCCTTTTGCTTTTTCTTCTATTCATCATCGGCTCACGTTCAAGGGGTGGGGAATTAGGCTCCACTTTTTGAAGGGAAGGGTACCAAATAATTTGTGGGCATATTTTAAAATCACCACAAATAAGATAGGTCTATATGTACTGTAATGGGAAGTTGTACACTACATGTTATATGAAAAAAGCAAACTGCAGAATGATCATGTCTTTGTTACAGAAAAACATTAGCAGGCTATGTATGTATGAAAAGCGTCAGAAAGGATACAGTGAAAACTCTAGTTGTTATTTTTAAGTTATTTGGGGAGGGTTGGCTTTCAATTTTAATTTGTATTACTTCAGCATTGTTATAATTTTTATGAACTTATTTTCAGTAAAAGAAAATAGACTCTTAATCTCTAGTATATTTTTAATTTATTTTGGGGGCGGGGTAGGTAACTAGGTTTACTTATTTATTTATTTTTCAGAGGACATACCTGGGATCAAATCCAGGACCTCGTGCATGCTAAGCATGCACTCTACCAGTTGAGCTGTACCCTCCCCTCTAGTATATTTTTTAAATAAATTCTTAAATCTTTGTTAAAATAACAAAGCCAATAACAACAGACTGGGTTTTGTTTACTGTACATTTTACAGAATGTAGGACCAGTGAATTCATTTATCACAATGACACCAAATTTTCATCTTCTGAGGATCCCAGGTTTCTTATTTATATACTCATTTGTTTGTGTTAAAGTAGACTTACTGCCTTTAAAATTTTTTAACATTTATTTTATAAACATTTAAAAATAAACAGCACTGAATTTTCTCATTCTTGAATTCTGATTTGTGATTAATGTTTCATTTTTTTAGGCATGGATTATCATTTAGTTTATTTGGAAAATAGTACTTGGGTGGTATATTTTAAATCCTTGAATATTTCAGTATATCTTCCTTTTGCCTTTCTACGTTAACACAATATGGCTGTACTTGGAAATACTGATTTACAAACCTTCCCAAGTTGTTTTTAAAACTTCTCTCACTTTCGCTTAGTAGGTATGCCTGGGTTTAAAAACCACCACTTTGTAACTACATGACCTTGTACTTAATCTTGCTAAATGTTAATTTCCTCATTCCTTCAATGAAGAGGAATGTTGATAATGATACCTTACTGGATTGTTGTAATGATAAATGAGATAACATAACCTTCTTCATATAACTGCTAGATAGTATTTAGCTGCTGCGATGATTATAATGATATGATGATGATGATGATGATGACAGTCTAGTTTCCTTACATTTTATTGTAAATTCCTTAAAAGTATCTATTTATTTTATTCTTGGTATTTACTGAGCATTATAAATTGAACTTTACAGTTGAGAATGTGTCATCAAAGAAATAAAATGAATTTGTCACCTAACCAACTTATGATGTTATTTCCACTAAAAGAATTGTTTTTAGGTAGTTAGAATACATGCATTTATCTCTTCTTTTTCTCTAAAACTGCATAATAATAAAAAACTAAGAAATTTATGAACTTACAGTGGTGAAGTTGAAGAGCCATCAGCAAATGAGAAATTGCAACACAAACTTGGAAGGCAACAAGAGGAGGAGTGGTAAGAGCCACATAGGGCTAAAGACATTACATCCCAGAATACTCCCTAGGGCAGTACAGACAAGAAAGGAACTGATGAGCCCTGTGAACTTCAGAGAGGCTCACATCCATACCATCTGGGGCAGAGGGCCAGACAAAAAAGAAGATCCTAAAATATTTCCCAAGGGGAAAGAAAAAGTTGCCTACAAAGGAATTACAGTTTTTTTTTTTAATCACTCTTAGCAACACTGAAAGCTTATAAACAGTGAAGCAGTTCTGAGAAAAATTCTTTTCACTCTAGAATTCTATACCCAGCCATTTGTGAAGGATAGTAATAAAGACTTCAGGCATAGAGTGATTCATATGATTTGAGTGATTCATATGATTCTTGGGAATTCTTCCTAGTACACATGCTTGGAGATTCTCCTTTAAAGAAAACGTCACCTGTTTCTCACCTTTGCTTTTTTCAGTGGCCACAGGCTTAGCATTCATAGGCCTGACTGAACTCACTTGGTTATGTGCCTCCCAGTTAATGGAGTGAATCACAAAAGAGGAAGAGTCATATGATCTTGAAAATGGAGCACTAAAGAGTAGCCAGCCCTAACTTGAGCAGGAAGATGGACATTTCCAAGATAAAAGGAGTGGGTGAGGGGATGAGACACTACATAAAATAGATTATATAGAGCCTTTCAAAGTAATAAGACTTTGAGGACAGTAAATTTATTAAGTAAAAATTAAACAAGTAATTCTCCCAAACAGTATATAATCATATTCAAAATCATATAAGCACTACTTATTGATTTAACCAGAAAATTAGTGATAATGCTACATGAGGATGAGGAGTGGAGGTATGGGTGGTCGCATCTGATTCCTCATTTCATAGTAGGAAGTAAATAGATAATATCTAAGATGATCAATCATGAAGCAATAATATAAGCAACATGAAGCTATATTGGTACAGTTGGGAAACAGTTTTGGTCCAATGTATGTAGACTTTGGAAAAAAACAAAGTGGCTCTAGCTGTAAAATGGGGATAGTAGTATCTACAATTTAGGATTGCGGTGAGGATTATGTGCAATGTACATGAAGTACTTAGCCCAGTAGTTAGCAGACAAATGCTTATATAAATGTCTCTTATGATGGTGGTGATGGTGTTCAATGATTTGGATACATTATTTCACGACTTGATCTATATTATTGTGTCTCCTCTTGCGTTTCTTGATTTTCTTCATTATTGGAGTTCTTTCTCTTTTTGGTTTGCCACTTCTGTTACTTGCTGATGTCTTTTTCTTTGTCCATCTTCCCACTTAGATTTCTTCTTTCTGGAAAGCCTGATCTTTGAACAGATGGCAGTAACATTTGAAGATGTGACTGTTATTTTTACTTGGGAGGAATGGAGATTCCTGGATTCTTCTCAAAAAAAGCTCTACAGAGAGGTCATGTGGGAGAACTACACAAATGTCATGTCAGTAGGTAAAGTTACCCAGCTATTAGGAAATAGGGTTAGTCTCTTCAGGGACCAGTTTCATTGAATATTCTGGTTATTTATCTGGGTGTTATATTGAGGTGGAAGAAATTATTCTAAAAAATGGGTCTTAAATCACATGACAAATAGATGACAAAGATATATCTTCCAAACAAGCTATGTAATTAATAGGTATTTGTGATTATTATTATTAATTATTTTCCAGATTACACTTAAAGCACAGATTTTCACACATAATTTTGTTTAGTATTAAATTTTTTCTCCATGTACTATTTGTGCAAGTTAGCTCTTTCTGTATAATATACAAACTACCCCTAACTTAGTGACTTAAAATAAACCTTATTATTTTTCATGATTCTGGTTGGTTAGATGGATCTCCTATCATGGAGTGACTTGACTGGGGCTGGATGGTCTAAGATAAGGCTGGACAGCCTGACTCACATGTCTGGCAGTTGGTCAGTATCAGTGTTATAACAGGCATATGTTGACCATATGTCTCTCTTCAGGGAGGCTAGTCCAGGCTCATTTACAGGGTGGTGGTCACAGGACTCTCAAAACCATCAAGAAAGGCCAAGCCCCAATGCATAAGCACTTTTCAAGTCTCTCCTTGTATCACTTTTGTCTCGGTGACAAAAGCATTTTACATAACCAAGCGTAGAGTCAGTGTGGAAAGAAAACACCCAAAGATGTAGAAAAAGTAAAGAGTTGTTTGTACAACCTACCACACTATTCTAGAACAAAAAAACAGAAACCATATTTTTTCTCATAATAATGCCCCGAATAGAATAATCTAATTAAATCTTAGTCTTTAAGACTATTTCCCTGAAAGCTTTCTCTTTTATTTCTAACAGTACGTGGTAATAAATGCTCAAGATATGTTTTTTGAATGAATGAGTGAATATACAAACAAATGGATTTCACACCCAAATATGGAGCAGCCTAAGTCACAACCTTCTTCCCCTCTTGCACACACATATATATTCCTGTGATTCTAAAGGTTGTTGCAGATTTTTTAAACACAGCTTTCATTTTACCACTGGATTATCTGCTTATTTTTCTAGGAAACTGGAGAGAGAGGTACAAACCCCAAGAAAAAAGATTCAGATATTTAACACATGACAATCTTTCTTGCTGGCATGGCTGGAGGAATGCCAGCACTCAGATATATGAGAATCGAAACTATGAGGAAAGTGTTCAAGGTAGAGATTCCAAAGACCTAAAGCAGCAACACCTTTCCCACTATCAGGAATGGTCACTACTCTCCACACAAGTACCAGAGTATGGCAACCATGAACTGACTTCTGAAGGCAAAGGTCCCAGGAACTTAAAATATACAAAGTTTATACCTGGTCAGTCCTTAGAAACAAAACACACTGAAGACGATGGTAGAGGAATCTATGTGTGTGATTCACGTGGTCTTCAAAGTAGATGCCATGTTGACATATCCAGGAAAAATCTCTGTATGGAAAAAGAACAGAAGTTCATAGGTCAGCATTCTTACCTTCCAATAGTGGAAGACCTTCCAGAGTATGCTGGGGAGATATGCCAAAATGACCTGCTAAATGGCTCTATAGAAGAGAAATACTGTGGATGTGATAAATGTAAAGAAATGTATTTTTGGAACTCACCATGTGTTCTCCACAAGAGAAACCAACTTGGAGGAAAGTTCTATCAATGCTCCATCAGCACAGCGTGCTTCCCCCAGAGGTCAGACCTATACAGACATCCAAGAATCCACATGGGTAGCAAGCTGTACAGATGTGAAGAAGCTGCCAGTAACCTTAGCCAGAGCTTAGGTGTTCGCTTTCATCAGAGAGTCTACCCAGGGGAGGTGCCTTATATATATAATGTGCGTGGTAAGAGCTTCAGTCAGTTCCCTAGTCTTCACCATCATCAAAGAGTCCACGCTGAAGAGAAATGCTATAGACTGCAATGTGACAAGGACCTCAGTAGAAACTCATTGTTTCACATTCACCAGAGACTTCACATTGGAGAGAAGCCTTTTAAGTGTGGTCAGTGTGGTAAGAGTTTTAGTCGGAGTTCAGTACTTCATGTTCATCAGAGAGTCCACACCGGAGAGAAGCCATATAAGTGTGATGAGTGTGGTAAGGGCTTCAGTCAGAGCTCAAATCTTCGAATTCATCAGTTAGTCCACACCGGAGAAAAGTCCTATAAATGTGACGACTGTGGGAAGGGCTTTACCCAGCGCTCAAATCTTCAAATTCATCAGAGAGTGCATACAGGAGAGAAGCCTTATAAATGTGAGCACTGTGGGAAGGACTTCAGTCACAGCTCAGATCTTCGCATTCACCAGAGGGTCCATACTGGGGAGAAACCCTATACGTGTCATGAGTGTGGGAAGGGCTTCAGCAAGAGTTCCAAACTCCACACTCATCAGAGAGTACATACTGGAGAGAAACCCTATAAATGTGAACAGTGTGGTAAGGGATTCAGTCAGCGTTCACATCTCCTCATTCATCAGAGAGTCCATACAGGAGAAAAACCCTATACATGTGATGACTGTGGAAAAGGCTTTAGTCACAGCTCTAACCTTCACATTCATCAGAGGGTCCACACCGGGGAGAAGCCTTACCAATGTGCTAAGTGTGGTAAGGGTTTCAGCCATAGCTCAGCTCTTCGAATTCATCAAAGAGTCCACACAGGAGAGAAAACTCATAAATGCCATGAGTATTATAAGGGATTTGATCAGAATTCACATCTTCACAGTAATTGCAGAAGAGAAACCTTATAATTCTGTTCATTTAGTTAACAGCTTTAATCAAAGCTTCACCTTAAGCCCAGTAAATGCTGATGGGAAGGAAATTCTATAAATAACCCAAATAATCTCAAGCAATATTTATATTTGCCCTAATTCATACTAGGAATCATTTGCTTCAAGAGGAGGGCCTAATATTTTAAATTAAAGTATTTTTTCTATTATAAATATTATACATAGTCACTAAAAAAAAATGTAAGTCAAGAAGAAAACTTTTCATCCTATTTCATTTTGGTCTTTTTTATGTGTATGCAATTATACTGTATGTTCAACTTTGTATTTCCACTGACTTCATAACATTTACTATATTTTGGTTTGAATTGAAATTGGTTAGCTACCAATGAAACAGCATCTTGACTCCCCTGTAAAGTCCCTAGGAAGCTACAGAAAAAAATGAAAACACAAAACTTGAAATTCTAACTGGTAGACAACCTGTTGCTCAACTGCGGAAGAAGTGAATTACAGGGCCAGTAGATTTCAGTTGCTTATGACAAAAGACAGGAAAACGTTGTATGACCCGTTATCCAAGATAGGATTATCTTAGAGATGTTATTTCTGCCAACCAGAAAACTCAAGAACTGTCCTTTTGTCACAGAAGTGCTGCACTCTGAGGTTACCATAATACACTCACCCATTCCCCTCCCCAGTTTTCCACATTTATTCATAGGTTCAGACACCAAGTAACAAGAAGTATGATTTAGTTTCTCTTCGTAGGTGTGTGAAAATTCTGGTTATTCTCAAAACCAAAGAGGGAGAATGGATAAAGACCTCTGCAACAGTAAATGTCAAAAGACAACAGAATAACATCTTCAGAATTGTGAGATTGAAAATCTCTTTTATCGCCTATAGTTTTTTTTTTTAATCAGCTGAATTGTCCTTTACATGTGTAGGTGACAAATTAGATAAGAAAACAAAATATATCATATGTGTACCTTTCTTAAAGAGAGCTCAAGAATGTGGAAGTCACAGTATAAAAGAACTGGTGACAAACACTAAAATCAGTTAAACATGCAGTTAAGTCTGGAATAATTAATTTGTTTACAAAGCTTTAAAAATTTTAAATAGTTGTGCAAGAAAATAATATACAAATGCTGAGTATAAAAACAGATTATATGTTAAAGTCTGGGTAGGAAAATAGAGTTTTCAGACACTCAGTTAAATTTGAATTTCAGATATACAATGATAATTTTTTAGTATTAAGTATGTCCCAAATATTGCATGGAACTTATACTAAGAAATTGTTTGTTTATATGAACTTTGAATTTAATAGCATTTTGTGTTTTTATTTGTTAAATCCGGCAACTAAATGAGGGAAGGACAGCAAAAGAAAGTGTGCTACATTTCTGATCTTAAATAGCGTGGATTCACTACATTTTGTTCCTGACTTTAACAGTTCTAGAAATAAAGGTCTTAATTTTTTTTTTTTACAAAGTTAGAAATTACAACTAACTACTAACAAAAGCACATATTTCTTTCAAAACAGAAGATAAAAATAAAGAATATTCAGTCCCTATAGCAAAAGACAGAAAGAACAAGATGATCTAAAAAATTAGAGAATATGGATCAAGATGAAAGCAAATCAAATTTATCAAAATAAGTTAAATCTCCCCTTAAAAAGTCTGAAAACCCTAGATTGAGTTAGAATTTTACCTATATGCTCTACAACAGAAAAGATTAAAGCAAAATACTGATCAATTTTCAACTGATCAGTTGCTCAATACTGAGCTATTAATTTTATTGATTTAAAAGAATACACAAATATTTGGCAAACATAAAGGTATCCCAAAATATGTTTTTAAAAGTTAATTTAAAAATAAACTAATTAAACCCATTAAGGTGGATAAAAATATAAAAACCAATAGTATCCTAAATACTTGCAATAATCAGAATACAGTGGGTGCAAAAAAGAGTTTTTAATACTAAAATTTCTTAAATAGGAACAAATAGCAAAAATGTAGAATGAAAATAATGAAAAGCAAAACATTTAATTGTAAATAAAAGAGGACTTGAATAGAGAAGTCCTATAATTTTTTCAGAGGGAAAGTTCCTTAATTTATAGATTTATTTCAAATCTGATCAAAATCCCAATGAGATCTGAAATTAAAAAATATTATAAAGTCTTTTAAGAAAAAGAAACATTGGAAAAGAGCAGAGATAATTATAAGAAAGATTAATGATATTACCCTCATATATAATAAATGATATATTGAAATTAAAATGTTGAGAACTTGATCATACATTTTAAAAAATGTTCAGAATGCTCAGTTACTGAATAACTCAGAAATAAATCAGTGTATGGATTACATATGTATATATAACATTAAGTAAATATGCTTAAATACATATGACAAAGACTTATGAATAGAAGGATTATTCAGGAAATTGTGCTGAGAAAATTATTTAACTCTTTGGTGAAAAATAAAATTAGACTTTCATCTCATGACTGACATCTTATATATTTTGACCTACTAATATATATTGATTAAAGCACAAATTTTCAGCCTGTGTTCCACAAACCCCTATATGTTTTCATGAAAGCTGTCATCAAAAATAAAAAAAACACAAGCTAACCCCATTTTTTAAGTGATTCACATTCAAGATTAGCACAAGATATTTTTTAAGAGGAGGTGCTACTCTCTGAAACATAAAATTTTAAACATTTACCCAATTTTACATATAGTTATGTATGGTTTTTATATAGTTGAAAACATAACACACGTGTGCATTTTTTGAGAGTTTGATGAACTGGAAGAACTCAGAAAAAATGCCTAAGAATTGGACCACAGTAAAAAATTTTAAACTGTAGGTTAAGAACATATGGAAGTCAAGACAACAATAGGGAAAATATTTTCCATGATTATGATAGGAACTTTTATAAATTAATAAGATGGACACCTAGTTAAAATGGCAAAGGACATCAACAGATTAAAGCAATGAAATACAACTTTTATTAACAAAAATTATAATAGCTATTTTCAGTGAGAGTACAGATGGATACTTACTACTTATGTTGAAGGTAAATAGACTTTTTGGGAAAACAATTTGGCCAATCGTGACCCTCAAAATTGTTACTACTCTTTCCTTGATTTCCTATCTAGGCATATATCCTGTGGAAATAGAGTTGCACTCTATTAGGGAACTTCTGTTTGCAAAGAACAGAGATCCACTTAACTTACCTCATTTAAATAAAGTTATATAAAATTATGTTTTAAAATCACACACACACACAAATCCAAGGACAGAAGCTTCAACAGGAGAACTTGCTCCAGAAAGCCATTAGACAATGAGACTACTTTTTCAAGAACTTATTTTTGTTTCTTTGGTTATCCTCTTTTCTTTCTACAGACTGACCTCCTGTTTACTCACTCTGCGCATGCTTATCAAATTACCACCACATCCCTGATTAAGTTTTTTTGATTTTATTGCCCACCACTAACATGTAACTTCTTTCTGAGTCTGAGATTCAGATTTCTGAATGAGGGAAAATGATTGGCTCAGTTTATAATTACTACCTCTAGACAACTCTTTTAGGCCAGTCCAAACCATAGGCTACTAGTAAGCTTCAGACTGGTTAGCTTCGTATCAGATGTTCACTCTGGTGTTTTCAGACATGCCCAGGGATGGGATGACAGGCATGTAACATGGTTGTTAGGGCTGATGTTCAAATAAATTTCTCTAGAAAGTGGTGGGTCTGGACCAAGTATTCTGAACTACATTAGAACACATACATAGATAAATGTTTGAGATATTTATTGAAGTATTTTTATGCTGCCTTCCCCTAAAATAGGGGAAAGGTCAAATAAATTATGATGCACCTATATGATTTTATGTTATGCAGTCACTAAAACTTATATTTTCCAAGAACGTTGTAACGATAAGACTATACTTACGGTGTTAAGAGAAAAGTACAAGATATAGAACTCTATATGGGGTAAAATTCTATTTATATATTTATACAGGTATTTCCATGGGGAAACTATTGAATATATACAAAAATGTTATTAGTGGGTTTCTTTGATAGGATGGATTGTAGTTATCTTTATGTACTTCATACTTTTCTGTATTGTTTTCTATTTTTACTGGTGTCTTTTCATAAAAAATAAAAATCACTTTTTTATATACAACTTTTTAAAAATGTTAATGGTACATGATATTCCATTGTGTGGCTGTACCATAATACTTAATTATCTCTATGTTATCAGGGACTTAGACTTTTAATTTTTATATTATGAATTAAACTGCCATAAATGTGATCATGTATGAAGTTTTCTATTTTAGGTAATTTTTACAATTTTCTATATTCAATTATTGGGTTAAAAGATAGGAGGCAGAAGGTACAAGCTGTGCAAAGAAATGGAATAATGAAATTACAATGTATATAACCAGCTGCAAGGAGCCTCACATTGTTAGAGCAGAAAGGTGAGGTTAGAAAATGGTCAGATCATGAAGGTCTTACTGTGCCAAGCTAAAAAGTTTCTACTGGTCATGGAGAAGCATTAAAGAATCTTGAATGAAGGAACAACAATGTCATTTTGAAAAGATGACTTTAACAACAGTATGGAGACTGGACATGTTGTAGAGTGAGACTATAAGACTTGTAAAGGACAAAATATGAATTTGACATGGTCATTGATCCATTAATAGCAACAAGTATGAGCAAGAATGGAGGTCACAGGACCACAGAGTAGACAACTAGGTGGTGTCAATGAGTTTGGACAGTAGGAGGCAGTTTCCTTTTTTAATCATTGGATTTATTTTTCCCTTCATTAAAGAGTTCATTAGAGTAAATATGGAAAACATATTCACTAAAAAATTGAGGTTAAAGGTAGTATGAAAAGCCATTAGAAGATTTTAAGAGACATGGTCTAACTGGCTCACTCTGAATGCTGTGTTAAGAATTAACTGAAGGTAGCAGCTAGAGCCAAACAGGGATTCCAATTAGAAGGTACTGCAGAAATGCCTAAGAAAGATAAAGTGTTATCATAATGTTAACAGTGGAGGCGAGAGAAATAATCACATTATGGATATACTTTGAGTATAATGAATATATCAGAAGGTGGTTTTAAAACTAAACTTCAGATGCTATTTCAATAGGTAAAACGGCTGAAACAGTTGACAGGAGGAATTGCTTACAAAAACTTGTAGTTGAGTACACAATGTTCTAGGGACAGTGAAATCAGTCTATCCAGATTAATGATTTCATGCTGGGGGTTGAGCTATTCCTAAAGGTCTAGGGTTTTTTCATCTGGATAATATAAAGCTCAGATTGTGCCACAGGGATAGTCAAACCCAATCTTGGGAAAGAGTCAGGGGAGGCTTTCCAGAGGTATATTTCTACCTAATGTCTATAATAGTGCATACCACATAAAGTACAGATTTTCATGGTACACCGATTCTGGGAAGTCTTCTGAAAAGCTTAATGTCATTTAGATTTCACAAACACTTCAAGGAAGGTCCTGCTAAGTGCACTCTATAGTTAAGAAAAATCGTGACTCGGAAAGTTTCACGATTAGCCCGAAGAAACCCAGTGGAGAGGCCCAGCGGGAAATCTCACGAAGTCTTCGCGGCCCGTTTCATAGAACTGGGGACTAGACGTCATCATACACTTCCAATAGCAACTGATAAGGCCAAAAGACACAACGGTTACCCAGTTTTCCTGGGAAATTTTGTGGATTCCGGGATCCGCAGAACGGACAGACAGGAGCGTGCAATTCACTAGTCGACCAGCCAGGATAACCCCACCACATCAGAGCAGGAGGAGGAACGCAGCTGCAGACAAGCCGGCTCCACTTCCGGCCGCCCCGCCCCAGAGGGCGGGGCCTCCAGGCCGGGCCACGCCCCCGAGGCTACAGCTCTGGGCTGTTCTTAGGCAAGGACTCCACTACGGTTACTGTCTCGGCAGGCGGTTGGAGCCGTCAGACCTGCCCAGCTCTCAGACTGGAGGGGCTCCTCAGGGCGAGCAGAGGTTCAGACCTGATTTCTTGGTTTTTTTTTTGCTGACGCTACCAACTGTAAACGCACTTAGTGAGGATCCCATGGCGCTCAGACGGAACCCCTACCGCTTGTGCGCTCAGACCACCCCGGGCTGAGCTGGGCCGGTTTTATGCTGGGGGAAATGGTTTGATCCGTCTGATTTCTTGGGGGTGGGGACTCGGGCCGGTGTATAGTGCTCTATCCTGGAGAAGCTGATCTCTACAAAAGGGACTGTCCCCACACTCCTCCTCCCGCCGCCTTCTCACCATTCTGCCCTTCCCTAGGAGGAGAGCACGGAAAAGAAGCGATGCGGCCCTTCACAGCCCAGGGCTCAGGTCAGTAGGCATTTCTTCTCCAGGTCAAATACTGTTATCATCTCACTTATATGTGGAATCTTAAAAACAAAAACAAAAACAAAAATCCCCTAAACTCATAGAGAATAGACTGGTGGTTGTCAAAAGGGGAGAGGGGTGAAATGGATGAATGTGGTTAAAAGGTACAAACTTCCAGTTTAACATAAGTAAGTCCTGGAGATGTAATGTACAGTCTGGTGACTACAGTTAATAATACTGTATTGTATATTTCAAAATTGCTGAGAGTAAATTTTAAAAGTTCTCATAAGAAAAAAATATTTGTTAACTCTGGCGACAGATGTTAGACAATGTGGTGATCATTTTACAAGTATATACAAATATTGAATTATGTTACACATCTGAAGCTAATGTTATATGTCAATCAAAAACAAACAAAAAACCACTTCTACTTGTGCTATATACATAATCTGTTAAGGTATAGAAACCAGTCCAAGGAGAGTTGGACTCCCAAGGATGTGAATCATAGATATATCCAGGAAGACTGAGATTCCCTTAAAGTCCCTCATCAGATTATTTTGGATCCTGTATCAGGTATCTTCCATTTGCCTTTGTAGATCCACTCTCCATCCTTCTCCAACACTGGGAGACTTACCCAAATGGATTATATCAATAGCTCCCTAGCCCTTTGGCTTTGACTAGATTTTGCCAATGGGTAGCCCTGGCAGAACTTGAGGGTTGATTTTGACTGGCTGCTTTTTTAGATCTGAAGTCACAGCTCTTACCAAACTGCCTTCTTTATATGACTTTCTCCTTCTAGTTTCTGGAGATGGCTCCTTTCTCTTGACCCTTCAGGCCCAGGGGTAAAACATCCCCTTGTTACTACCACTGGAGTACTTCCCTATTTCTTGTGGTTTCCCTAAACTCTGCCTACACCTCTTTAAGTAGTCTTGTATTATTAAGCCATTGTCAAATTATTCTAAAATTAGGTATGAAATGTTTCCTGCTGGGACCCAGACTGAAATACTTATTGGGACCAAAGTGGTCCTAGAAAATAGACTCTCTAAATGGGTTTCAGGATTGGGTTGCTGGGAGGAGCAGAAATAACTTCATTGCTAGGAGGAAAAAGAATCTGAGGGCATTGAGATTTCTCAAATCATCACTAGTGGTAGAACTCAATAAAAGTGCAAGTAGAGGGCCAGGTGTTGAGAAATCAAGTGGCTATGGCATTCAGTTGCTATGGTGAAAATAATGATTTTACAGATCTGGAGCCATCTGGATTCTCTGTCCCCTTAGAGAATGAACACAGAGAACAAGAGCAGCCCAGAGCTGTGCACATACAAGAACCAGAAGAGGATCACGAGAAGGCCCCTATGGCAGTTTTGAAGTCGTTTCTCATTTTCAATGGCTACAAGGCAAATACAGCTGAGGACCAAGCCTCACTCTGAAATGGCTGCAGAATTTGAGCACCAATTAAATTCACAACCTGGTGAGAGAGATGGTAAGAGAACTGGCGAAGAACAATGGACAGGCATTTGGGTGGACATCAAAGATGCTAAGAACACAGCCACCCCATTCCTCTGAACCTCTCGTCAGTGAAAACAGTATCCCATGTCTACTTATTTGAGGGTGTCAGACCTCTTCTCCATTCAAGCTTACTCTTGACTCCACCCGGAGCATCTGCCTCACAAGCTGGTACCAAATCTCTTCAGTACTCATCCCCACCACGGTCACTGGCTCCTGGCCCATAATGAGACTTAGATCCCAACTGAGCCCTGACAGAAAAAAAAAAAAAAATGCAAGCACTCCCTGCTCCTAGAGGAGATACCTATTAACTGTAAGAATTACAAGACCTCAGTAATTGTGTTACCAGTTACTAATGATGGAGAGCAAATGTGGAAGTAGATTCTAAGATGGACCAAATATAAGTTACGTTTGGGTTGAATTTATTGTCATGGGTGCAAACATCTGGGACCTATAGTTTAATGCGTTGCTTTAAACACTAGAAAGAACAACCTATTCTGTTAAACTAATTAAAACCTGGAATCAAACTTGGCCAACTTCTAATAACATAACTTCTCGAATACCATAGAGAACAGTATTCAGAGGTGCAGGGTGATGGAATATTGGAATGGATTCACTATTACTCTCTTCTTCAGAGTTGACAGATGTTTTGAAAGAGGAGCAGAGATGATCTTGAACAGCTCTGCTGTGTCTGTTTTGTGTAGGCTGGAGATGATGGTGAAAACTGCTGCAATGGAAATGGGTTTCTGATCTTAATGGTAATCATATAATTCACAAGTGGCGGAGGCCAGGTGGTTAGCATGTGTTAGAGATAAATGGTTATAATCACTGCTAAGTTACAGAAGTGTAGTCGTTATCAGTGCTTTGATCCAGAGGAATCTGCCAATGACAACTTGATCACAGCTCCCTAGACATGAAACGGATGGACAACCCATGTAAGTGCTTACGGACATATTCAAGCAGATGTAAGGGAGCCTGGGTGATGCGCTTGCTCTGCCTCCAGCTCCTCACCCCGACCTGGTCCCTCGGTGACTGTTCTTGTGGCTGCTGCTGCTGCTGCTGCTGCTGCTGAGTCTGCTTGTTCTTGAATCATCTTTGTTCTTTTTTGCTCCCTCGGGTTGAGCTCTGCAGTGACTCCCTCCCTCTTTGCAGGTTGGATGCCTGGCTCCTTTGGCAACTCTCTTTGCACTTTCCTATAGTAGACCCTGCATCCCATACTGCCCTCTGGGGGTGCTCATGCACTCTTGAGGTTTTTGAATCCTTAACTCCCTTCTGAGTATTGACTTTTTAAAGGTTCTTCATACATGCTGTCAAACTGACTCTCCAGAAAGGTAGTAATCATTTACACTCCCTTTAGTGGCTATGAGTTGCCATTTCTTGACAGTCCTGCTAAACTGAGCTTTATTATTCCTTTCACATGTTATTAGCACCAAATGTTGTTTTTATTGAGTGAAAACAGTATTCTCCCCCATGCTTATTAGTTATCCTTTTTTCATGAACTGTGTTAATTTTTAGACAAATCTTCATTGCTGTTCAACTATTAATTCTTGCTTTTAATAAATATCAACCTATATTATATATTCACGTATATTCACCTAATATATCTGCTTATAAATGTAATATTAACTATTCTTTTTTCCACACCAATTTGAAGTGATAATTTATGATATGCTAACTTCTTATAAACATCTAGCTCTAGTTACAATCAATTCTGTCCCAGAGATGTCAATTCCAAGGTTAGTACCACACTATGTTACTGGTATAGTAAGATTCCTATTATTACCCTCCTTTAATAAAAAGGCTTATAGCTATTTTAACTTACTTCTACAAAATAAACTATAATCAACTTTGTGAAATACTCTTCCCAACGAAATATTTGATTATATTTTTAAAATAGTTTAACGTGGGGAGATTCAACATCTCTACAATAATCTCATTCAGAAACACTTTCCATTTATTCAAAGTATTTTTTGAAGGGTGTATGTGATATAGCTGAATTCACTTACTAAATTTAAGTTTCCGATTGATTTTTTTTAGGTTGTCCTAATGGTCTGCCATATTACCAGCAAATGCTTTCTCCTTTCCAACTTTCACTTATTTTCCTTCTCTCATTATGTCAAGTAGTACTTTCAGAGTGCTGAATAATTATAGCCAGAATTTTACTTTTTGCCATTACCCTTAGGATAAAGTCCAAACTTCAAAGGTGGCTTACAAAGTCTTTCACAATCTGGCCTTTGAGTATCTCTCTACCTTCACTTCTATGTCCTCCTGCTCCATTCCTTTCCAGTGCCCTATTCCGGTCAGTGAACATCTGTTTCCTGATGTCACACCTTCATCCCTCTGTAGCTTTGTACTCCATGTTTTTCCTTTATCATCTCTTCTAATATTCCCACCCTCCACCACATGCAGTCTAATTTCTGCTCGCTCTTCATTTCGGCTTAGATACCTGCCTTTGAATGCATGCAGTAAAATCCAAATATCTATTAAGTAAGCAAGTTTATTTTTAAAAGGCTGTAAGATGTTAACTGGCTGTTAGTTCTGCAAAAATTAAATGGCAAGTGTACTCTGAAGAGGTATTATTTGAAAAAAAAAAGAGGTATTCTTTGAACCTAAGAATGTTTAATTAATAAATAGTATACAGATCTTTTATTTTTTAGAAAGCATGGATTTAGGAGAAAAAAAATAAGCATTTTACTTACACCCAAATAGCTAGCTGTTGAGAAAATACATAATAAATTAAAATAGCACTCTTATATTTCAACCACCCAAAAGAAAACCACAGCTTATAAAACGGTGAACTATTAGGTCAGAATGCCTAAGATGAGAATGTCATAATCCATTTTATTAAACATGCAATTGCTCTGAATGACTGAACTATATACATCAAGAATTTCTTAAGTTTGGAATGTTTTTCTTTAAAGAATACTTTAAAAAATACAGATATTGAGAATATGTAGATTAGCAACGACACATCTACCTCCCATCGAAGATGATAACCCTCTTCCAATTCCAGTCCCCACTCAGCACCAGGACAGCCACAGATAGTAACAGGGGTGGAGTAATTAGCTTCACTGTGGTCTTCGCCATCGATTCAGAGTCAGTCCTTAGAAGAGTCCTTCTGCATTCTCATGAGCTCCTGGTTTCTTGTGACCTTCTTAGAAGGACTGAAAATTTTATTAAATATCAACTCCAAGAGTACTGCTCGGCTCCTCCCTAATATCTACTTCATCAATAGATCAGGTGAACATAGGTATGCCACAGGTTCCATTTATGAACTAGGGAAAAACGATGGTCATGGATATTGGAAAAAGACAAACACTTGTATGGTGATGTGTTTATCTCTAAACCCTTATGGTTTCATTTGGAGTCTGGAAAAGCCCCTTCAGATTTCTATCCAATAACAGATTTGTCTCCAATTTTAATTCAGTCGTTATCAATTAAAGAATAATCGGACAAACATTTTCTTTCATTTACTATATTCACAGGATTCCTTCCAGGATAAATTCATGGATGTTGAATGAGTTCTGCACTCTGGTGCAGAACGTAATTAAGAAGAATTAAGGTAATTCTGCATTCTTCCTTTGACCGGACTTCTGTCAAGTATGACGTTTTTGGTGTTTAATAAGATTTGAACTCCTGTTGAAGGTTTTCTTACATTCCCTACATTTGAATGGTTTCTCTCCTGTATGAATCACTTGATGTCGAATAAGTGAGGAGCTACGGGTGAAGGATTGTCCACAGTTAACACATTCATAGGAATTATCTGCAGAACGGAGTCCTCGATTTTTATTACTGTCTTCAAGCATACTGAAGGCTTTTCCATATTTATTGCCTTCGCAGGCCTTTGCTTCAGTGTGAATTTTCTGATGCTTAGTAAGGTTTGTACGTCGGTTGAAGAATCTTCCACATTCACTGCACTTATAGGGTTTCTCTCCTGTGTGAATGATCTGATGTCGAACAAGGGATGAACTGCGGCTGAAGGCCTTCCCACATTGAAAACACTCATAGGAATTCACTGTGGTATGACTTTTCAGGTGCTGAGTGTCTGTACGCAGGCTCAGGGCTTTCCCACATTCATCATATTCTGAATGCTGCTTACCTACTGAGTCTAAATTAAATTCAAAATTAGTTTTAAGCTGATCACACTTTGGGGATTCCTTCTTCATAGGAATGCTCTGTGGTGTATCAAAAATTGAGTTAACTGACTTAACATCTAAGCAGTCCTTATTTTCACCATATTCAAAGTCTCCCTCCTCAGTGCAGACTGTCTTACGGATGAAACCTTCTTGTGGCAAATTTATGTCCCAGTGTTCCTGGTTCCTATACAACCAATCATCATATTTCCAGGCATCTGCAGGAGGATGTCCACTGTCGGTCAGCCCTGCCATAATCACTCCATGAGACAGTTCCTCTCCAGAGACTCTCTGCTCTGGAACTGGATCCTCCTTTTCTGAAATTATCTTACTGTCTAAAAATGAATTAAAAATTCCATGAACTAGAAGAAGGGAAATTGCTTAATTAGGAAAGGGATGCTACACCACATAAGGGTGTTTGCATATTTTCTGGGTTTTTAAATACAGAAAGGAAATGTGAGGTGAGGTTAGAAAATGAGGATTACAGAAGAAATAAATGGATAAAAATATTTAAAAGCAGGTTCAAGAGATCATAAAATCTGAGGAGAGCTATTCAGGAATACTAGAAGAATACACGGAACCCGGGTAGAATATCAGCATGTGACCTGGGATGCGGCGGCATACCACAGCTCAAGCCGTCACTCGTTCCCGACTAGTCTGTCAAAGTTACACCTAATCTTCCTTTCTGTGGCATCTTGTCTCTTTTAACCCAAGCTGTTCTAAATAATAAGCCCTTCCAAAACACCAGTTTAATCATATCTTTAGAAATGTGTCTACATTTACAGGTCCGATACCTTAACTGGTTAAAAGCAAACTTGCAATCACAGTGCCCCTATTTTCTGTAAAGCAGCCATTATTTCCTGTATTTAACAAAGGCAGAGAGAACTGTAATACATGACAGCAGGGAAACCATCATTTTTCTGGCCTCAAAATCACTCCTGATTCTAAAAGTGCTAGGACACTTTTCTGTGTATTTCCTAGAACTCAAAACCTTACCTGTTCTGATCAAGGCTGGGTTCTTTTCACCTGTGTTCAGCTTCTCTATTCCTTTAAAGTTTCACTTCCCTTCTCAAAATTCCTTTTTTTTTACTTAGTTTCTGTATAAATACACCCAGTATACTGTATCTTCCAACAAATTTTAAAAATTAAATTGAACTGACTTCTCTCTTTTTCCACATAACCTGAGGTATGTCTAATGATTTTACCTTCCACACTTTATTGTAGCCAAATTAATCTTCAGCTTTGCAGATTCACATATATATAATGACCCACTTCTCCCAGTCTCTAGGACATCTTCACACAACTGTCCCCACTCTCCTCCACCTCAACAAATGAGAGACTATCATCTTCCACATGAAAGAACTTCCCTCGATGTCATTTTTGAGGACATTGCTCTTCTAACACTTTCATGAGAGTTCACAAAGAACAGTGGTCATTCAAGTTCTATCTCTCATACCTCATCTGTCCTTAGGTACTATTATTTTATTTAATGAAATGATTTTTACCTCAAAGCAGCTCCCACTGATACACACAGCTTTGTCAAGTAGATAGCAATTCAGCCTTCGTTAGTCTAATTTCTAGGACAAATCATCATTTGTCTCTACAATACTCAAGCTGGAAACTAGACTATTAAGTCAGAATCTCCTGAGGTGGAGCCCAGGAACATAATGGGAATATCGATGGCAGTTTTCCTCCCCAGTGTGTACTGGGTGTGTGGGGCAGACAACCTGCCCCTTTAACTCATATAGGTCTCCAGGGAGAGGGTAACCTCTTCCAAACCTGGACTTAATTTAGACGATAAATTCCTGGACTTCAAGCTTGATGCCATAATGAGCTGTCTTAGGAGAAAAGTATTTAACAAGGGGGTAAAATGAAGTTAATTTGTGGCCAGAGGACAGACTATAGCAGGTCAAAATAGTGGGACATGCTTTGACACTCTCCCCGTAGAGAAGTGGAGTTTGCTTTTCTTCCCCTTAAATCTGGGCTGATCTTGTGTCTGCTTAGCCCACAGAATGTGGTACAAGTGATGCTATGCTGCTTCTGGGTCTAGCCTTTCTTTCTTTATTTTTTGGTATTACCAGGTTTTGCTTGTTGCCTGTTTTACTCCTAGCCTTTAAAAGACTGACAGCTTCCAATTTCTCTCAGGATGTTCCCTCTCAGAAGCTGGTTGCCATGCAGTGAGAAGTCCATGCCTCCAGGAGAGGTCATGAGTAGGTGTTCTGGTCCACAGGACCAGCTATGTTCCCAGGGACAGCCAGCATCATCTTCCAGCTATGGGATGAGTCATCCTGGCCATGCCATCCCAGTCAAGCTCCTGGAACACTGCATCCTCAGCCAACATCATATGGAGTGTAAGAATCCCTAATTCACCTCACAAAATTGTGAGAATTAATAAAATAACTGTTTTAAGTCACTAAGTTTTAGGGTAATTTGTTGGAAGTAATTGATGACCAAAACCATAATTGTTCTAGCAGTATTTATCGAACAGCAGAATTCCTAGTTGTATTTCCCTAAATAAATCTTTGTTCCCCTCATATTTGTACAGCTCATTTTTCATGCAACTTCCTTACTCCTATTTTAAAAATCTCTTTCATGTTTTTTTACTATCTTCAAGTCACTTAGTTCTAATATGTAGAAAAGCTACTAATATTTTAATTTTGTCTGGCCGCCTTACAAAATTCTTAACAGATATAATAATTTTGATACTAAGTCTCTTACATTTTCTAAGTAGAAAGTTATCATACACAAACAGCCTTTTCTCTTTTCTATTAATTAAATTTCTCCTTTGTTTCATTTATTTTTCTTTCATTAGTTAAGTCTTTCAGGTAAATGTTAATTATGGTAATAGGCATTCTTATCTGTTGATTTTGGTGGTAACACCATTGTTTGCCTTTACATGTGATATTAACCCATGATTTGTTCTCTTTTTGCTCTAACTAAGTAGATTTCAAATCACTGGCTTATGTCTGACCACAAATTCCAAACTCATAAACTGTGCTTTATCTTTAAGACTTTGTTCCTGTCTCTAACCTAAAACAAAAATAAACACTTTAAACCTTGGCCTATAATCTTAATTCTAGGCCTCTGTCTACATCCCTGCTGGAGGCCAGCCCATGCCAAACCACCTTTGCCTTTCTTTGACCTACCCGACAATTTTCCACAACGTCTCGATCACTCCAGTGGCTTATGTGTTCTTATAGATGAAAATCCATAGGTTTCAACTAGTTAATTAAGCTCTCCATATAAAATTTGGCTTTATATTCTCTATCCAAATTTACCTTATAGTGTCTCTAATACACTTGGATCATTGGCTCTTAAATCTAGATGTGCATCTGAATCATTTGGTGAGCCTTACAGTTATACGTGTGTCTGTGTGCACACATTCCATGTGCCTAGACCAGGCTTCTCAGGAGCACAGTGATGTCAGAGGAGTCGATTTCTAAGAGAAAGAGTGGAAACTGCAGGTCCTGTTACAGGCTGGAATTGATACCGTTCCACTTATGCTACATTTTACTGACTAAACAGTTAGTGCCAGCTCACATTCAAGGGGAGGGGAGACAACATCTACGCCTTGATGGAGGGAGTGACAGTGTGTGACATCTTTAACCCACCAAAATCCATTAACTGTTTGGGAAAATAAATTACATTTACTAAAGTAAATTCCAGACTGATTAAGGTATATATTTAAATGATGAAATAGATGAAGTTAGAATAAAATGAAAAACTATGTTTCTTAGCTTTGAGATGGAAAAATTCTTACATATAAAATTAACAGGTATAAAACAAGGGGGGGAAGATATCTGATAACATAAAAAAAGTCTGGCAGACATCATGAATAAAATAATAAAAATTTCTTCAGATATATCTCATTTGCCACAAATATGGTCAATAGTGAGAATCTTACATAAGTTCTTAATATATTAATTAAAAACCTCTGATAGTTTTAATAGATAAAGGACATAAAACAACCATTTATTGAATCACAAATGACCAAAACAATTTTTACCTTTCTCCTAATCCAGTATCTATCCATCTATCTATTTTTTTCCCTTTGGTTCCTATGTAGGTACAAAGGACTGGAGATGCAAAGGTAGGGCAGAAAGAGACTTATGGAATTAAGGCATCTTTGAGATATTCAAGAGAAATGTCATATGTATATGAATTATCAGTTCAGAGAATAAGCCTGAACTGGGGATACAAATCTGGAAGCCACTATAAATGTGTGCTAACTGAAGTGTAGCTACAGATGTGATAACCTAGGGAAGAAAACACAGAGTAAGAAGAGCAGACAAAATGAGATCAAATGCTGAAAAACTGAAATTTATTAGACAGGTATAGAAGGACAAGTCTGCAATAGACAGAGACAGAATAGACAGAAACAGAAGAGGAAAATCAGAAGTGTCACAAGAACCTAGGAGTGTTTTAAGAAGGAGGAGCAGTTAGCAGTGTCACCTACTGTTGAGAAGTCAAGTGAGATAAGGGAAGATAAAATGTCCACTGGAGTTAGCTACTATAAGGTCATTAACGACCTTAGCAAGAACTGTTTCAGATTAATATTTGGAGTAAGAACTAAAGAGGAATGGGTGGAGGAATAAAAGGTGAGGAAATGAGAAAAGCCAAGTATAAAAAACCCAGGCAAGTCTGGCTACAAAGAGGTGAGAAACAGAGTAACAGAAGAGGATATACAGTTGAGAGAAAAAAATTTAAAAATTAATAATGAACTGGAAGTGTTAAAAAGTTAATGGAAGGATGAGGCAGAAATGCTGAAAATTTAAGTTAAAAAAGGCAGGACGAAATGGGGTCCAGAGGATAATTTGGGAGAGGATCTATCTTACAAAGGAAGAAATGGAGGAAACTGCCTAACAAATGAACAAAGATTTCAGGTAAACAACACTCAGTGTTTTCCAGGGTGATAACAGAGACAGTAAACAGAGTGACAATAATACTAATATTATAAGAGTATGGGTTGGTATAACCTTTCTGTAGACAATACAGCCTAATGCAGCAAGACAGTCAATATATTTACACCCTTTGATGCTGAAGTTCCTCTTCTAAGCAGGCATCCTGCGGAAGGCATCAGATAAGCCTGAAAAACTGACAACAAATGAAATGCCCAACAGCTGGGGTGGGGAATGGTTAAATACACTGTTATACATGTATGTGATGGACTGTCATATGTGAGTTAGAAAACACATTTTCATAGACTATTTAATAGGTGCTTGCTCATGATATCATATGAGGGGAGAAGAGCAGAAAATATAATGACATATTACTGATGATCCTGATTTTGGAAAAAAGAAATCTTTACAAGATACAGGTGCATATCATCCCCAACAAAGAAAACGGCTTAAGAAAAACAAACCACAATGTTAATTCTGCAAAGCCCTGGGGTGATGGAGTGAGTTATACTCCTCTTCATACTTTTCTATACTCATTAAAATTTATATCAAGCACACAGTAATTTCTAATCTCTTACAAAGAAAATGTTAAGAATAAGGAGATTATGAGGAAGGTAGGGAGTTAAGGCCCAAGTTAAGGAGTCCTACAGTAAAAGGGAGAAACATGGAAGACTACTGAAGTCGCTCTAGTATAAAGCAGTTCTTTGCTTCTCTTTAAAAGGAAGAATATGATTCAATGTTAGGTTGGCTAATGTTTATAAAGCACTTACCAGGTGCTATTCTAAGTGTGCTACACGTATCATCTCATTTAATCCTCACAGTAAGGTGGAGGGAAACACTGTTACTAAGTCTATGTTACAGATGAGGAAACTAGCAGCAAGCTCACCCCAGGCCACTCTGCCTGTGTTAGAGTCTGTGTTCCTAACCCACACAGCCTGTCCACATGAAAAAAAAGAATCTGTGAATGAAAAGCAATGACTTTTTTCTTCAAGGTTTAGCTGGTTTGTTGTCACCTCTCAGCTATGAACTCAAAGCCTGGGTTTTATCTGTCTGTGTATTTACCAAACAGAAGCTTCTTACTAATGACTTAGATCTGCCCCATTCTTACCCAAAACAGTTGCTCTCGGGATTTCTTGTTCCATTATCCAACTTTTTTCCTTACTCTCCAACTTGGCGATCTCAGCTGGTTTGGAAAGCAGATGCTCTGTTCATGGGGAAAATAAAAAGAAACAAACAAACATGACATTTCAGGCATTTTTACAGGGAAGAGAATTCCACCCCAATGCAGTAGTCTAAGAGCTGCTAAAAGATAAGGCCAGAGATCACCATGGACCTGTGTATTTCTAGCATTGCATCAGAAAGGACTTTCAAACCCACACGGCAGGAAAATCTGCTACTGTGCCCAAAAGTTATTAAGAAACCTGAAGCTAAACCCAGATGCCCTTAACCACTGCAGCAGTCCTGTAGTTCTCAACAGGAGGTGAGGAGACTACTAGAGGCAGATGAGGTAAGTACGCAGATGCCACCTTTATGCAACGAATTCAGGTTCCTATAGTTGTCCAGCATCACATCCCTGTACAGGTTCTTTACAGCAGGGTCCAGCTGCCCCCACTCTTCCTCGCTGAATTCCACAACCACATCTTTGAATGTCACTGGTTCCTAAAACATTAAGTTCCTTTTTAATCAAAGGTCCCAAAAATATTACAGAGGAGAAATGAATTTGGAAAGAACAGGGTAGGTGGCCAGAATATACAAGAAATTGATAGGACAATGTTTGGGGTTCTAAGTGATAAAAATCAAGTTACATTAGGGGCCTATCCTCTTGGTACTCCATGAGGGCTGCCAAAAGGAAAATGAAGGGCCATCCTAACTCTAGATTAGCTTACATTTTAATTAAGGAGGAAAAAAAACAGTTGGAATAACTATGAAACTGTAAAAAATACTATAGAGTACAAGTAATTCACATGAAAGGAGTTTAGATCAGGAAGAGTTTATTAAGTAGACTTGAAGGAAATCTGTATGAAGACGTAGGCTCTGCTAGCAGAAGAGGTAGCATCTCTTTCTCATGCCTAATCCTTCAGGTCTCAGAGCCCAGTGTTGTTCTGTCACATCGGTCTTTCCTGATTACCCAACAAAGTAGCCATCCTCCTAATCAGTCTACTGCATTATGTTTATTTTCTCTGTAACAATTATTATCTGCAATTATCTTATTTGCGTGAGTTTTCCTGTCTACTTCTACTAGAATGTAATCTCCGTAAAGGCAGGCATTTTGTTCTGTTTCCTTAGATTCCCAGCCCTTGGCAGGCTCTCTGGCACGTTGGCACTGCATAAATACTTGTTTCAGGAGCCCTCAGCCCATCGGTTATTGCACCTCTCTCTCCAGCATCCTCAACCTGGTCCTTACTGGCACCTTCAATCACACCGAAATAAACAAATCCTTCCAACACCTCAGAGCCAGGCTTTGTAAGCTGCCTTTGTTTTGCCTACGTCCTCACCTTTCCCTTCTTCCTCAGTCCTCTGCAATCTGGCTTCTATTCCCATGCATGCTTGTATCTCCATGATGTTAAGTGAACAGACACTACTTAGGCTGTGTTTTTCTGAATGTTTGAGTTCCCCTAGAAATATGCTCATCCTTTGCCTCAAGGTGATATGGTATTTTCCTGGTTAACCTCTACTACCATGGTCCTTTCATTTCAGTATCCCTTGAAGTTTCTTCTGCTCCTGACTATTAGATGACACTAGTCAGGATTCTGCCCTTGGCTCCCTTCACTTCTAAACATTCCCTGGGCCAACCCTATTTTGATAGCTCCAATTATCATCTACAGTCTTGAGAGAACAGATGCACAGAGAACATACAAAGATTAAATATTTTCCAAAAAGTGTGTCGTCAACTGAAACAGGTCCAGCATCCTGTGGCAGACTAACAGTCATGTCCTTAGATGGAACTATGTTTGGGAAAAGTTCGAAGGACAAAGGCAGAACATTTCCATCAAGAGTGGAACCCTAGTTTACCTGGGATGTGCCTGTTAGTGAGTGAGTGTCCATGTTCTCCTTCCTGACGCCCCACTTCTGGAGGAGGGCAGAATCCTTGCAGGTCATAGCTGAGGAGGATGAAGAAAAACATTAGGGAGACAAGTTTTGCCCCGGGGAAACTTTTAATGATTATAGTAGTGGATTTTTCTTCCCATTATTTATTTTTTTTATTGAAGTATAGTCGGTTTACAATGTGTCAATTTCTGGTGTACAGCATGTTTGTCACACATATACATACATTATTCTTTTTCATATTCTTTTTCATTATAGGTAATTACAAGATATTGAATACAGTTCCCTGTGCTGTACAGTAGAAACTTGTTGTTTATCTATTTTATATTTATATATAGTAGTTAGTAGTTTCAAACATGCTACTCATAGGAATCATCTTCAGAACTTTGAAAAAATGACGTCGGGCTCCATCAGCAATCAGAGTTCTCCAACAGTGGGGTCCTGATCTTTTATTTTTAAAAAGCTCAAAGTGATTCTGATGTTCTACCGGGGGTCAAGAATTACTGGATCACAGAGAAGAGAGCCAAAATAGCATTTTGAGGCCTCATCTGTAGTTACAGCAGATCCAAAAAAATAACTTTAATCTTGTCAAAACGGAAGCCTAACTAAGGCTTAGCCACCACAGGCTGCAATTCCACTGGGAGCTAAGAATATTTTACCCAACCAAACCCTTCTTCAAAGACACTAGGGATTACTCTACTCGAGGGTTCCTTCCCTCTACCTTGCTCTGTGTATACCACACACAGACTTAGGCAGTCTGGTCACCGTGAACTACTGACTCTTTCAGGACATAAAAATCTGAGCAGCAACAAATTTTCTTCAGCCCTTTGGTGAGAAGTAATACCCAAGGACCACTTCCTAATGTTTCTCCAAGATTCTTTAAATTACACCACTAATCCTCAAAGGCCAGACTATGGGCTAATACTGGTCTGTGAAGAAGTTTTCACTGATTCAGGGTGAAATAAGAAAAAATAGAAACAATGTAGGAGATATTTGAGACCATTTTGTAAAGAAAGTCAAATTTGAAGAAAAAAACCCCCTAAATTTCTCAGCAACGTGCCACTTGAATGCTGCCACAAGATGACAGTCTGTTAACCTTATTCAGACATATAACTGTGAAACTTCAGTTGGCTTGGTCCTGTAATCCTTAGGACAGTAAATACCACATTGTTTCTTATTCTTGTCACTCTTGCAAATGTGCAAGACATCTTGAGAAGATGCATAAAACTTCAATCAGCCATCCCTTTTACTGCTCTCATGGAATATTGTTTCATTCCCTTCATTCTCCTCCCCTGCTGACCTCCTCCTTGAACCTTCAGAATTGTGTTCTCCAAAACTCTCCTGTCATTCAAAGAAAAATTCATATACATTCTAAAGCTCTTTACAAAGCATTCTTCCTGCTAATCTAAAATGGATCTTGGCCATCATCAAAGCCTCCTCTTCTCATCCTCCACAGCTGCGGTCTTGGAAGTTGTCTTGATATATTCATATTTCTCCACTCCCACTTTCTCACAAAGATTTTTCTGCTCTCATAGAATAATGTTTTCTTAGGGGTTCATGCCATTTAGCTGCAGCCTTCTTGATGTTGCAATACAGTAAGCTATTGCAAATTCACTTACTCAGCCCATATTCACCAAGAAGTTCCTACGCAGGAGGCACACAAATGCCCGCCCTCAGAGAGCCTACAGTCTGTTGTGAACGACAGACATCAAATAAGTAATTGTACGAGGTCAATAAAAAACTTCAGTTACTTAGCTCACATTGTCGCTTTCCACCTCAAACCCTGCATTCTTATGATAGCTTATTTCAACAATCGCATAGGTAACCTTTTCCACAACCCAGCCTGAAGACCCTTGACAACCTTATTTCTAATAACCATCAGCAATCAAGCAACTTCCTTGTTCACACTTGGGTCCTTATATACTTAGAACTGTTCTGCTCCAAGAACAAACTTAAATGATCCTAATGACATTTTCCTATCCTTTCAATTTTCACTTTCTTGTCCTACCTGGTGTAGTCTCCAGCTTTCATCAAGGTTCCACCATTGTACATTGCTTCTTTAATTTTCTCCCAAGCTATCACCCCTCCTGTGAAGTCACTTTCTTTTCTATGCAGCTTAAACTTCATGGTAAACCACTTCCAGATTTACTCTTTTCAGACTTCAGATTCCTGGAACATTGATGTTTTACATCTAACATCCAATCTTAGCTTGATCCAATAATCTTTTACCTTACCTTTTAAAAAATTGAGGTAAAATTCACATAACACAAAATTCACTACATTAACCATTTTAAAGTACACAATTCATGGTTTTTAGTATATTCACAATGCTGTGCAACCATCACAACTATATAATTCCAGAACATTTTCATTACCCCCCAAAGTAACCCCATAGCCATTAAGGAGTCACTTCCTTTTCCCCCTCCCTCCCATGCTGTCTCTTTGGATTTGCCTATTCTGGGCATTTCATATAAATTCAGTTATATGGTACGTGATCTTCTGCATCTCACTTCTTTAAATTAGCGTAATATTTTGAAGGTTCATTCATGTCGCAGCATGTTTCAGTACTTCATTCCTTTTAATGGCTGAGTAATATTCCATTCGATGAATATAAATATTTAGTCTTTTATCAGCTGATGAACTTTTGGATTGGTTTTTTGGCTATTATGAATAATGCTATGAACACTCATGTACCAACTTGTGTGTAAATACATGTTTTCAACTCTCTTGTGTATATAATAATTCTGTATTCAACTTTCTAAGAAACTACCAAACTGTCTTCCACAGTGACTGTACCATTTTACATTCCTAAAGGCAAAATATGAAGGTTCCAATCTCTCCACATCCTCACCAACACTTATTATTTTTTTTTAATTAGTGTAGCCATCCTAGTGGATGTCAAGTGGTATCTCACTAAGTTTGATATAAAATTCCTTAATAATCAGGAACAATTATTCCTATGCTTATCAACCATTTGTATATCTTTGTAGGAGAAATATCTATTCAAGTCTTTTACCATTTTTAAAATTGTGTTGCTTGTCTATTTGTTGTTGAGTTATAAAAGTTCTTTACATTTTTCCAATACTAGGCTTATACCAGATATGATTTTCAAATACTTTCTCTCATTCTGCAGGTTTCCTTTTCACTTTCTTGATAGTATCTTTTGATGCACAGAAGTTTTTCGTTTTGATGAAGCCCAATTTTTCTTTTGTTGCTTGTATTTTTGGTGCCGTATCTAAGCATCAATTACCAAATTCAAGTGATAGTTATTTGTTTTCTTGTATGAGTTTTATAGTTTTAGCTCTTATATTTAGATTTGTTGACCCATTTTCAGTTAATTTTTGCATATTGTATCAAGTCTTACTTAAATCTTTTGCCTCTGAATATCAAGTTGTTCCAGCACCACTTGCTGAAGAACTGTTTTCCTATTTAATGGTCTTAGCACCCTTGCTGAAAATCAGTCGACCACAGATACATGAGTTTATTTCTGAACTCAGTTCTATTCCACTGATCTAGATGTCTAACCTATTCCAGTACCTCATGGCTTTAATTACTGTAGCTTTGACTTAAATTTTGAAATTGGGAAGTGCGTATCCTCAAACTTTGTTCTTCTTTATCAAGGCTGTTTTGGCTATTTGGGTCCTTTGTAATTCCATGTAAATTTTAGGATCAGCTTGTCCATTTCTTCAAAAAGGTAGCTGGAATTTTGATGTGAATTGTGAATTGCATTTGAATGTATACAGATTGCTTTGGGGAGTATTGTTGTAACAATATCAAATCATCCAATCTATGAACACAGGATGTCTTTCCACTTATTCAGGTCTTCTTTCAACAACGTTTTGTGGTTTCCAGTGGCTCAATCTTATGCCTCCTTGGTTAAATTTATAGTTAAGTATTTTATTCTTTTTGATGCTATTATAAATGAACTTATTTTAATTTCAAGTTATGACTGATCATTGCTAGTGTGTAGGAAGACAACTGATTTTTGTATGTTAAAGTTGTATCTTGAAATTTTGTTCAATTTGTTTCTCAGGTCTAATAGTTTTTACTGGACTCTTTAGAATGTGCTCTATATAAGTCATCTGCCAGGAGAGTTTTACTTCCTCCTTCCCAATCAGGATGACTTTTATATCTTTTTCTTGGCTGGCCTGTAGTATAGTGCTGACTAGAAGTGGCACAAGGGGGCATGCTTGTCTTGTTCTTAATCCTAAAGGCAAAGCTTTCCGTATTGCACAGTCAAGTATGATGTTTGCTGGAGGTTTTTACAGATACCCTTTTTCAGGTTCAACAAATTCCCTTTTAATTTCTACTCTGCTGAGTGTTTTTATCATGAAAGGGCACTGAATTCTGTCAAATGCTTTTTCTGCATCAATTGATCATGTGATTTTCCCCTTCATTCTACGTCGTCATGGTGTATAATCCTCTTAATATGCTGCGGGGTTTAGTTCACCAGTTTTCTTTTCCTGTGATGTGTGTCTCTAGCTTTGGCATCAGGTTAAAACTCCCATCATAGAATAAGATAAGAAATTTTGTTTTTGTTTTTCTTTTTTGTAAGCAAGATTTTTATTAGTGAAGTAAAAAGGTCATGAAAGATAGTACACTCCCAAGAATTGGGAGCAGGCTGATCCAAGAGAGGAAAAATGGCCTAAGTCAAGAAGTATTCCCTCCTCCTCTATTTTTTTTTAGAAGAGTTTGAGAAAATTTGCTGTTAATTCTTCTTTTAATGTTTGGGAGAATTCACCAGTGAAGCCATCTTGTCCTTGGGTTTACTTTGTTGAAATTTTAAAAATTACTGATTCAATCTCTTTAGTTGTTATGAGTTCAGAGAGTTTTGGTAGTTTTTGGAATTGTTCTATTTCATCTAAGTTATCTAATTTGTTGGCATATAACTGTTCATAGTATCTCTTATAATCCTTTCGATTTATGGAAGATCAGTAGTAATGTTCCTACCTTTATTCCTGATTTCAGTAATTTTAGTCTTCTCTTTTTTCCTGGACATTGTAGCAAAACTTTTATCTGTGTTGTTGGTCTTTTCAACCTCTTTTTTGAATTTACGAAGTCAATATTCTTTGTCGTGCGTGCCCACTTAATAGTTAGCTAGTGATTCCATGGATGTCCTTAAAACCAGAAAAGCAAAAACAAAAACCATTTCCTAGCCTTTGCAGATGGGCTTTCTGAGTTAAGGAATGCCTTCCACACTTAGCCAGACAGTTTTCTCTTCTACCTTAGTCATCGCTTCCTGCTTCAGCAGGGCCTCAGGGCTGGCCAGAGGTGAGAACCAGGTGACTCAGGTCTTTCTGAACAGGTATCCAGCCTTCTAGATCTCTAGGAATGTGTAAGAGCTTTTTAAATCCCTCACTCCCTGAAGCACCTTTCCTCTCAATTTTTTGCTTAGTCTGTTTGTTCCAAATGTTAGTTTGCTGTCCCAAGTGGCACTGGCTAATACATTTTTCATTAAATGTTTTCAACAAATACTACCCAGGTAGTCACCTCAGCCCTGTGAGTTTTGAGTTAGGTAAAATAAGGGCAAATCTTTTAAGATGGTTCTTCAGGGAGACATGGCACGTTATAAGAAACCAAAAGCCTTTCTCAGTCCTGGATTACCCTGCAACCTCTCATTTCCTTCCCAACTAAACATCTCAAAAATTGTCTAAAATCATTATAAATAAATAAATAAATAAATAAATAAATAAATAAATAAATAAAATCATTATTACATTCCCACCTCATACTTCACATTTTTTTGACCCATGGGATAGACAGAATTATAGCCCCCCTGAGATGTCCATGGATTACTTTGATACATGGCAAAACTTGAGATGAAAAAAATCATCCTGGACTATCTAGTTTGGATGGTCCCGAACTAATCATATATGAGTCCTGAAAAGCAGAGAACCTTTCCCAGCTGTGGGCAGTGAGAGAGAGAGGGGGAGGGAGAGAGAGAGACAGAGACAGAGCGAGCACATGCTAAAGGGTGTGAGTGTGTGCAGGTGTGCCAGCGCCCACACGGTGAAAACAGAAAGAAGAGTCAGAGATGGCAGTGTGAAAAGGACTTAGCTCACTGTTACCAGCTTTGAAGATGGGGGAAAGGGATTACGAGGCCCAAAAAGGAATGCAGTCCTACTGATGCCTTGATTTTAGCCCTGGGAGACCCATGTTGGACCAATGACCTAATCAACAATTTCAATAAATTATTTTCAATATATGTCTTAACAGGACCTTTTTATTGCAACACTGTTGAACACTCCCCAATCTATCCTGGCTCTTTGACTTCCTGGATTACTTCTTTCTAGCCTGCTTACCTGAGTTTTCTTATTTTGCTCAGTTTTTCATTTATTTTTTAGACAAGGACTAAATATAACCCCAATACCAATATCATCACTGTCTCTAATCAGTAATGCCTCATCAAATATCCAGTCAGTTGCCTCATGTCTTAAAAGGTCCACACATTCACATGATCATTACACATCCATGTTTCTTTTAATCTCTAAATCCCTCCCTCCATATCCCTCCCTGCTCCCTTAGAATTATTTTGTTTTAGAAACTGAATTGTCTCGTTTCCCACAGGTTGGGTTTTACTAATGGCATTCCCAGGGTATGGTTTAACACGTCCCTCTAGCCTACACATTTTCTATAACTGGTAGTTAGCTTCTCCCTAAGGATTTGTATTTCTCCTACTTCTGTTTATATCTATGATTTTCTACATTTTTCTTTCTTGATTTTAGCCCAGAGACTCGCTGATCTACAGACCTGTAGGACTAAACATTCACACTGTTTGAAGCAACCAAGTTTATGGTTACAACCAAGTTTATGGTTACAGCAGCAACAGAAACTGCTATACTTCTCAACACTAAAGCCCTACTGTTAACTATATATTAATTTTTCATTGTGGCTGTCCCACAAAGACTTCAAATTCAACATGCCACATAATTAATACATTAATCTCGCCTCCAACAAAATCTGTTACCTATGCTTCATTCACGTAAGCCAGAACATTTATCCCATTCACACCTAACATGTAGTCAATAAATCCTTTAGGTTCAAATTCCTCTGGTTTCCCAATGCTTCCTCATTCTCTAACACCTGATTTTTACAATAGTTCCTAACTGGGTTTACTATTTTCAGGGCCCTCAGTGCTATCCTTTACACCAGAAGTTGATAAGTTTTTTTCTGTAAAGATCCAGATTGTAAACATTTTATTTAGGCTTCGTAGGGAGTACCATCTCTGCTGCAACTAATCAACTCTAGTCATACTATGAAAGCAGCTATAGACAAAACTTACAGGACTGGGTGTGGCTGTGGTTCCAATAAAACTTTATTTCCAAAATTATTTGACCTGTGGTCATAGTTTGCTGGCCCCTGCTCTAGGCTGAAACCAACACGGTATTTTTGAAAGTTAAATAAAATTGTTATACTGCCCTCCTCAGTCTCTGAAATTTCAGGTCAGCCCTCCTAACACGGTAAAGTTCTTCATGATCTGCCCCTGACACCCTCCAGCTTCAGAAAAAGTTATTATGCTAAGTGTAATAAGTCAGACAAAGACAAATACAGTATGGTATCACCTACATGTGGAATCTAAAAAAATAAAACAAACTAGTAAATATAACAAAACAGAAAGACAAATATAGAGAACAAAGTGGTTACCAGTGGGAAGAGGGAAGTGGGGGAAGGGCAATATAGGGGCAGGAGACTAGGAAGTGCAAACTATTATATATAAAATAAGCTACAAGGATACAGTACAACACAGGGCACATTGCCAATATTTTATAACTATGAATATAGTATAACCTTTAAAAATTGTGAATCACTATATTATATATCTGTAACTTACATAATATTGTACATCAACTATCTGTCAACAAAAACTTTTTTTTAAAGATAATTTTTCTTCATATAAGAAAGGTCAACTATTCAACCTCCAATTGTCTATATTCTCACCTTCATCTTTAAGCATATCAAACACATCTTCTATGAGGCTCACCACTTCTTTGCTGTTCTTTGGATGCTGTAAATTCACCCAAGTCCTGACTTCTTCAGGGAGAACTGTCAGGAACTGTTCCAGCACCAACAGCTCTACGATCTGCTTCTTTGTATGAATCTCTGGTCTCAGCCACTGAAGACAGAGCTCCCACAGTTGGCTCAGGGCTTCATGGGGCCCAGACACTTCCATATATTGGAAACGCCTGAACTTCTGACGAGAGGCCTCACAGTCATCTGTCCCCACGCCTGGGATGGTTTCCTGCTGCCAAGACACATCGGCTCTCAGGACCTCACTTTGTTCATGAGGAGCCAGGCTCTGAGGTTTTGGGATAGCCATCAACTTGTTCAGAGGCTGCATCTTCCCAGATAGAACTCCCAGTGCTGTTCAAATTTGTCTTGCCAGAGGATTCCAATAATTCTCAGGCTTGAGCTAAGCACTTATGTACTATATATATGCAGTGTGATTTGAACTAAGTTATATCTCAGTAAAAGGAAAGTTCTAGAGGCTTCAGAGCCAATCTTCAGGTACCTGACAGAACAGGGAAAAAAAAGATACAAATATGACCTACAGATAATGAACATGGATAAGTCAAAAAGTACATTCCCAGACTATAATAATTAAAAGTTTCCATTTGTTAGGATTCACTGTGAGCCAGTCTGCAATGCCCACCAGGGCGGGCTTAGGCTCAACTAAACACTTCAGACTCTCGAGACTACCATAGGTCAACCCGGCACCCGCCAGGCTGCTGTGAAGGCTCCTGGGCAGAAAGCACAGCTTGCTCGTGAGCACAGGAGTAACCAACACACTCTTCAGTAGGCATTCTCACAGAGTACAGCTCCAGTGAAAGGAGAGGTGGCCCATGTAGGTCGGGCAGAAGGCGTCCTGACTGAAAAGCCTTCCACAGGAGCCGGTACCTAACAACTCCAAGTGCAGCTCTCAGGGTTCCCCGGAGAGCGTGACTGATTATGTAAGAGTCACGACATTCAGGGAAGTACACTGAGATACAGCTTTCTGTCTGACTTACAGTTCTTCCAGCCCAGATGCAATTTATCATTCAGGAGCCGTTTTCATTATAACCCTCAAGGCCAGTGGTTCTCAGGGGCAATTTTGCCAACATGGAAAATTTGGCAATGCCTGGAGGCAGCTTTGGTTGTCACAACTCGGGACATTACTGGCATCTAGTGGGTAGAGGCCAGGGATGCTGCTAAATGTCCTGCAGTGCACAGGACACTCCTTTATAACAAATAATTATCCAGTCCCAAATGTCCATAATTCTGAGGTTAAGAAACTCTGCTGTAGTCAGTACATAGTGGCTAAGAGTATATCCTTTGGAGTTGTACTAACGTGAGTTTAAATCCCAGCTGTATTAGTTACTACATGTACGAACTTGAGCAAATTATTTAACAAAAGCTTGAGTTTTCTCAACTTTAAAATGAATATAACAATACCTACCTGATTGAAATACAGCGATTAAAAGAACACTCATCTCACTTCTTGGCAGACAATAAGCACTCAACAGATTATTACATACACACAGGTGTGACCGCTTGTATGTGTCTTACAAACTGGCCAAAAGTTTGTGCACAAAAGTATTTCCTGACCTCATCTATTGGCAATGTCCACCCAAACAGATCATTCAACATTCAAATAAGGATTAGTAAGCAGAGCGGAGGAAGGATATATAAAGACCTCTGAAAAGGCACTGTGGTAGAAGAAAAAATGCACAATGCTAAAGAGTTAGGGCAAGGAAAAAAAAAGAAGTTTGGAAATGAGCAGAATCCGTAAGACTAAAGGAAAAAAAAGAAAAAGTGATCCAGCTGATAGGTAATTTACACGAAGGTAGAGGTCAATAATTCTGATACTGCTATAGACATATGCTAGAAATGAATAATAAGTAAATAGATCACGATACAAAACTTCTCCAAAGCTTAAGGAAAGTACAGTTTCATTAAAAAAAAAAAAAAAAGAGGTTTTCCAAAGTGCTGAAGAGGTATCACTGAGTCTCAGCAAAGAATGAACTATGGGCCCAGATACTTTAAGAATTAACATACAGGAAGAAAGAAAAAAAGGTTCACATCACATGTTAAAAATAAAATGAAAAACCAAGTAAGTGTGAAAAAAAAGCAGGTTTAACAACAACAATATCCATTGTAACAATAAATGTACTGAGTAAAAACTTCAACTCCACTTTGTAAAAACACAATAGACATCCAAAACTAAAAAAAATCCAAAGCTGAAGGTAAAGGGATGATTAAAAAAATAACAAGCAAATGTAAACAACAACAAAATACACAGGATGTATTGAATTAACAGCGCCAGTGAATAAAATTAGACAAAGAGGAAACTTTCAATGACTGAAGGTCCAATTCAATGATCTATGACTGTTATTAAGTGAACCAAATAACACAACTGAAACAGATTTACAGCAAAACTTTCAGAAAACAAGAGATGCAATCAACAGTAACACAACAGAAACAGGAGACTACGGCAACTCTCTCAGTCCTTAACTAATTAAGCTAAAATTAATAGCAGAGCCGACACGAATAACATGCTTAGTCCAACACATAAAACCAGACAGAATGCAGTTTCAATTCAAACACTTGTGAAAATGCTTATAAAATCTGCTATTTATTAAGCTACCAAAGAACTCCTCAATAAAGAAGTAAACACAAGCGGTGCAAACCACATTTATTACCAGAATGAACACTAAAGTTTAACACCAAATAGAAAAAAACAATTTCAACTACTTTGAAATTTAACTTTTGCTTCTAAAAACAACTCAAATTAAAAACACTCCAAACACTGCATTTCAAATCTATAGAGCACAGCCCAAACTCTACTGTTAGGCAATGGCAAACCCATACATGTATAATTCAAGGAGAATGAGATGAATTAAACATTCAACTCAAAGTGAGAAAAAGCAACAAAATATACTAGGGGGTTAAAGGTTAAAAAATTAATAAATCACTCAGTATAAGTAATTATAAAGCCAGGAGGACAGATTAGAGATGTTCAGGATGACATGCTCACATTTACAGTTTCAAAGGAGCAACAGTCTGGATGACAGAATGTCCAAGGTATGGCCGTGACTGCAAGAAGCTTAAGTAGTCTGTAAGTGACAACTACTGGAATAAAGTCAAGAACCATTAAGGTTTAAACTCTCAAGTACTGACTAGACCCCTTTGAGGAAGATGGTGAGACTCAGGATGAAGACTTAAAAGACACTGAGCCAGAACCACTGGGAGGGAGGGAGGGCTCAATAGACAGCAATCTGGAGAGTTAAAAGAACCAGCTGACACAAGTTCATAGGATTTTACAGCGTCAAGGAACTTGAACAGGTGATAATTATAGGGAAAGGGTAGCATCTGTCTGTGAAGAGGGTTGTTTTTAATCGAATAGGTAATAGGCAAAGCAGCAGCTTGAGGTAGGGAGAATCCTTCACCTTTTCAGATTAGCTCGGGTACGGAGGAACAGAAAGCAGTGTGCAAATGTGTGACTGAAAAAGAGGTGCCTGGAAGTTTTAATGTCTGGGGAGTGGCCAGGAATGACCGGGAGACGAAGGCAAGTTGGAATGACCTTTTCTCCATTCCCTTTTCCAGTTGTTCCAGTCACCTCTGGTATGGAATCCACACCAGTCCTTCCCAAACCAGCTGAGCAAGATACACTCACCAAGTTAAGCTCCTGGAGATTGCCCCCACGACAGAATGGACGAGAGGACGGCAGAACTGGATCTAGAACACAGCCGTCCGGTTTCCCATGCCTAATCCTCCGTATCTCTCCTCTCTCATACACTCACTTCTTTCCCCAGCCTACATTTCCACCGCTACACAGCCCGCGCCCTTCTCCAGGTTCTCCCGCGGAGCCTGCGGAGCGCAGAGCCTGCGGAGCGCAGAGCCGGGATCCAGGGAACTGCGAACACGCGGAGGAGACCTGCGCGGTCGGGGTGGACGCCCTCAAGCGGGACTTGCAGTTCCACGCATCCGCGTCCTCGCCGCCCGCGGTCCAGCGTGATACCTGCAAGCTTGGCTCCCAGGGCTCGGTTCTGTCACACCCAGGAGCCGGTTCAGAGGAGGCGCCGAAGTCGCGGACCCTGCCGAAGAAAGGAGCTTGCGTCGGAAATCACGCCAGAACCTAGAACTTGGCGCTACCCTCGGCCCCTACACACACAGACTCGCTGTACGTCTTCTAAATGCCAAGGCGCACGCCGGCGCACTCCCGCGCACGCGTACCAGCCTTAGACGGAGCCCCCAGAAGCCCCCGCGGCCCAAGTTTGTAAAGTAGACCCGGGGGCGGGGGCTCCCGGCCCCGCCCCTTCCCAGGCCCCGCCCACCTCATAGTCCAGCGTCCGACGCTAGGGCCGAGAAGGGCCGGCTGTGCTTAGGTTAGGTGGGAGGCGGGCTGCCAAGCTTCTGGCGCTTCCTCCATCCCCATCTAGGAAAACTGGCCCAAATCTTTCTTACCTTCTCCCCGCCACCCACCCGCCTCCACCATTTTCCTGGAATAAAAAAACAGTGAAATAATTTAGAAATAATTTAGAAATGATATCGTCTTGTGTATAACATGGTTTAACTTTTTTTTTTTCTGGTTTACTGATTCGCTCATTGATGCACACATTCACTCAGTTTTGTATCGCGGTGAATAATGTTGCAGAAGATCATTGAGTTCATTTTTGGCTTATTGCCTGAGAGATACTTGGTGACATCCAAGAATCATTTAAAATAGGCAATTGAATATCCAAGTATCTGGAGTTTAGAGGTGTCTGGGACCAGATGTAAAATTTGTGTCAATTCTGGGTAGTTGGTAGTCAATACTATGGGGATGGGGAGGGGAGGGATGAGACTTCAGAAAGAGAGAAAACAGTAGAAGGACGGAGTCTAGGATTGAGCCCCAGAGGAAGAATTCAAACTAGTAAATCAGGGAAAGTCTCCCAGGGAGGAAGCTTTAAATCTAGGCCATGAGTTAACCAATGTAAAACAAGACAGGAACCAGAACTCTGTGTGTGTGTGTGTGTGTGTGTGTGTGTGTGTGTGTGTGTGTGTTGGCCAACCTCCTCTGTACTCATTACTATCACAAGCGAATTTTAAATATCATCTCACTTATCACCACAACACTAGGAAGGCATTATCAGCCCCAAATTTATAGAAACTAAAAGATAGCAAAGCTGAGCTTCAAGCTCACATCACTTCATACATATTCCCTCAATGCTTCAAGATCTAGAGGGCCATTAGTAAGATATGACCAAAGTATGGAATGATATTTTCCAAGATTAGGGGTATGGTGTGTGCCATGAATTGTTTGTGATGGGATTGACCTTTATAATGTCATATTTAACCAGATAGGCAAAATAAAAATTTTGACGTGTAAGTATTGCCAGTAAACAGGCTCAATCATAGACTTCAATTGAGAGTGCATGTATGAATATACGTATATTCATATGTGACTGAAAAATTGTGCTGTACACCAGAAATTGACACAGCATTGTAAACCGACTATAACTCAAAAAAAAGAGTGCATGTGGAATATAAAGAAAAATGATATACATGAATTTATTTACAAAACAGAAGACTCACAGATATAAAAAACAAACCAAAGGTGAAGTGGGGAGGAATAAATTAGGAATCTGGGATTAGCAGATACGAACAACTGTTTATAAAATAAATAAACAGCAAGGTCCTAATGTATAGCACAGGGAACTACATTCACTATCTTGTAATAACCTATAATGAAAAAGATTATATGAATATATATGTATTACTGAATCACTATGGCGTACACCAGAAACATGCAACATTGTAAATGACTATACTTGGATTTTAAAAAAAAGAGTGCAGAAAAATGGAAAAGGTGACAAGTAAGGGTTAGAATGACCAGCCTTCCTGTCATACCTCTTATAGATAGGAGGTTTCTGACCATGTGTCTTCAAAGATCCGCATGGACGGTGCTCTTTAACTGAACAAGGGTCATTTTCAGTTTGCAGTCACCTCAAGTAAAGATCCAGCTATTTTTTTAATGTTATAACTTTATAAGGTTTCTCTCAATATATGACTTTCATTATAAAGCCATCTAGTGTAAGGAAGGCCCTAGATCCTTAAGCTGCTTCGAATTGTTTGTTACATATTTCTTTCTATGATCATGAAATATAGATCATCTAAATGAGAACCTGTCTTCTGAACTAGTTCCTTAAGATGCAAAGAATTATTTGCTAAGAACTCCACTCCCTTCTGTCATCATGAAAACCTCATCTCCATATTTAAGAAAAAATATAGAGAAACTTGATCTGAATTTAGGCCAACACTTCCCCTGACCACTTATATATTCATTCAGCAAATTTTTGTTAAGAATTTAATTTGTGGCAAATACTGCACTAGCAATTGAAAATATATTAGTAAATACAATCAAATGAAGACTGTCATAAGGACTAACAGAAGCATTCCATATGCTAAGCTACTGTATTTCTTCAGCCAACATTCTGTGTTCTACACATCCTCAGAATACTGTGTTGTGCAGATTGTGAATTGAATGGTCAGTTTGGGATTTGTAGATAGTCCAGATAGGAGTAGGGGTGATTTGGCTTCATGGGCCATGTATTATAAACATTTGTCAATTTTTGACTTCTGATCATTTCAATACTCTTTCTATAATTATAGTCTTCTGTGAGTCTGGTGGGGAGTTAGAATGTCTCCCTTCATAGAAACTGAATACACCTGTATTCACTTTTTTTGTCTTCACTGCAGCTAGGGCACAGCCTGTAACTTGGCCTTGATCAATTAAACACAGCCAGTGTAGACTTTGCATTAAGATCTAGTGATATGAAAAAGCAAGGACACCAAACAGTTTCTTTCCTTTTATTTTTTTTTAAAATAGACTATTTAGGTCAGTTTTAGAGTTACAGAAAAACTGAGAAGATACAGTTCAACAAGTTCCCATAAACGCCCCCCCTGACTTTTCCTTACTATTGACATCTTACATTATTATGACACATTTAATAGGACTGATACCTTATTATTAATTTATGTACTAAATTTTTTCTTTAGAAGCTTTTTGGCCCTTTATTTCCCCTCTACCTCCATAGCAGGAGAGGTAGTAGTTTTTATTGGTAACGTGAAAACACCCCATAGGCATCTATTTGAATGAGATGGAACATGATTCTCTCAGCTTTTCACTTACCCATTGCTGCATAACAAACCATCTCAAAACTTAGTGCCTTAAAACAGCAATCGTTTTATTTTGCTTATAATTTTGTGGGTTCAGAATTTGGAAGATGAGGATGGCAACTATTGGTAAAGGCGATATTTAAGATACAACCATGGGAATGAATGGTTAAGGTCATTGGAGGAAGTGTTACTGACTCCAAATTCATTCTGCTCACTGCGCAACAGGGCAATAAATTGGGAGACGAGGTGTTGGGGCAAGGAAGAATGACTTTATTCAGAAAGCTGGCAGACCTAGAAGATGGCAGACTAATGTCCTAAGAATCATCTTACCGAAGTCAGAATTTAGGATCCTTTTATACTAAAAAGGGGAGGGGGTATGTTTTGTTGTTGCAAACTTCTTGGTGTCAGAATCCTTTGTTCTTGCAGCTGTCCAAGTAGGTCAGGTCATGATGTTCCTGTAAACCTCCAACAAGACAAATGTTATCCTCTGTTCTGCAACTTTTTATGTCTATATGAATGGAAAAGTTTTATAGCCTTAAAGATCAGAGCCTTGAGAATGGGCTTTCCTGTATATTTTAGGCTGTAGGCAATATTCTTTTACAAAAGGTGCAGAACAGCATGACTCAGCACAGGAAACAGCACAGGGTTAGAGCTAAAGGAACATACCTAATATGGAGTCAGATTTGTTCTTCCCTATTACAGAATGAAGATCAAGAAATTCTGAGAATGCAAAATATTTGAATATTTCATTCTATGTGAAATTAAAAATAGCCATTATTCATAACAGAAGCAGTGTGTTGGGGAATGTGGCAGTGAACCAGGGGTTAAAGTCTTTAGGAAAAGGGGGGAGAGACCTAGAAATCTAAAATAAAATTAAAAAAAAATTTAAAGACCGCAGTCCCACTTTCCCAGCTGTACTCTATTTCTCCCTTCTTCCTGATGGTGAAACTTCTCCAAATTAGTTTCTGTACTTTCTGCTTACATTTTCTTATTTTTTCTGCTGTTACTGAAGTAGCTCTCACCTAGATCATCACTGGCAGCCAAGTCACCGATTTCAACTATAAATTTTTTTCCTTGTCTATATCACTTCAACTAGCACCTGTTGTTTGAATGAGGATTTTTCTCTGATTTTCACATCCCAGAATTACAGTTTGTCTATTGTAGTGCACTTGCAGTAATTTTAAAAGGACAGAAACATGCAAAACATGTGTAAAAATACATGATGTATCAGTCATTGCTGTGGGTGCGTTGGATCCACCCAGAGCTGGATAAGGTAAAACGAAGTAAGAGCTTAAACAATGGTTTTTAAATGATTTCATTGATGCACAAACGCACACAGGAAAGAAATAGGAGGTTTAGCTACTAGGTGTCTCTTCACCGGGGAGGTTTTCTACTGTAAAGTCAATTTGAGATCTGCTGTTCCTGGGCCTGTCTTCATGGTAACTATAGAATGGTTACCATAGAATCCCTTGTAAATGTGTGATTGGTTAAAGTTTGGGTAAAAAAGCCAAGTGGCTGTCAGTCAGTTTATTTGAACTAAGAGTTTGTAGGAACCTGCAATGGACTGCAGAATTGACCATTCTAGAGAAGTTGAGCCACACTGAGATGTGGTTAGAGGCATCTAAGCCTAAGGAGGGGTCAGCCTAGGATTGGTAAACTCCACTTTCTAAAATTCTAATTTCTATTGTGCTTCCAGAAGAGATAGTCATTGGGTGAACTGGACTCATTCGGAGGAGGATGACGAGAATGACTATTGGACACCAAAGCATGTTAGATAAAGGAATTTTAAAGGAACAAGCAGGTGGTTAGCTGTGAGAATTGGGTTGTGGGAAAGGTGGGTTGAAGACATAGGAAAATTGATTTTGATTTATCATAAGGAAGATCTTTCTAATAGTGAAAAAAAAATCTATATACAAAAGGAAATGGCCCTAGAGCATAGGGAGCTAGCTATACTGTTCTTGTTTAGGCAAATGCTGGACAATTACTCAATAGAAATATTGTGAAGGGGTTTAAGCCTCAGACGTATGTTTGGATTAGATGACTGTTGAATTCCCTTTTTACTCTGATAGTCTGTGCTTATATGGACTTTGAAGATATAAAAAAAACTCATTTTCTGGAGCTTTCAGGAGAGAACATCATGAGCTAGGAAGTAGTGTTGCCTCTGGTACCTTTTTACAAGCTGAAATGCTCTGGACCGTGAACGATCCTAGTATTAAAGACTCTGCCAACTATGTTGATTGCTTTAATCAGAGGCTATTCCTGGGTTTGTAGGACTGGGACATCCAAACTTGAAATGTCTGTGATGTTAGAATCATGCCTGCAATTCACATTAGATGTTATCTCAGGATAATCTACTTTAAGCCACTTAGATTCAAGAGTGATTGTGCTTAAAACATGTCCACTTTAGCTGAATTAACCAAAAACTCCTTCAAAATAGTACTTAATGCTTTTCATAATCTAGAAATAACCACATGTTTCATCCTTTTACTTCTCCTCTATGTTTAGTATGTGTAGTCACAGTTTCTGGAACATGTCCCTTACTTTTATGCTTCTTCCTGAAATGACCTAATTCATAACCACCTACTGAAATCCTGTTTCTCTTTGAAGGATGTCACCATTGCTCTAAAAGTCAGACCCAAGGTCACCACCCCAGAGAAAAGGACTTTCTTCCAGTTAGCCTCCTGAGAGCTCCTTTGACATCCTTGTTTCTCAGGCTATAAATTATGGGGTTCAACATTGGAGTCACTACTGTATAGAACACAGATATCACCTTATCCTGCACTTTTGTGGTCTTGGAGTTTGGCCGCATGTAGGTGAATATTCCTGACCCATAAAAGAGGACAACAACAGTGAAATGGGAGCCACAGGTAGAGAAAGCCTTGAGCCTCCCCTCCCCAGACTGCATCCGGATCACAGTAGAGATGATATTCCAGTAGGAGACAAGAATCAGGGAGACAGGAGCTAAGAGGATGACCACACCCATTGCAAAGATGGCCATTTCTGTCCTGTGAGTATCTGCAGAAGCCAGCTTCAGGAGGGCAGGGAGTTCACAAAAGTAGTGATTGATAATGTTCTGTCCTTGATAGGGAAGTTGGAAAGTAACGGTGGTATCTACCAGAGACACTAGTGCGCCACTGGCCCAGGACCCTAGGGCCAACTGAAGATATACCTGTTGGGTCATGATGGTGTAGTAGTGCAGGGGCTTGCAGATGGCCACATACCGGTCATAGGACATCACTGCCAGCAGGGCACACTCAGTACACCCAACCAGAAGAAAGACAATTATCTGTGTCATACACCCCAAAAAAGAGATAGTTTTCCTCTTTACCAGGAAGTGGACCAACACTTGCGGGACAATGCTAGTAGAGAAACAGAGATCTGTGAAAGATAGGTTTCTAAGAAAAAAGTACATGGGGGTGTGAAGTCGAGAATCCATGAAGATGAGAATGATGATGAACAGGTTTCCAAGCACCGTCAACAGATAAATGATGAGGAAAAGAATGAACAGCAGGATCTGGGTCTGCAAGTCCTGTGAAAGGCCGAGGAAGATAAACTCAGCCACAAAGGTGTGGTTTTCTTCTCCCATTGACATTTATGCTCGTTAACCTTCTGGCACAAACAAAAGGAACAAACTTTGGGTTTATGACAGCAAGCCCTGTAGAAGAGGTTCATTTAAAGCTTCATTTTAAAGCCCAGTTGGATATTTCTAGCTTTTTGCAACACAACTTGTTCCAATGGATACTAAATAGAATATATTTATTCTTATTAGTTGGTTGTAGTTTAACTCCACTTAATTTTTTTCCAAATCTTCTCTCATAGTGCCACTTATTTACAGACAGAATATGACGTTAAAGCCTTCTTGGCAAGTTCTGATATGAGGATTTTAGAGTTCATGTGGATTGGACTAAGTGGCTATACACATTGTTGTTAGGAAGTGACCATGTATACTGTTAGGACTATCACCTTGCATGAAACTGCACCACTAACTGTTCAAAATACTACATATTTAACTATAACAGATGCTTGAAAAATGTGAAACAGTTTTCAGGCATCAAATTTAATTTGACCTCTTAAAAAACAACAAACTTTTCTTGGGTTTAACACATGTCAGGCATTACTTTAAGAGTTTTATATGATTATATTGTCCTGATAACATTACAAGGTAGACACTAGTTAACTTATTTTGCACATGAGAAAACTGAGGCACAGAGAAGTTAAATCACACAATTAATAAATGGCAGAATTCATTAGCTGTATAATATATAAAGACAGTGTAGAGAATAAGACATTTTTTGTACAAGGCAAGTGAATAGAAAAGTTAGTACAATATTTCTGGAAAACAATTTTGTCAAATACATTAAATGACTCAAATATTCATATGCTTTGATCCAGTTTTCAATAGTATGGGGAAGGGAAAATTTTCCTTTTTCACTAGTGTTTTCTTCCTCATAAGGAGTAAAATCTGATTTGTAACATTCTAGGATGTTGATTGGTCCATGTTTACTACTGGGTAGGGTTCCTGTGCTTTCTATTTCTTCTCCTCTTCCCGGGATTGGTCTGACAGAAGATGTGATATATACACAAAGGAATATTACTTGGCCATAAAAAAGAACAACATTCTGCCATTTACAACAACATACATGGACCTAGATTGTATTATGCTTAGTGAAATAAGTCCGACAGAGAAAGGCAAACACTGTATGATATCACCTATTTGTGGAATCTAAAAATAAAATAAATTAATGGATATAATAAAACAGAAACAGACTCACAGATATAGAGAACAAACTAGTGGTTACCAAAGGGGAGAGAGGGAAGGGGCAAGACAGGGGTAGAAGATTAAGAGGTATCAACTACTTTTGTATAAAATAAATAAGCAACAAGGATATATTGTACAGCACATGAAATATAGCCAATGTTTTATAGTAAATTTAAATAGACTATAATCTATAAAAATACTGAATCACTATGTTGTACACCTGAAACTAATATAATGTTGTAAATCAACTATACTTCAATAAAAAGTGAATAAAGAACACGTTGAATACACATACAGTGAAACATTATTCACCCTTAATGCTATTTATCACAACATGGGTGAAGTTGGAGGATATTATACTAAGTGAAATAAGCCAGATACAGAAGCACAAGTACTACATGGTATCACTTCTGTGAGGAATCTAAAACAGTCACACTCATAGAAGCAGAGAGTGGCGTGGTGGTTGCCAGGGGCTGTCGGGAGGAGGAAATGAGGGGCTATTAGTCAAAGGCGCTAGGTTTCAGTTGCACAAGATGAGTAAGTCCCAGAGATGTGCTGTACAGCATAGTCCTGTAGTTATTCACAGAACCATCTCCTCTGCCATAATTATTTCTGAAATTCCACAGGGAATAACTTAACCTGTTCTCAGCACTGTCAGCTTCGAAGTAACACCTGTCATTTTCTTTTTTCCCTTCTCTTGCTGTCTAGGTGTTATCTGAGCACTACTGTTTCCTCTGTACCCTACAAATAATGATTATTAATAGCAGTAATAATAATAATGACAATAATCTTCCATTGGTGCTCACCAAAAGTGGTTTCACTACTGCCTTAGGGACCAATGGTAATATATATTTTCAAAATGTACAGAAAATCCTGAACAAAAAAATTCCTAAAATGTTGAGAGTGGTTTATTCTGGGTACTGGAATTACAGAAGCTTATTTTTCTTCTTTTCTAATGTTTTTGGTGCTTTAAAGTTGTTGTTTTAAAGGCCATATATTTCCAGTATAGGAAAAATATAAAAATAGGAAAATCTCAAGGGTATTTCCTGGAGGATGCTCTAAACTAAAGTCACTTGATTGCTTCTACTTTCAGCCTTGATAAAGTAAGTGGAACAAGACTAGCCATCTTGCCAGAGGCAAATATAAAACAAAATAGACAACAGTCATTTTCAGACATTGGACAACGGCCAGCTCAAAACATAGTCCTCTATAAGGAGATTAGCCAAAGTGAAAATCAACTGAAATCACCTGCTGTATATTGGAGAGTGGGGCAAGCAGATATGAAATATGTAGGCATGTGCATTTACAAAATCTCTTTGGAAAGTAGTCTGAAAATATTACAAAATTCCAAAATGAGCTTATCTTTTTTTTCTTGAATAATGCTACTTTCAGGACTTTATATTTTGGAATTAATTACAGATATGCAAAAAGCTTTGTTTCACATAGAGATTTTTTTTCCAAAAAAAAAAAAAAACCGTTAAAGTCTAACAATAGATGATATGTGAAATAAATTATAGATTTCCTGCATAACGTAAGTTATAGAGCAGAGAGAACTGGGTAAGAGTGATGATGTCTGAGTCACACAGACATGGATTGGATCCATCTTCCCCCATTTCTTAGCTCTGTGACCCTGGACAAATTATTCAGCTCCTGCATGCCTCAGTCTCTTAATGTAAAATGGATCTAACACCACAACTTCATTGTACGAATGGAAAGACTGAATTAAGAACTTAATGGAAAACAGTTTGCTCAACGTCTGGCAACTACATTAAAGAAATGCCTGCTATGGTGATGGTGATGATGAGGATGATGCCATAACCCTGGGCCATTAAAACGTGAGTAGATCTATATTTCCTACAGAAAGATGTCTGACACACTGCTGAGTTTTAAAAGGGGGTTGCAAAATAACATGTGAGGTGTTTCTGTGTGTATATGCGTGTGAGTGTCTCTCTCAATGATTCCTTTAAATAATACGCTTACCACACTGATAAACTAAGAACTGATAAACAACAAAACTAAGAATCCAGGTAGAAACTATACAGTCCATATAAAGAACGGTTATTGCTCTGTCTGTCAAAGGTAGGACTTGCACGTTTAATGAACATGTGTGTTTAAATGTGGCCTGGGGAAGAATGTGGTTTAATCTCTACACAGGAAAGGAGAATGGTAAGTGAGTGAAAAAGGAGCCAAATGAGATGAAATATAGTATCATTTATACTCAGAGGAAGGCCAGGGATAAGCATTCTTTCCACTCTAAAGATTTCATATAACTTTGTCAACCTTACTAATTAATTCAGCAACAATGTCCCTTTAATACAGAGAGAAAATGAGGAAGAAAAAATGGGTGGGAAAAACAAAATAATGAGAATAAAAGCTAGAAGAAAGTGGGGAGGAGAAACTGAGCATAACGGACTGGGCTCCAGAGATGTGGAGAAAAGCAGAGAAGGAAGTGGCTACAGGACCTGGTTTTTTCCCCAAACTAAAAGGGCAGACAATGAATCTTTTATCCCTCTGAGGCCCTAAGAACATTGTAAGCAATAGGGCCTTTGCAGATATCTTCTCTTAATGACTTTGTCTCACATGCACCCAACTGTATACATGGGAATTATTCCTGGTCATTCACACACTACACAGGCTGCATATACCTACTCAGCTTTACAAGCTGTATCTCACACAGACACACACACGTTGCAGATATACTCACGTGACTATTTCATGTACTTAAGTATATAACTCTCATGGCCTCCACATTTTTACCATAAAGAAGGAGTCACAGAGGAGGTACTGAGCCTGCTGGGTACTGACCAAGGCTGGGTCATAGGGGACGCCTCCACATCTGACTTATATGGGAAGGATGTCAGAGAATGGGGTATTCCTGTGATGACACCAGCAGTGGGGCTAGTATCCTCCTCTGGACTAGAAAGACAGCACTAACTGTAACTGGACCCTCTCTCCTCCATCTGCTCCAACCCACCAAGGAGATTGGAGGGGCAGTGTCAGCATTCTCGAACAGTGTACCACACACTCCGGGTGGCTTCACATCTCCTAGACCCAAAGTATAATCACCAGCAAGAAGCTCCAGATGAGGTTCCTCAAAGCAAGATTTCTAGTATTGTTCTAGCTCCCTGCCTGTTCACTGGGAGATGGTGGAACAGATTCAAGCTGGGGACACAGTGAAGACTGACCGGCTGACAGCAGAGGGTGGGGAGACCCAGGCAGAGTTGCTTTTCAACAGCTAGAGGAAAGTCATGTGACCTCTCTGGAAACAGCCTCATCCCTAAGGGAAAAAGTCTGGAAGAGGATTTGGGAGCTGGGATTTGGAGAAGAGTGGGAATGGGATCGTTGTCTCTGGGAATCTAACAAAGACAAAATTGATGGGTAAGAGAGTGAATGACAAAGCTCATCTTTCCCAACACTGTGCTCACCTCCCAATCCCCAACCAGTTTTGCAGAATCCTACAGACGGAGATTTCCCACTCTCACCTGAGGGCAGACATAAAGCTGAAAAAGGACTGAGGAGTCACTGGTGAAGGAATCGAGGAGCAAGGGCTGGATTTCTGTAGCCTGCAGATCCACTCCTGAAGGACGTCACCAGTTGTGGCTTCTGAGCAGTGCCTCCCCAGACCTGCACTAGAGTCATCCTAAGAGTTTGACTCCATCTCAAGCCTTTCTGCCATAGCTGAATTGAGGTGCAAACTCCAGTTCTCCTAGGGCCCAGATCTAAACAGGACTTTCCTTCCAGGGAATATTTAAAAGAGAGGCTCTGAGAGTGATGTAAACAGGGCATTCCCTAGAGCTCTGAAAGCCCTCAACTTTGGTACCTTTCCATCCTCTGAGACACCCTCGGGCACTTTGTGTTTTATTTGAGATCACAGACTGAGGGGGAGGGTATAGCTTAGTGGTAGAGTGCGTACCTAGCATACACAAGTTCCTGGGTTTGATCCTCAGCACCTCCACTGAACAAACAAACCCTAATTACCCCCTCAAAAAATGAAATCATAGACTAAAGCCTCCAAATCATACTCACCTCTCTTTCAAACCTTATACCAAAGTCACTCAGATGACATCAGCAGGTATATTCTCAGAGGGTCACAAATCATTGAAACTTTTGTTTTCACTTATACAATTAAATAGAAATGAAAATGAGCAGTTATTGGATTTTGCAGATACCAACTTTCTTACTGAGTAATGCAGTTTGGTTGAAGGGCTTGTTACACACAGTAATATGCACCAATCTTAGGTACAGCTCAAGAAAACGAATGTATGTATTTCACGTATGACTGCTGTGCACCAGAAATTGACACAACACTGTAAACTGACTATACTTCAATTATATCTATAGATAGATAGGTAGATAGGTAGACAGTTAGATAGTCAAACAGACAGATACAAAAAAAAAAAAAAAAGATTCAAGGAAATGCCCTGAAGCTGTTAGCCCTCCAATCATATTTCAAGTTTAGGTTCAGTAAAACATCGTCTATCACATTAAGGAAATGCTATTAATTTGAATTCTATAGTGTTACTGGCTTTGTGGTTTGGCATATTTGTCATTTACCTGAGGTTTCACAGAACATATAAATGTAACGCATTAAAAATAAACGGATTATTTTCTGTGGTATAAACGTACCATGATTTATTTCACCGTATTCATATTAACGGACATTGGGGTTATTTCCAATCTTTAGATATTAAAACCACAATGAACCACATTAAAACCAAGATGTACCACAATGAACAAGAAGTTTTTACATATGTGTACACTTATGTAGCCATTATATAGATCAGAATGTGGAACATTCACAGCACATCAAAAGGCATCTACTCAGTTGCAAGTTAACACTCCCTAAAAGGTAACCATGACTTGGAATTTTAAATAAATTAGTTTTGCCTGTTCTTGTGCTTCAAATTAATGAAATCACACATTGTATACCTCTTTGGGTATCTGGCTTCTTTCACGAAACATTGTTCTATGAGTTTTGTCTATGTGTTTTTATGTGGCAATAGCTCATTCTTTTAAAATTATTTAATAGTATACCATTGCTTGATCATACCACAATTTATCCTCTCTGTTGCCCATAGAAATGTATACTGCTTCCACCTTTGGTTATTATGAATAAAGCTGTTGTAACATCCTTGTACATATATTGTGCTGGATCTAAACGCTCATCTCTATGGCATATATTCAGAAAACAACTACTGAGTTGTAGGAGGGAAGGCATATGTTTAGGTAAGTTTCAGACACTTCCAAATGGACTTTTAAAATTCATTCTATAAATTTTTTATAAAATTTTGCTCCCATGTCAACTACCCCACATCCAAAATAATTTTATCCATTTTTATTAAGGTTAGTAGTATTCACTGTGGTTTAAATTTACATACTCTGGTGGCTAATTATGCTGTACAACTTTTCATGCTCTTATTATCTATTTGTATTTTCCATATTGTAAGGGCATGTTCAAGTCTTTTGCCCATTTTAAAAACTGGAATTTTCTGGCTTTTCTAATTAATTAATTAGAGATTTGTGGGAGTTCCTTATACATTCTGGGCAGCATGTCTGCAGCTCACCATTAAGTTATTAAAATAACAATATCTCTGTAAGTAAAGACAAATAATAAAGAAAATGTGGTCAAATGTTAACAATTACAGGATCTAATTATTATTTGAGGCACACAATATTTGCATTCTATAAATTATAAAATTCCTCAAAATCATACATAGAGTATGTATGTTATAGACCTAGGTTGCAACTTAGTACCTTCTCCTCTGGAAAACAAATACTTAATTGCAAAAATATAGCACATCTCCAAAGAGAAGACATGTGAAATCTGGTGATGGGGCTCATAAATGGCGCTGTGAGTGCTTATTACATGTTATTTTCTGTCTTCCTCATTACCATGTGGGAACCTTCTGAGGGGAAATGCCACTCGGGCTCCCCCCTAATGATTCAGAATTCTCCTGAGCCCTTCAGCGCTCTAGAGACTGCTCCCGGTATCCCTGCATTTACCTCGTTTAAACGGACCTGTTGTTGCACGATATAGCCCAAAGTCCATAAGACCTTTGGATGGAGCGGGAGGACACAGGAGTTGCGGGGGTGCCCCTTCCTGCCTTGTCCTTGGTCTTGACTTTGGAGACTTCACTGAGCAATCTGACTTGAGGACAAGATACCTCAGCATCCCTCTCCTCATTCTGCAGCCAGCACACCAGCAGCAGTTTCCCCCTCAGCACTGAGGTGTCTTACTGGCTTTACCATGCTAATGTGATCTTTTTTCTCCACCAGATGAGAAAATGCTGGTAAGATCATTAGAGGGAGGAAAAGAGAAGTCATGCTTTGAACAAAGGGGATAACCTGGCATATACTGGGAGTGATATGGTTTCAATCTCTGCATATTTTTGATTTTTAAAAGTCAACTAATTTTGTCCAATCTGATTCTTATTACTAAATCTTCTGTCATAGGTCTAGCCAAGGGTTTTTTTCCCCACTGTGGATCTACCTTAACAAACTACAATTCTGACATCAAATTCTTTGTGAAGAAGAATTGTGGTTCCCCCTGATGGAGACATAAGTAGAACTTCCATGGGCCAGTGTTGATCCCTTGGGTGGGGGAGGCGATCCTCACGCCTCTGTTGAGCTGGTCTTGGAAGACAGTACATGGGTATGGGGAGTAGAGGATGGGTGATTTCAAGCACAAAAGGTCTCAGACTCAGAATAGAAATTTAGTATTTTCTCTTGGTTCCTACGGATTTCCTCAGTATCCTTCTCCTACAACAGAAGAGAAAGACTGACAATAAACATGGCTTTCTTACAGAAGCTTCCTGACACTGGGGGCAGATTCACGGTCACCTGGGGGAGCATTTTCTCCTCTACACTTACATGGGAAAATAAAACGCTTTTAAAAACAGACCAGGAAAGGTCAGGCTGTAGCCTTCTAATGCTGCGCTCCCAGGGTCGGTGAGAGCTCTATGTAGTGGGCTTACTTCAGAATAGAGAGGGTATGCTGAGCAAAAAGCAGTGAAATATAAAAATGCATTTTGTCCTTGGTGTGTGGCAGGGAAAACGGCTGGAAAGGTGATCTGTGGTCAGATAAAGAAGCCGTAAATAATCATAAGCAGGAATGTGATTGTTCACGTTAATTAATGCTTATTATAACTATTCACTTATTATTTCAATGATGAACTGAAATCTTTCACCATTTTGACTCACAGACCCATCCAGATGCCTAAGACTCCATTATCAGACGCATAGAGTGTAAGTATGCCTTTTTGAGAAAACTCCTGGGAATTCCTTTAGCCCAGGAATTCTTAACTTGAAATTCAGGGGGTTTTTCAATATAGATGTAAATGCTACTTCTTTCTGTCTACTGTAACTGAAATTCAAAATTTCTTTCTTCTTTGAAGGTAAGTACCCAAACCATCTCTAGTAGCATCTATGACTTCATCACCAACAGAAATCAGAGGTATTTTAAAATAACATTGTAGTTGTTGAAGAGATCTCAAAATATAATTTAAGCTCATCATTTTGAAATTAAGGTGGTTATTAGACTTGAGACATTAAAAATTTTAATGTCTTTAAGAAGCACATGTATTATTATAGCACATATCTGTTTTTTAAAACTATTTTGGGAAGTGTATTTAAATAAATGGTTTCCTTGGTAATCCTGTATACTCTGTATGATGTATGTACTTATTAATTTATTTTTAATTTGATGTATTGTAAAAAGTATTTTCAAGCACCTTTACCAGACAGATAAAGGATTGTAGTCCAAAATTTGCATTGGGTCTTAAACTTCAGATTTTAAAGTAATTTCTTTCTTCTTTTTTTTTTTTTGGAATGGCCCCATGAAATGTTTTAAAAATTTATTTATGCATTTATTTTACAATATCATATTTAAAAAATTGAAATACAGTTGATGATGTACAATATTGTATGTTACAGGTGTGAAAGTAGTGATTCACAAATTTTTAAAGATTATACTCCACTTAGAGTTATTATAAAATATTGGCTATATCAGCTCCACAGAATTTTATTATTGCTCCCACATTCTTTCAAATCGCTCTAAGGATACTGGCAGGCTTTTTAAACAACTCTACTGAAAACTATGTGATCAAATTATTTTTCTTTACTACTGATAATTTATTGAAGAAAGTTTTGTTTTTCTTTGTCAGGGGAGGTAATCTATTTAATTTATATACTTATTTTTAGAGGAGGTACTGGGGATTGAACCAGGACCTCGTGCATGCTAAGCACGTGCTCTACCACTTGAGCTGTACCCTCCCCCCATGAAGAAAGTTCTATGCTATGTCTAATAAAGAACACAAAAATGAAAAAAGACATAGACACAATTTTAAACGATTTTTAGTCTCTAGGAGGAGTAGACAGATAACTCAAGACAGTGAGGTATGATGGGCTGGAAGTGATGGATTAGTGCTACTTCATCCTAAACAAAACCAGACAAGGTGCTGGCTTAAAATGGAAACTATGTTGTAATGGTGTGTCTGCTATTTTGGAAGTTCACCCATGGTTGAGACTTCTATTCGGAGCTCCAGGTGAAGCTGGGGACAGGACTGTCCAAGAGGTCCAGGCACACCATCCAGAGGCACCATCCCTACGTTTCCTAGCCCTTTCAAGATAGGTCTTGTCGTCCAAGAAAAAAAGTCAGTTCTGCAAGGTATTTTGGCTCTTTTTAATTTCTTATACCTCAATGGCTATTTTTTTCAGGGAAGAAACAACAGTAAGTGTACGTCCAATGAATTTTTTAAAAATCTACAGCATCGTGAGATGGGGCATGTGTGGCCAAGGCTGCATAAGACTCGAGGGTTTTGTTGATAATAAAGTGAAATTAAATGGCATGCCTGTACAGGAGATTTCAGTCTACTGTTTTATTCTTAGAAGCATGATATTAAGATAAAGAAGATGATTCTTTTGATCTACTGTATACTTGTCGACGATGCTAGTTTTGCAACATTGAAAACATTCCAACTAAAGCCACACAATCATCTTCTAAAAACCTCATAAGGGGATTCTTGAAACAACTGGTAGTGATGGAGGGAAATTCCTAAGCCCTCCAACTCTGAACTGTACAATTTACAGGCTATATACACCTATGTTCAGTGTGTAGTGACTTCGTACTGAAAAAAGAGACAAACTATGAGACAGACGAATCAGACACGGGTGACAGAGTTCCTCCTTCTGGGACTCTCTGATGACCAACACACCCAGCAACTGCTCTTTATCTTATTCCTGGGTGTCTACCTGGTCACTGTACTTGGAAATCTGCTTCTCATATTCCTTGTTCATGTTGACTTCCAGCTTCACACACCTATGTATTTTTTCCTCTACAATTTATCTCTGGCTGACCTCTTTTTCTCTACCAACATCATTCCTCAGGCCCTAGTCCACCTGTTCTCTAGGAAGAAAGTCATTTCATTCACACGCTGTGCAATACAGCTTCTGCTCGTCCTCATTTTTGGGTGCACACAGTGTGCCCTTTTGGCAGTGATGTCCTATGATCGGTACGTGGCTATCTGCAACCCTTTGCATTACCCCAGCATCATGACTTGGAGGGTGTGCATTCAGCTGGCCACAGGATCGTGGACCAGCGGCATTCTGGTATCTGTGGTGGACGCCACCTTCACACTGAGGCTACCCTACCGAGGCAGCAGTCACATTGCTCATTTCTTCTGTGAGGCCCCCGCACTGCTGATCCTGGCCTCCACAGACACCCGCACTTCAGAATTAGCCATTTTCTTCATGGGAGTTGTGATTCTCCTCATCCCTGTTTCCTTAATTCTGGTCTCCTATGGCCGCATCATCGTAACTGTGGTCAGGATGAAGTCAGCTGCAGGAAGGCTCAAGGCATTCTCAACCTGTGGCTCCCACCTCATTGTAGTCATCATTTTTTATGGGTCAGCAATTGTCACTTACATGACACCAAAGTCTTCCAAAGAACAGAAAGAGCTGGTATCTGTGTTCTACGCGATGGTGACCCCCATGCTTAATCCTGTCATCTACAGTCTGAGAAACAAGGATGTGAGGGGAGCTCTGAGGAAAGTGGCCCCCAGGAACTTCCCATGCAGGCTTGGAATTTTCCACTGACAGTGAGACCCTCCTGGCTGCCTACTAGTAAGAAATGCTGAGTAGGTCCCTCTGAAAGACCGGAATATGCTACAACTTTCACCCCTGGGACTTGCTTGTGGACCCATTCTCCATCCTTCATCCAGCACTTCCTTTGTAGAAGAAGAGGACAATAATTCATGGAGCATTAGCACAGAGGGTCTGCTTTCTTCTGGTTAGTCTTTTAGCACCAGGGGATTTTAGAAAATCCTGAGGAACACACACATTTTATAAACCCTGGAACCTGTAAAATCTATCTTTTAAAATCATACTGTATATTATTATCTATCCCAGATCCCACCCCAAATCCTTTATCTTTTGATATTTCTGAATCTCTTTGCATCATCAAATAATCATGAATTGACAAACAGTACTTAATCACTTCCTACAAGCTAGGTGCTACATGTATGTGTGTGTGTACACGCACCTTCATGTGTGTTTGAGGTAGAGAGTGACGAGCACAGGTAGGAAGGAAGAAGCAGAACATATGATCTCTGTTGTCCTTCTACTCATGCTGTTATTAAAGATGTGAGTTTCTATCGGGACACACTTTTATAAAGGTAAACACAGGGCTTTGGAAACCAAGAAGATATAGTGACATCCTGGGGAGCGTGAGAAGCTGTTACCAGTGCTGTGGGTGTAGGTGTATGAAGGTGAGGAGGCCACGGGAATAAATATTTCAAGCTCATTTTCTACCTACCTTCTGATTTCCTGTTACTGTATTAAAAAAACAAACAAACAGGATAATCTCCCCATCTGAAGATTCTTAATTCAATCACACCTACAAAGTCCTTTTTACCATGTAAGGCAACATACTTAACAGATCCTGGGGACTAGGATGTGAACTTCTGGGGGGGACCATTATTCTGCCTACCATCCCAAGGCCAAGTAAGATAAAAGTGGAAGAGCCATTAAAGCTTGCTAAAAATTTTTATAATAGTGCCAATCTGTTTAGTTGTGTGATTGCCATCATGCAAATAGAAACCCATGATCTGCCTTTTCACTTGTAAAGTCTTATGGCGATACTTCAGAATGTGCTGCCCTTCCCGAACCCTTGCTGCAGGAGAGCTGGAGGATACTCTGAGTGGGAGATTGAACCTGTCCTGGTACCTCCCCGGCACCCAGAGCTAGAGCTGCTTATAGAGTCTGAGGAAAGGATGTGCCCATGCAGTAAGTGCTAGTTTACTCTGTTAATTATCAATAAACTGTCATCAATAATTTACACAAAGTATGATGCCCTTGTCCCAAGTCTGCTCTTCACCAAGAATCAGGGGTTGGACTATCACTGACAGAATCCTGGAGAGGGACTGCTAAATTGGTTGAAGGATATGCAAGCTGAAAAGGACAGCTGATTTCACCCAAACACAGTAACATTACCAGAAAAATCTAGAAAACGATCTTTGGGCTATTCACAGCAGTTTCCCACAATTTGCCCACTTCTCCTTAACCTGGAATGCCTCTACACTCTTTCTGCCGAGCAACTTCCATATCCAAGGTGGATAATTTGCAATTGAGGCAGTCGTCAGTGTGCAGTACTCTTTCTCCCTGTGAGGCACAGACCAATTATGGTAGCAGAGGAAGTCCCCAACTGATAGCCCTCTAAACATGTGTACTTTCCAAGCCAGCGGAAAATTTAAACTATCTTTTTATTACAGAAACAGACTCACAGACATAGAAAGCAGACTTAAGGTTACTGGTGGGGGGGAAAGAGGGGGATGAAAGGATGAATTGGAAGTTCAGAATTTGCAGATACTAACTACTTTGTATAAAATAGATAAACAACAAGCTCCTACCGTATAGCACAGGGAACTATATTCAATATCTTGTAACAACCTATAGTGATAAAGAATATGAAAAGGAATATATATGTGTGTATAACTGAATTGCTATGCTGTACAGAAATTAATGCAGCACTGTAAACTGATTATACTTCAATAAAAAGTATCTCTTTATTTCATCTCTTTCTCACCATAATATAAATTCTATGAGGCAAGAAATTTGTTTTATTCACTAATGTGTCTTCAGGTTCTTAATAATATGACACACACTGAATGCTGAATAAAAATTTGTTGAAATTTTGAATTTGAGTTTTGAAAGTTTTGAAAGTTTTGAAAATTTGAAAGTTTGAGCTAAAACTCAACATTTGTTGAAAAAAAAGACTGAAAGAATGAAACAAACTTTACTATTTATTATCATTACTTATCTTGTGAACAAAAAGGACTTTCAAAGTCCCAGGTAGAACTTTTGGACAAGTAGGAGAAGGTAAATACATGGATGAAAAAGTTTAAGAAAAGTTTAAACAAATAAGAAGTGAAAAATTGTAGTGAAGTTGTCAGCTTTCAGACAGGCTGCTAATCTGTGTGGCATCCTAGTGGCATCCTCAGAGACATTGGTACCACTGGGATCCTGGAGAACACTGGAGCCATGGAAGTTCTTTCTTCCATCACTCACATTCTTTCATTCATAAATGCATCCTAATGGAAAGTCCAAAGTCCCAGTGGGTGCACTGTGGCTCCTGGCAAGAGTAGAGACCAAAGACTTATTTGAGGAACTTGCTTTTTTCCCTTTGTCCTTGCATTCTACCCCTTCAGTTTCCACCGAAGTCAGTCATCCTTTCTGAGGGCCCAGGGTCCGGCGGACGACCCGCCTCAGGGCAGCCTTGACTTCACTGTTCCTTAAGCTGTAGATGATGGGGTTCAACATGGGGGTCACCACCGTGTAGGAGAGAGACAACAGCTTCTTGCTTTCAGGAGAGGTGCTGGACCGGGGCCGGAAGTACGTGAGGATGGCAGTGCTGTAGAAGAGGGAGACGACCAAGAGGTGGGAGGAACAGGTGGAGAAGGCCTTGTGCTTCCCCTCGGCTGAGGGCATCCTGAAGATAGTGGAGAGGATGCGGACATAGGACCCCAGGATCAACAAGAAAGGGAAGAGGATGAACAGGACGGTGGCTGTCAGAGCCTCCAGTTCAAACAGCGAGGTATCAGCACACACCAGTGCGATGACAGGGGGGCTGTCACAGAAGAAGTGGTTCACCCTGTTGGGGCCACAAAAGGGGAAGCTAAAAATCCATGTGGTTTGCACAATGGCCACCGGCAACCCTGAGAACCAAGAGGCAGCTGCCAGCTGGCCACAGGCCCGGCGACCCATGATGACTGGGTAGCGCAGAGGGTCACAGATGGCCACATAGCGGTCATAGGCCATGGTGGCCAGGAGGCAGCACTCCGCAGCCCCGAAGAAGAAGAAGAAATACATCTGAGCAGCACAGCCGAGGAAGGAGATGGTCATGTCCTGGGCGATCAGGGTCTCCAGCATCTTGGGCACAATGACCAAGTTGAAACCTATCTCCAGGAGAGACAAGTTCCTGAGGAAGAAGTACATGGGGCTTTGTAGGGCAGAGTCAGCTGTAGCGACCAGGATGATGAGGACATTGCCCATTAGGGTAACCAGGTAAATGGCCAGAAAAAGGAGAAACAACAGAACTCGTAGGTCAGAGGACAGGGCTGAGAAGCTCACAAGAATGAACTCGCTGACAATTGTCCAGTTTCCCCACATCCTTCTTCTGCCCAGGATTTCACTGGGCACTCACGCTGCGGGAGGGCAGAAGCCCCATATGTTACGTAGACTTCTGTTACACCCTTCGCTAGGGGAGCTCCCCGGGGCCTCACTCTCCACCTTGCTTCTTACAGTTGTCAAGACCAAGCAGCTATACTTTCCAAAATGTAAAAAACCAATCTGACAATGGGATTCCCATTTTTTGAAGAATGCTAAATTTTTTTTCAGACTGAACTGAGGCGCACTGCATATGTCTATACGTGTCCTGACTTTCCTCTGCTCTAAAAGGATAGTCAGAGCCACGGCTTCATTTGTGGGCTTCTATCCTGTCTCTCTCAGTGGTGCTAAAAACGAAGTCAGGCCAGCATTTCTGAAGAGAGGGGTCTTAACACAAAAGGAGGATGATGAGGTGGGCCAGGGCATGCTTTCTGCAAAATGAAAGGGTGGGAAGGAAAACGTCAAAGAAACTGAACCAACGATTACCCAGGATCCCCAAAGAGGAGACATGAATGTGTCCCCCGGTCTGGAGCAGTGCATACTTGGGAAGATGTCAGTATATTGGAGAAATCTTCATTTCTAAACTCAGACGACTGCAGTTTAAACAAGAAGACACATAATGTAGAAACTGTGGTTTACCTTGATCTCTGGGCTAAATATTCTCCATGTGGCTGTATGTGGCCAGACAAAGGGACCGTGGACTCAAGACAGAGTCAGATCAAAGGGAGAATCTAGATGTCTCTTGTGTAAACCCTTTCATCAGCTCCAACTGTTTGACTTGTGTCTCGACTCTCAAGAAATACAAAACTCAGATTTTACGCATCAGCAAAGAACGACTCTGGTATGCAAGCATGTGACTAATAATATTAAATCCTGTGAAAAAGATTGAGAAGTTTTCATCATTGCATCAACAACAAAGCTTCAAAATTGGACGCTGAGAGTCCTTCTGATGACGATAAACTGAAGAAGAAAACCTAAATAACTTAGCATGGTGGCTGGTATATAATACGTGCTCAATAAATGCTAACCGATAGAATTATTATGACCTAATCCTAGATCTGCCTTCTAAAATCCACTTTTCTCACCCATCGCCCAGACTTACTGTAGCCCTTGCTTTTCAATCCCAAGGAAAAAAAATAATTTATTCAATACATATTGTCTTTTGTGTGCCAGACACTGTTCTAGGTACTAAAGATGATATATCAGTAAATAAAACAAACAAAATCTCTGCCCTCATAGAACTCACCTTCTAGTAGGGAAAATACATCACAAACAAATTATGTAAGTAAAATGTATAGTATGTTACATGGTGATAAGAATAAGGAAGAAGAAGAAAGCAGGGGAGAAGATAGGATTTAGGGTGTGGGGAATGTCAAAGACAGTTTCACTTAGATGATATTTAAGTAAAGTCCTGAGCAGGTGCAAGACGTGAAGGATGATGAAGGAAAGAGGGAGGAAAAAAGCAAAATCAGTGAGAAAGATTTATTTAAATTTTTTGCTGATTCATTAAAAAAATCAAGCTGGGCATCATTTCCTTTATGAAACTTTTTTGATACCTTTTTTTATTTTCCTAGTAACAACTTTTTGATACCTTATTTATTTTCATAGTGAGAAATAAAATTTATTGAGCACCAAGTAAGTTTAGACAATAAGTGTTTTGCATGTTACACTATGTCTCACAACAACCTGGAGATACAGGAACTATTATTAGCTTCACTTTACAGCCAAGGAATCTGAGGCACAGACAAGTTGAGTAACCTCCCCAAAGTCAGGCATCAGGCAAGCTTTGGCATCAGGATATGCACCCTGGGTGGTCTGACTGCAAGTCCCGGGTGTGCCCATCAGGCGGTACTTTCACCCACTCCCTGAGGACGGGGGTGAGCCCGAGCTCACAGGTGTTGTGTCTGGCATAGGAAGGTAGCCAGGGAGAAACAAGCAAGACAATTTCTAGAGGGGCAGACTGTTTCAAGGTGTTAGCACCACTGGAGATTGGAAATACCGATTTCATAGTCCTCATCTTAGAATAATCGTTGATTTATGTCTCCACCACATAATCTCGGTGGTACACTCCTTGAGAGAACTTGTGTTATTCAGCTTTGTATCCCAATGCCTTGCAAGGTAGATGCCCAATAAATTGTTACTTAATGATGAATGAAGAATGAAGATATGGAAAATAATCAGGAAAATATCTGTATAGACAGTGTGTAGGCACAGTAAGTCTCATTCATAAGAAATTTAGACACAAAAGTCTACATACATCAACAATACAGCCTTAGATTCAAAGAGTGGTAAGAGTTATAAATTACACTCATCATCTTCCTCCACCCCAATTCCCCTCCTTTTATCTACCTTATTTCAGGAAATGATACTGCCTGACTGTATAACCCAGGAACTGGGGGAAGAAGTCCTTTAATTCATCCCCCAAACTTGGTTATTTTTCTTCCCTAACACTGATACAGTGTCACCGTCTCCATCGCCATCACTACTGCCTTTAGGTTCTGGTTCTTATTTTCCCTGACCTGGAATATTGTAGGAGCCCAATTCCAGCTCATTCTCTTCAAACCATCCTTGAGTTGTGTGTGATCTGAAAGCAACTCTGATCGGATTACCTGCTCACCATCAATCACTCTCTACTGTCCCTGGGATAACTCAAACTCTTTAAGAAAATCTTGTTCTCTAATAACTGCTTATTTTTCCAGTTTGAAATCCTCTACATAGCTGATGCTCTGATCAACACCAAAATACTTCCTGTTCTGTGCAAACATCCTGCTCTCTCCCCACTCCCTGCATGTGTGCATGTGGCTCTCTACTCTTGGAAACCCCTCCTGGAATTATGTATAACTTTTGCTCATCTTGAAAGTCTCCACTGAAACATTTTCTTTGGGAAGTATCCCTGTCTTCCCTTGACTAATCAAGGAATAATTCTTTTACTTTCTTATCACACTTTGTGTAAACGTCTATTAGAGTATTTTTATAATTGTGTATGTGGGAATCTATTTATCTTAAATAATTACTAATGCCATGAGTACAAACGCATTCATTCATCATTGTATCTTTTGCACTTAGCAGAGTACTTAACTCCAAGTGCTTAGTAATCAATGTAGTTGAACTATTTTCAAAGCAGTCTGATAACACAATTGGATCTCCAGCTGAGCCAACAGACCTGTGGGTGTGTATGTGCATGTGTGTGTGTTTCACAGGTGGTACGTTAGGTTTTATCTTCCAAGATTATTTTGTTTAATTTGTCTACTATGGGCTGAGAAGATATTTTTAAAGCTTTGCTCTATCACACCAGCTTTGCATCACTCGGTATTCCATGAATGGCCACTTCCCTCAAATGTTTAAAATATTTCTAGGACAGAGCCAAGACTCTGGGGTGTATCACTTATGCCATATCCCCAAGTGGCTTGACACCAATTTTTAATCTCTACTCTTTGGGCAAATAGCAAAGATATCTCTTTTTTTTTCTATCAGCGATGTTAAATCATTTCAGACATGGGTTGGGTATAAATAAACACAGTTATATGTACTGTCACCTGGAATAGATCCCTTTAATGTAGTAACAAAGATCTCATGAAAGAGCTCATCAAATGCCTTAGTGACATGCAGATAAACCACATTGATACTTATTTTCTAATCCAAGAGCTAATGTCAGCTTATAAAACCCCTTCTGACTATCCCCATTCCCCACCTGGGTATAGCTAACTACTCTCTCCTTTGTGTTCCTCCAGGAATTCAAAATGCCCTTATTATAACAATGATTTTATGTCATAGTGACTTTATATGTGTCCTCTCCTGCAAATGGAGCACTTTTTGAAGCCACAAACTAAATGGTATCCATCTCTGTATCCACACTACATTGCCTGGTACCCACAAAGTAACAATAAATGTTTGTTCAACCACTAATTAACATTTGCCTTACTGTCATCAGTTAATTGGCTTAACATACTAATATCTTAAAAAGTTAATGAAGTTCTTTGTCATGAAACTCTTAGGATTTCCATGATGGATTAACATAATCACTATTATTTTTTCAGTATTTGTAAAAATCCTTTTACCAATGTTTTAAAATTATTGTCTGGTGAGAGATATGAAAATAAATGTAGAATTATAAAACATGACATGCATTTGAATTCTTCCTGTCACTATAATTGTTCTTGATATTATATAATATGTATAATTCATAAATATGATTATATATAAATATATATTATAGTTTCCGTAGTTTCAAGAAGCCTCTGAATCCAATCTTTCGGTAAAGCAGTGTTGGGCACAGAGAAAGCAGTCCAATGAAGTGTCGCCGAGACCTGTGACAGCTGAAACCAGAGGAAAACTACAGCAAACATAGTTGGAGAATTTCCTACTGACACACAACCAGATGACACTACTTACACACTAGACAGTATGTGGTGACAAAAGGTTAGGAAAGAAAAGGTTCTCAAGTCCCCAGCTGAGAAGTTATCAAAGAGAATCTCTGAATATCCAGTTAATGCAGCTGAGGGAACTTGCATCCACATAACAGTAGTTTTTCTGACTTTTAAAGCAGAGGTGCCCCTTCCTGTTTCTTTCGAACCAAATCTTTCAGGAACTCTCAATACTTCAGTGCAATGAGGATGAACAAGGGCAGGGACAGGGGCTCAGAGCCCCACTTGGCTTTCACTTTCCTCCTGTCCCATGAAGTGACCCCTTGGGCATCTTCTTAAGGCCCTACGGCTGCACAGAACACAAAGTGACAGTTGGCCCCTCTCCTGTAGCTGTAATTCTATATTTTCCTTCATTTGTCTAGCGCCATCTCTCTCTAATACTTTCTTTTGATCTGGCCTTCCCTCTCTTTCTTATTCAGATCTTTTACCTTTCTTTTCTGTTTTTAATTTTCTGTTTTCCCCTGCGACATAGCGGGGGTGGTGGAGAGGAAAAGAGAACGCTAGAGGGGAGGAGAAGTTATGCGGACACTTGGCTGAGGTCGCCTGGGCAGCTCCGTCTCTACCTGGAGGGTCTCCTTTCAGGGATGACATCTCGGACATTCTCTGCTTTGTTTCAACAAAGAAGACCAGGTAACATACTGAAGAGAACATTGTGAAGCCACATAAATGATGGTTTGAGATCACACGGTCATAATGGCAAAGGGCTCTGAAGTCATAAATTTGCAGTTAAAGTTCTGGTTATTTGTTTTAGCTGTGAGACATAGAGCTACGGATGTGACATTTCCTGAGTAATGATTTTCTCAACTGTAAAATGATGGTTTTTATGAAAGCCTCACTCACCTGGAAGGTGTGAAATGAGATAATATACGTGCAAACACTGAACATTCTGAAAGACAATACATATAGGATCATTGTTTTCTATCCTTTCCCAAGTTCCCTAATTTGAGAAGTCCTATAAAACTCCATTTTTTTAAACTTGAGAACTCTGATCTCCTTTCTTATCTCCCAGAAATGTGTCGACGAAGACATACTTTTTTTTAGGTGGTGAGCCATCATCCTCTTCACGAGAGATTTCAAGTCTGTGCCCTGCCCTCTCCCCCTTCACTTACCTCGTGTGTGAGACCTGTCTCTGTCACGTTCCAGACAAGCCCTGGTTGGCGTCAGCTGCTCTAGAGTAGCTTTAAACCATGTCTGAATGAGTGACTCCAGGGGAGTCCTCAATTATGGCTATGTCTGTGCCAGACATTTCAGGAAAGTCCTGGATGGCGTCTGTGCCAGTCATTCCAAAGACACTCGGCTGTGCTTGTCTTGGTCCACGTTGCTGGTGAACTCTGGGGTTGTGCCTTGTCACATTCTTAAAGAAGCTTTGTCTGGGGCTGTGTCAGGCACCCCAGGTCAACCCTAGGCTGCTATGGCAGGGCCAGTCCCTGTGAGGGAGCTCGGAGCTGTGCTGCATTAGTCACTCCAGAGAAGCTCTGGGCTTGGCCTGTGTCAGCCACCCTGGAGGATTCCAGGCTGGGTCTCAGGACTCTTTTGGTCCCTGCTGTTTACTGTAGGGAAGTGATTTCCTCCATTGCTTCCTCTCCCTCAAGTGAAGTCATAGGTTCTTCTTCTGACAGGTGTGAGTTTTGAGGGATTCCCAGGAATGCAAAAATTCATGAAGATGTTGTAGTCCCATAACTGGAGGAAGACCTTGACTGCAGCTCCAATGTTTCCTGCACTTGTGAGGCTACAAGAGCAAAAGGAGAAACCTCAGTGGCCTCTCTATTCTCCAAGGCTTTCAGCAGAGAGAAATTAGAGGAGTGTGCCACTATTCTTTATTTTTTTTTCCAGCTTTGTTGAGATATAATTGACATGTAACATTGCATAAGTTTATGTACAACATGATGATTTGATTCCTGCATGTACTGTGAAATGAACACCACAGTAGGGTTCGCCAACATGTCCATCACCTCACATAATTAGCTTTTGTGTGTGTTTGAGGTGAAAACATTTAAGATCTACTCTCTTATCAACTTTCAAGGATATTATCATCATGCTGTACATTTGATTCCCAGAACATATTTATTTAAAACTCAGTTTGTACCCTTTGACTAACATCAACCCACCGCAGGCCCTGGCAACCACCTGTTTCTTTGAGTTTGTTTTTTTTCAGATTCCATATATAAGTGAGATCAATACAGTATTTGTCCTTCTCTGTCTGACTTATCTCACTCAGTATAATGCCCTCAGGCTCCATCCTTGTTGCTGCAAGTGGCAGGATTTCCTTCTTTCTTATGGCTGATTAATGTTGCATTGTATACACGTGTGTGTATGTCACATCTTCTTTACCCATGCATCGCTGATGGACACTTAGGTGGTTTCCATGCCTTGGCTATTGTGAAAAATGCTACAGTGAATATGGGGGTGCAGGTATCTTCAGGAGAGTGATTTCATTTCTCGTGCCAGTAGCCTTTTACATCTCCCTTCACTTCTGATTCTCATTGGATTGGTTCTTAGGACTGTTTCTGACCTGGACTCAGGAGAGGTTTTTTTAGGAAGGAAAAGGACAACTCAATAATTATTATCTAAGCCAAGTAGAGAATTTTAATGAAAACCATATTCAGTTGGTTGATGATTCTTTCCAATGGGGAGGCTCTTAACTCCTGGTTAAGATGAAAAAAGTCTGACTAACAATCTCAAAATCCTAACTCCTCTGGAATAGCAATTGAAGTTGAGAGAGTAAGATGGTGTCCATGCTTTGATATAAAGTTTCCTCCAGCCAGTTAGGGCTTCATCCAAAGACTCTCATGCATTTTTGAGCATTTCTTACAGTGCTTCTGAAATAGGTATTTTGTTTCTTACTGAAAGCAGTAACCATATCTGACTTGCTCATTATTATTTGCTTAGTACCTGGCACAGTGCCTGCACATACGATCTTTACTTTTTCCACAAGGCATACTTAAAACACTCGCATTCTGCCTCTTCCTCCACCCATATAACGAGATTTTCCATTTTGATTGAGTAGGATGGCATGTTCATCTTGAAGTTTGCTCTAGGGAAGTGATTTCCAACAAAAGTGAGAACAGAGGTGACTCAGTGGATGAAAAAGGATAACTGCTTATTGTTCCCCCTGAGAGCCCGTCTCACTGTCCAACATACAATATAAATCTCTGTTAGCCCCCGTGTGCACTTGGGATACAACCAAAGGTGGTGAGAGAGTAGAAATGGCTTCATGACTTCTCTCTGCCATTCTTCCTCTCATCCTCTCTCTCTTCAGTCCTCCTTACTAGCATTTGGAGGAGGAGCAATTGTATTTCAGGCTCCAATGACCAACGAACACATGCACAAGATCCAACTTGTATGTTTTTTCATTCATCCAGCAAATATTTATTGATTTCCTAACATGAACCAGGCATTGTGGTTTTCAGTAGTAAGTTTTACAGACATTGTCCTCGGCCTTGTGGAACATACAGTTTAGAGGGGAAGACTAACATCAAAAAATCATATAAAAACGTGAATTCACAACTGTGATGAATATGTAACTAGAAGAAAGTGATACAGCTGCAAAAAGAGCGCCGCCACTTCCCATTGCCCAGGATGTAACTATGGCTATGAGGGACTTGGATTATAATTTAATAAAGTTGTGAGCAGCACACCTTTAGCCATGTCTTTGGATGGCTAAGAGAAAAGCCTTTAAAAGGTAAAATAATCTTCATGAGCTACTTTCTCAGTCCCATTCATCTCAAAGGGATTCCCTGTAAAAGTGGGAGATGAAGAAAAAAAACTATCATCACTGTATATAATGATGTGTGGTTAGAAGTCCACTGTGGAAAAAAAAGATACTTTGAAACTGATGAATTTTAAAATTATTTTGTATTTATGTGTTTGACTATATGTTTCTGATAATTAATGCATATCCTTAGGAGATGAGTTTGAATTTGTGTGCTTGATTCAAATTACTTATCTGGACAAAAACAGATGTATCAGAACTCACACTGGTGGGTCGATGTTGAACTTGGAGAGGTCACCATACATTGAGTTGAGTTCTAGATTTGGGGTTTCAGTGGTCAAGTGTTTAATGGTCATTTTTAATGTTCTGATTAGTCTTGGAGTTTTTTGTTGACTCAAACACTCAGATGACGGAAAGCACTTCTGAAGGGCAGGCTGTAATGGACTCTATTGGAGTTCCTCCTTAATCCTCTTGAGTCATTCTGCCCAGCTCCGTGCACCCTTTGTCAGCTTCTGCAAGCTTTACTTCTAATAGCTGGTGCCTGAGACCGTCAGAAGAATGCCTCTGGGCACTGGGGAAGCTCTCCAGGAGACAGAACTGCCTGAGAGTTTTAATTCTTCTTCCCTACAAGTGGAAGTACAAAAATCCTACTTTCTATGACCTGAAGCAGAACAAATTCTGAGATTTATTTATGCTCTGGTGATCCAGCAGGGAACTAGGGTGTCACCTGGAATTGTGTTTTGCTTAGCTGCTCCTCCATTCCCACTCTACTTTCCCATTCATTTTATGGTTTCTCCTTAATAACTTGCTTGCACTTGACTCCTTGGCTCCATGTCTAATTCTGGGATAACTTGTCCTATGATGAAAGTATTTGGTCCCAAGGCAAGATCAGTTACTGCATGTTTGGGTGGATGTTCCTAAAAGGTGAAAGAGGATTTTTAAGAGGGATATAAAGGAAAATACTCTAAGCCTGACTTCTCTGGGGAAAAAAACTCTTCTATACTTTTTTTTTGGGGGGGATCTTTTCCAGATTTTCAGAACACTTGTACTCTGTTATAGGAACTGGTCTTGCTCTAGATGCAACCCTTCTGCCTCCAGTAGTGTATCTCTCCATGTGCAAGCTACCATGTAGTCCTATCAATTCTTCCTATAAAAAATACTTGGAAGTAATTTCTACTAATACCACTCTACTCCCAGTCACCATCATTTCTCAGCTAGATTACCCATTCATTTATTTATTTTTCATATACTATAGAAAAATTAGAGGATGATTTCATTGTAATGTAACATTTTTGTTGGGCAAAGCAAATCAGAATAAATGGAGTAAAGTGATAACGTTCAACATTGAAGTAAATGTCCTGAGGCCTTGGCATCAGGAGCTCTCCTAGCTGCTTTTAAGAAAAATTTAAAAGTGTGCTTGTACCTTAGGCTCCATCTGCAGAAAGGGGCACCCCTTAACTTTGTGCAGTGTGAGGCTCCTGAAGAGTGGTACTGACTCCCATAGCCATTTAAGGGCTGTCCCACTGGTTCAGAGCATCACATCCATATGCACAGTCTCAGCACCCAATATCCTTCTTCTAAATAAACTGTTGTTGGCAATTTCATTCTACTGTTACCATGCATGTTGACTGTCTACCGCGGCAATCTCCAGCCTCACTGAGCTGTGTGCCTGGACAGTCTGTATTGTCTCTCTACGTACCAACTATTGTTTCAGCTAATGTTCCGCCTTCAAAGTTGCATATATTTTGAGTGGTCTTCCCTAACCCTACTTCCCCACAGTATTTTTAGTGTGAATTTTGCAAAACGTGAGGTTTTCAGGAATGCCTGTGTTCTATTAAGACAGAAACACTTGCGCCAGTCTCATTTTCAGAGTTACAGGTACATTGGGGAAAGGCAAACATGTAAAAATAAGTACAATATAGTATATACAGAATTTAACTTATCTGTTGACAAACTTGGAATAGATGCATGTAGGAGAGAGTAATTTATACTGCCTGAGGGATTGGAGTGGGACTATGAAAGATGAGATGGATTTGGTTAAGATGAAGGTCAAAAGAACATTTTAAGCAGAGAAAATAGGATCCCAAGAAACCACCAAATGTTAATCATCTGAACTATGAACTCAGAAGTCTAATGCACGCCTTTTCTTTGATTTACTAACCCATTTTTTCCATAATCTTCAAATTTTATTTCACTCAAATAAAATTTAACTATGATTTTTAACCTATTATGTAAGCAAAATTCCAAATGATTGATGACAAATATTACTGATGTGGTTGTGGGGAAACAAAAAACCCTCATAAATTGCTAGTAGAAGTGTAAAATGGTGCAAGCAGTTTGGAGGAAAATTTGCCAATAGAACAACATTATATATTTATTTACCTTTTGCCCAGTGAATCTAATTTCTAGATTTCCACATGTCAGATAAACTGGCAAAAATATAAAAAGACATTTGCATAAAACTATTCTTTGTAATTGTAAAACACTTGTTAAATAAACTATGGCATACCTTCAAAATAAGTACTATAAAGTTATAAAAGGAATGAGGAATCCTTCTGTGGTTAAAGAAGAGCTATGTTGGAGTTAGCTTGGTCCATTTTAATCTTTGATGAAAGTAGCATCATGACTGAAATTTATAATATTACTTCAGCAAGGTATAAGAACCTGAATATAGGCTAAATACAGAGCCTGGGGAAGCTCAGGTCATTCTTCCTGGGAAAAACAGCATGAGGGATAAAATGATTGTTGGGGTTATAAAGGGAGTTTTTTTTTTTTTTTTTTCCCTCAGGTCCTTTCTCTCTCTTCTCTTTCTGGGACCCACTATAATACAAATATTAGTGTGCTTCATGTTGTCCCAGAGTTCTCAAACTATTCTCATTTCTTTTCATTTTTTTTCTTTTTTCTGTTCTGTGGTAGTGATTTCCACTACTCTGTCTTCTAGCTCATTGATCCTTTCTTCTGCCTTTTTTAGTCTACTCTTGGTTCCTTCTAGTGTATTATTCATTTCAGCTATTGTGCTTTTTAACTCTATTTGGTTGTTCTTTATACTTTCTATCTCTTTGCTAAAAACTTCCAACTTCTTACTCTGTGCATCCATTCCCCTCCCAAGTTCTCTGATAATCTTCACAAGCATTGCCCTGAACTCTCTTACATGGATTGCATCTCTTCTCATCACTTAGTTCTTCTTTTGGCATTTTATCTTTTCCCTTTGCCTGGAACATATTCCTTTGCCATCTTACTTTGTCTAAATTTCTACTTGTATTTTTATGTGTGTGATAGGATAGTTACATTTCTTAGCCTTGGAGAAGTGCACCTCTGTAGGTAGCATCCTATGGGTCCCAGCAGTACACTTTACTCTCATCAGCCAAGGGCTAGGGGCCAGCTAGTCCCAGGGTAGAGTCTGGTCTGAGTTTGTGGGCTCATTCCATAGGTGGTGGGAAAGACCTGCCCACTGGTGGGTGGAGCTGGGTCCTGGCCTTATGCTGGGCAGGGTCATGTCTAAGGGCATATATAGAGGTGACTGTGGCCTCTGGAAGTCTTTTCGCAGCCTGTCTGCTGATGAGTGGGGCTGTGTTCTCACCCAGTTAGTAGGTATGGGAATTATTGATCCACCTTCCTATATACTACATACCAGTGAGCTTAAAAGAACTAACACTGCCTCTACAGCAAAGGAACCCATAAACAAAATGAAAAGACAACCTATGGAACAGGAGGAGATATTTACAAACAATGTGACCAACAAGGGATTACCTTCCAAAATATACAAACAGCTCAAAAAGCTCAATATCAACAAAACAAACAACCCAATCAAAAAATGCGCAGAAGATTTAAATAGACAATTCTCCAACAGGCACACAGAAAGATGCTCAACAGCACTACTTATTCAAGAAATGCAGATCAAAACTACAACGAGCAATGAGGTGTCACCTCACACCTCTCAGAATGGCCACCATCAAAAAGTGTACAAATAATAATTGTTGGAGAGGGTGTGGAGAAAAGGGAACCCTCCTACACTGTTGGTGGGAATGTAAATTGGTGAAGCCACTATGGAGAAGAGTATGGATCTTCCTTTAAAAACTAAAAATAGACTTATCGTATGATCCAACAATCCCACTTTGGGGCATATGTCCAGAGAAAACTCTAATTCAAAAACAAACATGCACCCAAATGTTCATAGCAGCACTATTTACAATAGCCAAGACATGGAAGCAACCTAAATGCCCATCAACAGATGACTGGATAAAGAAGTTGTGGGATAAATATATATATATAGATAGATAGATATATTCCTCAGCCATAAAAAAGAAATGAAATAACATCATTTGCAGGAACATGGGTGGACCTAGAGATTATCATACTAAGTCAAGTAGGTCAGACAGAGAAAGACAAATATATGACATCACTTATATGTGGAATCTTTAAAAAAATCATACAAATGAACTTATTCACAAAGCAGAAATAGTCTCACAAACACAGAAACAAACTGTGCTTACCAAAGGGGAAAAGGGTAAGGAGGAGGGATAAATTAGGAGTTTGGGATTAAAAGATGAACACTACTATATATATAAAATAGATAACCAACAAGGTCCTACTGTATAGCACAGGGAACTATACTGAATATTTTATAATTACCTATAATGGAAAAGAATCTGAAAAATAATAGATTTATATATATGTATAACTGAATCATTTTACTGTACACTTGAAGTATTATAAGTCAACTATACTAACACTGACTCATGAGGATGATAAGGCAGTGAGGAGTGAGGAGATAATGCATTGGAAGGACTCATAGGGTTTCCCATGTGATGAATGGAGTCATATTTGCCCAAAATGATACAAAGTGAAAGGTGATTTTTGATTGATTTTGCTCTATTTTATTATGTGTGTTCCCAAGTGTTAGGATTACAAACACTTTCATACTGTTTACAATGTGAACACCAGAATGTGAATATCTGGAATTACTTGGCCACAGAACTGTTGAATTGCCAATAGGAAAAAAAAAAAAAGTAAGTCTATAACAGGCAAGCAAAGAAGGTTTCCAAGTGGTAGTGATAGGTCTAAACTACATCTGTGCAGCTTTTTCTCCACTGAGTTTTGCTGTAGTTATTTCAGAAGTTGGGTTTTATCACAACGCAGCTGGGAAGAGAGGCAGAGGAATCCCAAATATGAACTAATTGTTCCCCATTCAATAAGGTTTAGTCTTATTTCTTAATGTCTATGGGATGCAGTTTCTAAGGCTGAGGATTTTGCAGAAAGTCCGGCCAAGGGCATTCTTCACTTCATTATTTCTCAGGCTGTAGATGATGGGGTTCAACATGGGAGTCACAACAGTGTAGGATAGTGACAGCACCTTCTTGCTCTCAGGAGAATTATTGGACTTGGGACGGAAGTAGGTGAGGCTTAGAGATACATAGAAAAGGGAGACAACAAGGAGGTGGGAGGAGCAGGTAGAGAAGGCTTTGTGCTTCCCTTTAGCTGAAGGAATCTTGAGGATGGCAGCAGCGATGCGAGCGTAGGAACATAGGATCAGCAAGCAGGGTAGCATGACGACTAGAATGGTCCCAATGATGGCATAGACCTCAAAGAGTGCTGTGTCTGCACAGACCAGCCTGAGCACAGGTGGGCTGTCACAGAAGAAGTGGTTCACCTCGTTGGTGCCACAGAATGGAAAGCTGAAGAGCCACGTGGTCTGCACAGTAGCTACAGGAACGCCTGGAAACCAGGAGGCAGCAGCCAGTTTGGCACACGTCCTTGTGCTCATGATGACTGGGTAGTGTAAGGGATCGCAGATGGCTACATAGCGGTCATACGCCATGGTGGCCAGAAGGAAGCATTCAGAAACCCCGAAGAAGAAGAAGAAATACATCTGAGTGGCACAGCCAAGAAAGGAGATGGTCGTGTCCTGGGCAATCAGGGTTGCCAGCATCTTAGGCACAGCAACTAAGTTGAAGCAAATCTCCAGGAAGGACAAGTTCCTGAGGAAGAAGTACATGGGGCTGTGCAGCATGGGGTCAGCCCAGGTGACCAGAAGGATGAGGCCGTTTCCCATCAGGGTGACCAGGTAGATGATTAAAAATACCAGGAAGAGTAATGACTGTATTTCAGTAGGTAAGGAAGAGAAACTCATCAGGGTAAACTCGCTAACTCTCGTCCAGTTGCCTCCAGCCATAGAAACAGGAGTGAAACCCCAGCTGTGGTCATGGAGAGATTCTCGATTGCAAGTGTAGGATTTTAGGTTTGTTATTCAGATATCTTCTTGTCAGTGTCAGTGAAAGAGACAAGATCTATAATCACTCAATTCATATCATCAGAAGTCAAATACAAAACAAAAGAAAAAAGTTCAAAGTCATTTGAGATCAAATATGATTGTTTAAAAAGGAGATTTTTTCTTCAAAAATTTTAAATATGGTATTTATTTTGGGGAAAAGTGAAAGGATATAAGCTTTCAAACGTTGTAGGCCCAAATGATAAGTGAATTTTACAGTATGTATCAGAGGCTCTTTGAACTAGCAATTCCATATCTACAGTTTTAGATTAAGATTACATGCAAATTTTATCTACCAGAATGGTCCCCTCAGTTTATTTACCATAGAGTAATTGAAACAATACACAATAAAGGACAATCTAAATATATAAAAATAGATTGGTGAAATCAATTGTGTTACGTCTACATTACGGAATGCTAGGAAGTAATTTAAAAGTATAAGATATCAAACAACATGAGAAAATACTCAGTAAGTTTTGCTAAATTGATAAAGTAGGCTAAAAAATAGTATGTTTAATGTAAGACATTTATTTTAATGAAAATGTATATGTGTAAATATATGTGTTACGTAATACATATAGAAAGCCTTCAGTGCTATTTCTTTGTTAATATGTTAGTGGTGCAATTCCAGGTGTTTTATATTTCTTCTCTGCATTTTATACTTTCCACATTATCCACAGTGAAAATGTATTATTTTTTATTTGAAGAACAAATACTTGAATATTATTAAGAATAAAAAATTTGTAACACAAAACAATCCATAAACAGAAGGTAAAGGTAAATGACAAACGGGGGAAAATATTTGCAGTAACACCAACAAATGATGAAAAGTGTTTGTCTACCTGATATATAAGAGCCACAGAAATCAGTTTTAAAAAGACACAAACTCCTCAGAGGAAAAATAGAAGACACAAAGATTTATTTCACCAAGGAGTGCCAAGGGCCAGTAAGCATAGGACAGTTACTCTATTTTGCTAGTAATAAAATTAAAAATGAACATAGAAATTGAATTTCTTCATCAAATTTGAAATACTGAAAAATATAACATTCAGTGCGAGTAAGAAGTGGTGTTATAAATAATATCTTATTTTGTTTCAGGCTCTGTAAGTTTCTTCTAGAATAATTTGTTTGAAAATCAGTTTCACACAAATGGTGTGAGGATCTGGTAATATTAATACACTTTGATTCAAAAACTTATCTGAAAGAAGAAATGGAGGCAATGATTTTACGTGTCTGTTCAGTGCCAACCATTATACTGATAACTTGAAAATGATCATTAATAGATTGATGAATGAATGGTTCAATTATAATGCATGAATGTGAGGAAAATCGTGTAATCATTTAAATAATTTTGAAGAACGTTTAATGCTGTATGCAATAATTACAATATAATATGAAATGAAAAGATTAAACGCCAACACTGCTCACATAGGATAAATTTTTAATTTTGTTAATATATTCTTGTATTAAAAGGCTAATCACCAAAATTCAAAAGTGATCTATTTCACCAGTGGGGAATAAAAGGGAGGGGTTATTTTCTTATTTTCATTTTCCTGGATTTCTAAATTTTCTGCAGTGAGCTACATTGGTTAGATGATAGCAATGACAATGTTAAAAGTGAAAATGCTGCTGACCATAATGATGACGAAACTACAATATTTACTAAGTACATAACAGACTTAGACTTTGTGCTTTACATTCATTCTCATTTTCTTCTCACTACAACTCTGTGATTTAAATGCCACCCTTGTCCTCCCCGTATTAGAGAGAAAGAGAAATTTAAAGCAGATATATAATCTCATAGTTAAAAAACTTTGTAATTACTTGGAAATGACAACAGCCGACACTTAAAACCATAATCCAAAAAATGTATAATAAAAACAACACGGAGGTTTTTAACAAAGCATGTAAAATGAACACAACCTAAACATGTGTCATCTGTGGTCCCCACATCCACCTCTACTTCCCCTGCTTCAGGGTGCAGCTTCTTACCATTTATGGAGCAAATCAGTTCCTTTTGTCTCCAGGCCTCTGCATGTGACAGCACTTCTGCCTCCACGCACGCCTCCCCCTCCACCTGGCTGACTTCTTCCTTCTGATCCTCAAAACTCAGCTCTGCCTGTTGTGCACTGCTTCCTGACAGGATTGGTCATCTTCTCTCTTTCCCCACATCCTTTACAGAGAGTTTAACGATTCAGAATCATAATTACCTACTTACATCCCAGTCTGTAACCTCCTTCAGAACATGAACTGTCTTGGCATCTTTATAGGAGGAAGCTCAGGGTCCATCCAGATAAGCTACTAATATGTGTTTTGGATTAATTGGGTGAACAAGTGAATTTGACAGAGTTCATTCTTCCTGGAGTTTTCATCTGTTTAGAGTTCTTACTTTTCTCAATGACTACTCTTCCTTTAGTCAGAACTTCACTTTTAGAGAAGCTCCCTCTCAGGACAAAATGTAGGGTTTGGTACTGGTGGAAAAGAATTGGGAAGGAGGGCAGAGGCGAGATAAAAGGGCCTGTTGGGTTTCTCAGAGAACCTCTGGAAGTACTGGGGAAGAAGAGATGGCAGCCTGACTTGAGGGTGGGAGACACTGCAGAACACGGTGTCCTATGGCCGGCCCAGGCTCCCTGCCAGTCCCTCCAGAGCTCCTGTAGGAATACTCCTCTGCTGGTCATTTGACTGACTGTCCAGGAGCAGGACTACGCTCTTCTAGACCTTCTGTACCCATAGAATTGTCCTAAAGAAGTGGTTTACTCCGATGTTCTCTGCCTCATAAACATTCCACTAGGCAAGTCTTCTCTGAGTTAATTAAAGGAAAGTTGAGACTTGGAGAAGGTGTATATCCTGTCAAAGCTGCAGGGACTGGATTTTTCTGACCCAGAAAGCTTTAGAGTCAGAATTGGCAAAAACAAAAACAAAAACAAACCGAAAAAAAAAACCTGGGTAATCTCAATCTTCTTGTAGTCTCAGATCTGACTTAATTTATGACATAGATAAGGGAAACTGAGGCTCTGGGAAGAGAGAAACCAATGAGATTTTCCCAGTGTGGACAGAAGAATAGAATTAGGTGTCCCACCAAACCCTCCCAAACCTTGTCCAGTTGAGCAACTGAACCTGGAGAGGGACCCCTGGTTAATGCGACCCTAGATTGGAACCTTACCCCGTGCCCAGGAGGGAGATGTGCCTTGTTCAGCTCTGCCTGGTAGCTGTGCCTCACGCACGCCCTGGAGTGTCTGAAGAACTCTGGCTCTGTTGTCAGCAGACCCAGAAGAGGAACCAGGGAGGTCTTACTCCCTGCCCTGGATGAGCCATTAGTGGCTGGACCTGAAGCCAGGTCACTGCTGCCTCCTCTGTGTCAGGCGTGAGTGAGCACTCTAGAGGGCTGGCCAAGCTCCCCGTCCTGACTGAGGAGATTTCTTCCCAGCTGTGTCTTTTGTCCTCAGGGCCAGGTGAAGGGCTGGCACCTCTATTTTCCCCCAGGTGTTTCTGGGCTCACCTTAGCTCTTCTTCCTTCCCTCCCTCAAGGGTACCTGACCTTTCCTGATTCCACTGTCCTTTGGGACCCTAAGGGATGTCAGAGGCCAATAGGATGAAGTTCAAGAAAGGAAAACCATACTCTAGGAATGCTGTACTGTGCAGAGAAAAGCACACAATTTTTGGATTCTGAGTGACCTAAATTTAATCCCAGCACTGAATTGCTCTGATTTGTGATTCTTAGCAATTTTAAGTTTATTTAAAAAATCAAAGTGAAGACCATTATATACACATCACACAACATAGACTGCATATATTTTATAAAAAGAAAATTTCAAATATATAAATAAAATTATTTATTAGGAAATTTCTCTAAGGATATATTAAACATTGATAATAGTTGCCCCTGCACAAGGAAATGGGGTAACAGAGGTCAGTACTGAAAGGCAAATCTCCTTTTTTTTTTTTAAAATTGAAGTATAGTCAGTTGACAAGGTTGTGTCCATTTCTGGTGTACCATATAATGTTTCAGTCATACATATACATATATGTATTCGTTTTCATATTCTTGTTCATTGTAGGTTACTACAAGATATTGAATATAGTTCCCTGCTATAGAAAAGAAACTTGTGTTTATCCGGGAAATCTACTTTTGATTGTATATAATTTTATACTGACTGAATTTTTACTTTACATTTAAAATTTTGAAATAGTTTTAGATGTAGAAGAGTCAAAGAATTCTTTTTACACTCCACGCATATTTCCCTAATTATAACATCTCACGTGACCATGGTTCATCTGTCAGAACTAAGACATTAACATTGGTACAATACTGCTAACTAAACTGCTGGTCTTATTTAAATTAGATCACTTCTCCCATAAATGTCTGGTTTCTGTACCAGGATTGATTTGAGAACACTATGTTGCATTTAGTTATCATATACCCTCACACTTTTTCCAATCTGTGATGTTTTCTCGGTGTTCCCTTGTTTTTATGAGCTTGGCACTTCTGAAGAGTAACACTGGTCAGGGATTTTGCACAATGTCGCTCAGTTAAGGTTTGTCTGTTGTTTTTCACGATGAGACTGTTTTTGGACAGGTCGGGGCTCTGCCACAGGGTGAGGCGCTCCTCTCACCGCAACACACCAGGGTGTGCGTGAGATGAACATGGCTCATCGCCATCCCCTTTTCACAGTCTGCTCCTCAGACGTTAAGGGACTGTGTCCAACCCATGTGCAAGGGAGGGGAGCTAATCACCACCTGCAGGAGGAAGGAGGCTGCCTGAACTTTTAATTTAATTTAATTTTTTGAGGGAGGAGGTATTAGGATTATTTGTTTATTTACTTTTAGAGGAGGTACTGGGGATTAAACCGAGAACCTCCTGTATGTTAAGCATGGCTCTGTCTCCCCCGTCTGAATTTTTATCACGTGCAAATTTCGGATTTTTTAATGAAAATGATTTGAAAGATATATAAAACAAAAATTTTATTCTGGTTTCCTCCACTGATTCCTAATCTCATGACCTGGAGAGAATCATTCCAAGTCTTATTTTCTCCCACATAAAATGCCCAATACCTGTTGTAAGCAGGAAAGGAGATAAAGTATAGAAAACATGCCATGCCCCGGCAAATGTCAGAAATGGTAAGGCTCCTCCAGGATGCTATTTGACCTGAGACTTGAAGGTTGTGATCACGGAGGGGAAGGGGGCATTCTCGTTGACTCTATGATGACCAGCATCACTACTGTTACTTCCATCAACGTTATTTCTGCAATTATTGACTTAGAATCTTTGTATACACTAATTTATTTGCTTTGTATATTTTTCCTCTTTCTTTTTACCTGCTTCATAAATCTACACAATCTTCTGATATCACTTCCTGAGGGAGGTCTGCTCTGATCCTGAATGCAAATTAGGACTCTCTCCTTTTACTCTTTCTCAGGGCACTCTGTTCTTTTCCTTCACAGTAATGACATCAATTTGTAATTATATATTTATTTGTGCAGTTCTTTGTTTAATGACTCTCCTCTCCATTGGAGTGTAATGGCCCTAAGGGCAGAGACTCTGGCTTGCTCATCCGTGTATATCAGTACTTGGCAGTGAGTGTAGGGGGGTACTGGGAAGTGCTCAGAAGCAGTGAGAACAGCGAGGAGACTCTTGTGATTGATAATACTTTGGAGGTGAGGGCCTGGCTTGTGTCACATAATGGTGTGGAATGGAAGTGGCAGTGAAAATGGGAACTGAGCCAAGGTTTGAGAAAGAAGAATTTTGCCAAGGGAGAATGAGCAGGATTAGGAGACTGGTTGAACGCCGCTATGACAGTCTTTACTGAAGTGTAGAACTGTAGCCAGCACAGCACTGTGCATGGCACTTTTTATTCCATAGCTGTCTGTGTATCCGTCTGTCTCACTCAGAGCCAGGAGCTCCTAGAAGGCAGTGCCAGGTTCACCGTTATCCCAGATTCAGGACATGAATACTCACTGACTAAATGAAAGCATATGTCAATGAACAGTGAGGTCAAAAAGAGGAATAAGTAACAAGAAAAAGGTTTTCAGGATCTGGAGATTGTCTGGGAGCATGGTGCTAGATGCATGTTTTGACAGCTATGTAGACATGTCCTGGAGGCACCTGGAAACGGGGAGCTCACACTTCAGTGAGAGGTCAGGACTAGGCAAACCATTTGGGCATTCTGCATTCTTTTATTCATTTACTGAGTATCTGCTATATTCCAGGCACTGGACTAGACCTCAGAAATACAAACATGAATGAAAAACTGTCCTTGCTGTGTCCTCAATGCCCCTGAGAAATACAACTGCAATGTCTTCAATGCTTAGTAATGCATGCAAGATGACACATGTGCCCAAGTTCACATGAGTGAACTTGGATTTCTTTAGAGGAATCAGGAAGAGACTGATAGAAAAGAAAACACTAGAGTTTAATCTTAAATGATATGCAGATGTTAACTTGGTATGGGGAGTCTGAGATGAGAGGCAGGAACTGTAAAGGGACGAACTGAGTAAAGATATAAAGATTTGATAATCATGTCTCTGTCTTGTTGAAGACTTACTCTGTTCCAGGTAGTTTTATTTAGAGAACAAAAATAACTGTATTAGTCCTTTCAATAATACCCCCAAAACAGTTCACTGTACATTCAGGAGGTCCTCCAAATACATAGGCTGGTCTTAAAATGTTTTCTCCTATGATCTCTTTGAAGCCTCTTGGCCTTCTATGTTACATATCAAACTTTCCTTTTCCTTCTAACTTCTTTATAGTTTGTGCCTTTGTATTTTATAGAATTCATGCTATATTGACAAGAACATGACATTTTAGACCACAGGGACCTAAGCTCTGATCACTGTTGGTTGTTCCTTTGTCCTGTTCTTTACATCCTGATAATACCTGTGAGGAGTAATTGAGGCTTTATATACAAAAAAGTAACTCATATCAAACAGCAAACACATGTTAATTCCTTTCTTTAGCCTGCTCTCTGGGAAAAGAAGGGAACCTAATAATTTATATACACGGTAATGAGTAGGAAACTAGTGAGAATCTGCACACCTGATATCCTACTTCAAATCGCAAGAATACTAAAGAACAGAGAGAATCGCAAAGTTGTACCAGGGGCAGTGGTTGCCCACATGGTGTCTCGGTTGTTGCCACAGAATAATTGGCTTTAACACTTTAACATTTTTTTTTTGCATTAGATGTTCCTTTTATTTTTTAACCTTTTTTATTGAGTTATAATCATTTTACAATGTTGTGTCAAATCCCAGTGTGGAGTACAATGTTTCAGTTATACATGAACATACACATATTCATTGTCACATCTTTTTCTCTGTGAGCTACCATAAGAGCTTATATATATTTCCCTGTGCTATACAGTATAATCTTGTTTATTTATTCTACAATTTGAAATCCCAGTCTGTCCCTTTAACACTTTCAACAGTCTGTTTCATTAATATAACGTCCTCCCTACATCAACTCTATGAGGTAGGTATTATCACCATCACAGATGAGGAAACTGAGAGAGAGAAATTTATGCATTAACTTGCATGGCTGGTAAATTGGAGACACAGGATTTGAACCCAGGTTTTTTAGAGGTTAAATTGTTGAGGGGAATAAAAGACTATGGTTAGAGAAACTAGAAAGGTATGGAGCAGGGGGAAAGAAAATAGTTCAGTCCAGTCCGGGCATGGCAAGAACTGAAAGGGACAGATAATCTAGAGCTGAGCTATGAGAGGGCTTGTATGACACACTGGCAATGTTAGTTTCATTCTAAAAATGGGGGTGAATTGTTGAGACTTTAAGTATGATAATGACAGATCATCACACGTGTATTTAGAAAGAACTGTGCAGAGGGCGAGGAGGATGAATGAGAATGGGGTGTGTATGAACGTCTCAGTACAGCTGGAGGCTGGGAGACCAGTTAGGAGGCTCTATCAATAATCCCGGTGGGAGATACAAGCCAGCACCCAAGTTTCATCTCCACAGGGGTGATTCGTTGAAACCTTGGCACTAGAGGGGATTTCTGAGATGGTACCCGAGGAGGAGAGAAGAAGAGGACCAACTACTGAGTTCCCAGGACAAGTACAGTTTAAAAGGACTTAGAAAATAACACAAGGATCTACCCTTGGACATGCTGGGGGAATAGCAAGGAATCCATGACTACAGAAGGCAAGATGATAAAAACTTTCAGCAGCAAAATTCCTCTTACACAAGCATCAGAGAAAATCTGAAGGGCATTTGATTTCCTTAAGAATCTCTCTGGACCAAGAGCTGGTCAAAGCCTTGCATCACTGGACTCTGTTGTAATTCCTCCCAGTCAAGGCCCTGGTCCTTCAAGATCTCAATCTGCAGAATCACAGTCTCTGAGAGCTCGAAGGGCCCCCGAGACCCAAGAGTAAAAGCCTGGGAATCTCCGCTAAGGGGGTGAGGTCTCTCTCCCTCTCCTGCAGCTCTGCGCAGGCTGAGCTCTGCCCTCACTGGCTTCCATCCTCAGTCTCTTCCACCCCTGGGCTTGCAGACGAACCAGCCTATAATGAGCAGTCAGAGGCTGTGACCTCATTAAAAAGTTGTTAATGAGACACACTGCTGCTCAGGAAGCACAGCTGAGGGAGGCTCCCAGTGGCCTCTCGTGGGGCCTGGTGGGAGAGCTTGGGTGAGCAGGCAGGCCCAGCTCTGGGCAGAGGGCTAATGCACTCAGGCTGCAGAGCCACGCCTAATGAGCTCACGCTGGCAGCAAGCAGGCCAGCTCGGAAGCTCAAGTCCCTGCTGACCTGCAGGCTGCGGGGAGTGGGTGTCATCCGGAGAAGCAGTGATCCTCTCTGAGCTCTCAGCTCTGCTTACTGCCTCCTCTGCGGATCCAATTTTGATGGAGGACTCCAAATTGTGAGGTTACAAGATGGTTTTCCTTGCACTGAATTTTGGTCTTATGATCTCTTAATTGCCCAGTTACACAGGTCTTTTGAATGGCGTCTTTTTAGCCTGTGTCCTCTTGCCACATCATACCACTCCCCAAGTAATGTTTACAAACTACAGATTTGATGGTTTCTTCATGCTAAAAACCCTTCAGTTAATCTATACAGTTCACAAAATAGTGTTCAAACCCCTTGGCCTAGAAGGCCTTTCTAGATTTGACTCGTTCCTACCTCCCCACCCTTATTCCCTCCAGTTTTCCTTCCATATCATACTTTTTATTTTTCTCACCATCAGCATCAACATCACCACCACTGCCACCAGCATCAGTATAATGCTTACGTTTTCTATAGAAGTTGCCATGGGCCCAGCCTTGTTCCTTAGTGACTTACATCTATTCACTCATTTAATCCTCTCCACCAAGATGTGAAATAGGTGTTATGATTATCTTCATTTTACAGAAGAGGAAATATAGGCACAGAGTTGCTAAATAACTTTCTCAGTGTCACAGAGCTATCAAGGGACAGAAGCAGGACAAAGCCCAGGCTTTTTAGCTTCAGAGTTCATGCTCTGACCCAGGTGTAGGCAAATGACCATCTACAGGACAAATTCAACCTTCCACCCATCTCTGTATAATTCATGTGTTCAGAATGGTTTTTACATTTTTTTCAGTGCTTAAAAAAAGCAAAAGAAGAGTAATATTCCTTGACATATGAAAATCATATGAAATTCAGATTCCACTATCTGGAAATAAAGTTCTGTTGGCACATGGCCATGCTCATTCACTTAAACGTCGTGGCTACTTTCATGCTGCAACAGCAAAGCTGAACACTTGTATGAAGTTCATACATTAGTGGTACTTTCATCTGCTGCTTGGGGCATTAAAATTCATCGTGATGCCCAAGGACAAAATTGTAATCATGTGAGGTGATGTATGCTTCCTAAGCTTACTGTGGTAATCATATTGTTATACATACATGTGTCAGCTCATTATGCTATACACCTTAAACTGGTACAATGTTATATCAGTTATATCTCAGTAAAACTGAAAAAAAGTTTTCAGGAGCCAGAGCAGGTGAACATAGGAGAGAAATTGTCACAATTTAAGCAGTGAGTATTTGTGTAGCTGTTGTCAAGTTATAAGAGTATGTTCATGGCCCTGTCTACTGTGTAGAGTGAATTACTCTTGCAAAAAATAAATATTAACAAGCTTTTAAAAAAGCATAGTGAAGCAGTTATTACTTAACAGCATCTTGAGTGCCTTGTGCATCTCTGTACTGCAACATTTTATTTACTTATTTTGTTGCCAGTGCATATCCATCAAGTCAAAATGAGAAAAAAAATTGACATCAAATATCACATTTTAAAGAACAGTGGAGTGTAGAATATTCTGATATCAAATTAGATGGTAATCATTGTTTATAATGCAATGCTATTCACGCTATGCCAAAATTATATATTATATGTAGACATCACTAGACTAATTCCTCATTCCTATATTTCCAACTCACAGGAAGCAACAGTCAGAGAAATCTGAAAATTGAATGGAATATCTCATTACAGCAGAATGTCTTTCCCATCTAACCTTCAATAGAAAATGATTCATCTTCAGAGGGCAGGGCATAGCTCAGTGGTAGAGCACATGCTTAGCATGCATGAGGTCCTGGGTTCAATCCCCAGTACCTCCATTAAAAAGAAAAAAAACAACTAATTACCACCCCCCAAAAAATAAAATGATCTTATGCCATAAATGACATGCTAAAAACAAATTTCAGGAGGACAATCTATTGGAATGTATAAACATATTCCAAAAAATGAATATGCTATATAAAAATTATATAACTGTGGGTGATAACAGTATTTGACAACACGTAATTGTACAAAAAGACGTTTTTGAAGATGCAAGATGTAAAATCTCCTTGTAGATTAGCCTTGACATGTAAACACTTGCAACTGATTTTGAATCTCAATTAAATGAAATATTATTCCCCTAAAAAGGAATTCCATTCTTCTCATTAGTAGACCTGTATTATAAAAAATTATATTGTAAATTTCACCAATAAAATTATGAAAACTTTTCTCTTTGTTATATAATTATCTATAAAATTTCCTTGATTTTGCGTCTTGGCCTACAAAGCTTATTTATTATCTGTTGCTGACTCCTAGCACATACCTGGTATTATGGTATGAATATGGCCATTTGGCCTCTTCATTTTGGAAACACTGCTTATTTTTCTTAGAATCCCTCTCCACACACAGTTCAAAACCTCCGTCTCTATTTTATCTTCCACTCTTGTTCTTTACTACTTCTAATCCTTTGGCTGCACTCTTACTCAGGATCCTAATCATATGTTTATATTTCTGTCTCACTAATGGACTGCAAAGACAGTCATGTTCAATATCTAATTTAGTGGCTTAACCATTTCTTCTAGTACCTGTTGTGGTGGGTTAAAGACAGCAGCACTGGACTTATATTCATGTTCCTTGCATTATTTTCTTGTATACTAATGCCTACTCAGGTCCCCCCATTGTATTCTTTTACTCAGAAAAGTAAATATTCTTTTACTCTGATTCTGAGTTATTTACTTAATTAATTGACTATTCATTGCATGGTACTTAAAAAACATAGAGAATTGAGATTCAAGCCACCTGAATTTTGTTCTAAATATGTATGATCAAATATCTTTGAACGCCACTTCCCTTACCTATGAAATGAAGGATTCAGATGAGATAAGTTGCTAATAGCAAATGCCTATATATGTACCTACAGCATGCTAGTGCTGTCATAAACACATTATATGCAATATCAACTCTTAAAAACAAATCCATAAAATAGATACTATTATTACACGCATCATTTTACAGATGAGGAAAGAGACAAAAAGAGTTTAATTCACTTTCCAGTGGTCACCAGCTAGTAAATGGCAGAGTGGAATACGAACCCAGGTAAGTCCCTTTATGTTATGTAACACTCCGTTACTTCAGGAGTCTATAGTTTTTTCTTTTGTAATTTCTATTGCTGATTAAATTATAAACCTCTGAATGCAGTGATTGTATTTTATGGTCTTTGGTATTTTCACATCAACAAACAAAAGTTTTGAAATTAAAAGGCATTAAGCAAAACACGACAGAGTTGTTAATAAGACATAGTGGAGTAGCTAGGATCCATTGTAAGCCTTAAAGAAATCAGCACCATGATGGAAATTATGTTAGTGAAAACCTGAAATCACTTCAACAAACCTTAAAAACCTGAAAAAAAGAACTGAGAGGGAGAACTGGAAACTCAGATCTTCCTAGCTGGGGAAAACATCCTGAAAGCAGTTGATTAAGGATATTGGGATTATAAAGAATAGCCACGGGGACTAGTGATTTACTTTCCTTTATCCATGCTAAGTACCAACCAATTCAAGAGCAGTCACTGCCTCAGAGACGTACAAACTGAAGTGAATGAATGAGGAAACTTGTACAGCAGAGCGATTAGAGCTTTCCCCCTCTACTGAACGGAGTCACACTTGTCCAAAACAAGATGAAGTGCCAAGATAATTTTGCATCCCCAAGTTCACATTACAAGCAGTTTACTCTGTTGGTGATGTATTTCACATTGGTGCACATTGCAAAGTAAAGATCTGGAATGTACTGGCCACAGAAATGTAAAAATATCAACTGAACCAATAAGAAAAAGAATGTGAGTGTATAAAAAGCTAGCAGAGGAATGCAGCAGGTGGTAACGAGAGGTCTAACCCAGCTCTGCGCTGTTTTCTCTCCACTGGGCTTTACAACAGCTATTTCAGCAACTAGGTTTTGAAGCCAGGGGAGAAGGGAACAGAAGCAGAGAAGAATCTCAAGTATGAACAGATTGTTCCTCATTCAATAAACTTTAGTTGTGCCTCAAAATAGCTGTAGAATTTCTGTAGTTTCTGCCCCCTAAAACCCTGTGGAAGGTCCGGCTGAGGGCATTCTTCACTTCATAATTTCTCAGGCTATAGATGATGGGGTTCAACATGGGAGTCACAACGGTGTAGGATAGTGACAGCACCTTCTTGCTCTCAGGAGAATTATTGGACTTGGGACGGAAGTAGGTGAGGCTTGAAGATACATAGAAAAGGGAGACAACAAGGAGGTGGGAGGAGCAGGTAGAGAAGGCTTTGTGCTTCCCTTTAGCTGAAGGAATCTTGAGGATGGCAGCAGCGATGCGAGTGTAGGAACATAGGATCAGCAAGCAGGGTAGCATGACGACTAGAATGGTCCCAACGATGGCATAGACCTCAAAGAGTGCTGTGTCTGCACAGACCAGCCTGAGCACAGGTGGGCTGTCACAGAAGAAGTGGTTCACCTCGTTGGTGCCACAGAATGGAAAGCTGAAGAGCCACGTGGTCTGCACAGTAGCTACAGGAACGCCTGGAAACCAGGAGGCAGCAGCCAGTTTGGCACACGTCCTTGTGCTCATGATGACTGGGTAGTGTAAGGGATTGCAGATGGCTACATAGCGGTCATATGCCATGGTGGCCAGAAGGAAGCATTCAGAAACCCCGAAGAAGAAGAAGAAATACATCTGAGTGGCACAGCCAAGAAAGGAGATGATCGTGTCCTGGGCAATCAGGGTCCCCAGCATCTTGGGCACAATGACTAGGTTGAAGCCAATCTCCAAGAAGGACAAGTTCCTGAGGAAGAAGTACATGGGGCTGTGCAGCATGGGGTCAGCCCAGGTGACCAGAAGGATGAGGCCGTTTCCCATCAGGGTGACCAGGTAGATGATTAAAAATACCAGGAAGAGTAATGACTGTATTTCAGTAGGTAAGGAAGAGAAACTCATCAGGGTAAACTCGCTAACTCTCGTCCAGTTGCCTCCAGCCATAGAAACAGGAATGAAACCCCAGCTGTGGTCATGGAGAGAGATTCTCAATAGAAAGAGTCAGATTCTGGATTTGTTTTTCAGATTCATTCTGAGTGTCAGGGAAAGAGACGAAATCAGGATCTCAGTTGCAAAGGAAAGGGCTTCCTGTTGTCTAAGAATAAAGACACAAGGAAGAGTCGCCAGAGCCCAAGCTCTGAATGGGCAACGGCTCATCCTTCCTTACTCTTATACTTTATCATCCATTTTCCACTTTGTGATCATATTTGCTGAAACAAATTGGATCATATCCACACACACCCATCTTCTGCTGCATAATTAATACCTTTGTTGTGGGGTTAAATGAGATAGGTCCTGAGGCAATAAAGTGGAGTCAGATGGAAAACAGTAGATAATTTCCATTTAATCCTGTTATATATTCCCCTTTGTCAAAGATTCATGGTGTTCATCTTCTCCATCTACTGCCAAAAATAGTACTTACTTTTTTGTATGCAAGTAGGGACTGCAGTCCTAATACAATTTGAGAGGGTACATAATGGAAAAAGTCAATTGTTTTATCATGCTTCATTTTGAAGTGACTTGAAGTAGGAAAAAAGTGGCAAGGGGATGGATAGGAGGATGTGTACAGAATGTAGTAGTTTTAATTCACCTTTCCCCCTCAATGTCAGAACTGCAGAGTACTTCAGATCTTACAATACTTGTTCCTTCTTGTCTGACCTGTTTATGAGGTAACAACCTTAGGAGCTTTATTTTTCAGTCCAGCAAAGCTATAATTAAAAATTGGTGGTCAGGACCCAACGTATTCACTGGCTTTCAAAATTAAGATCTAAGAGGTAGATCTTAGATCTACAACTAAGCAGATAGTGAGTGTGCCTCAGGAGATTCCAAATACTTCTCTTTCAAGAGTGGACAAATGGAAAAAAAAAAAGAAATGAATTACCACAAGAGTTCTATGAAAAATATGAGAAACATTAAAGTGAATATTCAAAGGAAAACAATTATGAATAAACAATTAACATGTGTTATATTAAAGACAGAATCTTAAGTAATAAGGAAAAATTTAATATTTATTCCACTTCTATTGAGGCACTGGCGATGTGACGGTTGATTCCTCCGTGAAGCTTAAAATTTAATGGGGGAGATATTTAAATAATCAATCCTATTAAAATCACAATGAAGATCTTGATACAGTAAATACACAGTAGCTTGGTGGAGGGAATGTATAAGGGGTAGGGACACCTAATGATGCCACCTAAGATGTGCAGAACATGTAGGGTGCACATTATTATGAAAATATTATAAAATTGAAATTACATTACAAAACATGAAGTATAGGAAAAAATTTAAATTACTGAGCTAACTCTTTTTGAACTGAGCATTCCTTAACACACACACACATACACAAGAATAGAAATACACACATACCGATATGTTTTGATCTTTGTGTTATTCATTTTTTTTAATTTTGAGGGTAGGGAAAATCTTTAAGCATTCAGACAGGAAACAAATATAACTAAAGAAGCAAAACCACACGTTACAATCAAAAGAACTTCCAGGCTGCCTACAAAAAACCACAAGAATTTTATCTTACACCACTCAAAAAACTAATTCTAAATGGATTAAAGACTTAAATATAAAACCTGAAACTATAAAACTTCTAGAAGAAAATGTAGGGGAAAAGCTTCTTCACATTGGTCTTGGCAGTGATTTTTTTGGATATGATACTGAAAGCACAAGCCAAAAAAACTAAAAATAAACAAGTGGACTCCATTAAACTGAAAAGCTTCTGCACAGCAAAGGAAACAATCAACAAAATGAAAAGGCAACCTACCAAATGGGAAAATATGTTTGCAAACTGTATATCTGATAAAGGGTTAATATCCAAACTATATGAGAAATTCATATAACTCAGTAGGAAAATAATAATAAAAGTAAAAATGAAAAAAGAATCTGATTGAAAAATGAACAGAAGGCCTTAATAGACATTTTTCTAAAGATGGCATACAAATGGCCAACAGATACACACAAAGGTGCTCAACGTCACTAGTCAACAGGGAAATGCACATCAAAACTCCAGTGAGATCTCGCCTTAAAGAAATGGCTATCATCAAAAAGACAAAGATTATATAAAATAGATAAACAGGTTTATACTGTATAGTACAGGTATATTCGATATCTTGTAGTAACCTATACTGAAAAAGAATATATGTATGTATATGGATGACTGAAACATTATTCTGTACCAGAAGCTGATGCAACATTGTAAACTGACTATACTTCAAAAACAAAAACAAAAATATTGCTTTATAGTTAACAGGAAAGAAAAAAATCACATACAACTTGAAATTCTAAAAAAAGATAAGCGATAACAAGTGTTGGGGAAGATGTGGAGAAAGGAGAACTTTTGTGCACAGTTGAGGGGAATATAAATTGGTATAGCCATTATGGAAAAATAGTGTGGAGGTTCCTCAAAAATTTAAAATAAAATTACTATATGATCCAGTAATTCCACTTCTGGGTATATATACAGAGAGAATGAAGTCACTATCTCAGAGATATCTGCACTCCCCATGTTCATGGCAGCATTATTCACAATAGCTAAGATATGGAAACAACTTAAGTGTCTACAGATGAATGGATAAAGAAAATGGGGGAGATATATATGTGTATATATATATATATATATATACAATATATATATATATACACATATATATATGTATTATTCAGCCATATTATTATTATTATTTAGCCATTAAAAAGAAAGAAATCTTGCCATTTTTGACAGACAAAATTAATTGAGCTTGAGGATCTCATGCCAAATGAAATAAGTCAAAGAACAAACAAATACTGTATTATCTCACTTATATATGGACTCTAAGAAAGCTGAACTCAAAGAAACAGAGAGTAGAATGATGACTGCCAGGGACTGGGGGCTAGGGGAAAGGGGGAAATGTTGGTCAAGATCTACGAACTTCCAGTAATAGGATGAGTAAGTTCTGGGGCTCTAATATACAGCAGTGGTGACTATAATTAAACATATTGTATTATATACTTGCTAGTTGCTAAAAGAGAGTAGATCTTAAGTGTTCTCCATATATGCACACACAAAAGGTAGTTATGTGAGGTGATGGATGTGTTAACTAACTTTTTTTTGTGGCAATTATTTTGCAACGTATATGTGTATCAAATCATCACATTGTACACCTCAAACTTACACAATATTAAATGTCAGTTATATCTCAATAAAGTTGGGAGAAAAAACTCATATGCCCAATAGACTTCTGCTGATAACACATATGAAAAAACACAGTAGACTGAGGCTTAAAAAATTTGAGGGGAGAATTAAGACTTTTATTATTATCACATAAAAAAATAATGAAAATAAATTAACTTGGTTTTCAAATCAACTTAGAAAAGAAAACAGACACAGCAAGGAAAAAATACAACTAAAAGCAAAAATAAATTTTAAAATTATAAAATTGATAACTATATTTAAAAGTCAGTCCTTTGAAAACTTAAAAAGTGGAGATAAATAGTCGCAGAATCTAATAAAGAAATGTCTGAAGAAAACAATAATATGCAATTTTAGGAATAAGAAATGGAAAATATCCTTGGAAACAATGAAATTTTTAAAATTATAAGAATACTATAATAATAATAAATGTGTGCTACTTAAAACAAACTGATAGTTTTCTAGTAATGTGTGAGCTTCATCTTGATTTTAAAAGATAAAATATGATGGATGAACCTGGAAGACATTCTGCTAAATGAAATAAGCCAGACACAGAAGGACAAATGCTGCATGATTCCACTTATACAAGGTACATAAAATAGTCAAACTCAGAAATGGGGAGCAGTATGGTGATATCAAGGGGCTAGGGGGGAGTCGGGGGGTGGGAGGGAGAAACAAGGACTTGCTGTTTGAAGGGTACAAAGTTTCAGTTTTGCATGGTGAATAACTTTTAGAAATCTGCTGCACAACATTGTGCCTGCAGTTAACAAGCTGTATTGTGTACTTAAACATTCGTTAAGGATTCTCACGCTAAGCGGTCTTACACAACAAAAAAATTGATTAAAAAAAAGACATTGGAGAAAGAAACCAAAAATTATGCAAAGAATATAATCATACATTTAAAATTATAATAGCTATAAAATATGGGGAAATGTTCAAAGTAACCAGAAAATGAATGCAAATTAAAAATAAGATTTTTTTAAAATTGTAGTCCTCAGTTATGATAAAAGTTAAGGGAAATAAACAGGATAGGTCAAAATGATAAGTTGATTTCACAATATATATCAAAGACACTTTGAACTAGCAGCACTGTATTTACAATTTTTACATTGTTTGGATGCAAACTGCATTTTACTTGAATGCTTTTCTCAGTCTTATTTAAGATAATGTAGTTGTAAACAAATGAACAAAAGAACAAAAATAGCAAATTGTTTAAATAAATTGTATTATAGTTCCACTATGGAATTCTGTGCCATAATTTAGAATTATGCTAGAAAAGAACATTTAATAGCACGGTGAGATATTCAACATATTTATCTAAGTGGATGGAGTATGTTACAAAATAGTATGTTCAATGCCAAGATCTTCATTTTAAAATATGAAATTATATCCATACATGGAAAACTACAATTGTATTATTTAAATGTTAAAATCTCAGTGCTGTGATTATAAGTGTTTTAAGCTTTTCCTGTGTTTCACCTGTTCTACATTATTCACCTTGATGTATTCTCTGTATTCAGATAAACAAACATTCTATTAAGAATAAAATAATTATGCAAATCAAAACAGCTTATAAAATTTTAAATATAAATGATAAACTTGGAATAATTTTGTAGTAATTCAACAAATAATAAAAAATGTTTGCCTAATTGACTTGTAAAGAGGGCCCATGAATCATTAAGAACAAGCATTGTATCTCTCCCCGACCCAAAAAAACAGAGGGCACCAAGATTCAATTTATCAAAAGTACCATAAAGGAATATACATATAAAATTACTCAATTTTCCTAGCAGTAAAAAAAGAAGTAAAAATCAGACAAATAAATAAATAACACAAAAATTCAATTTTGTGTATCAAACTTAGAAAGGCAAAAATAATCAAAATGTTCAGTGCTAATATGGGGGTGGTATGATAGATAATATCTTTGATTTGGGCTGTAAATTAGTATTTTTTTTCTGAAAAGCAATTTAGAAAATTTGTATGAAGTCTCTTAAAGTGTTCATATACTTTGTTTCAAGAACTTCCTCAGGATTTCTAGTCTAAGCCAGTAGAGCCATAGACAGTGATTTCACATATAAATATGTTGTGTTGTATTTAAAGATAAATAGTGTCAGGACTGCAATCAACCAACCACTCGTCCATAACTGATGAGGTCGATCATGGCACGGGCACCTCAGAAAATATCATGTAATTATGTTCAGTCAGTTTTGAAGAACATTTATTGCTATTGAATAATACTCACAAAGAAATATTATATTTAAAAAACTCAAGAATATATAGGTGTACATATAAGATTCCAAATTTATAAATATCTGCGTAGGGGGAAAAAAGACAGGGAATGTACAAAATTTTAGCGATGATCACCTTTAAGTGGTGGGGAAATTTCATTTTCTGGTTTTCCAAACAGCCTACAGTGAGCTACGTTTGTTATACAGCAGCAATGAAGGCAGTAATGATGAAAATGAAAATGATGACTGCATGTTGGTAGTGTTTGCTGAATACATAATAAAATTATGCTATGTATTTTACTTTTATTTTTTTCATACTCTTCTCACAACAACAGTCTGATTTTGATGCTACTATTATAATCCTTCCCGTATTTTTGCTAATGGCAAACTGAAGTTTGGAGAGCTTAAGTTATTTAATAGTTAAGGAATTTAATAAATTGTCTGCATAGCAGGATGATGCAGACCTGCACTTAGAACCACGATGAGAAAAAATACATAAAAGCGCCACTTGGGTTTTGAACACAGAAAATATTTTAGGTATCAACTTTTGTCCCTCATCATTAGTTTCTTACTACTTAGTGAATGAATTGCTTCCCTTCATGATTCTATACAGAGGTTGGCAAACTTCTATAAGAGGCCAGATATAAAATATTTTAGGCTTTGCGGACCACATGAGCTCTGTTGCAACTACTCAACATCCAAACAAATACCCACATGCAAAATGCCAAATCTATAGTGTTAATATAGGTATACGAACAATTAGGTATATAAATATATACAATAAACAAATGAGCATGTCTGCATTGCAATTAATTTTACTGACAGACATCAAAATTTGAATTTCATATAATTTTCAAGTGCCATAAACTATTCTTCTTCTTTTGACTTTTTAAACCATTTTTTAAATGTAAAAGTCATTTTTAGCCCATGAGCCATAAAAACCAAGAGGCTGGCTGTATTTCACCCATGCGTGGTAGTCTGCCAATCCCTGCTCTATATCTTTGCACATAACATCACCTTTGGTTGCACATGCCTCCTCCTCTTTCTGTGTAATTTCTTCCTTCTCATTTTCAAAGTTCAGATATGTTTTTCCTGAACTACTTCCAGATAGTGTTATTCCTGAGTGCTTTTACAAAAACTTAATCATTTGTATTTTAATTATCTATTGATACCTAAATTTCCCAGTTTAATTTGCAAATTTCTTCAGACCAGGAACTGCGTATTATTTACAGGAATACGCCCAATGCATATCCAGATTAAGTTATTTATAGTAAATGAGTGGAAAAGGAATACAAGAATTTCAGAAATTTCATCATTCCTGGAGTTTCCACTGGATTTCATGTCTACTCACGTTCGACTAAAAACACCTTTCACTAGAAGCTTCATTTCATGACAAAGGATTAGGGGTGGTTCTGGTGGAGAAGGATTAGGAAAGAGGAGGGAGGAGACATGAAAGGTCCAGTTGGGTTTACTGGGGAAGAAGAGATGGCAGCCTGACTTGAGGGTGGGAGACACTGCAGAACCTGATAGTCCATGGCAGGCCCACAGGCTCCCTGCTAGTTTCTCTATACCTTCCACAGGAACATTACACTGCTAATCACGCCTGCTGTGCCGGGAGTAGGAACCCACTCTTCTGGGTCTTCCGCACCCACAGAATTGTCCTAAAGAAATAGTGTACTTGATGTGTTCTACCTCGTGAATGTTCCACTGAGGCAAACCTTCCCTGAGATAATTAGAGGAAAGTCAAGACTTGGAGGAAGTATATGCACTGTCAAAGCGGCAGGGACTAGAATTTTTCTGACGCAGAAAGCTTTAGAGTCAAAAACGGGAGGAAAAAAAAAAAAAACCTGGGTAATCTCAATCTTCTTTGGCCTCAGATCTCACTTATGAAAAAGAAATTGGAGACTAAATCCTAGCGAGGTGAGGATCTGATGAGATCTTCTCAGGGTGGACAGAGGAATAGGATTAGGTGTCCCACCAAATCCTGCCAAACCTTGTCCAGTTGAGCAACTGAACCTGGAGAGGGACCCCTGGTTGATTCAGCCCTTGATAGAACCTTACCTGTGCCCAGGAGGGAGATGTGCCTTGTTCAGCTCTGCCTGGTAGCTGTGCTTCACGCACGCCCTGGAGTGTCTGAAGAACTCTGGCTCTGTTGTCAGCAGACCCAGAAGAGGAACCAGGGAGGTCTTACTCCCTGCCCTGGATGAGCCATTAGTGGCTGGACCTGAAGCCAGGTCACTGCTGCCTCCTCTGTGTCAGGCGTGAGTGAGCACACTAGAGGGCTGGCCAAGCTCCCCGTCCTGACTGAGGAGATTTCTTCCCAGCTGTGTCTTTTGTCCTCAGGGCCAGGTGAAGGGCTGGCACCTCTATTTTCCCCCAGGTGTTTCTGGGCTCACCTTAGCTCTTCTTCCTTCCCTCCCTCAAGGCTATCTGACCTTTCCTGACTCCACTGTCCTTTGGGACCCTAAGGGATGTCAGAGGCCAATAGGATGAAGTTCAAGAAAGGAAAACCACACTCTAGGAATGCTGTACTGTGCAGAGAAAAGCACAAAATTTTTGGATTCTGAGTGACCTAAATTTAATCCCAGCACTAAAACTCTGTGGTTTGTGATGCTTAGCAATTTTATTAAACAATATGGAGTTTTAGCTTCCACATTGCTTAGACAAAGATAATATGCTTATATTACAGAGTTGGTATGATGAGATGGGATACATTAACACTGATGTTAATGTATTCTATTACAGTATATTTATCAATGTATCATGGGTATCATGTTACAGTAACCTTCCCAATAGGCAGTAATTGTTCCTCAACAAGTATTGAGTGATTACTACATGCCAGGCATCCTTCTAGACCCTGGGAAAGAGAAGCAAACAGAACAAGCCCCTTGCTCATGAATCGTCCATTTGGAGGTGGGAAGCCCAGCATTGAGCAAATACACAGTTAAGCACTTAAGACCAAGTGGTTGCTGTACACAAAATCCGGGATGGAAGAAACAGGACATAGACTTCTTTTAATATAGAATACTTTTTTCTTTTTGCTAATACTACACTAGCCATTATTAAGAACGTTGCACAAGATAAGTTGAAGATGTAAGCCCTTTTCCAAAGGTTGATCAAGTAAATTTGAGGCTACTGGCTTTTGAAAAGCTGAGTGAGCAGTACAAGATAGAGCTTGTATCAGAGCTTGATTCAGGCTTTGAGTCATACAGAAAAGATCATAACTGTTTCTTACTATAACACAATTTTAATAGTAAAATAATGTGCAAGTTATCTTAATCCATCAATAGGGCACTGATGAAAAATTATCGATTTTACACTGTAAACTATGTAACTGTGAATATATTATATTAATGTGGAATAAGCTCCAAGATAAACTATTATTTGAAAAAAATCAGGGCGAAGGACATTACGTACACATCACACAAATTACATATATTTTATAGAAATACATATTACACACATACATATAAAATATGTAAATAGTACGTTTCTGGAAAGACACACAAAGAATTGATAAATAGTTTGTTGCTTTCAGTGCAGGAAAGTGGGGAAGCACAGAGGTCAACCCTGAGAGGGAAATCTTTTGATTCTATATTATTTTGTACTTAACTTTATCATGTACATTTATTAAATTTTTAATAAAAATAAAAGATGCTTAACATTTTCATTCTGGTTCCTCCCCTATTAATTTCTAGCTTTATGACTTAGAGAAAGACACTAAAGTTACTCCATGTCCCAATACCTGTTGTCAAAAGAAAATGACATTAAGTACAGAACACATGCCAAGCACTGGTGAATGTCATATAAGGCAGGTTTCATCAAGATACTGTTTGACCTGAACTTGAAAGTTTCCATCAGGGAGGGGAAGAGGCATTCCGGTTGACTCTGTGACGGCAACATCACTTTGATTACTGCTACCAGCGCTGTTTCTGCAAGGTTTGTCAGATTGGCTTCTTTCTTTTCCTCTAACTCACTAAACTCTTCCCTGCATTAGGGTCTTTGCGTAGGTAAATCTATTTGTTTCTAGTGCTTTTCCTCCTAATTTTCACCTGGTTAACTCCTACTCAATTTTCTGATACCACTTTCTGATTTTCTGCTGTTACTTCCTTGAAAAGGAGTTCCCTGGCCCTCTTCCATTAGGACTCCAATTTATTCTTCTTCAGAGAATTTTATTCTTTTATTTCATAACAATGGTAGCATTGTATAATTATATATTTGTTTGTGAATTCTTTGTTTAATCCTCTTTTAATTGGGCTATAATACCCCTGAGGGTAGGGACTCTGTAAATCCAGTACTTAGCAGAGAGTGTAAAGGAGGGCTGGGAAGCAACAACGGAAGCCATGAGGACAGTGAGGAGGCTCACTGAGTAATAATTCAGGAATAAAGACCTGGCTAGGCCAACGGCAGCGGTAATGTAAATGGGAACTGAAGCTAAATATGTGGAAGGATTTTGTCAAGGATGAATTAGCAGGACTTAGAGACTGGTTGAACAGTTCTCTGACAACACTTATCAAAGTGTGCAGTCATTATAGTAAAGCGCCTTGCATGGGACTGTTTGCTCTGTGGCCGTTTACTTATTTGTCCTTATCACCCAAGGAGCTGGAAGCTCCTAGAAGGGGCAGCACCTTGTTCATTGTTGTACCTTCAGGATTCAGTGTGTAAATATTCACTGATGAAGTGAAAGAATACGTCAACAGAAGGGGGAGTCAAAAAGAGGAATAAGTAACAAGCCAATGGCAACGGCAGTGGGAATGGGAACTAACACTAAGGGATGGATAAAAAGAGTTGCCAAAGACAAACTTGCAGGAGGTGAAGGCTGGTTAAATATTCCCATGATACCAATTATCAAGCGGTGGCATTAAAATAGAATAAAGACACTGAATGATTTTTATTTGCTTGCTTGTTTTTTTAGTTTAGTGGAGGTACTGGGGATTGAGCATGTAAGGACCTCATGCATGCTGAGCACATGCTCTGCCACTGAGCTATATGCACCTCCCAGTGATGTTTTAATTTTATAATTGTCTGTTTACTTCTGTGACCCACTTACTGGGAGCACCAACTAAACAGCAGCACGTACGTTTACTGTTTTACTCTCAGAGCTCAGTATACACATGTTCCCTGATGAAATGTAAAAATAAATCAAAGAAAAATTAAATTAAAAGGAAGGGTAAATAATAATTACAAAATTGTCCAAGTGTAGTGACCGGGAGAATAAGTCTGTGTTTTATTCTAAGTAAACCTTGAGTTAAGAATTTCATCGTGTTAACATACCATGTAGGGGTCTGGAGTTGTCTTAGGGTCTGTAGGTGACTCTCAGCTAACCAGCTCAGCACATTTTTAACAGGCTCTGATCTTTGATCCATGCTCTGCATAGTTTGGACTTGCACGCTGAGTAGGGTGTCCGAGTGCTCAAGTGCACCTCTACCTCTTTTTATGGACTCATGGTTGCATCATTCATGTTTTGTTGTTGGTACTCAGAATGCCCTCATATGGTACACGACTGGTCATGTAAGTTGTTTAAAACTTTGGAGAACAGCCAATTGTTATCACTTTTGGGTGAGTTGTTTATATCAGTGTATGCAAATTAACTCTCACAAACAACATATAATTAGCACTGAAAGGGTAGCCACGTTTGTATCTTTTGATGGCATTTTGGATAACCATTCAGGTGGGCTTTGAAGTTAAAATTTGGGGGACCTTTTGGGAAAAATGTACTTACAAACAAAAGAGCACTTTGGGGAGGAAATTAGTGGAAAACATCTTTGCCGTGTTTATTGTCACTTTTATTAGGGAGAAGGAAGCATCCTTCATAAGAGTTCAGTTCATACATTATCGTTTGAGAGCATCATGCTAGATAGATACCTTGCTGTCTAAGCAGAGATGTCTTGGAGGCACGTGGAAACATGAAACACATTTGGTGAGAGGTCACTGCTGAAGGTAAAGATTTGGGACTTAATCATTCATTTCAACACTTTTAGAGTATTAGTGAGTGCCAGACAAAGGAATATGAACATAAATGAGAGGTTGTCCTTATCCTCAGTTGATAGATATGCATGTAAAACACAGTTAATTACATTATCTTAAGTGCTTTAGCAGTAATATGCCCAAGATATGTGTGACAAAGGCAAGTGAACCCAGCTTTGTTTAGAGGAATCAGAGAGGGTTTCTAGAAGAAAAGCATTAGAATTGTATTCCAAAGAATAAAATTAGAGCTGAATCTTGAAAGATAAGTATAAATTAGCATGGGGAAGGTGTTTAAACGGAGGAATTTTAAACACAGTGTGTAAAAATATAAAGGCTTAATAATAATTTCCCCATTTATACAATACTTACTCTGTCCCAGGTATCTTTTTCATTTGGAGAATAAAACTGATTTTATAAGTACTTTTAATTCTCCCAAAGAAATAGCTCATCACACAGTAGATCAGATAATTTCCATTTAAGTTGATCTCAACATTGTTTTTTGGTTTTGCTGTTTTGCTTCATTTGTTCATTATCATTCTCCTAAGAGCTCTTTTAATCTCTGTGATAAACATTATTTTATTTTATTTACCTATTTTATATAACTTTCCAGCTTCTACCTCTATATTTTAGGGAAAGCATAATACTTTTAAAGTACATGATATTTTAAATTCAGACCTAAATTAAAATTCTTGCTTGGACACTTAGATAGTCGTGATGATTGAACACGCTACTTGCTTTTTTCAAGCAAGTATCCTATTTTAAAAATGGATGAAATCTGTGAGGAATAATTCATACTCCATTAAAAAATATATATTTGCCTGTCAATAAATGTTAGTTACTTAATTCACCCTGCTTCCTAGGAGGAGACAAATTTAAGTAGATCTTTCATGTTACAATTTTAGCAGACATCCTTGAGAATTCTACATAACTGATCTCCCACTTTGAATGGAAAGAGATACTAAAGTATAAAACAAACCATACAGTTCCACAAGTGGAAGTGAGTGGCTCACATAATTTTAATTTAATTATTAAAAAATTATTATACATATATTTTATTTACTATTAATTTTCTAATTATATATTTATATAATTAAAATATGTATTAAATTTGGTTATACATGTGTTATATAATTATACTATATCCTATCTGCTTATTATGAAATATAAGAATAGATACTGAGAATTATTTTTATGAACTTGTATAGCTGTTAAGCAGCACAGGATTTGAACTCAGATTTTTCAGACTCTAAATTGTTGAGGAGAATAAAAAAAGACTATGCTTAGAAATGCATGGTCTAAGGGGAAGGAAAACAGTTCAGTCTGACAACTGTTGAATATGCACACAACTGTAGGGTTGGGGTATGGCAGGAACAAGATTGGAAAGATAAGATTGAGCTGGACAACAAATGGGTTCATATGACATGCTAAGAACACAGCTTCATTCTGAAGATGAGGGTCAATTGTAAAGATTTAAAACACAATAATGACAGACCATCACATGCGCATTTAGAAAGAACTGTGGAGATTTGAATGAGCTGAAGGAGGATGAATGAGAATGGGATGTATATGAACGTCTCAGTATGACTAGAGGCTGGGAGACCAATTAGGAAACTCTTATCAATACTCTCAGTGGGAGATACAAGCCAGCACCCAAGTTTCATCTCCACAGGGGTGATTCATTGAAACCTTGGCAATAGAGGGATTTCTGAGATGGTACCCAAGGAGGAAAGAAGAAGAGGACCAACTACTGAGTTCCTAGGACAAGTAGAGTTTAAAAGGACTTGTGGTTGACAAGCGGAAGGGTGTTGGGAAGGGATAGACTGGGAGTTCAAAATTTGTAGATACTGACAGGCATATGTAGAATAGATAAACAAGATTATACTGTATAGCACAGGGAAATATATACAAGATCCTGTGGTAGCTCACAGAAAAAAAGTATGTGACGATGAATATATGTATGTTCATGTATAACTGAAAAATCGTGCTCTACACTGGAAATTGACACAACATTGTAAACTGACTATAATTCAATAAAATAAAATAAAATTAAAAAGACTTAGAAAATAACACAAGGATCTACCCTTGGAAATGCTGGGGGAACAGCAAGGAATCCATGACTACGGAAAGTAAGATGATAAAAACTTTCAGCAGCAAAATTCCTCTTACACAAGCATCAGAGAAAATCTGAAGGGCATTTGATTTCCTTAAGAATCTCTCTGGACCAAGAGCTGGTCAAAGCCTTGCATCACTGGACTCTTGTAATTCCTCCCAGTCAAGGCCCTGGTCCTTCAAGATCTCAATCTGCAGAATCACAGTCTCTGAGAGCTCGAAGGGCCCCCGAGACCCAAGAGTAAAAGCCTGGGAATCTCCGCTAAGGGGGTGAGGTCTCTCTCCCTCTCCTGCAGCTCTGCACAGGCTGAGCTCTGCCCTCACTGGCTTCCATCCTCAGTCTCTTCCACCCTTGGGCTTGCAGACGAACCAGCCTATAATGAGCAGTCAGAGGCTGTGACCTCATTAAAAAGTTGTTAATGAGACACACTGCTGCTCAGGGAGCACAGCTGAGGGAGGCTCCCAGTGGCCTCTCGTGGGGCCTGGTGGGAGAGCTTGGGTGAGCAGGCAGGCCCAGCTCTGGGCAGAGGGCTAATGCACTCAGGCTGCAGAGCCACGCCTAATGAGCTCACGCTGGCAGCAAGCAGGCCAGCTCGGAAGCTCAAGTCCCTGCTGACCTGCAGGCTTCGGGGAGTGGGTGTCATCCAGAGCAGCAGTGATCCTCTCTGAGCTCTCAGCTCTGCTTACTGCCTCCTCTGTGGACCTGTTTTAATAGAGGACTCCAAATTCTCAGTTTAAGAAGTAATTTTGTGTTGCACTGAGCTTGCGGCCCATAAACAATTGTATAAGCCTTTTGACTGGTCTCCGTCCCACAGGCTTTATCCCTTTGCCACCTGTTCTTTGCACTACTGCCCAAAGTTTACAAAACAAGATTCAAAATCCTAGCATAGAAGACTCTTGAATATTGGACTCCTGTCTATCTCCCACCCTCATCCCCTCCAGACTTCTCTCTCCTGTTACCACTTTCATCATTATTACCACGACCATCACCATCGTCATTATCACGATTACATCATCATAATTAACATTTCTATGCTGCTTCTGATGTGCCCAACAGTGTTTTACATACATTAATTCAATAAAACAATGCAATGAAATAGGTGCTGTGATGGTCTGCATTTTATAGATGACAGTCAAGATCTGCTATGTAACTGGTCCAATGTCTTACAGCTATTCAGAGAGAGGCAGGATTACAATCCAGGCACTTCGGCTTTAGAGTTTACGCTCTTACACATTATGAAGACCTGCTCCTCTACTCTGTGCACTTATGACTTGTCTTGGAATGCCCATCTCATCTTCAGTCTTAAACCTTGGCCTCCATTCCTTCTTACACTTCTTACTTCTAACCATTATGTGTATATTGTTACCCAAAGCCCTAATGTTTGTGTTTCTGCTCCCCACTGGGCTGAGAGTTCTAGCACTTGGATGAGTTGGGTTCAGTAAATGTTACTGTGGTGTTACCGAATCCTTTAGTATTTGTTACATTACTTTAAAGATACACTACACTGTCTTCTCTTTGAGAAACTGGAAACTGAATTCGTGACCTCTCTCTTGCTACCATGTGTCTACAGTCATTATGTCCATCCTCCTTACTTTTCCATCTAAATAAAATATACGGCTATCAACGTGGTTGCTTTTGCCACAAATATGAGTATAATCTTTGACACTTTTCCAGAACTAAACCATCGTTAGCTCTCACCTGATCTGCTGCCATCCCTATACTAGTCTCCCTCTTTACCTTCTTGCCACCTACAATAAATTACCTACCCAGTAGACATAGTTGTCTTTTTAAAAATAATTGCCCTTGCTTAATACGCTTCAATGGCTGCCCACTGCATTTAGATTGCTATCCAAAATCTAACATGGTCATAAAGAAGTTCTGAATGATTTGACCTTTTTTTTTTTTTAACTGTGCAATCAATTTTTACCTCTCTTGTCCTTATCCACAAATTTTTTCTTTTCTGTTTTTTTGGTCAGGATAATACTAATCTTACATAATGAATTGGGAAGTGTGCCCTCCTCATATATTTTGAAAGGGGTTGAGAAGGATTGATATTGATTCTTTTTTAAATGTTTGATAGAATTCACCTGTGAAGCCATCTGGTCTTGGACTTTGTATTTTGAGAGGTTTTTGATTACTGATCGAATCTCTTTGCTGGTAATTGGTCTGTATTTTCATGACTCAGTCTTGGTAGATTGTATGTTTCTAGAAATTTATCCTTTTTTCTGGGTTGTCCCATTTGTTGGCACATTACTGTTTGTAGTAGTCTCTTTCATTTTCTGTATTTCTGTGGTATCAACTGTAACATCTCTAAGACCTAAACAAGAAATTCTCCAAGGAAGACATACAAATGATCAATAGGCATATGAAAAAATGCTCAGTATCACTAATTATCAGAGAAATGCAAATCAAAACTATGATGAGGTATCACCTCACACCAGTCAGAATGGCCATCATTCAAAAATCCACAAATGACAAATGCTGGAGAGGCTGTGGAGAAAGGGGAACCCTCCTACACTGCTGGTGGGAATGCAATTTGGTGCAACCACTGTGGAAAACAGTATGGAGATTCCTCAAAAGACTAGGAATAGACTTACCATATGACCCAGGAATTCCACTCCTGGGCACAAATCCAAAAGGAACCCTACTCCAAAATAACACCTGCACCCCAATGTTCATAGCAGCACTATTTACAATAGCCAAGACATGGAAACAGCCTAAATGTCCATCAACAGATGACTGGATAAAGAAGAAGTGGTATATTTATACAATGGAATACTATTCAGCCATAAAAACCGACAACATAATGCCATTTGCAGCAACATGAATGTTCCTGGAGAATGTCATTCTAAGTGAAGTAAGCCAGAAAAAGAAAGAAAAACACCATATGAGATCACTCATATGTGGAATCTAAAAACAAACAAACAAAGCATAAATACAAAACAGAAATAGACTCATAGACATAGAATACAAACTTGTGGTTGCCAAGGGGCTGGGGGGTGGGAAGGGATAGACTGGGATTTCAAAATTGTAGAGTAGATAAACAAGATTATACTGTATAGCACAGGGAAATATATACAAGATCTTATGGTATCTCACAGACAATAACTGAAAAATTGTGCTCTACACTGGAATTTGACACAACATTGTAAAATGATTATAAATCAATAAAAAATGTTAAAAAATTGTAACATCTCTTTCATTTCTGATTTTATCTATTAGAGTCCTCTCTCTTTTTTATTGGTGAGTCTAGCTAAAGGTTTACCAGTTTAATTTATCTTTTCAGGAAACCAACTCTTAGTTTCTTCAATCTTTTCTATTGTCTATTTTTCTGTATTTCATTTATTTCCACTTTGATCTTTGTTATTTCCTTCCTTCTAACTTCGGGCTTTATTTGTTCTTTTTCCAGATCTTTGAGGTGTAAAGTTAGGTTGTTTAGTTAGTTGAGGTCTTTCTTGTTTCTTCACATAGCCATGTATTGCTATGAACTTCCCACTTAGAACTTCTTTTGCTGCATTCCATAAGTTTTTTCTATGTTGTATTTCCATTTCCATTTGTCTCTAGGCATTTTTTTATTTATCTTAATTTCTTTTTTGACCCAATGGTTGTTCAATATCATGGTGTTTAATTTCCACATATTTGTGAATTGTCCAGTTTTCCTTTTGTAATTGGTTTCTAGTTTCATACCATTATGGTCAGAAAAGATGCTTGATATGATCTCAATCTTATTAAATTTATTAAGACTTGTTTTGTGCCCTAACACATGAAGTATCCTGGAGAATGTTCCAAGTGCCCTTGAGAAGAATGTGTATCCTATTGCTTTTGGATGGAATGTTCCATATTTGTGTAAGTCTATCTGGTCTAACATATCATTTAAGGCCCAGATTCCCTATTGATTTTCTACCTGGATGATCTATCCATTGATGAAATTAAGGTTATTAAAGTCCCCTACTATTATTGTATTGCTGTTTATATCTCTCTTAAGGTCCTTTAGTATTTGCTTTATAGATTTGAGTACTCCTAGTTGGGTGCATAAATAGTTACAAATGTTGTGGATTGACCCCTTTATCATTATGTGATGACCTTCTTTGTCTCATTGCATTCATCTCTCTCTCTCCTTCTGGGATCCCTATAATGCAAATGCTATTCTGCTTGATGTCTTTAAGTCCTTTAAGGTATCTTCATTCTTTTTTATTCTCTTTTCTTTCTGCTGCTCTGAGTTCACTGACCCTTTCTTATACTTCTTCTGATCTGCTTTTGAACCCCTCTAGTATATTTTCTACTTTGGTTATTGTGTTCTTCAGTTCTGTGACTTCTGTTTGTTACTTTCTTATATTCTCTATCTCTTTGTTTAAATTTTCACTTTGTTCATCCATTGTTCTCAGAGAATGTCTATAGGACCGTTATTTTTAACTTTATCAGGCAAATCACTTACCTCCATTTCATAAGGTCTTTTTCTGAAGCTTTATCTTATTCTTCATTCAGAACATATTCTTCTGCTTCTTCATTTTCCTTGACTCTGTGTGGATTTCTATACATTAGATAAAACGGCCACCTCCCTCAGTCTTGAAGGAGTGGCCTCGTGTAGGAGATAAAACTTATTGTTCAATGCTACCCTAGCTCTTGGTTGTCTCTCAAGCCTTTGTGATTGTCCAAGCAGCCAGTTTGATTGTCGGTGGGCTCCCTGTAGTTGAGGATATGCCAAGAGCCATCAGTGTCCCAAAGAGGAGATCCCTATTAGTACCTAGAGTCAGGTTAATTGGAAGACAGACCCATAGGCAGCAACTTTTAAATTATTCAAATATACCTCTTTAAGGGAAGACCTAATGAGCATTTTTATCTGCATTGAGTTCTGGGTTGATAACAAATTCAGAATGGTTGACTGAAAAAAAAGGCACAACCTAAAAGCTAAGAATTATGTTTTATTTGATGGACAAAACTGAGGACCTAAGCCCTGAAGACAGCCTTTCAGGTAGTTCTGAGGAACTTCTCTGGAGCGGTAAGGGAGGAGCCAGGATATATAGGAGTTTTGCAACAAAGACCAGGTAGTTGGGACATCAAAAGATTATCATTAATTAAAGCAAATGGACATCTCAATTTAATGAATTTAAATTGTATGGGAAGATGCAAGAGTCTGGGCTCACTGAAGTCATTTCCTTGATATTCACCTTAGCTATGTAGGGCCAGTATCCTGTTCTTTCCGATCCTGAGTCCCCTCAGGGGACACAGCTGGGGAGGGGGAGGGGGCTGCAGTGCCTGCTGGCTTGATGGTTGCAACATCTTTTGTTTACTGACATGGCAGACAACATTTTTCATCCAAAACTATCATCCCATTGAACCCATGAACACAAATCTCACTGGCCACCAGAGCCAGGCTATCGAGGGATGTGTCCTCTGGGTGGCGGTCACAAAAGTCAGTGTGCCAGGTGTGTATACAAGCTCTTTTCTCAAAGACACAGATGGCCTGGAGAGGGGCAGAGGGAGAAGGCACATAGCACTGGCTAGCTCCCTCAAGCTCTGGAGAGGACCCTGGTCAGCCCTTCAGTGTGTGTCTAACTAGAAGCCCATCCCTTAGGCCACAGCAATGAAGATAAGTTTATAGGTTTCTTTCCCAGAAGGACAGGGGTATATTTCAGCCTGCTGTCTCTGTGCTGTGCCCTGGGGGCAGAAGCCAGTTAAGAAATGTTTCTCTATTTTTTATAGTCCTACAGGACCCACAAACATAAGGACCACTGGCCACCAGAGCCAGGTGATCCAAGGGCATCCCCTGGGTGGGAGCCACAGCAACTGGGGCACCAGATGTGCACAAACTCCTTTCCGGGAGACACTGGTGACCTGGAGCCCACTGGTGATGCATAGAGGGTGTGAGGAACGTGGCCACCTTCCATGGTCTCTGAAGAGGATCACATTTGGCTCTTAAAGTGTATTTAATTAGAAGCCTGACCTTCAGGTTGAAGCTTTAAGGTAAGCTAACAGGACTCTTTCACAGAAAGACTGAATGCCTTTGTCTGTTGCCTCTCTGTGCCCTGGGGTATAGCTGGTTAAGAACTGTTTCTCTGCATATAATAGTCCTATGGAACCCATGAACCTAAACCCCACTGGCCACCAGAGCCAGGCAAACAACAGACATCTCCTGGGCAGCAGCCACATAAACCTGGGCACCAGACATTTGCATAAACTCCCTTCTGGGAGTACTGGTGATCTGGAGGGCAGCAGAGGGAGAGCTCGAAGATAGTGCCTACCCTCTGAGGTCGCTGGAGACGATTACAATGAGCCTTTCTCTGTGAGTTTACTAAGAAACCTGGCCCTCTCCTGCACTTATGAAGATAAGATAACAGACCTCGTTTACAGAAAGACTGGGCACTGCAATCCAGTGCTTTCCGCTGTGCCCTGGGGTATAGCTCTTTCTCCATTTGTCATAGTCCTATGGGACTTGTGAGTATAATCTTTGCTGGCCACCAGAACCAGGTGATCAAGAAGTGTCCCCTGGGTGACAGCTACAAAAATTGGGGTGCCAGACAAGTGCGGTAGCTCCTTTCCAAGAGATACCAGTAAGCTGGAGTGAGGCAGGCACCCGCTGGTCTCAGTCTTTGTAGAGTATTTCAGTAGATCCTTAGATGTGTGTTAAATTAGATGCCTGCCCCTCGGGGTGATGCTTTAGTTAAGCAAATAGGCCTACTTCACAGAAAGTCTGAGCACTTTTCTGTGTCAGGCCTTGGGATGAGTGCTTCTGCACTGGTGCTTTAAAACTGTTTCTCAGATTGCTATAGCCTTGTGGGTCTCATGGACACAAGCCCTGTTGGCTTGCAAAGCTAGATGTTTTGGGGGCTTGTCTCTCAGGTGCAGGTCTTAAAATTAGGGTGGCAGGTGTGGGTTTAAACCCGTCACTCCTTAGGGAGAAGCTTGGGGTTGGGGGTTCTCTCTCGATTGTGGGTTGCCGTGCTGGGGATGGGTTTATAGCAAGATTGTGTCTCAGCCTCTCCCAGCTTGGTTTTCCTCATTCTCTCAATGTGTAGGGGTTGCTGATCTCATTTATGGGTTTCTTTCAGGGGAAATTGTTCCATACGCAGTTGTAGATTCAGCACATCTGCGGCAGGAGGCGAGTTCAGGATCCTCCAACTTTGCCGTCTTGAACCAGAATTCCCTTGCTTCTCTTTCTTTGGATTCAGCTGGAGGTATTGTTGGTGGTCATCTATTGAAGAGCTTCACCTTTGTTCTTTTTTCCCTTGAGCTATTTGGGGGAGGATTTTCAGAGTATTTGTTATAGAAGTGTCAACTGAAAAAAAAATGCACACCTAAAAGTTAAGATTATGTTTTATTCAGTGACCTTACTGAGAACTCTAGCCCAGATGTAGCCTTTCAGATAGCAGCTCCGAGGAACAGTTCCAAAGAGGCCAGAGGGGAGCCAGGATATATAGGCGTTTTTGCTGAAAGCAAAACAAAACTATGTAGTTGAACATCAAAAGATTACTGCTAATCACAAAAATAGACATCTCAAGTTAATAATTTTAGCGCTTTTCTATGTATGGGAAGATTCGAGTCTGAGCTCATTGAACTTATTCCTTTGATGTGCATCTTAACTATCTAGGGCCGGTATCCTGTGTTTCTCGCTCCTGAATTTCCTCAGGGGGAACCATCAGGGGGCTGCAGTGACTGACGGCTTGATGGTGGGCAACATTCGTTCTTTACTGAAATGTCAGGCGACTTTTTTTTTGTCTACACAAATATCCCACATCCAGCTGTAAGTCAGGATAGTAGAGATAGTATAGATTGTGGTGTACTTCATCCAGCAAAATCTCAGTGGCTTTCGTCAACTATGGTTTATATTTTACTTACGCAGCATTTTCAGCGTGGCTTTAGTGCAGTGTTTCTCCATGTTTTCTTCACAGGAGGACCCAGGAAAATGGAGCATCTTCTATATGGAACACTGCCTCAGGGCTGAGGAGGAGTGCAGAGGTGGCAAACCACAGAATGGCTGTTAAAGCTTCAACTCTGAAAGAGCATACACTTCCACCCATATTTCATGGACCAAAGGAAGTCACATGGCCAAATCTTAATCTAGCCAAAAGAGATGGAAAATTCTTGCACAGAGGAGAGGTACAGCAAGTCACGTGGTCAAGTTGGAGCCCAGCAGTGCAGGGATATATAATTGTTCTATAGAGAAAAGAACTGTAAACTGTAATACAACATGTCCCACTCTCTGCATTAACTTCTGGAAGGTTAAAATTTCTTAATTGAAATGGGTACTTTTCAACAAATGTCCTATTATTTAATATTCAGATAATACAGCCATGTAGCTGGATTGGCAAAAAGCACATTCATCTGTAACAGATTCTTGACTTTGTTTCACTGTGACTGTTGTTACTGAAATTCATCAGTTTGGTTTTACTGAGAGGTAGAAAATGTTGTTACATCAGTACTATATCTGTGCTACCTTCTGTTGAAACTGGTAGCTCCATCATCTTTTTCTTTTTTTTTTTTTTTAACATTCCATCTATTTTCTCTAAAAATATATTTGATAAGCCAATATTTTCTCCTGTAAAGATTTCAGTTTTTTCAAGTACTGATACGTTTCTAAAATTTATTTCTAACTCTGGAAATAAATTTAACCTCTCAGTATTTTATTTTTGAAGTTATAACACTTTAAAATAATATGTATGCATGAATAAATGTATGTTTATGTATAACTGAAAAATTGTGCTCTACACTGGAATTTGACACAACATTGTAAAATGACTATTACTCAATAAAAAATGTTAAAAAAAATTAAAAAACAGAATAATATGTATGCAGCAAGTCAAAAATTTTAACAAAAGTTGACTCATATTGACACAATTTCACAGAAATAAGCAATAACTTTTGTGTAATTAGGGAATCATTATATAGTGATCCTTATGTCTACAACATTTACTCTGTGGATTACTGATGAAAAATGAATGGAAGTATTATAATATGATGCCTATCATATTAAAAATACTTGTTGATTAAACAGAAACAGACTCACAGACATAGAAAATAAACTTATGGTTACCAGAGGGAGAAGGGGTTTACTGATTCTGTCCACTAAATACAACTAAAAACCCTGGGCATCATATACAAAACAAACATAAGTCTCTGAAAGGTGTAGAAAAGAAGGCTGACTAGCTAGGAACATTGTAGACCAAGAAATGAAAAGGCAGTGTGTTCCCTGGGTTTGTTTTCAGCTTCATATATCCTAGTCCTGATATTGTAAAAGCTAGAAATCTGGAAATCTAACAGGTACAAACAAAAAAGCCCCAACCAAAATGTGCTCTCTCTAGCCAATCGACCAAGAAATGGGAAACCTAGCGAGACAGTAATGTTTTAGACAATAACCACTCTACTTCATCCAAACACAACAGGAAAAACCGTGGTCCTATTCCTATCCATAGTAGCCAAGGCTGAGGAGTCTAGACTTCCATCCTCACCAGGCTGGGTAGGAGTCAGGAATTTCATCCCCACTGCCACCAGGTGTCAGAGGAGAGCCTAGAGTTCCACACCCATTGAGCAGTGATAAGGAACCCCTCTCTCATTTTTTTTTTTAATTGAAGTATAGTCAGTTACAATATGTCAATTTCTGGTGTACAGCATAATATCCTAGACATGCATATATATACACATATATTTGTTTTCATATTCTTTTTCACTAAAGGTTATTACAAGATATTGAATATAGTTCCCTGTGCTGTACAGAAGAAATTTGTGTTTTGTCTATTTTTATATATGGTGGCCATCATTTGCAAATAAGGTACCCCCCTCTCTTATTGGTATCCTTGTGTCAGAAGATCCCTGCTGGAGAATCAGGACTCAGAAATCAGAATCAACAAAAAAGCCTAGAACTAAAAGTGGGTTCAGAAAGATCACAGGATACAAAATGAACATACAAAAACTCAAGTGTATTTCTATGCAGTTGCAATGAATACAAAGACACTGAAACTAATAACACAATATTTAGAAGTATTTAGGTGGTATAAATCTAAAAACACATTTACAAGACTTGTATGCTGAAAACAAATACACAATGCTGATGAAGGATGAATGAAGCTCTAAATGAAAGGAGGAACATACTGTGTTCATGGACTGGAATGTTGAAGATAGTAATGATGTCAATTCTCCCCAGACTGAGACACACGTTTAATGCAATTCATCTCAAAATAAGAGCAAGATTTTTTTTTGGCACATGAAAACTCTACACAAATGTTTATAGCAGCTTTATTCATAATCGCATGAACTCGAAACAACACAAATGTCCTTCAACTGGTGCATGTTTAAACAAACTGAAGCCCACCCATTAAATGTAGCACTACTCAGCGGCAACAACAACAAATTGATACACACACAACCTGAATGAAAATCTCCAGTGAATTATGCTAAGTGGAAAAAGCCCATTCCAAATGATTACATAATGTATGAATCCATTTACAGAGCATTTCTGAAATGACAAATAATAGAAATGGAGAACAGACAGCAGTTACCAGGGCTTAAGAAAGAATTGAGGCAGGAGAGAAATGGGTCTTCCTGTAAAAGGGCACCAGGAGACCCTTGTGGTGAAGATATTCTGTATCCTGCCTATTACCATGTGGATAACCTGTCTGTGATAATGTACCATAGTTTTACAACATCTTACCATGTGGGAAACTGGGCAAAGTGTACATGGATTCTTTCTGTACTATTTCTCTTAACTATTTAATAGTTTTTAGTTTAGTACTCTTATTTTTCTTAAGTATAATCATATATGCAAATAATATTTTTGCAGCTATCTTTTCAATAGTTATTATTCACTTTTTTCAGGTTCTATTGTATTAACAAAAACTGCCAAAGGAGATAAGAATATACAATGGAGAAAACACAGTCTCTTCAATAAGTGGTGCTGGGAAAACTGGTCAGCTGCATGTAAAAGAATGAAATCAGAGGTTTCTCTAACACCATATACAATGATAAATTCAAAATGGATTAAAGACCTAAATGTAAGACCGGATACTCTAAAACTCCTAGAGGAGAACATAGGCAGAATACTCTTTGACATAAATTGCAGCAAATTTTTTTCGAACCAGCTCCTAGAGTAATGAAAATAAAACAAATGGGACCTAATTAAACTTAAAAGCTTTTGCACAGCAAAGGAAATCATAAACAAAACAAAAAGACAACCTACAGAATGGGAGAAAACATTTGCAAATGACACAACCAACAAAGGATTAATTTCCAAAATATACAAACAGCTCAAAGAGCCTAATTCCAGAAAAACAAACAACCCAAACAAAAAATGGGCAGAAGACCTAAATAGACATTTCTCAAAAGACATGCAGACGGCCAAAAGGCATATGAGAAGATGCTCAATATTGCTAATATTAGAGAAATGCAAATGAAAACTACAATGAGGTATCACCTCATACCAGTCAGAATGGCCATTATTAAAAAAACCTACAAATAATAAATGCTGGGGAGGGCATGGAGAAAAAGGAATCCTCCTACATTGTTGGTGGGAATATAAATTAAACTGGTGCAGCCACTATGGAGGACAGTATGGAGGTTCCTTAAAAAACTAAAAATAGACTTATCACATACTCCAACAATTCTACTCCTGGGCATATATCTGAGAAAATTTTAATTCAAAAAGACATGTGCACCCCAGTGTTCACAGCAGCACTATTTATAATAGCCAAGACATGGAAGCAACCTAAATGTCCACTGACAGATGACTGGATAAAGAAGATGTCAGATTTTATATTTATATAAATGAATATTACTCAGCCACAAAAAAGAATGAAATAATGCCATTTGCAGCAACATGGACAGACCTAGAGATTATTATACTAAGTTAAGTAAGTCAGACAGAGAAAGGTAAATATCATATGATATCACTTATATGTGGAATTTTTAAAAAATGATTCAAATTCTATTTATAAACCAGAAATATACTCACAGATATAGAAAACAAACTATGGTTACCAAATGGGAAAGGGTGGGGGAGGGATAAATCAGGAGTTTGGGATTAACAGATACACATGATTATGTATAAAATAGATAACAAGGACCTACTATATAGCACAGGGAACTACATCCAATTTCTTGTAATAACATATAAATGAAAAGAATCTGAAAACAAAAAGTATATACAGGTATGTACATGTATAACTGAATTGCTTTGCTGCACACCTGAAACTAACATTGTTAATCAAATACACTTCAGTAAAAGAAAATAAAATTTTTTAAAAAACTGCCAAAGTAACATGAAATAATAGGGATAAAGAATATTTTCCCTGTTTTCTGTTTTGATAAGAACGTATCTAGTATTTTCCCATTTGGTATATGCATTTGGTTACAAATAGACATAGACACCATAAGCCCTTATCTGCAGTTGCAAAATCCAAGCAGCTTTGGAAACCGAGAATTTTTTTCCTAATTTAGGGGTCTTAACACACTGGATGAAAAAATCAGTTATGAACTATTTATTTATAGTCTTTATTCCACATTGTATAGTCATATATTTTGCTGTAGAGCTACTAATGTGTTGATTATAGGACACTGCTTCAGAACTCTCTGAGGTGATTGGAAACAGATAGTGTAAGCAGCATATTACTTTTCCAAAACCTGAAAAATCCAAGTGCCCCATTTGTTTTGGATAAAGAAATTTAAACCTGTATTTTTTTGTCTTAAGGATGAATCCCCTCTGTCCTCATGGGTTTTAAGTTTATCTAGTGCATTTAACAGTATATATATTGAAATGATTATGGCTTGTTTTATTCAGCCTATGGATATGGTCTGTTGGCTGACAATAATCAAAGGCAAACTGACATTAACTTCAAAAACTCTAAACGTTTGCAAACATTCCTCATTTAAACAATAGGAACGTATCAACCAAATCAATGCTAATTCAATCAGCTGCTGAATCTGATAGTTTTTCAACTAACAGAGTAGAATGTCAATAATACGCACATACTTATTTTCCTTCATTCACAATAGGGTTTACTACAATGTCTGTGGCATATGCTTTTATTCAAAATTAGGTTTTTATTTTAAGAGCATTTATAGATATTCTTTTATGTTCTACCCCTCCTCACTGCTGCATCATTTTCTTATGCCCTGGCTGCTTCCCCATGGTTTCTGCAGTATTTTTTCCATTCCTAGAGAACTGAGTTTTGTCCCTATCAGGGGACCAGTGGCGCTTATGGACAGCACACTGATCCAGACCATGATAAGCCCCCAATCATATTCATTTTGTTCTGATTATTCAAAATTTGAGAACTGTTTCCTCCCAATTACTTGTAAGAATCTCTTAAACTCAGAATCACAAAGATCTTTCTTTTACATCTCCAATGACCCCACTAATAACCCCTCTCCATTCTCAACAGACTCAGATTTAACAAGTATGTCTTTTTTTTTAAACATTTTTTATTGAGTTATAGTCATTTTACAATGTTGTGTCAAGTTCCAGTGTAGAGCACAATTTTTCATTTATACATGAACATACATATATTCATTGTCACATTTTTTTCGCTGTGAGCTACCACAAGAGCTTGTATATATTTCCCTAGGCTATGCGGTATAATCTTGTTTATCTATTCTGCACATGCCTACAAATTTTGAACAAGTATTTCTTGAACACTAGCTAACATTTATAGAGAAAAACTGTGTTCCAGGTGCCATTCTAAGAAACTTTCATCCATATATTTCTTTAATCTTCATAATTCTGTGAGGTGGGTATTAGCATTATTCCCATTTTACAGATAAGAAAACAGAGGCACAGAGAAGTTAAATCATTTTTCCAAGTCACATAATTGGACATAAGCAGCGAGATGGGGGAGCCATGATTAACCTCTACTTACACTGCTTACTGGGGACTGAGATTGTGCCAAACCTTTTCACAAACTTTGTTCCTCAAAACATCTGTAATATATGTCATTATCGTTTTATGGAAAATTAACTGATATATAACAAAAGCCTAGATTAAAGGAAATATCAATTACAAACATGGAACTAAAACCCAGAAACTCTCTCAACTCAGTGCTTCTTCTATGACATTGTGGAATTAAGGAATGCTACCCATACGGGTTCAGGAGGTAAAGGAAGGAACAGTGCAGCATTGTTGAGACTCTACCATGTTCCAGGTGCTCTCTATGTATCATAACGTTTACTCTTCTGTGAGCTATATTAATCCCATTTTATAGGTTAGGAATCTAAGGCCAAAAAAACTACGTAAACTGCTCAAGATGACATAATTGAGCTAGGATATAAACTCAGATTTGCCTGGCCTAAAGCCAAACGTTTTCCTTGGAGCTGGAATGTTGCATGATAAAAAAAAGTGGAATTTGCAAAGGAAGGAGAAGGCAAGGGGAGAAACTAGAGGTTGTAGGGGTATTGTGACATCCTCCCAGTCTTTTTTTATTATTATTATTATTATTATTATTATTATTATTATTATTATTATTATAAGTTCAGTCAGTTACAATGTGTCAATTTCTGGTGTATAACACAATGTCCCAGTCATGCTTATACATACATATATTCCTTTTCATATTCCCCAGTTTACTTTTTTTTTGTAACTCTTCTGGTCTCTTGGGCTCTGGCTTTAGAGTCATCCCAAAACATCAGAAGGAGGAGGGAAGTGCAAGATAAAAGGAACTCTCCTGGCTGTCAGTGTTCTCTGATCATGGGAGGAAGAGAAGATGGAGTCTTTGCAGCAACTTTCTTGGTCCTGATGCTTCAATTTTCTTTTATATACACTCCTTAAAGTCTTTCCCTAACCAGCTGGTCATCTTAGGAGGACCCTGAGTCAAAGACAGCTGAATAAAGTAAGTGGACTCTGTCATCTGCTTCATTCGTCTTCAGGAGGTCAAGTCTCCCATGTTTTCTTTCTGCCCAAGACACTCACCTCCTTTTACCCTCTTACTCCTAATAAAGACCAAAGATCTATCAGCATTTTTCACATCTGGTCCATCCTGACACTCAGACCAATATGACTTTCTTCATCTCTTCCACTCATCGCTGGTCTGTGTTTATTCATTCTCTGCCTAGCCGTCCTACAGCCTTTGTGATCTTCCACTCCTAGTCTGTCCTTTCCTTATTATAGTTATCTCGGCCTAATCTCCCCTCTTGGGATCTCTTGTCTATATAGCAAGTTTATTTTACCCAAATATCATCCATTTTCTCCACGGAAGGTCCAATCTCTGAACTTAATCTAACCTCCTCACATTTTATCTGGTCCTCATGGATCTACTCTTTGACATTTGATGTCTGATATCCTTCCATGTTATTTCAACTCTGTCAAATTTTCTGGTCATTCAAGTTCCTCTCTTGATCATTTCCACCCAACTCCTTTTTACATGTTGCCTTCTTTATACTCCATTCCTACCATCTGCAGTTCAGCTGTTCTGCCCGTATCGTGCCTTTCTCCAATCTCCCTCTCATGCGTGCATCCCTACAGCCATTACCACACCTTTATTATTCAGCTACTAAAGCAGACCCTATAATAAGAACTGTTGTCAAAAGGACAGACAAAAATACCAGTAAATGATCTATGTCTGTAGAAATATGGATAGCTTTGGAGGGTGATAACTAACAAACTGAAAAGTGAAAGATAAATAAGAATTCCTAACAGCAAGGGTGGGCATTTTTGACAGAATGAAGAGTATGTGCAAATCACAGAGTTAGAGAAGTCCTCTAGCATCATGTTTGGAAAAAGGAAAATAGTGGGCAATGACTGGACAGTTGCAGGACAGTTAAAAGAAAATACATTTTGATGTATTACTGAGCGGTTTTGTATGTGTTTCCCCAAATCAGATGTCCTTGGAGTTAGAGTTCTACATAAAATTTTCACTCGAGAAACACGAGGAGGTTAGACTGATGAAAGTTAGGGCTGGAGGAAGAAAGACCAGCCAACAGGCTATTGAAATACTTAAATCAAGAACTATGAAAGACCTGAGTGGTATAAGGGACCAGGGGGAAGGCGGTAGAAATAGGACAGGAAAAATGGGACAAATATGAGAGATAAAGTGGAAGTTTAGGTAAAACTTGAATTAGTTGTGGATGGGATGTGGGGTTGGGGTGGGAGGATAGGTACAGAAGATATAGGAAACTTCAAGATCTCTGGTATAGGTGACCGCAGAGAAACTAATTTCATTCTGATAGAGAAGTAAGAGGCTTGGGAAATTTTTTTCTAGACATACTGCACTTGAGGTGACATCACGGGAACCGTATCCACTCTCTGCTATACCATTAAGGATGTATGGGGCCACTTCGGCACACAGTTCCTCTTTCATCTACCTGAGCAATAGCAGCAGTGATACAGCTAGAAAAACGATGGCTAGGCGTTCCCAGGCTCTAGTGGGACCGGGGGAGAGAGGGTCCTTATCCAACCAGAGACAAGGAAAGAAAGAAAGGACAACTAGTGTTTCTACAAGGAGATGCCACATGCGGCAGGACTGGAAGGTTAAGCAGGAGTTAGGTGATACTCCTGCTGTATGCCAAGAGCTGCAGGGCACAAAATACAATGTGGGCTGTGACAAGGGATAAGGTTTTGGCAACAGCAGTAGCAGGTCACCAAGGACTTCTACGCCTTGTTAAATAGCTTGAACATTATTGTGTAGACAATGCGGTACTACAGAAGGTTAAATAGGGGAGTGAGATGGTCAGATTTGAGCTTTAGGAGAGAGACTATAGGCAGTGAGACCAATTAAGGGGCTAATCTTTTTTTTTTTTTCCAAGTGTGCAGAGCATCACAGGTGAACACAGAGATTAATGGATGAGCAGGAAGGTCTGGGGCCAAAAGGATCAAAGGCACAATAAACAGCATATGAGGCGAGTATTGAGGACAAAGAGTCAAAGCTTAGATTATGAATGACAATTGTAATTTAGAGGTTCCCATTTATGAGCTAGTATGTGGTGTAAGCATAGGCGTCGCAGCTTAAGCTCTCAGGGATGAGAAGAGGAAGATTACCTTTTTCTGCCCCACAACTCTTACTTAGCCTGTGGGCTGGAACATATTTGATCCAGCAATACTTTTGAAATAAATGGTGGATGTGGATAGAAAGGATGGAAGTGATGGGAAACGTATGGGCATTCTGTAGTTACATTAAAGTACTCTAGTATTGAGAGAAATGCCAAGGGCTTAAGTACTGATCAGTGCTCCAGGACTGATTGCAGAGCAGAAAGAGAAGAGAAACTCAAGTACAAAATCATTAGCAGGTCTGATGTTTTCAGATTCCATAGGTAACTGAGATAGACAGTATTTGTCTTTCTCTGGCTTATTTCACTAGCATAATGTCCTCAAGATCCATCCATGTTGTCACAAATGGCAGGATTTCTTTTTATGGATGAATAATATATATATCACCTGAAATTAGCACAGTATTGTAAATTGACTATGCTTTAATACAAAAATAAACTCATATTAAATTGAAAAAAAAAAGAGTCATGATCCGGCACACAGACACATTTTCACTTCATGGCGGAACCATGTTCTTAATATTTTTGGTTTTGGTCTATGTTCTTCAAGGACCAGCTAGTGCCATTTTTACCTGGTGCTTATCAATACTTGCTTCTCCAGGAGCCAGAATAACTCCTATCCGATCCCAATACAGAGCAGCTGATTTCTGTCCACTTCTATCTTATTTGCAGATCACAGAGGAGAACAGCGGCCTCGGCTCAGTGGTGATTTGTCCGTGGAACACACTGCCTTCTAGCAACAGAAACCCAGCCAGAGAAAGGCTGCGTTCTTGCTGCCGCCTCCGGAAGGCGCTCTGCCCTCCCCTGAAGAGCGGCGGACAAGGCCGACCCCATGGAGAGGAAGAACCAGAGTGGGAGCGTGAGTGAGTTTGTGCTGCGGGGCTTCCCAGCTCCCGTGCCTCTGCGGGCACTACTGTTTGCCCTCTCTCTCCTGGCCTACGTGTTGGTGCTGACTGAGAACATACTCATCGTTACGGCAATCAGGAACCACCCCGCCCTCCACAAACCCATGTACTTCTTTCTGGCTAACATGTCATTCCTGGAGATTTGGTATGTTACGGTCACTATTCCCAAGATGCTAGCTGGCTTTGTTGGGCCCAAACAGGGCCACAGACAGCGGATCTCCTTTGAGGGCTGCATGACGCAGCTTTACTTTTTCCTAGGCCTGGGCTGCACGGAGTGTGTCCTGCTGGCAGTCATGGCGTATGACCGCTATGTGGCCATCTGCCACCCTCTCCACTACCCTGTCATTGTCAGTAGCCGGCTGTGTGTGCAGCTGGCAGCTGGCTCCTGGGCTGGTGGTTTTGGCATCTCCATGGTCAAGGTTTTTCTCATTTCTCGCCTCTCTTACTGTGGCCCCAACATCATCAATCACTTTTTCTGTGATGTCTCCCCTTTGCTCAACCTTTCATGCACTGACATGTCCACAGCAGAGCTTACAGACTTTGTCTTGGCCATTTTTATCCTGCTGGGGCCCCTCTCTGTCACTGGAGCCTCCTACGTGGCCATCACTGGTGCTGTGATGCGCATTCCCTCGGCTGCTGGGCGCCATAAAGCCTTTTCCACCTGTGCCTCTCACCTCACTGTCGTGGTCGTCTTTTATGCAGCCAGTATCTTCATCTACGCCCGCCCAAAAGCACTCTCAGCTTTTGACACCAACAAGCTGGTGTCTGTACTCTATGCTGTCATTGTACCGCTGCTCAATCCCATCATTTACTGCTTGCGTAACAAAGAGGTAAAGAGAGCCTTACGTCGAACTCTGCAGCTGTACCAGCCCCAGGATGCTAAGCCTGGGAAAGCTAGCAGAGTTGGGTAGAAGGGAGGTGTTAAATCTTAGAAAATGCTCTAAAACTTACGGTCTATGTCTTCTATGAAGTCCAGAGATCTCCTAGAGTCTAAATTAAGGACTAGAGTTTCAGAGGCACCACCAAAGAACCTGTTGAGGACGAGGAAGAGGGGTGGATTACAAGCTAAAAGTTAGATTTCTTCAAGATAAGGTTGTAACATATAGGCTAGAAGCTGATTCTGTGTCGTCTGCTCTATTGTAATTTATGTAGAGCAGGTTCACGAATCATGCATCCTTGGGAGGTGGAGAGGGATGACTCTGAGCACAAGATGTGACTGAACACCAGTAATTAAAGCAAAGAAAATGCAAAATGCATCTAAGTGGCAATTCCTGGCTTTGTTCCTGGGGTTTAGTTCTGAGGCAGAAGGTATAGAAAAGGGAAATGGAAGGAGGAAGCCATTCAAGGAAGCAGAGGCTTCATTATGGAAGAACATCAGAAGACTTCCGGATGAGATCTCTTCCAGACAAAGGACACCAGTGGTAGCCTAGGAGGCAGAGGGCCCCAGATGATCATTCTAGTGTGAATTGCAAGGCAAGGAGATAGGACACTGCACATTTTTGTATTGGCAACGTATCACCTCCTGGACCACAGGGGTTTCTTGCTTCATTTCCTGATTTACCAAGGTCAGTGCCCACCCTGGACTAGTGGCTGAGTACAGTTGTTTATTTGATCCTCAGTTTCCCTAATTAGACTCTAAGCTCCATGGAGTCAGGCATCACATTGGCTGGTTCTTCATTTTATTCCCATGGCCCAGAACAGTACCCAGCACACAGTAGCTAAAAAGAGATATATTAAATGAATATAATTTGAAGCCATGGAGGCCAGGCATGTGTGACACACCCAAAGGTAGGACTGGCAGATTCTGGAATTAAACCCCTCATACTTTGCTTGGGTATGGGGAGGTACAAAATGGCTCAGCCTTCCTGGAAGGAAATTTGGCAATATATATCACAAATGCTGAAAATACCGAAAACATCCTGATGCAGAAATATTTGTGTTGCCAGACATTCTTATTTGTAATAACAAAAACATGTAAATATGATACACTTCCACAGTTAAATAATTTATAGTCTATACATTAAATGGAATACAATGGAGACATTAAAATAACATGATCTAAATAGAGTTAATTAGAGAAAAAATATCCTGATATAATAAATGAAAAGATTAAGTTATGTAATAGTGTTAAAAGTATGTCTTATTTATCTGTTTATTTGTTTAAATAAGACTAGAAGGAACTTGACTAAAATATTAGAGCAGTAATTATGCATTGAACTCCTTGCTATTATAAACTGCATTCTGTGGCAAAGGTATTGTTACCAGCGTATTTATTTAAATAAACATTTCTTAGCCAGTAAAATTCACAACTTTATTCATCTGGACAAAGAGATGGTTAGAGGGCAGTATGATTTATGGGAATTTAGCTCCTTATAATCACCCAAGACCAGAACAGGCTACATGCAGATGTGGGAGCTTTCCGCTGTTGCAGCCTGTGTTTCCTTAGTTGTCTGCAGCTTAATGACGTGCACGAGAGGCTATAGTCTATAAAAATACTGAATCACTATGCTGTACCCCAGAAACTAACATAATATTGTAAATCAACTATAACTTCAATATAAAGAAAAAGTATATGAAAGGCTACTAGCATGGATATCGGGCATTATTAGGTCATCCCTACTTATTAAAAATTCTACTGTAGCATTCTTATCTATCTATGCCAAGAGAATTACATAATCTTGTAAGTATTTTGGTACTATAATTTATACATTTCAGAGTTCATCAAAAATCTATCCCCCAACTGTCCCCATAGAGTAAGTTTCTGAAATGGGGTATTGGACTGGGATGGGCGTGTCCTCCTCTGGGCATCACTATTGTAACTATTTTATGAGCCTCCTTATCAGTTAACTCCAGTTAGCGGGAAGTGAAAACGTGGTGTCGATTTCCTTCATTGTGTTTTCCTAGCTTTTTACAATAAAATGCATTATTTTGAGGGTGTGAAAAACACCTCTAATTCTGACTTCAAAATTTGAAACCAAATACTTCAGGCACAGGAAAAGTGTTTAGTATGGTATCCTGCACATATTTGTCTTTCAACAACAAAAATCAGAATATGTTTGAGTCAGTGTGAACTCTGGTGGGACTCACATGTGGACGGCATTTTCATGGTCACATGATCCTCATGGCTTATATTGAGTTTGAAATTACAAACCCTAAGATTTTTTAAAGTAATGATCAGATTAAGTATTCGTCATCCTCCATTGAGGTATTTAATTTTTCCATAAACTTAGAGAGAGGACTTTATGCTATCTTTATTACATTTGACTGGTTTTTTTCAAATCATCCTTATGGTCTGCCAATCTTTCAAAATATTGCATAGGTAATGCAACCATTTTGTAATCCCCTTTTGCCAGTGTAGTGTCTGGGGGAGGTCACCAGTCTCCATCACTACAGGAAACAGGAGTACTAGATCCAGGTGGTGTCTTTCAGATAGGAGAGATACCCAGTGGCCAGAGGCAACTAACGTCCTCAGAGCAAGTGAAGACCAACGTGGACAGCTTCTGTGCTCAAATATATCTACGGATTCCCACCAACTTTGAATAAACTCCGAGTTTCTTAGTCTGCCCTTCAACTTTCTTTACAATATGATCTTAATTTTCCTTTTGGTTTTTATTATATTTTTTTGCCCACTACAACCTCGTGCAGATGAATTTTAGAGTGTGATTAACTTTTTTTTTTGACTTGAACTTAATAATCCAATATCTTTTCCTATTTCCTAACATTTTATACTGAACAGACTCAGAAAATATCCAAAAACTGTGCTGGAAAACAGCATTTAAAACAAAATAATATTCTTCTGTAGTACTAAAAACCCCATCCTGCCTCGTTAAAAAAACAAACCATTTTTACAATTGTAAAATACAAGTAAAGACTAAGAAATTGTCAGATCCAGGGGACTAAGAAACAAGAAACCTAAATGGAATGTGGTATCTTAGACTGGACCCTGGGACATAAAAAGGATGTGGAAAACCTGGTAAGATCTGAATAAAACCTGGAGTTTAGGTAACAATTACGGACAAGGTTTGCCTTCTTAGTCGCGAAAGTGTACACAGTAATGTAAGGTGCCATTACAAACAAATTAAAACGCTACTACAACAGTAATATTAGGAGAAACGAACTGGGGAAGAGAATACGAGAACTCTCTTGTGAAAACTTTTCCATAAATGCCATGTTATTCCAAAATAAAAAGTTTATTTTAAAAAGAATGATATTGCCAGTCTTTTTATACTAAATAATAGAATTCAATTCATTTCAGTGACTTCAGATTGACTTTTCCAAAATCTTCTGTATTTTTAATCCTCGTGGAATTCAGGCATCGATGCTGTTTTAATTTAGCCGACTGATAAGGAAGAGTTAAAACAAAGTATAATTCACACATTGTTATTGCTTTATATATTTAGCAACCCTGACCAATGATACCAGCCCTTTCAGATGCCACCGTTTGGGGCAGGCAAGCCTGAGCGGACAGCTGCATGAATTGCAGAGGAGAGAAAGGGTTTATAGCACAAGTGTTTTCATTTTCTCTTAGAGTCATTCCCTGATTTTCATGATCCATAGTCTCATTTCATGCAGACCAGCGGTCCAGGCTTTCCAGAATAGTGCCAGCTCACCATATGCCTTCAGACAAAGAACATGAATGAGTAGCATGGGAAGGGCGAAGTCCATCCTTCTCCATCAAATTCCAGCTACTTTATTCTTTTTTTAAAGAACAGGTATGTTTTTACTGGACTACCTAATCCAGAAAGAAGCATGGTATGGATGGATAGAATAAATGATAAATAATGCAAACATATACTATTTGAAATAAACAGAAATGCATACATGGCTCAGTGGGTCACCTGGAAACAAGACTCTTGTTTGACTTTATTACTGAGCAAAAACAAAGCTCAATTACAAACACTCTTCTTTTTTTGACATGTATTTGGAGATAGATAGAAAGACACTATTGTACTTGATTTTTTTAAAAAACTGATCTTCCCTTAAGGTCTGATCAGAGAAGTGTAAACAATATAAATGACTCTACCACTCCAGTTGTCACATCACATCTATGTCACTTGTGCATTCTGAGATCACACACACACCTGCCAAGGTACCTAGGAAGGGTGGTTATATCACAGTTACATTTGCGTTCTTAGCAGGCAGGACTGAAGAAGAGTAATTTGGAAAAAGTTTTACATCCTATTTAGAACAAATCACATCTTACTTATTTCTTTAAATAACAGGTTACAATAGATGATACGGCCTGAAGTCCTCCTTTATGATCTTTAGGACTTTCTCTCTCTAAGATCTAAGATCTCTAGAACTTCTCATTTTTTTCACGCCCTTCATCCACCTTTGGTTACTCACAGAGACCCAAGTGTATCTCCTGGGCCTTTGTTCTTACAAAACTTCAAGCACTTGATTCTCGATTTTGTGGTTACGGAGGCACAGCTAAGAGCGGAGAGTCTGTGGACTCTCTTGTGGACAACTTGACCCACAGAAGGGACTGTCATTTCACACTGTTCTTGGACATGGTACACACTTAACAAATGCTCGTCAAATGACTGAGTGCTTCCTGGAGTCCAAGACAGTGGACCCAGGTCACAGTGGTTGTCATACCTCAGTGGTCCCGTCTCACCTTCTGCTGTCACCATGCTGCATTCTCTTGTGCCAGTCTCTGCACGGAAAGCCCTCTCACGCCGTTTCTTCTGATCACATAATGTCTGTGGTTCATACTCCAATGGTTCATATTCCAACACAGGTAGGATTTTACATTTGTGTACTAATCACTGAGCAGTTTTAGAACTGCTTTCATATTACTTTTGAAACTAACATTAATGATGTGATGTGGAAAAGGGAATTACTATTACGCTGTTTATGGAATAATAAACTGAGGAATAAAGACAATTTTATGAAGTCAAGTGTCTTTAAAAGAGTGTCTTAAGGTCTTAATCTAGGTGTAGAACCAGATTAAGAACCAGATCCTCTGACTGTGGACCAAAATTATTTCCCATCACACTATTTCTACACTATCTTCCTGTCATGACTCCGGAATGACACCTTTTGAGGAAACTTTTCCCAGGATCGTACATTAGAAAGCATTTCTCTCTCACCGGGGTTCCTAGAGCACTTTGTTTGTATCTCTCTTCTGGCGCAGGTCACATGCTATGCTCATTACAGTGTGTACTTCAGATTTTACTTAGAATTCTAGAAGTTTCTGAAGGGCAGAAACCATGACCTACATAGTTTTACTTCAAAGAATGTATAGCATAGTGTCTCGCACATAGAAAGAGCTCAGTAAAAGCAGGATGTGATTTTTTTTGTAACAAATGAACAAATAAAAGTATTAGTTATCTTATTAACCAATTTAAGTGTCTTATCCTGGTTTTTGAGTAATTTGGGGCTGCATTACCTTGCATCTAGTAAAGGGGCCACACCCTTTCTGCCAACCTACAGGTATAAATAAAGATGGTCCAGGTATGAAGAGGAATTAATAGGTAGATGGAGACTCAGCTTCCCTGTTCAGGTCCCCTGGACAAAGTCTTGGCAACGCACACAGTTTCCCGAGCTCGAGGAGAGACTGAGTGTAAGTGGGCCTCCCGGGAAGAGGGTGGGGTGAGTGAGAAATATATTCTGCCCCGGCTCCAGTCTTGCTGCTATAATAGCTGCCATGCAGTCTGAGCAGAGACCAGACATGGACCTCCAGGAAGCACAAAAACATGCCAACCAGCCTGCCTCCCCATGATTAGCCTGTAGAATATTCCACTTTTGGATACAGGGCAAGTGGACCCCGGTAAGTGGCTGAAGGTACCAGAAGAGATCTGCTGGTCCCTAAAGAAAGCTCTGGGGAGGATGAGGAGAGGCTTGGGGAAATGGCTGCAGGCACTGTTGTCAGATGGGAGAAAGGGTACTTGTGGGGAATAAACGGGGAAATGAAGATTCAGTACATCTTTCCCCACGGCTGGGGAAATTTGGGCAGCTGTGAGATCTTTTGGATGTTGGACCAGGGCATAGAAGATATGTTTCCTGCTCCAGAAGAAGTCTATTGGTGTCTGAGTTTTCTCTTGAGAACAAGCACACAAAACTGAAAAAAGGTTCTACAGTTTACTGAAAGGATTTCTTTCCTTGGATCCCACAGAGATCCTGGAGCTCAGTACTGTGAATTCTGAAAACAAGGGAAACGGTAAGAGGGAATTCTGCATCTCTCCATAATACAAAATATAGCCTGCTCGGAGGTATATCTGTGGCAAAAGAAAAAAAAGTGGAGGAGAATATAAAATATCAGGGTGAACTTGGATGTATGAAAGCACAACGTTAGAGAGAGTAGATAAGAAAGTGAGCTGTAACTCAGAGCTCTTCAAAGACGATAAATCCTGTTCCCCAGGATACATCCCTTACCTCTTTCCCCAGAATATGACAAAAAAATAAAAATGGGTGAGAAAGTGAGAATGAAAATGGCTACATGTGAGTAGCATGGGTGAGTCCAGTGTGACATAATATGATAATGATATAATAATAAATAGCACTTATATACAGAATAACCATGGACCAATTCCCATGCCATGTGCTTTCTGTACATTATCACATTTATTCTCACAAGAAACCAATAAGGTAGGCATTTTTAACATTATACTGTTTTACACTAGCAGGTACTGAACTGTTACGTGTTCTCCTGGATGACAGCTAGCAGCCCCATGCTGACTCTAAAGTTAGTGCTCATAACTAGCATGCAAAGGTGAGTGTGTGGGAAATTGTGTGGCTGATGGTTCTGAAGGGAAGTCTCTCCATTCTTCCTACGGGGACAAGAAAGTGGGAAAACTCTCTGCTTTCTGCTACCAGAACCAGTTTTGCTTGAAAAGGTCGGGAACTGCTTACTAATGAACTATATCGGGGGGTGAAAGATGTCAGCTGGGATCCCGGTGGGGGAGACAGGATCTCTTTCCACCCAGCAAGCAGGGCAGAGCTCTGCTGATGGATGCTGCTGTGGAAAGCAGTTAGTGGAGCCAATCATATGCATCTTGGCCCTTCATTCCTCTGTCCCTGGCCATGAGCCATGGCCAGAAGATGTCTAGTCCAGTGGGATTTCAGGATGACCCTTGATTCGTCTCCCACCCTCTGTGTGTTAAGTGAACAGTACAGTGGACAAATTGCTTGGCTGAAAGAGTGAACAGTGATATTCTGGAAACAGGACATCAACTCAGTCTTTATGGATGAGTGTGGAATTTAGTGGAGATACACACTGATTTACATTTTTTTAAGAGATGACACTGTGGTAACCTCTTTCCTTAACCACAGATTAAAATAATTGGACAGGCTCACAAACAATTCTTCCCTCTGCCTTGTAAGAGCAGCCTATTCTTGTGCTGTGTTCATGTATGCTCCTGCCTCCCTTTTCCTTACCCTTCTAGGCAGTCTGCAGCAAAGGCTGATAGAGACCCTGACCTACCAGGTGATCAGAACCAAGGATCATATCCAGTGCTCTCTGACCTGCTGGACATGCTTGTCATGGAAGTGCCCTGGGGGTGCAAGTTGAGAGTGTGTCCAAAGATGTAGCCTGATGGGTGCCTCATGCCAGCAAAGATCCTGAAATCACAATCCTCTGCCCCTGGACTATTTCCTATGGATCCTCAAACTCTAAGAGACACATCGATTCACTTGTGAATCCATATTCATTTAATATTCATGTGTTTGTCAGACACTATCCTAGGCATTGGATTGACAGTCATGAAGGACTAGGTTTATTGAGATATAATCAACACATAACATCGTGTAAGATTAAGGTGTATAGTATGATGATTTAAGACACATATATATTGTGAAATAATTACCCAGTAAGGTTAGTTACCACCTCTATCACATCACATAATTTTGATTTCTTTGTGTGTATGATGAAAACATTTAAGATCTACTCTCTTAAGTGGGGAGGGTATAGCTCAGTGGTAGAGCATGTGCTTAGCATGTAGGAGGTCCTAGGTTCAATCCCCAGTACCTCCATTAAAAAATAATAATAATTTTGAAAAAAAACTTAAAATAAGTAAGATCTACTCTCTTAACAACTTTCAAGTATATAATTCAATGCTAACACCTATAGTCACCAGACTGTACCTTAGATCCCCAGAACTTATTCACCTTATAACTGGAATATTATACCCTTTGACCAACATCTCCCTGAGTTTTGAAAGATGCATTGTACAGGAGAGAGATCTCAATGCATGAGGGGGCTGTGCACCAGGAAATACTGCTGTTGAAGTATTTGACCCAGATTTGGTGAGATATCTCCTAAACATGATCTTGAATTTGAATCAGTAGATAAAGATTGGGGAATGGCCATGAGAGGAAAGAGTGTATGCAAACTGTAAGAATAATTATAGGGTGGTTGGGGAGCAAAACTATTTGAGTACATCTCAAGCATGGAAATCATTTAGAGGGTCACAAGAGATGAGGCCGGAGAAATGGGTAGGGATCCAAATATGAAAACTTCATCTAAAGTAACTGGAGAGTCATTAAGGAATTGTCCAAGAGTATTACCATTTTTTAAATAACCATAGACTCTACTTTGAGGAAACTGTAGTGGAGCAAAGGACTACAGCCAATAGACCACCCCCAGATTAAACTTTGGAACTTTTACTGACATGATGTCATCTTCCACATTTCTTTACAGGAAGGAGAAATATATTTGTGCTGTGAGTCCCTAATTAAACAGAGATCTGAAACCAACAAAGGAGATATTATCGGTCCACATTCATGGACAAAGGAGCTAAGAATGACATGGAGAGTGACATCCAAATATTCCATCAGGTGAGTGAGAGGTAGGGATGGGAGTGCACTTAGATTCTGGGAGACTTTCATAAAAAACACAGAAAAAGTTTTTGATCAAAATGTGTTCCTCACATTTAAAGATTCCCAGGAAAGACTGATTTACAACCTTATTTTGGTCTCCTATCTGATGCCATAGTCATCTTCACTATTTGTGACGTTGTCGTAGAGGACTTCAATACCTCCCAGCGCCCTCAGTCATGCTGGGGAGAAACATCACTGTGCTCAGTGAGTTCATCCTGGTGGGCTTCCCCACCGCCCCCTGGCTGCAGGTCCTGCTCTTTTTCCTCTTCCTTGTGGTCTACCTGCTGGTGGTCCTAGAGAATCTTGTCATCATGCTCACTGTCTGGGCCACTGGCTCCCTCCATAAGCCCATGTACTATTTCCTGAGTAGCTTGTCCTTCCTGGAGGTCTGGTATGTCTCCGTCACAGTCCCCAAGATGCTGGACGGCTTCCTCCTGCAGAGACGGCGCATCTTCTTCACAGGGTGCATGACCCAGCTCTACTTCTTTATCTCGCTCGCGTGCACGGAGTGTGTGCTCCTGGCAGCCATGGCCTATGACCGCTATGTGGCCATCTGCCACCCTCTCCAATACCCGGTCATCATGACCACAGCTTACTGTGTGCGGCTGGTGGCTGTCTCCTATGTGAGTGGTTTCATGGTCTCTGTGATCAAGGTCTATTTCATTTCACATGTTGCCTTTTGTGGCTCCAATATCATGAACCACTTTTTCTGTGACATCTCACCAATACTCAAGCTGGCCTGCAAAGACATGTCCACGGCTGAGCTGGTGGACTTTGCCTTGGCTATTGTCATTCTTGTCTTCCCTCTCACCACCACCATCCTCTCCTACGTCTACATTGTCTCCACCATCCTGCACATACCCTCCACCCAGGGAAGGAAGAAGGCCTTCTCCACCTGTGCGTCCCACCTCACTGTCGTCGTGATTTATTACACAGCCATGATTTTCATGTATGTTCGGCCCAGAGCTATCTCATCGTTTAACTCCAACAAACTCATCTCAGCCGTGTATGCAGTCCTCACACCCATGCTAAATCCGTTCATCTACTGTCTGAGGAACCAGGAAGTCAAGAGTGCTATCAGAAAGACTGTGGGGGTTGGCCAGTGCCTTCTGCTCAGCTGAGCCCTCCTGCCCAGCAAGGATGTCCTTCCCAGGACACTTATCGTGCTTGTGCATATTTGCTTGGGCAATAGATCTGGAGTCTTAAAGCAACCACAGCATTAAAAAAAAATTAAAAATTGAAACACATTTTGAAAGACAAAAATTGAGTACACATTATGTATCACTTTAATCCGAAATACATTTAATGTGCACTCTATACAATTTAATAAATTCTTTGAGAGAGTAATAGTAAATGTTAACATATGTAAAATGGTGTTATTAGCCCTTTATACCTAATAAACTATTCTCATAACAACTGTATGAATTAGTTATGTTTAATTACTTGATTTTAAAGATCAGGAAACTGAAACACATAGAGATTTAAATCAGTCATCCAAGATTGCACACTGTATTAAAATATAAAAGCTATTAATGAACCCAGAGAGTCTAACTTTATAACCCACTGTACCAGACTGTATCTAAGAGTCTGTGATAACAGCTCTAAGGGATACTTTTGTCAACAAGCATTGATGTCTGGAAGGAATGAGCCATTCAGTACATAAGATACGTGTAGCTGTGATGATAAATGATAATGGTGAGGTAGTGATGGTGATGACAGTGCTGTTTGTGATTACACTGGGTTGGTGATGATGGACTATTACTGATATTCATAATAATGTTGAGCATTTCCCAGTTCTCTCCCAATTTTAGCCTCATTACAGGGGTGGGATTGGTTTCATGAGATATGAAAGAATCAATATTACTGCAAATTTTGCAATTGATATGTGTCTTGAGACACTCTCTTTTGGGATCTTAGATTCTTGTGGACTTTCATGCTATACCATGACTAGTAAAACCAAAGTCATGGGATATCATTACATCAGTGTTTGCCTGAGCTGAAACCCTCAAAACATCAGTATATGGCATACATCCTACATACAAGTTAGGTGAAAAACAAATGCAAAATTTTCTAAGACAACCGCAAGTAGTAGATACCACTGGGGGACTCTGCTGACCAGGTAGGAAAATATAGAACACCAAGGAGAATTCTACAAAATTGAGCAAACTGAGACTAAAATATGAAAGAAATAATCAGAAAGAGCTACCCTGATGCTATACCTTGTCCATTTGAAGTTGGAGTCTAAAGTTGGTCTTCTAATTTTGACCTAAGCCCCCCTTGATATGTTATTCAACATTCCTGGACTAAACTTTCTTGTATATTGCTACTCATATATTGTTACTCTGCTACTTAAGAATTCTCAATTTGAATTAAATAGGACTTACTCATTCTATTATTATTTTAGAATCACTCTAGCATTAATGAAACTCAATAATACCTAATCTTTTCCCCACCTACACCAATTCAACCTAATTTTTTTTTTACTGATCTCCAATATGAAACATCCATTCTGATATTAGTCCCAGTGGACTCAATAATTATACTATATTAATTCTTATCTTTTTTATTGTTGTATTTGATAGTTGATTTACAATGTTGTGTTAATTTCTGGTGTACAGCATAGTGATTCAATTATATATATATACCTTTCTATATTCTTCATCGTAGGCTATTACAAGGTGTCAAACATAGTTCCCTGTGCTATACAGTAGGAACTTGTTTATCTGTTTTGTATATAGTAATTAATATCTGCAAATTCCAAACTTTCTTAACTTCATTCATTCATTCACTGTTTCTTGAGCCCCTAAAATGGTCAACAACAACTGCAAAAACAGACACGGATTCTTCCTTCAAACAGCTCAGAGATGAGTAGAGAAGATGAAGGCGCAATTACCTTCAGTGTTAGTAAGTGTGATGATGTGAGTGCAGGGTTCTATGGAGGCAAATAATGGGTAGACCCAGGATGATCAGAGAAAATGCTCCAGCAGAAGTAGCATGTAGACTAACACTTGAAGGAATCAGCCAGATGAAAAATGGTGGACAGTACTAATGATCAGGTGTTGCAAACTGGGAAAAGGCCAAGCGTGAAGACAACGGCACACTCAAACACACTCAAAGATCATTAACACAGAGTGACATAATGAAGAAGGGATCATGCAAGGAAGTAGCGTCATGTTTACCGACCCAAATCTTACCAGCCTGTGAATTTCCTCTTACTGTATAGGTTTATGGATGCGTCATCAATTCTGCAGAGGCAGTTTCAGTTTCTGCAAGTACTAGTGTTGCTGCAAAACCAGCCTCTGTGCCCCAAAGATGGACTGAGACTTGGAGGCAGTTTGGGAGAATCCAAAGAGAACAGCTGTACTGCTTTGCCAGGCAGAGGAGAATCACCTCAGGCTAATGCCTCAGAGACTGAGTCCGCCTTGGGGTTGGGGTCTTGAGGTTTTATTAGAAAAACTGGATGGAACAGAAAAGGTTTTAAGCATCAGGGCGTTTTACAGGGTGCTACATTCCTCTTAACCTCGATCATCTTCCTGGTGCAGGGAGGAAATGATCGGCCCATTACCTCCTTCCTGGAGCATAGCCCCTGGGTTAAAGCTATTGTCTAAGGAATGTAAGGGAAAAGTTTGGGAGTTGTTTAGTACAAAAGCAGTAAGGGAGAGAAACCAAATTGCAGGATTTCTTAGTCAAAAGAAATCAGCAAACAGTTTTAGCATCAGGGAGTTAGTTTGTTTGCTGCTCCTTCACTAGAACTTCCCCTTGTTGCATTTCTACCAGGTGAACGGCAGTCAGGCAGTCACGAGTGAGGCAGCGACAAGGGGAATCGACTTTCAATACTTGGCCTTCATTGTAGCATCTTTTCATTCTGAACAATTGACGGAAGTTTGTGTTTGAATATCGGTAGGTTGTGAGTTTCTCTAGGGCAGAAAACTAACCTTATGCATCCTTCAATCTACATTATCGGCCACAGTCCCTGACACTGTAGGCGCCTGTGCTGGTTACTGTCTATTTCCCACCCCCCAGGTTTAAGTTAGTTTACTGCCCAGAACTACTCCTTCTCTTTTCCCCTTTTAGGTTGCATTTCTTCTCTTATCGGAGTAAATAAGACTATAAGATCTGTAGAAGAACTACCCCAATATATTTTATATATTTTCCCAGGTGCTTCTCTTTTACTCACTCAGGTTTACTATCTTCTAATAAAAACATAACTAGGCTTTTAAAACAGCCTCACTGGCAATTGGGTAAGTGGCAAAATATTGGGAAAGTAGATGGTCTTGTGAGGCAAATATTTAGCTCAAAACTCTGGCATTACCAACTGTTAGCTTTGTTTTTCAGTTTCTTTTTTGTTTTTTTCCATTTAAAAAAAGTTAACTGTGGTTCACTTTTTAAAAAAATTTTTTTACTGAAGTGCAGTTGATTTACAATGTTAATTTAAGGTATAGAGCAAAGTGATTTAGTTATACATAGACGTACACATTTTTTTTTAAATTTCAGATTCTTTTCCATTATATTATATAGCAAGAAATTGAATATAGTTCCCTGTGCTATACAGTAGCTCCTTGTTGTTTATCTATTTTATATATAGTAACATGTGTCTATTAATCCCCACCCCCTAATTTATCATTTCTCACCCTTAGTTTGGTAATCATAGTTTCTTTTCTACAGGACTTCAATTTCTTTGAGATTCAGTTTCCTCATTTGTGAAATGTGGGTCAAAAGTTGGTATGAGGATTAAATGAAAATGAATACACGTGAAGGCACCTGGTGCAGCGTTTGACATATACTGCTGTATTATCCAACAAAATACAAAGTACAGGACTGCTCATAATATCTTTAAAACTCAGCTGGAGTCTGAAGTCTTCTATGACACTTCTGTTTTTTTCAACTTCCAGCTTGTGCTGATTTGTCCCCACGCCTGTTGGGAAGAAATGACCTCTAACTCGGCTTACATTCTGTTCAAGGTGATGATATCTTGGTTATAACACTCTTTAGACTTTGTCTTATACTGACAATGATTCAAATACACATATTATTTCCCATACTTGATTGTGAGTTTCTTTATGACTCACAATTACTAAAAATGATCATGTATTCAGTGATCAATAAAAATTTAAGGAATAAATCCCTACCTGAATGTATCTCATACTTCCATACCGTTCAAATTTTCTGGCATAGTTCCAAGTTTTAAACATTCTGTTCTCCTCCAACTCTTTTTTAGACTGAGGCAAACATCATGCATTAGTTCTTCATATCCATTTCAATATTTTCTAACATGCTAAGGCTGGAAAGCTTAAAACTACAGTTATTGGGCTTTCATTCATGTTTAGGTTGGCTCCTGTATGTTGCATTTATATGACACATTGATTCACACATAAATCACATGCAGAGGGAGGCAGGCTGCGGGATATCCACTGAGCTGGTGTGGATTACGGCTAAAGTCCTGGAACCAGCAGATTCTGGTGCATCAGCCCTGGAGAGGAAGCAGCTACAGCAGCCACTTGCTCTATTGTTGTTGAGACAAGGGGGTCTGGAGGTTGAAAGTTGTTCCTGGGTTTCAGCCCAAACCCCCGAACCCAGCCCTCACAATGATTTTACAAACTCTCTTTCTGCTTAAACTAGCTAAGGTGACTTCTATTATTTGTAACACAACACTGACTGATGCAATCACCCTGAGAAAATTGTTTATTTATTTAGAAATTTGATTTCCTTATTTGGAAACTGGGAATAATAATACATTTTATAGAGCTGCTGGAAGTGTTAGATTAGATAACATATGTGAAGTCTTTAGAACATGGCAGGCACACGACTTATTCATGTTAGTCTCAGTTTCCTGCAAAGAGTTGTTCTTGCTCTTATGTATTCACAGAAGTCCCTACAGCCCTACCAATGGCAATCCTTGAATTTTTAAAATATAGGGATGGCCTTAGTCATTTGGTTCACAGGGGTGTTTTGAGTTAAAGGATTTATTTATTTATTTATTTATAACATTTTTTTATTGAGCTATAATCATTTTACAGTGTTATGTCCAGTGTAGAGCACAATTTTTCAGTTGTACATGAACATATATATATTCATTATCACATTTCTTTCTCTGTGAGCTACCATAAGATCTTGTATATATTTCCCTGTGCTATACAGTATAATCTTGTTTATCTATTCTACATTTTTAAATCCCAGTCTATCCCTTCCCAGCCCCCTCCCCTTTGGCAACCACAAGTTTGTTTTCTATGTCTATGAGTCTATTTCTGTTTTGTATTTATGTTTTGTTTTGTTTTGTTTTGTTTTAGATTCCACATGTGAGCGATCTCATATGGTATTTTTCTTTCTCTTTCTGGCTTACTTCACTTAGAATGACATTCTCCAGGAACATCCATGTTGCTGCAAATGGCATTATGTTGTCATTTTTTATGGCTGAATAGTATTCCATTGTATAAATATACCACATCTTATTTATCCAGACATACAGACCAATGGAACAGAATAGAGAGCCCAGAAATGAACCCACAAACTTTTGGTCAACTAATCTTCAACAAAGGAGGCAAGAATATACAATGGAATAAAGACAGTCTCTTCAGCAAATGGTGTTGGGAAAACTGAACAGCAGCATGTAAAGCAGTGAAGCTAGAACACTCCCTTACACCATACACAAAAATAAACTTAAAATGGATCAAAGACTTAAACATAAGACAAGATACAATAAACCTCCTAGGAGAAAATACAAAAATTATCTGACATACATCTCAAAAATGTTCTCCTAAGGCAGTCTACCCAAGCAATAGAAATAAAAGCAAGAATAAATAAATGGGCCCTAATTACACTTACAAGCTTCTGCACAGCAAAGGAAACCATAAGTAAAACAAAAAGACAACCTACGGAATGGGAGAAAATTTTTGCAAATGAAACCGACAAAGGCTTGATCTCCAGAATACATAAGCAGCTCATACAACTTAATAAGAAAAAAACAAACAACCCAATCCAAAAATGGGCAGAAGACCTAAACAAGCAATTCTCCAAGGAAGAAATACAAATGATAAATAGGCACATGAAAAAATGTTCAATATCACTAATTATTAGAGAAATGCAAATCAAAACTATGATGAGGTATCACCTCACACCAGTCAGAATGGCCATCATTCAAAAATTCACAAATGGCAAATGCTGGAGAGGCTGTGGAGAAAAGGGAACCCTCCTACACTGCTGGTGGGAATGCAGTTTGGTGCAGCCACTGAGGAAAACAGTATGGAGATTCCTCAAAAGACTAGGAGTAGACTTACCATATGACCCAGGAATCCCACTCCTGGACATATATACAGAAGGAACCCTACATCTAAAATACACCTGCACCCCAATGTTCATAGCAGCTCTATTTACAATAGCCAAGACATGGAGACAGCCTAAATGTCCATCAACAGATGACTGGATAAAGGATTTACATTTAGAATCATTGAAAGGTTTCTGGCTTGAGAGATTGAGTGCATAGTTTTATTAGTCCCTAAAGTACCTGGAATTATCCTAGAATTCCAATATTTCAGCTATTGATAATCAAATTAACCAAATCAGTAAATCTTCTGAATATTGAGAAGCAGAGTTCTTTCTGGGCATACATGTAAAAATAACTTGTATTTTTTAAATCCCTACATCATATGAATGATATAAGTACAGTAATAAATATTTTCCTGTTGAATTTTATAATTATTTCACCTAATTTTATTTTTACTAAAAGGCATTAACTGAATGAATAAATTGACATGCTATTTACAACTCACTATGTGTATTTATAAAAATAAATTCACAAATAAAAAATTTACTTTTGTTCTTGCTCATGAATTTGAGTGCAAAAAAATGTGTTCACATGAATGCTGTAAAGATGGCACCAAAATTCTACTGATCAGCATACTTACATTTGTTAATCTTTTCTCTGATAGAAAATTATTTAAGAGGGAACTAAGAATATCCCCAAATATTGGACAATAACCTTTATCTGCAGCTACCACACTTACCATTTTCAAAGAGTGATATGGTAGGGGAGGGGTATAGCTCAGTGGTAGAGTGTGCTTAGCATGTATGAGGTCCAGTGTTCAATTCCCAGTACCTCCATTAAAAAAATAACAACTAAATAAATAAATAAATAAAACTAATTACCTCACCCAAAAATAATTTTAAAAAGTGAGATATACACAGAGGGGGTGGTGCAGGCAAAGACTCATTCTGTCACACGTTAGATCTGTGTCCTCAGTCTCCTAATTGGTGAGCAGGCCTGGACCAGACCTGAGACATAAGGTCATTTCTTGTTCCTCTGGCCTAACTCCTAGACTTTGAAAAGCCTGGGCAGTCTCCTTGTACTTTCCCCTAGACCCACCATCTAATCACCGCCCTCAAGATCTTATCACTCTAATGGTAAATGGAGACAGGGAAAGACGAAATTAGAGGAAAGAGGAGGTTTACAGCAGAGATGCCATCAGCTGCCTTTTCCATGTGCCCGTGGCCTTGTCTCCTGCCCTCCTTTGCTTTGGATCCTTGCTTATTTTCTTCTTGGATTTCTAAGAATGGATATTTCTCCTGCCATACCTCTTCCTCAGGTTATTCTCAATAACTATTCACATGAGATATGAAAGAGAAGAACAATGTAAAACAACCCAAAAGGAAGAGCCAAGGCAACAGACGTTTCCTTAACAGATAAAAGAAGCATAGCTGGCCACTTCTAAATTTGCTTTACCAACTGCAGCTTGATTTCCTAGGCCCATGTTCAATTGTTTGTCTTTGATGTTTACGAATACTTGTCTTTTGAGTGGGGGAAATGGAGAGAAAGTTGTTCTTCTCCCTAGAGCTTAGTATGTACTATTAACACTGTTAAATCCTCTTTTGTGTATTTTGATCCTCTCACCAACACCCTCCCAAATAATATTAATGCCTTAAAGTAATAGGTCATGGGTAATTATTACTTCCTGGACAAGCAGAGTGGAAGGAAAATAAAGGGTTAGGGCTAGAGTTAGGATCAGTCCCCAGGTTGATTTGCCATAAAGCTGTTGCTGCTCTGTTTCTCCAACTGGTAATTATTTGGCACCTTCTCTGTTGACCCTTGGAGGTCACTAGGGGAAATTTCTCTAACTTCTTTGTCATTGTTGCTTTTGAAAATCCTGCAGCGTTTGTGAACAAGGTCCCCAAGGATGTGTCTTTTAAAGGACAGTTGTTTCTACCGAGCAGTGGGTTTATTGCATCCTGGAACTGTACAGTTCTAAGTTCTGTCTGAATGAGGTCTGTGGGAGGAGTCAACATACAAAGCCAGCCCAAGTTCAGTGGCAGAGAAATAGAACAAGAGAAAGAAGAGAGGAGTGGGAAGAGATACACACTGAATATATACAGAGAAAAAAAAATCTATAAAACAGAAAAAAAAAACCTCTCCCACCTTGGATTCTTATCGTCCAACAGGGCATCCAACAGACTCAGAAGTAACTTTTAATTTTTGAATTTAAATGTTGTACCACAAATATGAATTTGAGGTGAAGTTGCCTTTTCCTTGAATTATATAGAAGAATAATTTTTAGTTTCTGTATAATCCACCTGGACCCTAGAATCTTTCCCAGGTGAGAAGAATTACAAAGTCATCGAATTCTTAAGTTTCTCAGAGAAGCAATTTTCAAGGATTTAGATCAGGTTATTCCAGAGCCGCTCCTTTACTTCTTTTTCCTTTTTCCAGCCTCTTTCCTTTCTGTCCTCTATCTTCAAGCCCCAAAGTGAAGAGGCAAAGACTCACAGTGGTAGCACAGGGCATATTCTATGAATACCTGGTTGAATTACTGGACAATGGAATCAAGGTCTCCAAGCCAGACTCAACTAAGATGACCTACTTCAGTAAGATTCCTCAAGAGGAATAACAGAATGCATTACGGTGAGACATCTGGTCAATTAAACATCACAAGTTATTTGCTTACTGAGTGCCAACCATGCATCAAGAACTGAGCTAAACATTAGAGATAAAAAGATAAACAAGCTAAAAATAGGATAAATTTGGTATTTTCAGGGAGCTCATAAATCTAGTAGTGGTGACAGGTAAACAAAATAATACATGTTATCATGATATGATGCTTTTAGGTCCAAAATATTATAAAACCAGATAGCTGGGGTGATGGGAAGGAGATGGTGATAGCAAAGGGTGGTTAGGGATGGTTAAGTAGGCATTTGCCAGGTGGCAAGAGTTAGAAAGAATTTCAGATAGAAGACAGAGTATGTGCAACTGCATAGAGTCTTGAAGGAGGATATTGTACTGAACAACTTTAAATTCCTCAGTGTGGCTTGAGCTTGGGTTGAGTAGCTGAGGAATATTAGGATACGAGGGATGTGGGAGTCAGATCATGAGGGACCTGCTATGCAACATGAAGAGTTCAGATGTACAGTATAATCACTGAAGGGTTTGAGCTGGAAAGTCACATGTTCATATTTATATTTTAGCAAGATTACTCAGTCTGGAGAGGGCAATACTATTTAATGTCTATACATGTTGTCTTGAATGGACAACAGACCTTGCCAGAGTCTGTATGGGTCTTAGCCCCCTGCAGTGCGGGCTCACTATATCTCTGCTGAGACTTGAACCTTTATTTTCTTTTTCTTGTGATGAGAGCTTTAAAAAAAAATGTTTCCTGAAGTGTAGTTGATTTTGCAGTGTTAGTTTCAGGTGTACAGCAAAGCGATTCAGTTATACATATACATACATATATTTGTTTGCTTTTCAGATTCTTTTCCATTGTGTTATTACAAGAAATTGAATATAGTTCCCTGTGCTATTCAGCAGGTCCTTGTTTATTTTATATATACAGTAATATGTGTCCATTAATCCCCAGCCCCTAGTTTACCCCTCCCAGCTCTTTCTCCTTTGGTAATCAGTTTATTTTCTATGTCCATGAATCTGTTTTTGTTTGTAAATAGAATTTGTATCATCTTTTTTAGATTCCACATATAAGTGATATCATATGAGATGTCTTTCTTTGTCTGACTTACTTTATGCAATATGATTATCAAGACTTGAACTTTTGACTTTCCTTTCCATCTACCTTCCACCTGAACTGCACAAACTGCCTCCCGTTATTCGTCCCATTCCCCTAGTTCTCATCAAACTTCCACTTCCTTCTTGAGAAAACCTATTTCCCACCTGTAGCATCTTCCAAGTGATATATATCAATCTATTCCTTTGATTCAGCAGGTGAGTCCCACCCCTGACTGAGCCAACACTCTTTTCCTAATAAAGACCTTCAAAGTTAGGAAACAGTGACTGGGTGAGCCATACCAGGTCAGTGGCTGGATCAGAGGTCACTATACAGTGGGGAAGCTCATACAGATTTAGATACATATGAGGGTCAATGAGGGGTAGGGTGAAGAGCATCAAAGTCTTGAGGAGAAAAAACTGTAATAGCTTGTTTACTTGTTTTTTCTCCTCAAGACTTTGAATGGGGAAATCTGACCTTTTCATCTTTATATTTTCAAAATGCAGGGTGGGGCCAATCCTCCAATGAGTATGCGTTAGATCTTTATCTTAACCACTAACGATTCTATAAATTATCAGCATGCATAATTTGTTGAATGTTTTAGTATTACAACTTTTTTTTTCACTCTTAAAGGAATTAAAGTTTAGGCAAACTGAGGTTTGCTCCAGATTATAAAGTTATTAAGAGATAAATCATGGACTAGACTTCAGGTCTTCCAAGTACTTGTCGCACTGGTCTCCAGTTTCCTTAATCCTTTACACTCCAAATGCTGGGGCTTCTTTTGTCCATGTTGAGTCTCTTGTTATGTTACTCTTTTGTTTTCTATGATTCCTAAAATAGCAGACACAAGTGAGGGTGCATTCCTATGTAAAAATTCCTTCACAATCTTGTTATGTAATTGGTAAGATTTAGGCTGTGCTTCCATACTGTGTCATACCTCCTGGGCAAAAATGACTTCCCTGAGAGAGTTGTTAAAATTAATTAAATGATAATGCTTTTTAGTAGAGAAAGATGTCACATTTGAGTTCATTTCACTGTGGTAATTTTTCCAACATATATAACCAATTACTTTATTGGAGATCTGGGGCTTTTAGGCCACAGAGTAGATATAAATCAGAAATAATTACTAAACATCTAGGAAATTTCACATCTTATTCTTCTTTCATTTCAGGTCCCTGAATTCTGCCTTTCCCTTTCCAGGTTGTCTTGCTTGGTCTCCTTGAAAAGTATGTTTCTTTCTTTAGAATGATTTTATTTATAATCTCAAGCCAACTTTTATTTCTACTTTTCTCTTTCTTTTATCTCAACTTAGGATGGAAGTGTTTTTAAATTTCAGTTCTCTCCTCCGATTATATACTGTGCCCTGGGAAGCCCAGGACCCTTCTGAGTTGTTGAATTTCCTGACTTCTCACTCCCAACGCAGCTTCTTAAATGCAACGTGTCCTCAAGAATTATCCACAATGAGGAGGAGTTTCAGTCAGTGAGTAGATAGAATTAACACTTCTTCCAGCAATGTATGTGTGTATATAATATTATATATGCATAAGTAAAACTATTTTGTATATATTATATATATAACTATTATCATTAGTGTTCCTAGGAGCCATCTAAAAAATCAAAATGTATATAATGACTCTAAGAGGGTAGACGTTCCTTCATTCAATTTTTTACGCCATGGCCTTAAAAATAGGCACTGAATTGTTAAGCACTTTTGCCAGTGTCTTCAGAAGACACAACATAGCTAAGGAGTAGACCAGAGTCAGCAATTCTTCTGGTCAGGAGGGTCTTTTCCAGTTGATATTCTGATTTTATTTTCTCCAGATTTTGAACTTCCCTGCTTCCTGGACCATCCTCAGCACTTTTCCAATCACGATGGTCTCCTACCAAACAGCTACCCCTGAAATCTGTGAATATGCTGAGAAGAAAAGGATTTCTATCTAGCACTCCCGAAGACCTCTTTCTGACCCAGATCCAAAGGCCTGAAACCTGAATCTGACTTCATGATTTTGCTTTGAGATCCTCTGCTTTGTATCGGGGGTGGATTTGTTTTCAGGTCCTATTCTGATACCCTATTTTCTGGAGAGGATCTTGCGGCCTCTCATGATTCCCAAATTGCATCCTGGGACCAGATTATGGCACTAGGATTAAGTTTAATCCCTTGCTGCTAATGTGAATTTCCCTCTTCAGTTTGGTGCTACTATCCTTAAATCCTTTGTCTTTTCATGTCCTAACCATGCGGAAGGAAAACATCACCCATATCAGTGAATTCCTCCTGGTGGGCTTCCCTGCTTCCCCTTGGCTGCAAGTTCTGCTGTTCCTCCTCTTCCTCATCACCTACCTGTTTGTGCTGTTGGAGAATTTAGTCATCATCCTCACTGTATGGGTCACTGGGTCCTTGCACAAGCCCATGTACTATTTTCTGGGCACCATGTCCTTTCTGGAGACCTCATATATATCTGTCACTGTCCCCAAGATGCTGGCTGGATTCTTACTTTGTTCCAATACTATCTCCTTCCTGGGATGCATGACCCAGCTCTATTTCTTCATGTCACTCGCTTGTACTGAGTGTGTGCTCTTGGCTGCCATGGTCTATGACCGTTATGTGGCTATATGCTGGCCTCTTCACTATCCAGTCATGATGACCACAGGATTTTGTGTTCAGCTAACCATCAGTTCCTGGGTGAGTGGCTTCACCGTCTCCATGGCAAAGGTATACTTCATCTCCCAGGTTGCCTTCTGCGGCAGTAATATCTTGAACCATTTTTTCTGTGATGTTTCCCCCATCCTCAAACTGGCCTGCACAGACTTTTCCATGGCTGAGCTGGTAGACTTTGTGCTAGCCATTGTCATCCTTGTGTTTCCTCTCACAGCCACTGTCCTTTCCTATGCCTTCATTGTCTCTGCCATCCTGCACATTCCCTCCGCCGCTGGGCAGCAGAAGGCCTTCTCCACCTGTGCCTCTCACCTTACAGTGGTGGTCATCTTCTACACGGCTGTGATCTTCATGTATGTCCGACCTCGGGCCATTGCTTCATTTGATTCTAACAAGTTGATCTCAGCCATCTATGCAGTCTTTACTCCCATGCTCAACCCCATCATCTACTGCCTGAGGAACAAGGAGGTCAAAGATGCCATCAGGAAAACCATGGCAAGTGGCCGAGCCCTTCTCTTGAGAAATTCTCTTTGCTGAAGAGACTGAGCTATTCCTTCTTTTTTCATCATTTGCAATTATAAACATACTGATTTAGCACAATAATTAAGGGATAAGGAGCCAGATATCAAAGGAAACCCCCTTTTCTTTCAGGTCCTAATTAAATGCTTCCTTTTATAAGACAATGTGTGATATGATCAGAACTCTAAGAGACATGTATTAGTAAAATAGTTATAAAATAATTTTATTTTTATGAAGACATTTAGAAATAATGTTTTTAGAGTTCTATTGGTGATATTTTTTCCATTTTGAATTTGTTTTGTTTTAAAAGCCCTATCTTTGTGCTGTAGTCAATTTCATGACCTGTTTATTGCTTCCTAGGAGCTTAGGGGACTGGTTCCTCTATAATCAACTGACCTGGATGATATCTCATTTTAATTCTTTTTAAACTTTAGGAAAATATGAGAGACAAACATCTCTCAGGCTCCAATAGAAACAGTGTAAGATAGAGAGCATACAAACCTTGTCATGGCAGAGAGAAAACAAGATTTCATATATATATATATATATATATATATATATATATATATATATATATATATATATGTATGTGTATATATATGTATGTATGTGTACATATATACATACACATACACACATATACACACACACACACATATATAATATGTTGAACCATTTTATAATATAAAATTATGTAATGTAATATATAATTTTATGATATGAAATATATATAAATGTAGATGTTCCAATAAACTGCAAACTGAGATAAACTCTATTTATCTATAAAATATATAATTTCATGCTTTAGTTCTCTTTCTTTACTGGAACTTCTACGTATATAATTTTGGGGATGTTATAGTTGAGGACTCTAAGAAAAACCAGTGGCAATTCATTAAAGCCCCCCTTCTTTTCAGGTAAAGCAAGCATTGGCCTTGACAAGAGGCCACAGAAGTGCTTTTGCATAGGTGTTACTTGGCCTGATGTGTAGGACCTTCCCAAGTTTCCCAGAACATCTCTCTTCTCATTTGTTTTTCTTTTGATTTTGGAATGGTGGGCCTATATCCTCAGAAGTAGTACACATTTTCATTCAGCCATTATAAAATGATAGAGAGATTCCATCTGGCTCAGCAACAATGCTGGATGAGTGAATTAATGAAATACGGTCGTTTGCCAAGAGTTTAAGGATGACAGGCATACTGTTTTACCCTAACGCCCTTGGAAGCCACATTTTATAAGTCTTAATTGGGTTATTTATTTGTATACCACATTTGCCTTGTTTTGACTTTATTTACATTATAACTGCATGGTCTTCCCATTTCGTATGAAGCTTTTATATAAGGTCAGATGAGACTGCTTTAAATAGATATATTTTACAAACTGTGGTAGTTTCCAACTTACACAAACCTGTTACATTCTCCTACCCTTCGGTCCTTTTGGCTTCACCATTGTATAATTCCCAATAATACATACAATTTTTCTTTAGTCAAAAAATAGTGTTATGGGCCATGGCCTTCACATAAACACAAAATAATGTAAGATGGCTTATCTTAAATCATATAATTTCTTACTCCAATGTTAGAATTTTCTAGTCTTTTCATCAAAAAATGGCAGTGTTATGCTATATCTATTTCTGTTTGAAAACCTTTGTTAAATCACTATTAGGCAATTGATGCCTTTTAAAAATTTCACAAGATTCATTTTTATTCTAAAAATGCTTTTTAATTTCAGTTAAGCAGCCCTAGTATTATTTGTTATTATAACCCCAACTATCATCTATATTTATAACCTGACATTTTTTCTGGTTTGGACCACCTGATTTAAAATTTGTCTATATAGTCTTTAGATCATTTGTTATATAAATCCACTGTGTCCTAACTTCTATTTTACTTGATGAATTGGCTTTCCAAGGGAATTATTGTCTCTACAACAGTGTGTTTTTCTTTTATTATGTTTGTTTTAATTTTTTTTTACTTTAACTTTTCAATGTTTAAAACATGCAGAAAAGTAGAGAACTTTTCCCTCAACTCAGATTTTTTAAATTTTTAAATTAATAATTAGATTTTTATAATAATATTACATGTTTAATATTATATTCCAGTTATAACTGTTACTTTATTCAAAATCAGAAGAGTGGCATTGAAAAAGGAAAAAAATGTGACAATGAATATATACATGTTCATGTATAACTGAAAAATTGTGCTCTACACTGGAATTTGACACAACATTGTAAAATGACTATAACTCAATTTAAAAAATGTTAAAAAATAAATAAATAAATAAAGTAAAATTGTCAAGCAAAGAAAAAAAAAAAAAAAGAAGAAGATCCAATGACATCTCATTGTGTAGAGATAATAGAGTAAGCTATACCCAAAAAGAACCCTAGGGAACATCCCACTTGCATAATCTCCCAGGACCTCATCTTTTAAGATCGTGGAAGAAAATGATTCAATTCACTATTGGTGTTTAAAAAATAAGTGTTCTATTCAACCAAGAATACAGCCAGAGGTTGAAATGGAATCCACAGAAAAGCCCAGGTGATGGCCAGCTGTGAGGAGAGGGCTAAGAATCACGGGGATCCAGCACCAAACTCTGGATCTGCAGCTTGGATCTCTGGATCTTACTCTGCTGGACTCACTGGCAGGTCCATTTACCCGAAGTTCCCCATCTCTAGAATAAACTCATCCCTGGTTTCCAGGTAAGAAGGAGGAAGATGCTGAAGGAATCAAGTCTCTGCAGAAACAGACAACTTAAGTCTATCCTAGGAGAAGGGCCCTGTCCTGATTTTTACAATCCACAGTCTATTTGGGAGAAGAGATTTTTCTTTTTCTCTCTTCTCTAGAATTCTTGGCCTTAGGAATCTACTACTGGGCTCTTAATGGGAGGGTCAGTTTGTGTGCTAAAAAGCCCAAGAAATCAGAAGATCCATTGTCTCTCAAACTAGCTACCCCTTTTCAACTACCAGAACCTTCCTGTGCTCTGACTTTTCATCCTCGTTTCCACAGAGTTCTTGTCCTTTCACTTTTCCCACACTCTCTGGGTGATGCCCCCTGGACTCACAGCAAAATACCTAGGACACAAGACAGAGCTTCTTGTAACACAGGCTGGGAGGTGGGAAGGGGCCAGAGCTCAGGAGTCCTGGTGTTGGGTGTGTGGGGACTCCCTGCCCCAGCACCTAGTTGTCAGGCTGCTACCACATTGCATATTCCCTCTGAGGGGTAAGAATGAGACAGAACAGGAGTGCATACTGAAGGTCTGTTCCTGTTTCTACTGGAAGAGGAACAACTCCACTGGTGCCCTCTCACTTACACCAGTGGTCCAGGCGGTCACACCCTGTGTTACTCCTGGTTCGTCACAGAATCTCCCCATTCCAAAGAGAACATGAAGCTGGACCAGCATCAGCTGTGTCTTACAAGCTTTGTACTATGCTTTAAACAGGGATTATTAGAGTTTAGGAGAGTTTAAAAGCAGATTTGTGACAGTGCCATTGTGTATGAGAGGGTTCTGCTCTTACTGGATGCATTCAGTTATTCATTTACTAATTCAGCCAGTCAGTGAACATTTCCTAAAAACTTACTATATTCTGGGAAATGCAGTCATATGGATTGAGATAGGGTTTCTACACTGAAGAATTTGTGGGCGACTGGCTTATAAAACAATCATGTATGAATTAATTTTAAAAATCGTATTATACACATACCTCAAAACTCAAATTGTACACATGTATTATGCACAGTTCATCATATGGAAACTCACAATGATGAAACAGTAAACAATGAGCTTATCAGACAATATTAGGAAATGAGATCAGTAATGGATTATTTGGGCTATTAAAGTTGTAGCACTTATCAAAGATTCTCTTGCATATTCTCTTTACATTATATCCAAAGGAAAGCAATTTCTCATTTAGTTTTGCTAGTTCCTCAGATTATTCCTTGACTCTGCCTTCCTGGTCCCACAAGTTTGGTGGACCCTAATAGTATGTTCATTTCCATCTGGATGGCTATTTATGAATAGAAATCTCACTGTAAATGTGTAGTCTTCAAATCAAATCCTACTTGGCAGCACATGAGCCAGTGGTCCAGCCACAACTGATCAGACCACATTTGTCCTCTCCTGCCAGCTAGATGTAGAGTTAGATGTGAGAACAAACCCTTACAACTTCCCCTTATCCCAAGATGGCCCTGCCAGACAGGCTTTTGGCTCTGACATCTCCCTCAGTCTAAAGGGCAGTTCTAGGACTAGTACTTCAACCCTCCCCAGGAATAACAGACTCCAGCCCTGATTCCCAGCCATTTACTGATGACCCTGCTACTTTCCCTAACTCTAATCTCCTTCCCCAGGAGCTTGGATTCAGCCAGGTTATTCCTTGCTTGTTCCTGATGTACAGCACTGTACAGACTTTGAATAGTGTTTCCTGCCTGACTGCAGACCACTGGACCCGTGCCTGATTTCCTACTGATGCACCTCTCCAGCTGACTGGATAAGCAACTATGCAGGCATAGTTGTGGCTGCATTCGGTCTCCACAAAGGGTAGGCCCCCTAATTCCAGAGAGTGAGGTGCTGCCTAAGTCTGGTCTGGTCTCCACTGTCCTGCTCTGTGAGGATGAGGTCCTATCATGCTTAATCTTGGGCACTGCCAAGGTTCTCTGATCCAATGAAGAAAGGACCAGGACTGTGGATTACAACACGATCTAAAATGGTCTCCTAAAATTCCCTTCCTACTTGGAAGGATGATAAGGAAACACAAAAGAAAAGGTTATTATTGGTTCTCTTCCTTGATGGAATAAAAGAGGAAAGTCTGCTGACTGAAAACTATGAAGAAACAAAAACCTGGGCTTTCTACTAAAGGCAGAACCCTTTATATTTTTCAAATTCACATAATATGTTAGTGCTCATTTTTAGATAGCTTCGGGAGGAATATGGGGATGGGAATTTTACAAATTCACAAGTCAAATATTTACAAGAATTTTAAAAATCAAATACATTTATTCTTCCAATGAGATCTACACCCTCAGGATTTGGTGCTCAACCGCAGTCAGTTTTTTATTGCTCTATTGATGTGGATGTGTAGACAGGAACACACATCAATGGGTACAAAAAACCAAACCTATCTGACTGAATTCATCTTGCTGGGATTTTCCTCAGGTCAGCAGACCCAGATCCTGCTGTTTGTAGTATTTCTCATCATCTACCTGCTGACTGTGTTTGGGAATCTGCTCATCATAGTGCTAATTTACGTTGACTCTCGACTTCGTACACCAATGTACTTCTTCCTTAAAAACCTGTCATTTACTGATCTCCTTTTCTCTACAACGATCGTCCCCCAGATGTTGTTCCATTTGCTGGTAACAAGAAAGACCATTTCCTTTGCTAGGTGCTCAATTCAGATGATTTTTTTCCTAATAGCAGGGTGCACAGAGAGTTCCCTCCTAGCAGTAATGTCCTATGACCGCTATGTAGCAGTCTGCAAGCCCCTGCACTACTCCACCCTCATGACCCAGAGGGTTTGTGTTCAACTGACCATAGGATCTTGGGCCAGTGGAGCATTTGTGTCTTTAGTAGACACCACATTTACTTTCTCTCTCTCATACCATGGCCAGAACATAATTAATCATTATTTTTGTGAACCTCCTGCCCTCTTGAAGTTGGCTTCAGAAGAAAGCTACAAAGCTGAGATGGCCATCTTTGCTATGGGAGTGGTGATCCTCCCTGGTCCTCTCTCCCTCATCCTCTTCTCTTACTGGAATATTATCTCCACTGTGATTCAGATACAGGCAGGGGAGAGGAGGCTTAAGGTCTTTTCTACCTGTGGTTCTCATCTTATGGTTGTTGTTTTCTTCTATGGCTCAACCATATTTACATATATGCGTCCAAATTCCAAGAAAATGAACCAGAGGGATAAGGTGATCTCTGTGTTTTACTCAGTTGTAACATCTATGTTGAACCCATTCATTTATAGCCTAAGGAACAAGGATGTTAAGGAGGCATTTAGGAAAGTATTTGGAAGATAGAGCCTCTTTGGAGGCAACGATCTCTATACTGCCATACAATTGTGGGGATAAACATATTCCCAAGAGGTTCAACATCTTTAACAGCTTTCTCTCTGAAGTGTCTTTAGGCTGATACATCAGAAAGGGTCATACAGGTGCTCTTATATATCTAGGGTGTTTATGTTTGTCAACTGTATCTTTCTCAAGATTATTCTCTGTGGTTATAACTTAATAGCAAAACACTATTATGGGGCAAGAATATTATATTAATTACATTTATATATCATATAAAATTTTAAAACAGGATCTTGTTTCCACCAAGTTATTGGATCACTAGTCCATATTCACCTGGGGATATTACCTTCTGGTTCTAAACTCCACAGCTGCTTGTCAGCCTCATCCAATGCTAACATCATCTACAGTCTTTTACAGATCTTAGAGTCCTATCTGATATCAATATGCTAGACTCTATCATTTCCAGTGACAAAATGTCAGTCATTTTTTACCCTGAAGCTGATACTAGAGCCTTGTTTTTTATTTTGTTTTCTTCTCTTTTTTCCTGTAGATTTCCTGTGTATTTTTTCCTGTATATTTCCAAAATACTGCTATAGCCAATTCAACTGCACATGGGGGAGCTTTTGGTCTAGACAATAATGTGTGGGATTCTCATATTCCAGCAAATATGATATAGCTTGCATATACCGCACACTGCTTCCCTCCAAAGACCATTACTGGCTCTATCCTCTTCTGCAGATATAACTGTGCCAGTACCCACTTCCTTTCTGGGAAGTGGGAGAGAATGGCTGACGTGTGAGAAGCAATCCTAGAAGGTGGAGATTGCTCTGTGGGAAAAAATGATCCCTTTAGTCTTTTCTAACTACTGCTGTAACCTTCTGTTACAGCAGAAGCACCATCAGTGACAGACCAGTATCTTCTAACCAGTGTTTGGCCTGTTAAACTGCCCTTCGCTTAGGGGAAAAATCCACTGTTGTTGCCCCCTGCCCCCAACTCAAGGTCTAACTGCAGATATTACATGACATTGACCCAACATGTCATTAGTTTGTGGGAACACTACCAATCCCCGCCCCCTGGCCTGTTTGCAGGGTCTGTGAGCCATGAAAATATAGCTGGGGTCCGTCACAGTCCTGCCCATTTCCCCCATGGTTATCCATTCTTCCTGGCCTAAGTCCCATGACACAAACACACTCATTCCATTACTTTGTCTTTCATTTCCCAGGCTTGCACATACCTCCTGACTCATCCCATCCAATGAAAATCTAACTCATTTGTTAAATAAATGTATATTGACAGTCCTTCTAGATACTGGATATACAGCAATGAACAAAGTGTAAAATGTCTATCCCCATAGAACTTGTGTTTTAGAAGAGGGTGATAAAAATGAATAAACTAATAAAGTAAAACACATAATGTGTGATGGTAATAAATGCTGTGAGATAATAAAGGTAAGGAAGGGTGAAATGCAAATTTAAGCAGCTGGTCAGGAAAGACCTGAGAAGATGACATTTCAGTTAAAGGACATCTTACATCTTAGAGAAATTAACATTGTGCTGTGACCAGAAGGTTAAAAAGAACCAAAGAGAGATCTAAGGGAGGAGGGTCTAGGCAGAGAGAACATAGCATCCCAATGGCTTGTATTGAGAAAGTTTGTTGAGATCAGGACAAAGGTCAGAGTGTTTGAAGGCTGATGAGTGACAGGAAGAGTGTCAATGAATGAGGTCATAGAAACAGGCAGAAGCCAGAGTGGTAGGGCCTTTGTATTAGTTTCCCAGGGCTACCATAACAAATTATCACAAACCTGGTGGCTTAGAACAGCAGGAATTCATAATCTGGAGGCCAGAAGTCTGAAGTCAAGGTATCTGCAGACTAGGATCCCTCAGATGGCTCTAGCAGAGGACACTTCCTTGCCTCTCCTAGGTTTTGTACTGAGCTGGGTGTTCCTTGTCTTGTGGTACCGTAACTCCTATCTCTACCTTTGTCTTCACAATGTCTTCTCTCCTCAGTCTGTGTCCTCCCCTCTTCTTAAAAGGGCATCTGTCATTGGGTTTAAGGTTCACTCTCTGAGGATGATCTCATCTTGAGATTTCCCTTAATTACATCTACAAAGACCTTTATTCCAAAACATAAAGTCTCATTTTACATTCCAAGTAGATATCTTTTGGGGTGACACAATTCAACTCACAACAGCCTTGGAAGTCCGGAGAAGGTGACTGATTTTATTTTATGTTCAATGGAAAGCCATCCTGATGTTACTGAATCCAAGTTCATGTGCCTGACACACAGTGAGGCCAAACAAACCAAAACGTGAAAGTCTGGAGCAGAGAAAGGTTTACTGCAGGGCTGAGCAAGGAAAATTGTTGGCTAGCAACTGAAAAACCCCAAACTCCCTGAAGGGTTTCAGCTGAACATTTTTAAAGGCCATGTGAGGGAGGATCAGCCTAGGGTATGTGATCAGCTCATGCACAATTCTCTGGTTGATGGTCATCAATCCTGAGGCACCGGAAGGTCTGGGGACTACGTGCTTATGATCATCAAGTAGTTAATTTCTTCCATTTGGTGGTGGTTTTATCATATGAAGAACTCAGGAAAGATGGATCAGATACAATTGTCTAAATAGTTCAGAGAGGAGCTAAAGCAGAGGATATAGGGGTGGGGTCTGTCCCAGGAAGGCCCCATAAAGTCCTGCTTGGTTACAGTTCCCCCCTTTTCTTTGATATGTCTCAATCTTGAACAGGTGTTGGACAAGAAGGAGAATAATGTTTTGGACGGAGATGTTAATCATCAATTTGGCAGAGGAAGTCTGTTTCAGTCTCCAATCCTGTTTCATCCTTCCCCATATCTTTCAGGGAATGGGGTGATGACAGTTCTGGATACTTCCTGCTGAAACAGGGTATAGTCTTACCTCGATTTGGGGATGGAAACAAAGTTGGAAACATTCCCAAATTCCAAGTCTTGTATGATTAAAACCTCGTTCCTTGAAGAACTCAGAATGAGCCTGAAAACCAGACTGGACCTGGCACTTGGGTGGAGATTTGTGGCCAGGTAGCCAGTTGTCTTTTATCCGAGTAGGTTTTACCTTTGACGTGGTATTAACACATATTTAACAGGAGCTATTGGCCATTATACATCTCCTGTTTTTTAGGGCTCCCTTTCTACAAACTTTCCACAGCTTTCTGTATCCCTAAGGGTTTTCCCTTTTTTTCCCCATCTAGAAACAACAAGCTCAGGACCAAGTCCATTTCTTTTCCCTTCACAAAATACACTTCCATTCCTCACACCTTTTTTTTTTTTTACTCAAAACATATATCCTACTTCCTACTGTATACTGAAATGTTTCCCTTATTATTTTTAGCAGTTTTAATGACATGTTTAAATTAGAATCCTCAACTCAAGTTCTAGTAAAAACCAAGAAGCAAGCAACCATGAACTGTCTTTTAAATCAGCATTCGGTAAACTGGCAAACACAAACACATCATCTTCAAAAATATTTGCTTTTCATAGAAAATATCTCACTGTGGCACCAAACATATTCATTGACAGTGCCAAATACCTCTAGTTACTCTGAAAATGGAAGCCAGTGTTCAGTAATTAATATTTCAATATTTTATTTTGTTTGGGAAGGACCTAGCCATTCAACAAGCTTCCATCATTTAACTTAATTTAACACAATTCTAAAATTTCAAGTTACCAACTATTTGGAGAGGTCAATAGTTGAGTAGACTCAACTATTTCTAGAGAGTTCATTCAAAAGCTCCTCTCATTTGCATTTAATTCACCTGTAAGAATTTCATCACACCAAATAAAATTTTTTCTTTCTGCTGACAAACTCTGCAATGGAAATAATAAACTTATTGACCATTAGTAAACCTAGGTACAATGAAAGACATGTCTGTATTGATTATAGCACCAAGCTTAAGCTAGCTTTTTAGAACTGAAGTAGAGTTGATTTACAGCATTGTTAAGCTAGCTTTAATCATTCAGCACCGAACACTTCCCAGATCATGTGAACCTGAAGCTGTTCTGTCCAGCTTCTTTATACGTAGAAGTATTATGTCTCTAAGCACTCACGTTTAAGTCAATTAAATAGAGCTCATTTACAAGTTAATTTTTACATGAAGACAGACAGAACCAGAGATCTCACAGTTTTTCCTTTTGAGTTTAAAAAAACATTTTTTCCTCCAGAGCCCAGGTAGATTATTTACATCTCAGAGGCATAGAAAGAGAAATGCAAAATTCTCCTCCGCTTTTACAAAACCCAAACATCTTGGTTATTTTCAGGTATTTTTATTCCAGTTCCCAACTTCAGTTTAAAGAAATGACAGGTAATAGATATTAAAATATGTATCATTCACTCACATTCACATGCCTCACTTTCAGCAAAACCAGGAGGAGAGAACAGGATTTGGCCTCAGGTACCGAGACACCCACAGATACTCACCCCTCAAGAAAAAGGCTGAAGCAATTGCAAAAGACCCAGTTTAATATAAAAGCAGAGCCATGAGGGGCCATTGTTCTTCAGATCTCAGGGAGCACTGAGGTCACACAAGTTGCAATAAAAACATTATTTTCTTTTATTTATGGGAGCATAGCTAAAGACCTCCCAGTTTTGCCAAAAGATGGAACAAAATTAGAAACACCCGTAATTGTTCACAGCTGGTATTATCAAATATCAAGCAAACAAATACAATGCAAAACAGTTTCACAGAGTCACAGTTCTCTAGCCCAAAAGGGAGATTCCCATCCAATGCCCTGTCAGAGATGAAGCTGAATAAACCACCAAAGCTACAAAGGGAAAATTATGACCAACACTCCACCGCAGGTGATGCCAACACAACAGGGGAAGGATACCCTGGTGTCATCACATTCCAAGCCTGTTACTCACCAAAGATGTCTTACTGGCCGAAGTACTGACACACAGGCACATATAAACAACAAACGTGGTCCCCCAAACGAAGGATCACACAAGGAGCCCCAAAATTCCACTCCCAGATGGAGGCTTCCAGAGTGCCCTAGCTCCCGAAAGAGACTGGATCCAGAGTGGCTCCCAATGAGCCCAGAATGTCTCACTTCCAGGAAGGGAAATGAGCCCAGGTGGAATGGGTAGAAGTTTCTTATCCTGTACAAGCTGCAGTGGCTCACTGCAAAATGATACACACAAACCACAAATAACAAATAAGCTATGGTTGCACAGACAATCAGAGGAGGTGTAGTCTAATAATTCCACTTCCACTCCCAGATGGAGGCCTCCAGACAGACTGGCACAGCCCTCAAAAGAGAACGGACCCAGAGTCTCTCACTTCCCTCAAGGGAATGAGCCCAGAAGGAGTGGGTCAAATTCCCAGCCAGCCCAAGCTGTAGCCACTCACCCCCAGGTGACTCCCAATGTGGACTGCAGCTCTGGAAGTTTCTCCTCCAAACAGCCTCAGGCTCTGGGGCAGCTGGTGCCTGTCAGAGTCTGTCTCAGCTCCCCTGGAGCAAAGTGAGCTCCAGCAGCTGCTGGGGACCCAGGAAGGAGCTGCCTCTGGAGGGGGTTGACCTGCCATGAGCACAGACTCCTGGCTTCTCCAGAATTGTTACTGAATGCACGTTCATGTGCCCCACACAAAGTGAAGTCAAACAAACTGAACCCTGGGAGCCCGGAGCAGAGAAAGGTTTATTGCAGGTCCCAGCAAGAACTGTTCTCTCGTGCCCAAATCCCCCCACCCCCAGCCCAATACCTTGAAGGGTTTCAGCTGAGCATTTTTAAAGGCCAGCTGAGGGAGGGCATCCCAGGTTATCTGATCAGCCGTGCACAATTCTCTGATTGGTTCATGGTGCTCAGTACTTAGGCACCAGAAAGTCTGTGGACTACATGCTCATGATCATCAAGTAGTTGATTTTTTCCATTTGGTGGTGGTTTTAGCATCTGGAGAACACAGATACAATTATCTGGATATTCAGAGAGGAGCTAAAGCAGAGGATATGGGGGAGGGGTCTGTCCTGGAAAGGTCCCATAGGGTCTTGCTCACTTACGTATATACACTTTAAAAAGGTCTCTTTGAGAGTTGTACAGGGAGTGGATTGCAAGTGGACAAGCAAGAGAAGCAATCAGTAAGATTGAGCTCTACTGTGGTAGCCTGGGGGAGATGATGGTCTTAACTAGGGTTGCAGCAATGGAGGGCACAGGAGATGGCACATCACGTGGGTTGATAGGATGCAGAGATAAAAAGAGAGAGGAACAATACAGTAATTCAGTTTCTATATATATATATATATATATATGTTATTTTCCATTATAGGCTACTTACAAGGTATTGATTATGCTTCCCTATGCTATACAGTAGGACCTTGCTGTTTATGTATTTTACTTTACTTTTTCCATTTTTTTATTGAAGTTTATTCAGTTTACAGTAGTGTGTCAACTTCTGGTGTACAGCATAATGTTTCAGTCACACATATACAGACATACATTCCTTTTCATATTCTTTTTCATTATAGGTTACTACAAGATATTGAATATAGTTTCATGGGCTATATAGTATAAACCTGCTTATCTATTTTATATATAGTAGTTAGTATGCTGTACATCAGAAATTAACAAAACATTATAAACTGACAATAGTTAAATTTTTAAAAATTAAAATAATTTTTAAAAAGAAAAAAAAAAGAGAGAGGAACAAAATATCCTGCTAAGTCTTTGACCTGAGCAATTCTGTGGATAATGAAGATTCAAAAAGAGGGGAGTCTGATGGGAAAAATAATTCTCTTTTGGTCTTGTTTATATGGCCATATGTTTTATGCTTAGTTCTCACAACACCCTTCTGTATTTGAATAGCCACAATAAAGGCTTTAAACAGTCATGACATCTTGAACTGCATCATGTACCTCTAGTTACTCTTTTCCCATTAGTGGAAGATAATTGAAGCATTCTGAGTACAGTTGGAGACAAAGGTTCTGAAATCCCCTGGCACTTGTTAGCAGAGAGGTATCATTGGAATGATGCAGAATATACTTATGTCAGCTGCCTTTTATGTTGCCATCAGTATTGCAAACTCTATTTTTAAAATTAGCAGAAAACTTGGAGACCCCAGAAGTCCTTAGACCGACATCAGATAAGATTCAGGTATTTCAGTTTGTGATTACAATAAAAAATGCCCCAGAGTATCTCTCATTATAGAAAGGTTATAAAAAAAAAAAAAGAAAAGAAAAAAGCTAATAGTACTGATGCTCCAGGGAATGCCCTATTTACAATAGCTCTTAGGACCTTCGGTTTAAAGAGTTCCTTCCAGGAAAATCCTCCAGATGGTTCCTTGCTGAATCAGGAATTTTAATAAAATGGTGCTCCTTGGTTTAGGCTAGAATAAGACTCATAGCCAGGTGATGTCCCAACCTTCAGAATATTTGGTAAAGTGCAGTGGAGGTCACCTGTTAGGGTATGGATTAGCGATTGCAGAAACCACATCTTCCTTATTTCTTCATCGCTGACCCCACTGTCTTGTGTTTGTCTCCTGCCAGTCCTCCAGGTGAGAGTGGGGAGGATAATTATGGGGAGTTAATCCTTTCAGAAAGTCTGAAACCTTGATTCTGTTCATTGGAGGTGGGCTTTGCCTCACCCACTGCCTCTCCTTTCGCACCAAAATCTAGTGTGCCAGATTCTCCTCGGCCTCTCGCTATCTCAGTTTTCTTTTCAGAGATTCCTTCCTCATTCCTTTTAGCCACTTAGGTTTGGACACTGGGAGTAGGTCCAGGATGGAACCTGAACCTTCTGCCATGGGGGACACAGCAGGATCTTCTTGTGTTCAGACATCCCTGGATGGCCACGCAGGCCCTCTTCTCAACTACATTTCTCTTGAGAATGAATGCATTGGTGGGTTATTGTGTTCATGTGGAGGGTAGGCATGAGTCTATACATTCGTTCAAGTCACTTTTAAACCCTACTATGTGTCAGCTGATGTTGGTATACAGTTAAGTGAAATATGTTTTATTACCTTGAAAAAACAATTCAGTCCAGAAAGACAGACATTTAATCAAATACTTAAAGTACGATGTATGAATTTCATGAAAAGAAGTATGCGCAAATCGTTTTCTGGACATTGTGAAGATAACAGTCAACTCTACCTTTATTCTGAGTAAAGAATTTTAAGAAGATGGTTCCATTAAAACTGACTCTAGGCAACTAATGGGTGGTTAAAGTCAGGGGGAGCAAAATGTTCCTGCAAAGGAATATGAAGTTTAGGAGAAATGTAGAGTATTTTTTGGCTATGGCCTAGGATAATAGCTTAGGGAAGAGTTGAAAATTTATGATGTTTAGGTTGGCAGAAGACAGATCACTCAAAGAATTTGCAAAAAATTATTTCAAAAATGCTAGGAAGCCGAGAGGAGAATTCACAATTCTGTAGTAGTATCATTTGCATTTTTTGTGATTTGCTATCTCACATGGCTTGAAGACAAGGAGAAGAAATTATAAGTAACAACTCAGGATGGGCTTTCGAGAATGTGATTAAGATGTGTAAAAATACAAGAAGAAAAGCAGTAAGATACATTGGTCCTACAGTAACAAAAAAGAGATTTTAAGAAATATTTATAGTTAAATTTGCCAAATTTCTTGGAGACTGAATATGGGATGAGAAAATGTCATTACTTGGATAAGAGTGTGTTTGGTTTCAGTATAGTCATGAAAATAAAAAAGAGATTGAAAAGCTTTGAAGAGTGAATGGTATGCTTAAAAAAAGTAGAAGTAATTAGTGCTGAACAAATACTTGATGAATTTAGTAACAAAAGTTAGATAATAAATAACAAGAAATGGTATGATCAACAGAGGTTGTCCTGCTTTTCTTTGTTTTCTTTCCCCCTACCCCCAAGGAAAAAAATCATTAAAAAAAATTGCGGTTAAAAAAAATAACATAAAATTTTCTGTCTTAACCATTTTTAAGTGTACAGTTTGATAGTGTTCAGTATATTCATTGTGTAACAGCTCTCTAGCACTTTTTCATCTTGCAGAACTGAAACTCTATATCCATTGAACAATTCCCTATTTCTCCCTCCCCTTAACCCCAGGCAACCACCACTCTAGTTTATTTCTATGAGTTTGACTGATTTTGATAGCTCCTATAAGTGGAATCATAACAGTATTTGTCCTTTTGGGACTGGCTTGTTTCATTCAGCATAATGTCCTCAAGGCTCATCCACCTTATAGTGTATGACAGGATTTCATTCTTTTTAAAGACTGAGTAATATTCCACTGCATGTATACAGCACATTTTGTATATCCATTCATCCAGTGATGGATGCTTTCACTTCTTGGCTATTGTGAAATTTGCTGCCTTTTTCTCTAAAAAGTAAAAAATATTGATAATATCTGGTAAGGGAATGCAAGAGATGAAAGCAAAGTTGAGACAACAGAAATATAAAATAGTAAGTTTCAAAAGATGCAAGTAATGTCTGTGTCAATGTACAGCAACATGGAAGTCTGCTTGATTTCAGTCTTGCTCTGTTCTATCACGCTAATTTTATTTTGACATTATTAGGTTTCAAAAGAGAGGCAGTATGTGTGGTAGCTAATAGCATGAAGCTTAGATTCTGGGTTATTAAACCTTGGAAAATATACTTAATTATATTAAGGCTTAGTTTCATTATTTACATAAAATGGACAGATAATGTTACCAAAGAGTAAGATCATCCTAAAGAGAAAATGAGCTAGTGACTACGAAGAGTTTAACGCAGGATGTCTCACTGAATAGCAGCTTTAGGAAAGGATATTTAGAATGTTCCAAAATATAAAGTCAGAGGCTATGAAGAGGCAAGATATGAGAGTGAAGAGGAAAGCAGGCACCAGATTATAAAGGATCAAGTCAAAGATTATGCCTTATTTTCTGATTACAAAATAATTTGTTTTCATTAGAGAGCATCTGAGACTGTAAAATCACATAAAGCTGGAATGAAAAAGTCACTTAAAATCCTATCACTCAGAAAAACACACACATGAACACTTTGGCAAGACAAATTTTAAAATGAGAATTAGAGTGTAAATATTTTTATAATCCACTTTTCATCTTAAATATTTTGCAAAATTTTGATGTTATAAAATAGTTTTACATTTTTTCAGTGGATGCATAGCAGTCCTTTATTTGGATGTTCTATATTTATTTAAGAATATTTTTCTTTTTTCAAAGATTTACAGTTATCATTAATATTGTAATTAACTCTCACAGATTCATTTTACCCACCTTGTTTTTTCTTTTTATATAAATTAAAAACTTTTTATTGAGATATAATTTACACAGGGTATAGTTTGATGAATTTGGAAACCTTTCTGTCACCATAGAAAGTTTCCTCCTGCCCCATCCCAGTCAGTCTTTACCCTTGCACTCTCCAGAAGCAACCACTATTCTTATTTTTGCCACTCTGTGTCAGATTTACCTATTCCAGAACTTCATATAAATAGAAAAATATGATATGTACTCTTTTGTGTCAGGCGTTTTTACCTCAGCATTATGGCTTTGAGATTCATCCTTGGTTTTGCTTGTATCAGTAATTCTTTTTATTGTTAAGTAATATTCCATTATACAGATATACCACAGTTGTTTATCCATTTTCCTATTTGTGGATATATGGGTTATATCTTATTGTGAGCTATTATGAATACAGAGGTTATAAGTATCCTTGTAAAAGTCTTTGTGTCTATATGTTTCATTTCTCTCGGATAAATACCTAGGAGGCAAATTCTTGAGCTGCAATGTAAGTATGTGTTTAAATTTATAAGCAATTGCCAGAATTTTATATTTCTATCGGCAATATTTGAGAATTCTGTTTCCCTATACTTGTTAAAGTTTAATTTGTCAATCTTTTTATTTTAGTCTTCCCCCCAGAAATCATGTTCAACACTTGTTCACATGCCTGCAGACCATTTGAACATATTCCTTTTTGAAATGTCTGCTCCTGTCTTTTGCCTATTTTAATTGGCTCTTTTTTTGAAATGTCTGCTCCTGTCTTTTGCCTATTTTAATTGGCTCTTTTGTCTGTTAATTGAATTACTGGAATTCTACATGTATTCTTCATACACGTCTGTTATATATAAGATTGCAAATATTTTCTCCCAGGCTCTGGGCTTGTCTGTTCATTTTCAGAAATGTGCCTTGATGAGAAGGGTTTTTAAAAACTGTGTGTCTACTCCAAGGTCATGGATATGTTTTCTCTTATAGAAATTTTTAATATTTTTTAGCTTTTTAGGTTTAAGTGTAAGATCTATCTCAAATTAACTTTTGTGTATGGTGTGAAGTGGGAGTTGAGGCTTATTTTCCTTTTCGCATATGAGTTTTCACAGGGTTTGATGGTTAAATTTATGTGTCAACTTCACTGGTTACAGGGTGCCCAGATAGTTGATAAGGTATTATTTCTGGGTGTGTCTGTGAGAGTGCTTCCAGAATATGTTAGCATTTGAATTCGTAGACTGAATAAAGAAAATCACATTCACCAATCATCCAGTCCATCAAGGTCCTGCGTAGAACAAAAAGAAGGAAGAGTGAATTTGTTCTCTCTTCTCAGGCTGGATATTGGGTATCAGGGCTCCTGATTCTCAGGTCTTTGGACTCAGGCAAAAACTTATACCAACTGCCCCTCAGGTTCTACAGATTCCTTGCCATGGGACTGTTACTAAATACAGACTCACTGTCTTTGATATATGTAGATCTATTCAGATAGTTGCTCATTTTTCTTATACCAGTATTGGTGATTTATATCTTTTGAGGAATTTGTTCATTTCATCTAAATCGTTAAATTTATTATAAAATATTATTTATAACGTTTAATTGTTATTAAGTCAATAGGACAAGAGACATGTGTATTTAATTATGGACATCTGCAATTTGTATTGTCTTTTTTTCCCCTAAAGCTGTCTTGCTAAAGGTTTATCAATTTTATTGATCTTTTCCAAGAAATCAATGTTTTGTTTCATTGATTTACCCTATTGTTTGTCTGTTTACTACTTCATTGATTTCTACCCTTATCTTTATTATTTCCTGCCTTGTACTTATTTTGTATTTAATTTGTTCTTCTTTTTCTAGTCTCTTAAGGTAAAAGCTTAGAGCACTGATTGTAAATTATTGCTGTTTTCTAATGTAAGCATTTAAAGCTATAAATTTCCCACCAAATTCTATTTTTGTGGCATTACCAACCTTGTTTTTGGCCAAAATATTATTATATTTATTTATGACAGAATAGTAAGTTTGAATTTACTTTATCAAAGTATACTGCTCATTTTAGAACATTTTCCATATATTGACAAATTATCCCTCAGCCAGGTTTTAATAATCTGTTTCCAACAAAGTGAGAATCTTATTATCATTGGATATTATACATTTTTAAAATTCATGCCAATCTGATGGTTAAAAAAAGTCATTTAATTTTAATGTGACTTTGCTTGTACTGAGATTGAAATTTATTTATTATAAATTGTCATTTCATATTTATACCTTTTCTCCTGTAATGTTCATAATTTTTCTCATTAATTTTTCATTAGGATTCCTGTACTAAAGATAATTAGTCTTTGATCTCTTACATTTGTTACAGTTTTATTCCCGTATTGTCATTTACTTTCAAATCTTATTTTGTGAATGTGTCAAGATATTTTTCCCAGTTTTACTGAAGTATAATTGACAAACAAAAACTGCATATATTTAGGAAATACAATATGATGTTTTGATGTATATATACAATGTGAAATGATTACCACAATCATGCTAATTAATATATCCGTATCAACTCACAGCCACCTTTTTGGGGGGAGGGGTAGAAAAATTAAGATCTCTTCTCAGCATATTTCAAGTATAAAATACAGTATTATTAATTATCACTGTGCTGTTCATTAGATTTCCAGAACTTATTCATCTTAGTTTTGAAGTCAAATAAATCGGTGTTTTTTTTAAACAGTTTATACTTTTGTTGTAATGCTCAAAAAATTATTCTGCCACACAAGGTCAATGAATAATCACCTTATTTTTAAATGCTTAAGGTTATTTATATATGTGTGTCTGTGTGTAATGGACAGACACACATCCTTAATCCTTTTGGAATGTTTTCTCTATATTGGATAAAGTAGACACATTTAATTTGTTTGTCAACTATTTATAGGTAAACCTCAGAGTTATTAAGGGTTCAGTGCCAGACCACCACAATAAAGCAAATACTGCAATAAAGTGAGTCACATGAATTTTTTGGTTTCCAGCATATATTAAAGTTATGTTTCACACTATACTATAATCTATTAAGTGTGCATAGCATTATGTCTTTAAAAATAATGTACATACCTTAATTTTAAAAATTGCCAAAAAATGCTAACTATTAGCTGAGCCTTCAGCCAGTTGTAACCTTTTTACTGGTGGAGGGTTTGAAATATTGTAGGAATTACCAAAATATGACACAGATCCACAAAGTGAGAAAATGCTTTTGGAAGGTTTTTTCTTAACAAACCTTTAATTGTAAAAAAAAAAAAAAAAAAACACAGTATCTGTGAAGCACAATAAAGCAAAGCACGATAAAACAAGGTATGCCTGTAGTCAATTCTCCTAGCATGATTTGTTGAATAATATGTGCTTTTCTGGCTTATTGGAAGCATTTACACAATTATTATGCAGACTTTGCTGGTTCTAATTTCTATTCTGATCCAGTGATTTGTCTTTTGGTTTTCCCACTATTCTAATATTATCTTCATTGTTACAATTTGTATTGTATGTACTAGATCATCGTAATTCTTTCATGTTTTTATTTTACACATTTATTTATTTTAAATAATTTAAATTTTCTTTTTTCACTTAGAAAATTCAAACTAAATTATATAAGGCAGACAATAAGGTAAGCATAAAAACATGAAAGTGTCCCCTCAGCCACTCACTCTAATCCCACTAGAACCCCACTTCCTGGGCATAATCACCATCAACGGGTTATTTTCCGTGGATCTACAAATCACGTGTACAGACTATTCTTTTATGGCACAATAGATTTCCTAAGAATCCTTAAACACAATTATTTTAATTTTTTTTAAGTTTGAACTTCGGGGAAATGCTAGGTTCTAATCTCAGACTTTTGTGACAATTGTTCCATATCTTTTGTTAAGTGATACATTCCACCTTTGTCATATATTAAATTTTCATAAATATTGGGATATGTTTCTGTTCCACAATATGTTTATTGGTCAAATGTTTTATGCCTGCTCAGTATACACAATATTAATAAGGAAGGAAAAATCGACTGTATATTTTATATCTGGTAGGATATGTTTCCTCTACTCCCTCATTTTTCTTTTCCACAGCTCATTTTCTATCATACAATTACTAATCTAGATAAAATTTAGAATAAAATTATTAAATTTAATTACAAAAATTCTCTGTGAACTTGGTTGGAATTTCAGCAAATATATGAATTAATTCAGATGAGATGAACGTCTTTATGAGACTATTGTCCTATTCATAAAATTAGTGTGCATGTTCATTTATTCAGATGTTGTGTTTCACGGTTTTCTTCAAATACAGCTTGAGTGTTTTTTAAGTGTACACTTTGTTAAGTTTAGCAATGGTGAAGGAATTTTTTTCTTTTTTACTAAAATTTCTACTTGTTTATTTTCAGTATACAGTATAAGACTGTTCACTTACTTGTCCTATTAAGCTTGAATTGGCTCCCTTTTGAGTTTTTCTAAAATATGCAGTCAAATAGCCACAATAATCTTTACCACTTTTCCTTTAATTCTTTCTATTGTCCTTTGGCCAAGACCCCCCAGGGTGCTTTAAAAATATGTTCAAATACACCTGACTCTTATTTATGTGCCTACATAGAGAGCTCTGCCATCGTGGATTGGCTCTAAAGCCCTTAAAATGGAAAAAGTTGTGGGTTTGTCTTTAAGGAATGGAGAGAATTGGGCTAAAGTTTAACCTTCTCTACAACCAGTTTTTTAGTAATAAGAAAAAGAATTACAGGCTATAGAAAGAGTGAGGAAGGCTTAGGAGGAACCAGCTTGGAAGTTTCTGAATCTGTTTCATCACCTATACTGGGGATAATCATTAGCTCATTGGACTTAGGATTTAAAATAAAAGTGTAAAGAAACAATAAGGACTGACACCAGGAGACTGCCCAACACATGATAATTAGTATTATTATTGCCAAAGGACCTTGTGCAGGGAGAGATAAGAGTGTGGAGGACAGATTAGAGCATGTTTAAAGGACGCCACTGAGTACAAGACCAATGAGGCAGCAATATATACTGATGCTCCGCAGCACCCACCCACTTCACACTGAGAACAAATGACAGAAGAATTTGTTTAAGGGCCAGGATCACAGACAACAATATTCTCCTTTAATATTCCATTCCTTGCTCAGAGTACGTGTTTAGAATTTGTAAATATAAGGACAAAAATCAGCCTTCATAAATGTTGTCAGTTTGCAGCATAAAAATCTAACTGGTTTAAAGCAACTTCAGTATATTTGCTTCCCAAACCTACAGGGAAAAAAAAAACCTGGTATTGTGAGCAGCACTATAGTCTCCTCAGAACTATACATACTCCAGCCAAGGGTCATTCAGGATGATTTCTGCCCCTCTGGTGGTACTGAAAGATTCAAGGGTAGAGAAAATCAGAAATAGCTTTCCATTATCCGAACTACGGAGCAAAAAGAATCCTGCTTTCTACCACATGGAAACAAGAGGTGGACATCAGTGGCCCAGCTGGGATACTGATTAATAAAATACTTAAGTTTCTCAGATTAAAAAAAAATAACTGACCAATACGTGTTTTTTCCCTCCTTGGTGCTAACCTATAAACAGTACTAAAGGTTCATGGGAGAAGAAAACCACACTTACGTGACTGAATTTGTCTTCCTGGGCCTTTCACAGGATCCACAGACACAAGTCCTGCTCTTCTTCCTTTTTCTGATCATCTACCTGCTGACTGTGCTGGGAAATCTGCTCATCATTGTGCTCACTCACGTAGACTCCAGGCTCCATACACCCATGTGCTTTTTCCTTAGAAACTTGTCCTTTGCTGATCTCTGTTTTTCTACTACCACAGTTCCCCAGGTGCTAGCCCACTTCCTGGTAAGAAGGAAGGCCATTTCCTTTGCTGGATGCTCAACACAGATAGTTGTTTTACTGCTGGTTGGGTGTACTGAGTGTGCACTGCTGGCGGTGATGTCCTATGACCGCTACGTGGCCGTCTGCAAGCCGCTGCACTACTCCACCATCATGACACATTGGGTATGTGTCCAGATGGCCATAGGGTCCTGGGCCAGTGGAGCACTTGTGTCTCTGGTGGACACCACATTCACACTGTGGCTGCCCTACAGAGGGAACAGTATCATTAAACATTTTTTTTGTGAACCCCCTGCCCTCCTGAAGCTGGCTTCGGCTGACACCTACAGCACAGAAATGGCCATCTTTGCAATGGGTGTGGCCATCCTCCTAGCTCCTGTCTCCCTGATCCTCATCTCCTACTGGAATATCATCTCCACTGTGATCCGGATGCAGTCTGGGGAGGGGAGGCTCAAGGCTTTCTCTACCTGTGGCTCCCATCTCATTGTTGTTATCCTCTTCTATGGGTCAGCAATATTTGCCTACATGAGACCAAACTCCAAAATAATGAATGAAAGAGATAAAGTGATCTCTTGTGTTCTATTCAGCAGTGACACCCATGCTGAACCCTATCATTTACAGTCTGAGGAACAAGGATGTCAAAGAGGCTCTCAGGAGAGGGCAAAACAGTCTTTTTGAAAATGGAAATCTCTAATTATGATCACGATTTTAAGGATATAGAGAGAAGTAATTTTAATACAAAAATTTCCCATTTTCATCCCATTCCTCCACCTTTTTTCTTCTCCTATTTGCCTACCTATTTTCTCAGATAACTTCAACAAATTGCCTGTTCAAAGTAAGGTGCCTTGATAGACACAGGAAAGTAATGTAGAAAGGAAAGGAAAACAGGAAAAATAAAGGAAGGAAGGGAAAGAGGGAAGAAAGGAAGGAAAAAAAGGAAAGAAGATAGAAAGGAAATGAAAAGTTGGTGAGTAAACACTCAGTACTCTCCAAGCCCATTAAAGCTAATAAGGAAATTAAAACAAGTGGACATAATAGCTATACATTAAAAAACAAAGAATCAAATAAACAAAGCTATCACAAATGCCAGAATTCATTTCTGGCAAATGAAATCATTCTTCATACTTGCATGCATTCATCACATATATTTTGAACGCATTATATATTCCAGGCACACTTCTGGAAGCTGAGGATATAGATACAAAAAGTAAAGTCTTCATGTGTTATATTTCTAACATGGTCTTGAATTCTAGATTTAACAGTATCTAAAACTTAAAAGAGAGCATATTTAAGGAAAAACATGGCAGAATTTTTCAAAGAGTATGTGTAACATTAAGAAAATAGTGAGATATAAAGCTGAAAGTAAGACAAAGAATCTAGATGAGAAACGCTTTTTTTCAGTACTAAAGAATTTTCCCAGCATGTAATTCTGAAAATGCTGAAGACTGAAGAATTTATGGGACAGTATGGAAAACGAAGATAAAGTTAAGAAGGCGGGGGGGCTGGGGCACTGTTTTATCCCTTGGTAAGGGATTTATAATGCAGATCATAATTTTGAATATCATGACTTGAAGTGATTCCTGGGTTGTTTTTTGAAAATTTTTTTCAGTACAGGATGGGGTAGGGAAGTTGATCTCAGGAAGCTTCATTTGTAACTAACCCCAAGTGCTTCTTAAGCATACTAAAAATTGTACACTGCTTTTTAGAGAATGGGAACATTGGGGAAGTTTTAAGCTAAGGGTACATGCATATTGATGAAACGGCTTGAGCTGAGGAGAATTCAGCATAGAATTGGGGCAAAGGTTGAGAGTCCAAGCTTTAGCTGATTGAAATCACATGGTCAGAAAAGGTCAACATCATCTTCCTGCAGGTTCCATTTGATCTGGTGGTTGAGCGCTTCAGGTTAAACTTTACCATTGAAAGAGAACTGGCAGTCTTTACAAATGACATATTATCTTTGCTATTGTTACTTCTCTCGCCTGATAAAGGTTGTTTGTTTCTGCATTCTTTTGTTCCCTTAAGATCATTAATTACTGAGACCTGTTCAAGAGCAAGTACTGTAATCAGGCTTAGACCACAAAACCGCTCAAGCCAAATGTGGCTTCTCTTATGTCAAGAGAGCCATGCCTGTTTTTCTTTCTCGTGGACCCCCTACCTTATATGCTTATAGTTTTCCTTTATGTAAAATAATACTAGTTGCTTTAACATAGGGATCAGCAAACTTTTTATGTAAATGGCCAGAAACTAAATATATTTAGGCTTTGCAGGCTATACTGTCCCATCACAGCTACTCAACTCTACCGTTGTAGTGGGAAAACAGTCATGGACAACATAAAAATCAATGTATTCCCCTAAAACTTTTTTGTAAGTAAACAGGGCCCCAGGGGTGTTTGCTGACCCATGCTCTAACAGATAAACCCCAAATCTCAGTGGCTTAGAAGGTTACATATAACAGGTAGATGGTTATTTCTCACTTACACAAATTTTAGCTGAGGGATAGAGGGGCAGGTCTGTGGACCCAAGCTGACAGAAGCTCTGCCATCTGGAGCTTTCAAGGCCATCTTGCATGTCAATATCCATAATTTAATACAATGTCATTAGTTACTACGTGGTAAGATGGTTTAAAAGAGCATATGACGAGTAAAGCTACACTCCTTCACTTTCTATTAAGATACATACTCTGAACTATGGGACATAAGTATTTCACTTTCAGGAGGAATCTTCAGATTTTGAGGGGGAATGAATTTTGACAGAAAGCCATAACCTCTTCCTAGATGGTGACGTGTGTTCACAGCATATATTTTCCCAGGACCCTCCTCAAGGCCCCCATGACCTCCTTATTCCTCAGGCTATAGATGAGGGGGTTCAGGGCTGGCGTGACAATCGTGTAGAAGACAGAGATGATGTTGTCCTGCTTGGGGCTGTGGAGGGAACTGGGCAGGACGTACATGAACGTGGCAGCTCCATAGAACATGCCGACCACAGTCAGGTGGGAAGAGCAGGTGACCAGGGCTTTCTGCCTCCCTTCATTTGAGGGCATGCGGAGCACAGTGTATAGGATTAGTGTGTAGGAGGCAAGGATAGCAGCAAGAGGGGGCAAGAGGAAAGTCACACCTGTCACGTACACCATGAGCTCATAACTGGAGGCATCTGCACAGGCCAGCTTCAGCAGAGGTGGTATCTCACAGAGCAAGTGCTTGATTTTCCGGGACATGCAGAAAGGGAAGTGCATGGTATACAAGGTATGTCCTACAGCATTCAGGGATGCCAGGACCCAGGGTGTGGCTATCATGAGCCAGCAGACCCTCGGCCTCATGAGGACCATGTAGTTCAGAGGATGACAAATGGCCACATACCTGTCATAGGCCATGAAGGCCAGTAGGAGGTCCTCTGCACCACCCAGTGTCAGTGCCAGGAACATCTGAAGGGCACATCCTCCAAAGGAGATGGTGTTGTCACTGAGCATGAAATCCACGATGGCCTTGGGAGTGACAACAGATGTGAAGAGGAGATCCATGAGGGAGAGCTGCCCCAGCAAGAGGTACATGGGCACATGGAGCCGGGCATCCACTGTGATGACCAGGAGCAGCAGGCCATTGCTGGTCATGGCCAACACGTACAGGACTGAGATCATGGCACAGAGCAGCTCAGGATACCCACTGTCATTCAGAATCCCCATCAATGTGAAGCCGCTTCCCAGGGTGGAGTTCCGGTGCTCCATTCTGTGTTGTTTCTTTAGTTGCCTAGAATGCAAATAGATCCTCAGCAAATTTTTTTTAAGCTGGTACCCTAGTGCGGTAACATAAGAAGCCAAAATAAGAAGCCAACATGAGTCCAAAGAGGTGATGCCTTTCCCATTGGTGACTTATTTTTACCTCTTGATCTCTGTTTCTGACTCTTTTAATAGTGTCTGGATGAAAGAACCATCTAAACGGAGGACAGGCATCACAGTAATAGTTAAACATCAGGAGATCTCTGCATGAGAACATTATTCAGGACACCAAACCTGAACATGTTTCTTCCCAGAAAGATCAAATCATCTCTCTCAAAGAATAAAGCAGTGTTCTGGCACCCATGCCCTTGATCATAATTGAACCTATGCTTTAAGCATAACATTTGACAGATGATTTAAATATCTAGTCAGTATTGGGTGTATCTATTTTGAATATGAAATTCTAAAATAAGAACAGAAATTTGATTTTAATAATGCATCTTGGTATCTTTCTCCATTTAACTTATGTCCACACTTGTTTGCAGCTCTCAAAGCTGCAGACACAAGCATCCACAGAAGAACTAAAGTATGTCCACCTTAGCCAGTTCGCTAAACCACACTCTCCAAGTGCCAGAGAGAAAAGGGATTCTAGATTGTCTGACACTACGAAATGATATGTTTGAGGTGGTGTCACTTTCAGATGTAAACCGTTAGGATCAATGCAAACATAGGTGTTTATTTTAAAACAGGTAATGATAAAATGTGAGCCTGGGATTACTCAGAAATATGATAAAGATGAGGACCTGCTCAGAATGATCAGTTGATTTGTTTTGGGGAGAAATAGTGAAAGATGTGGAAACAAAAGAGCTGTCCACTGTTGTACGCTGTAATCAGCCTCAATGATCCTAGCTTTCCTGTCTTGTCCCTGACCCAGATCCCCATTCTCCCTCCTGCAGGGCCAGGGTCTCCACACTGGATGGAAGAGGGAGATGGAAGAAGAGCTTATGTCAGGAAGCTGCTGCTGGTGTGTGGTACCCAATCCCAGAGAGAGGCTAGAAAAGGGAGGGATGTCACATTGGCAGAAATCAGCATCATGCATCATGGGAACCAGGCAGATAAATCCAACTCTGAACATATGTTAAAGAATCTGTAAGTGAAGTGTATTTCTGTAAATCACTTCATTCTATTGCATCATACATATTTTGACATTTCACTCCTTTCTATTAGCCTCTGCTGGGTCCACAGAATTTTACTGGTAGAAATGTATTAGAGCATCTACAAGACGATCATCTGCTCTTAGACGTCCCTTTGGAGGCATTTATTATCACACAGGTATAGACACTTTTTATCAGAGGCCAGCAAAGTCCATGGGATGTAAAGACAGGTCCTGATGCTTCCACCAGGAAGCAGATACCCAGGACTGATGTGTAGCACAGATTCTTCCATCAGTCCTCAGAGATTCCTCCTCATGTTTAGAAAATGAGGAATAGAGGGAATTGGGTTGGGGTACAGAGCCTAAGCCCCAGAGAACCTGGAGACAGTAGAGCTGAAGTTCTTGGGGTCTGCACTGGGCTCTGCCTCTCAACCCAACATTGCTAGGGGCTGCATAGCTCCCTGAAAGTGAGACAGTGCTCTTACCTCAGGTGGTGAGAAGCTCAGATGCCTCACCACACGGGGTATCCTGGAGACTGAGGTTCAAGGAAGTTCCAGTAGAATTGGAGAAGGAAGATAGGGCTTTTCCAGGAGTATCCAATTGGTTACATTTTTGTTGAGTTGGTTTTAAAGTCTAAGGAGTCTGACCAAGGCAGGTGTAGGGCTCCTTCTGTTCCTTCTTTTCTTCTGCAGGGCTTTTCTGGAGATGCAGTAAATACAGACAGAGCTAATACAGTCCTTGGGCAGTTTCTATGGAGCAAGAAGATGGGTTTCTTGTTCTCCAGCCTGTGGAGAAGGAGGAGAAACTGCTTCTCTCACAGAGCTCCTCGAGAATGATGCCCATCTGGCTCTGCAGCATCTGTCAGACTGAGTTCTGGGGTCCAGGTGCTCAGACTTTCATTTATACTTGCTAGGGTCTGGGAGAAAAGATGAAAGCAGCAGAAATCTGGGGGAAGTAGATATTAGAAGGGCTGCCCAAGGGAGATGCTGCATTGCCTGGCCTCACTGTCCCTGGGGCCAACAGTGGGCCAGGGCCTGTCCTCAGGGAGGCTGCTCAGTTTCCTCATCCCATGACCCACCCCCTCTGCTCTGTTCTCCCCTGTGTTCACAGGGACTTATCTTCCCAGCTGAAATGGCCTCGCCTGGAAATGCTGGTCCAGGAAACAAGATGGTAATGAATCCCTTTGGACACGTTTCCTGGCCTGGTATCCCTGCACTCTTCTCTCACTAAATGAGCTTGGAGGCCGTGGGCTTACTATCAAAGACCCCTTTAATAAAATAACTTCAGCAAGAAGAAAAATGATACCTCGGGTGTATATAATACAGGGAGCAATGGTGATGACAGAACTTGGTTCAATACATGAGTTGGCAAGTTCAATTGACAAAGAATGTGTATATTTGTATTTCAAAACAGTAAAACTAACATTCTTGACAAAATAACAAGATGTCAGGGGAATTTTTCTATGGGCACGTAAAGAAGTCTGTAGGAGCAGAACATTAAAAGCTTCATATTCATTTATTTAAAATTATCATTCCCTACAGTTCTTTTCATTTCTATTAAGATACAATTTTCATACAGTAAAATTTGCCTTTTTTAGTTTACAGTTTTGCAAGTTAGACATATGTGTAGAGTATATATCTACCACCAAAATCAAGACCTAGAAGTTGTATCAATCCCCCAAATTCTCTGGTGCCCTTTGCTAACCATATCCCGCCTTCACTCAAACCCCTGCCAACTGTCTGATCTGTTTACTTTTCATTTTATTTTTGCCTTTTTCATCACCTCATGTAAATGGTGTCAGACATTTTGAGTCTAGCTCCTTTCACTTAGTATAATATGTTTGAGATACATCCAAATTCTGCTCTTAGTAGTCCATTCCTTTATTGCTGAGTAGTATCCCATTGTATGGATGTATCATACTTTTCCACTCATCAGTTAAAGGACACTTGTGTTCTTTCTGATTTTTGTTGATTCTGAAAAAAGCCATTATAAACATTCATGTATGGCTTTTTATTTTATTTTATTGAAGTATAGTCAGTTTACAATATTGTGTCAATTTCTGGTGTACAGCATAATAGTTCAGTCATACATATACATACATATATTCTTTTTCATATTCTTTTTCATATTCTTTTTCATTACAGGTTACTACAAGATATTGAATATAGTTCCCTGTGCTATACAGGATAAACTTGTGGTTTATCTATTTTATACATATTACTTGGTAACTGCAAATCTAGAACTCCCAGTTTATCCCTTCCCACCCCATTCCCTCACCCTAGTAACCACAAGTGTGTTTTCTATGTCTACGAGTCTGTTCCTGCTTTGTAAATAAGTTCATTTGTCATTTTTTTAGATTCCACATAAGAGTGATATCATGTGGTACTTTTCTTTTTCTTTTGGACTTACTTCACTTAGAATGACAATCTCCAGGTCCACCCATGTTGCTGCAAATGGCATTATTTTTATTATTTTTATGGCTGAGAAGTATTCCATTGCATAAGTATACCACAACTTCTTTATCCAGTCATCTGTCAATGAACCTTTAGGTTGTTTCCATGTCTTGGCTATTGTAAATAGTGCTGTTATGAACATTGGGGTGCAGGTGTCTTTTCAAATTAGAGTTCTTTCCAGATATATGCCCAGGAGTGGAATTGCTATTATATGATATGTCTATTTTCAGTCTTTTGAGGAATCTCCATACTGTTTTCCACAGTGGCTGCACCAAACTGCATTCCCACCAGCAGTGTAGGAGGGTTCCCTTTTCTCCACACCCTCTCCAGCATTTATCATTTGTGGACTTTTGAATAATGGCCATTCTGACTGGTGTGAGGTGATATCTCATTGCAGTTTTGATGTGCATTTCTCTGATAATTAGCAATACTGAACATTTTTTCGTGTGCCTATTGGCCTTTTATATGTCTTCCTTGGAGAATTGCTTGTTTAGGTCTTCTGCCCATTTTTGGATTAGGTTGTTGGGTTTTTTTGTTAAGTTATATGAGCTGTTAGTATAGTCTGGAAATTAAGCTCTTGTCAGTCTCATCTTTTACAAATATTTTCTCCTATTCCATAGGTTGTCTTTTTGTTTTGCCTATGGTTTCCTTTGTTGTGAAATAGCTTCTAAGTTTAATTTGGTCCCATTTATTTATTTTTGCTTTTATTTCTATTGCCTGGGTAGACTGCCCTAGAAGAACATTGCTAAGATTTATGTCAGATAATGTTTTGCCTATGTTTTCTTCTAAGAGGTTTATTGTGCCTTGTTTTATGTTTAAGTCTTTAAGCCATTTTGAGTTTATTTTTGTGTATGGTGTGAGGGAGTATTCTAACTTTATTGATTTACATGCAGCTGCCCAGTTTTCCAAACACCATTTGCTGAAGACACTGTCTTTTCTTCATTGTATATTCTTGCCTCCTTTGTCAAAGATTAATTGACCATTATTTCTGGGCTTTCTATTCTGTTCCATTGATCCATATGTCTGTTTTTGTAACAATACCATGCTGTTTTGATTATTGTAGCTCTGTAGTATTGTCTGAAGTCTGGGAGGGTTAATTCCTCCAGCTTCATTCTTTTCCTTCAGTATTGCTTTGGCAATTCTCAATCTTTTGTGATTCCTTATAAATTTTAGGATTATTTGCTCTAGGTCTGTGAAAAATGTCCCAGGTAATTTGATAGGGATTGCATTAAATCTGTAGATTGCTTTGGGTAGTATGGCCATTTTAACAATATTAATTCTTCCAATCCAAGAGCATGGGATGTCTTTCCATTTCTTTAAGTCATCTTTAATTTCCTTAGTGAGTGTTTTGTAGTACTCTTCATATAAGTCTTTCACTTCCTTAGTCAGATTTCATGTATGGGTTTTAGAGTGAACATAAAGTGTTATTCACTTGGGTAAATATCTTGTAGTGAACTTTCTTAGCTGTATAGTAAATATGTGTTTAAGCTGATTAGAAACTGCCCCTCTGTTTTCCATAGTGACTGAACCATTTTCATTCCCAATTTTATTCTCATTTTGCATATTATTAAGCTGTAAAGTAGAGGCTTTTAAAATTTTTATTCAAAATGAAGGTAATAATGCCTGAAAATTTTAAATCCTGGTCTTTCCAATTAGCATTTTTTTAAAAAGCAGTTTTAGGAAATGAGCAGGATTATTTACACAAGTAAAGAAGGTGAAATTCAACACAGATAATCATGCAAGGACACACACAGACACTCTTAAAGTTGGAGACTGGAAAACTTAATGATAAGTAAATCCTGTCTAGTTAGCAATTCTGGAAATATTTTTATAAAATTGATTAAAATTTTTCTGAGGTATGTGGATTATAAAGATTTATTGTATCTCCTATGGAATGTTAATCTCTAAGCCCCGTTAGACTCATTGGTAATCACATATAATGATATTAAAATTCACATTTACCATTTTATAAAATATATAAGCTATTATTCCCTTGTCAGACAGATGAGTCATACATCTCTGTCACTGCTGACAAGCACAACTGCAGGACTAGGGGGTGAGTGTGAAGGGGAGCCTGATTACAGTGGGATGAGTCGCGAATAGTAGAAAAGGACCAGAAGCTATAGGTACAGATAAATCTTTCAGGGCTATTTGCTCTGAAAAATGGAGTAGTATTAGCCTGGAGATAACCTTACTGCTATACGTATAAGAAGACAGTATATAGTCAAGCAATTGTAAGTAATAATAATCCATAATATGGAAGTATTACTTAGAATGCTAATAGGAAATTCAGCTATTTAGAAACACAATTAACTTACAGGCTCACCATAGATATCATACCAAAATAAATTACTGAGAGATTAAAGGTTGTTAAGCAAATCTAGAAGAAATATGGAAATATCCTCAGAAGTAAAAATGTGCATTGTAAGGGTAAAAATGCCTAATAAATACAAAGGAAAAAATGAATATATGAAACTATATAAATATTATAACACTACTCTATCTAACATATCTTGCTACCTATATATAATAAACTGAAAATAAATGTTGCCACATTTATAATCATCAAATTGTTTGGGACATTTGTCTATCAAGGGCTACCAAAAATCAATAAGATAAAACAAATTGGCAGTATAAACAAAAACATCTGTTACATTTTCATTGCTATGTTTAATAAATTAGCAAAGGGAGTCCTTATGAGACAACTCTGGAAGGAGTACCCTGAGGCAGGCATTCCCATATAATCCTAGGCAGCATGCAAAGAATTTGTAACTTTCCAAAAGCAATTTGACTCTTTGTAATAAGAATTTATATCCTTTCTTTGCTTATATCCCAATATTTCTACTTCTAGAATTAGACCTAACATAAAATCAGACCCTCACATAGGAAAATTGGGGGAACAAAATAAAACGTAAGCAAATCCCAGAATACATTACAGAGGACTCATATGATGATATTACATAGTCATATGATCAAATTGAATGTTTTTCAAGACTATTTACTAGTTATTCATATAACAGCTAGCATGGTAAAGCACTATCTGCCAGGCTCTGGTCTAAGTGCCTAATCATCTTACTTGATTCTCCTCAAAACATCATGAGATCATCATGAGTCTTAATATTATCACCACCTTTCAGATGAGCAAAGCGAGGCACAAATGGTTAGATTTAGTGTCCAGAGATGCACAAATGATAAAGGGGGAGCAGACATCACACTCAGCACTCTGGCCCCCTCACTCCCTGCCCCTCTCCCTCTACTGAAAAACACAAAAACGTCCCTTCTACACAAGAAAGAAAGTTCACCAAATTTTAAATGACAAAAAAGCAGGACTTTAACCAACATGTACATAACTATTCAGTAAAACATATGGACACCCCAAAAAATGAAAGGAAAACTTAATAGGTGATTTTTGCTTCTTTCTCAACTTCTGAATTTTCTGTTTTTATAATGAACTTGGATTAGTTCCACAGGTTAGCTTTAGCTTTTATATTACGGTTGATCTTAATAGATTAAGTCATTTAAGACAGTTTCCACAAAGAAAGAATTTCTGAGCTTTTACAAAGCACTATCCTCAGAAAAAAATTCCAACTATGTGAGCCAGGGTGTTTTGGAGCTTCTTAACTAAACAGATCTAAGTGCTCAGCTTTTCTTATAAATCTTGCCACATTGATAAATCAAAGGATACAAATAAAGCATATTCAAGCTAGCTAGAAAAATGAATTATAAATTGTATCCCTCCTTTCCTGTGGACACAGACTTGTACATATACAAACCTCACAACTGTTTTGAAGTTTCAAAACAGGTCTCTATATATGTAAATCACATTTTTTAAAAAGTCAAGCAATGTACACAACACATGACTCCCACTGCTATTGTATCTCTAATTCTCACTTGAAATCTGGGAACTTCCACATTCTATTCTATTGGTTTCTATATTTTAATTTCAGGCAGTATAAAAATGCCCCTTTTATAGCCTTTTCCACTATCCCAGAAGAGGTATATGCCTTTATTTGTGTAATCAATGCAAACTGCTCCTTAAGTCTGCAGTACCAATGCAGTCACAAATCAGTTATTCTTACCAATTGCTTGAACAACCATCTGTCTAACAGACAAGAAGCCCATTATATCTTCTGAGGATACTTCTCTCTATAACCATCTAAGAATCTTGTTCAAATGAAAGCAGTCCTCATCTGCTGTTAAAAGGTTACTGAACTTTGCTCAGTCTCTTACAAGCTGTATCAGTACTGCCACTACATGATATTGAGATTGAAACTTAGTCCCCTACAATGTCTACATGGTAACTGTGTCAGGAGGGTGTCCACAGTAAGTATTCTCCCAGGACCCTCCTCAAGGCCCCCATGACCTCCTTATTCCTCAGGCTATAGATGAGGGGGTTCAGGGCTGGCGTGACAATCGTGTAGAAGACAGAGATGATGTTGTCCTGCTTGGGGCTGTGGAGGGAACTGGGCAGGACGTACATGAACGTGGCAGCTCCATAGAACATGCCGACCACAGTCAGGTGGGAAGAGCAGGTGACCAGGGCTTTCTGCCTCCCTTCATTTGAGGGCATGCGGAGCACAGTGTATAGGATTAGTGTGTAGGAGGCAAGGATAGCAGAAAGAGGGGGCATCAGGAAGGTGACACCCATCACATACACCATGAGTTCATAGCTAGTGGTTTCTGCACAGGCCAACTTCAGCAGTGGTGGTATCTCACAGAGCAGGTGCCTGATCTCCCGGGCTTTGCAGAAGGGATAGTGCATGGTATACACGGTATATACAAGGGCACTCAGGGATGCCAGGACCCAGGATATGGCCACCATGAGCCAGCAGACCCTCGGCCTCATGAGGACCATGTAGTTCAGAGGATGACAAATGGCCACATACCTGTCATAGGCCATGAAGGCCAGTAGGAGGTCCTCTGCACCACCCAGTGTCAGTGCCAGGAACATCTGAAGGGCACATCCCCCAAAGGAGATGGTGTTGTCACTGAGCATGAAATCCACGATGGCCTTGGGAGTGACAACAGATGTGAAGAGGAGATCCATGAGGGAGAGCTGCCCCAGCAAGAGGTACATGGGCATATGGAGCCGGGCATCCACTGTGATGACCAGGAGCAGCAGGCCATTGCTGGTCATGGCCAACACGTACAGGACTGAGATCATGGCACAGAGCAGCTCAGGATACCCACTGTCATTCAGAATCCCCATCAATGTGAAGCCGCTTCCCAGGGTGGAGTTCCGGTGCTCCATTCTGTGTTGTTTCTTTAGTTGCCTAGAACCGAGTGGTCTTGATGAAAGCCTTTCTAGGGACAACTACCCTCGTTTTGTACTGTTTCTATGTCACACTGGGGTAGCTAATAGGATGATATCTTTTCCTCTTGGTGGCTAAGTCTGCCCTCTGTCTTCTGAATCTTTTCATTGAAGTATCATAAAGCATCATCTAAATTGGAAAGAAGCATGTTGTTAGTAGCCTATCATCTTTAAATAAGATACCCAAGAGAATGAACCCAAACAAACACCTTTGCAGATTGATAAAAACATCTATTTTCCTAATAAAGAAATACATTGCACATTGGCTTAAAATCCCAGTTGGTTTTCTGCTTTAAACATACTTGGGATTCTAATTCAATTTTTGAATTTTTTTTAATAATAAAACTCTACAGTGCCTGCTCCCCTAGAAGTGACATCTTCCTTCACTTTCCAGTCTCAGTGTTCTGGACAGATTTCTCAAAAAAGAATTTCTTTGCTCTTGTACCACTCGATCTCTTGTGTTCTTGAACTGTCTTCACATCCTTGATTTGCAAACTGCTACTCTGCTGGAGGGAGAAAGAATTCTGGACTGAACTGAATAGTCAGTATACTATAGATTTTGGAGGTAAACTTGTAGGAACAGTACAAAAGGTGTTTGCCTATTTTCAGGTAATAATAAGGTGTTTGCTTAGGAGGAATCAGGATGGAAACAAAAGTAATAGATGAAATTTGAAAAGGTATAGCAAGGTGTTTATGTTTAGGGTCCATGATAGAGGAGGTGAGCTATAACAGAGGGGATTTTATAGGGAAGTCCCAAAGCCATCTCATCACCTCAGAGGTCAAAGTAAGACCCTGAACTTCAAAAGGAGATTCCTCTATCTCATAATACTAACAACATGAGGAAGGATGCTGGTCCTGCTGAACCCTGAATCTATGTTAATGTACTAGTGGAAAGGTTTGAGGAGGAGAGGATGTGGAATATGTGGGGTGTGGAAGAATATTCACCAGCTTCCTCTAGATAAATTCAGACCTTTCATAGTTGGATGGAGGACTTAGGAAGAACTCAGAGAGAAGAGAATTCTCAACCAAATGTTCCATGTTTCTCTCATATCATCTGCTCCTTCTCCTCCTCTCTTCTGTTTATGTCATCATCCTTGTCAACTTAGAGTTGGGATCTTTAAGTAGTTGGATGATAAAATCCTTAAATTGGAAAGTCCATCTGATCTAGTTCCTTTCATTCATTCAATATTTACTAAGGACCAACAATTTATCAGGCACTTTATTTGCTAGGAAAATTGCATAGATGTGAAGAGCCCATTACACAAACACCTACAGACATCCGCTGGCAATAACTGATACGTCAAGGAATCTATAACATACTGTGAGTCCATGTAAGTGAGGTTTCAGGAAAGGAAACCTTTTATAATCACTTTTACAAGCTACAGGCTGAGGAGGAATATAAGGAGGCTAAGAAAAAAGGGTCAGCATATCATAACAGAGAGAGGGAATAGCATTTGAAGGTCAGAACACTGAAACAGCACAAGAATATCCTCCGTGCACGTGTGCCACAGTGAAGTCTAAGCAAGAAGCCAACCAGAAAAACAACCTCTTATAAAACTGTCTCTTGCTTCACAAAACCAGAACTATAGGTTTAAGCTAAGAAAGACTGGCTGGAAGAACGTCTTTCCCTATTGACATCAACAAAAAGACAAATTCAAAAACAGTTCTTAGTACTGTTCCTGGTAAATATCTGACTTGA